>NC_137159.1:35588103-36188103 GCF_951394435.1 Stenella coeruleoalba
GGTATTTCTTCAGATACCAGCACTGTAATTTTTTTAAAAAATTAATTAATTAATTAATTTATGGCTGCGTTCGGTCTCTGTTGCTGCATGGGCTTTCTCTAGTTGTGGCGAGCGGGGTCTGCTCTTTGCTGCGGTGCATGGGCTTCTCATTGTGGTGGCTTCTCTTGTTGTGGAGCACAGGATCTAGGCGCACTGGCTTCAGTATTGGCTTTTAAAAAATAAGGAAAGGGGACTTTTCTGGTGGCCCAGTGGTTAAGAATCCGCCTGCCAATGCAGGGGACACGGGTTCAAGCCCTGGTCTGGGAAGATCCCACATGCTGCAGAGCAACTAAGCCCATGCACCACAACTACCGAGCCTGCACTCTAGAGCCCGCGAGCCAGAGCTACTGAGCCCACATGCCATAACTACTGAAGCCCGCGTGCCACAACTACTGAAGTCCGCGTGCCTAGAGCCCATGTTTTGCAACAGGAGAAGCCACCGTGATGAGAAGCCCGCACATTGCAACGAAGAGCAGCCCCTGCTCGCTGCAACTAGAGAAAGCCGCCACGCAGCAACAAAGACCCAACGCAGCGAAAAATAAAATAAATTTTAAAAAATAATAAGGAAGGAATTTATTGAGTTCTGTTCAAAAATTTACCCAGGATTTGTTTTAATCAGGTAGGGTAAGACACACCCACATGGAAATGATTGTCATGAAAGAAGAAGTTTATACTCACAGATCCCTAGAAACAGGAGGCCCAGCATGCCACACAGGGCCATGTGGGAAGGGACCAGGGTTGGTCAGGGGGCAGAGAAGATAGAGAGTGGAGAACGTGGCCCAGAGCCATTAAAAGGGTTTTGATAAGAAAGAATGGGTGAAACAGGGTTGGTAACTGAGTAAGTTTAGGATTGGATAGTTGATTTATTCCAGTAGGCTCTGGGCTATGGGATGGTCTCTAGCTGTCTGGTACCTGGCCCTGGGTTGATTTAGGGCAGGGGGAATATTGGCTTGGTGTGTGAGAGTTTGATAAAGGAAATAATTGGGGAGCTTGACTCTGGATTCTTTGGCTTGTATGTCAAAGGCACGCTCTGGGTGTGGGAGAGGGAACGAGCAGGGAGAGTCATTCGCTATCTATCTCTAAGAATTAGCTAGCCCTGGGAGGGGGAGTCTTTCCAGGATCAAGGCCTCAAATGCCAGAGCATCAAGAATATAGAGAATAAGAAGGTATAGTCAAACACAGCTCCCATAACTGAAAAGTTCAGATAAATAAATTTTCCAGCATAGCTAGATATGGCACATAAAATGTTATCTCTGGGCTTCCCTGGTGGCGCAGTGGTTGAGAGTCCGCCTGCCGATGCAGGGGACACGGGTTCGTGCCCCGGTCCGGGAAGATCCATGCCACGGAGCGGCTAGGCCCGTGAGCCATGGCCGCTGAGCCTGCGCGTCCGGAGCCTGTGCTCCGCAACGGGAGAGGCCACAACAGTGAGAGGCCCGCGTACCGCAAAAAAAAAAAAGAAAAAAAAAAAAGTGTTATCTCTGCATTGTGCTCGGGCTCCACCTGGTGGTTCCAGACAGTTACAGACTCCACTGCTGCCTTCTCCATCCCCCACTCCATGATGCCTAAAAGAAGGCAGCAGCTCTTTCCAACATCCTTTCTGCCTCAAATCCAGAAGGAAAGAAAGAGCTTCTTTCCTCCAAGAACCAAACAAAAATCCTGGTCCTCGTTCTAATTGGTCACGTTTGGACCAATCACTGTGGCCAAGGAGATGTGAAGTGTTTATTGACTGAGGGAGCCCCAGTGCTCCAACCACACTGATTGAGAACAGAGAAGAGGCGGCTCTCCAGGGATGTTCTGGTGTGCTATTTTCTCTGAAGAGTGGGGAATGGATGCTGGGAAACCAAAGCAACAGCTGTTCACTACGCAATGAATCTCAGACATGTTTATCCTCGGGTGGCCAGTACCTTGTAATTACTGCTGACTTGTTTAGTGAAACTTTGAGTCTTTCAATCCAGTCACATGTGCCATCAAGAACTGTAGTATTTAAAAATGTCTCATTGACACTCAGGAGTTGAGAACCACTGTCTTAGAGTTAGTTTAAGTTGCTATATTAGTTGACAAGAGTTGATCCTCCACCTAACCCTCACCATCCCCCATTTTTTTTTTTTTTTTTTTTGCGGTACGCGGGCCTCTCACTGTTGTGGCCTCTCTCGTTGCAGAGCACAGGCTCCAGACGCGCAGGCTCAGTGGCCATGGCTCACGGGCCCAGCCGCTCCGCGGCATGTGGAATCTTCCCGGACTGGGGCACGAACCCGTGTCCCCTGCATCGGCAGGCGGACTCTCGACCACTGCGCCACCAGGGAAGCCCAATCTCCCATCTTATAATACTGTCTACATATGTCTAGTCTTTTGGTATTTCATTTGTTCTTTAAGATTTTTCAAATCGCTGTTAGCAGTTCTGTGATCACGTCTGCAAATTCTTTTATTGCAATACAATGCAATTTCTCTTGACATTTGAATTCTGCTATCATCGGCTTTAATTTCATCTTTAAGATATTCATTCTACCAACATCCATCCACTCCTTACAAATAATGTAGCAGCTATAAGACCCCAGGGGGTGTATTGACAGATCCCCATCCCCAGCTTCTAGGGAGAGCTCTGATGGGTTTAATTCAGTGTAATTCCCTCTCCCTTGCAGCATCATTGGTCTAGGTAACCTAAATAGAAGCCCGTTGCATGGGATTGGCTGATCTCTAGAACTGGGTCAGAACTGGTCTGATGAAGGAAAAAAATTTTGTTCGAAGATTTAAAAAATCCTATTTATTTCTTATTTGGATAGTATTGTGTCTCTGCTTTCACTGAATTTATAGTGTAGTGTAGAAATGAGATATAGACAAGTAATTGCCCCTGATATGCCCTCTGGAGGATTCTCACCCTCCTCTGATTGAGCTGCCTGCCCTGCTCCCATATCAGTTTAGATGGTGGTCATGGAGAAAGCCTCCAATATCTACAGAACACTGTAATTCCTTCTCAATTCCAATACCAGTATATTTGAGCAATGCATTGATACTTCTGTCTTTAGGAGCTCATACAGCAGTGTGTGTGTGTGTGTGTGTGTGTGTGTGTGTGTGTGTGTGTGTGTATGTGTGTCTATATAGCTATATCTTTGTTAGTCATTTTGGGATTGTGGATCTAAGAAAGGTCATAATGATTTGTTTTCATTGGCAAAGTAGGAGATTTTTAACCTATAGATAGAAGTTTATTAAATAATGAATGTGTGCACAGATTTAGCTGCAAAAAGATGCTCTTTAAAGTGTTTTTAGAAACATTTTATAAATGTTTTATTAGAATGTTGCAATAAGCATCTTTAGTAGTTAAATCTTTGTATACATAAATATCTCCTTAGAATGTAAATGCCCAGAAGCAGAATTCTTTATATACAATCTTTAAGACCCCTATTCTGAACTACAAGCACCTTAGTTTTCTAACTCGTTTTCTTGCCTCTGATCTCTCCCTCCATTCTGTCTTTCACTGGTAAATGTATCTTTCTAAAATATTGTGCTCATTACTTTAGATCCTTACTGAAAACCCATCCTTTCCCCTTGCTGGGACCCAGTTCCTTACCCTGATATCTGAGGACTTTCACAATCTGACTCTGCCTCAGATTTCTAGGCTTTTCTGCTACCGCTCCCCTGTATAAATCTTCCATTATAACTGAAGTCATCTACTCCCTACCCACCATTACACTTTGCAACTTCCTATCTTTGCACATCTGTTTATGCTTTTCCCACCTCCTGCAAGAAAGGAGGTGGGAATTGTACAATAAAGGAAATGTTAGAATTAGGAACGAGTAATTCAGTTTATCACAACCCTCTATAAACCTTTCCCCCACCCACTTTTCCCCACTTGACCCAAATGGTTGAGTTGTCCTGCGTTTGGTGCTGAAAACATCAAAGTATATGTGTTGATCCTCCCTTCCTTCCTGTTCATCCCCGCACCCTCCCCAGAGCTGAGGGCTATTCCACCTGCTGCCTGGGGGTTCCACTTCTTTTCCATTCCACCATCAGAGTCTGGGCTCACCCTCCTCACCCAACCTGCCCTCTCACTTGTTCAGGTCCATCTCCACCTGATTCATCACTCCCCTGTTCTCCATCTATAGCCCTCTGGGTTCTGCAATTTTCTGGCCGTTTCTAATCTTCTGTGTTTCTGCTGCTTACCACTCTCTCTTTGGTCCCCTTTTCTTCTTTCATTATGTTTCCTGTCTCTCAGGTTGATGCTTCTTAGCTCCTGTGTGAAGAGACAGGCCTTCACGGTGCCGAGAGCATGCCTTTCTGTCGTTTTCAATAATTGTCTTCTCAGAGTCCATCAAGCAGAACATGCTTTTCCATCCTGCTAGGCTCTTTTCATCACGGCCTTCCTTCCTTTCCATTCCTTCCTTGTAGACGATGCAGCTGTTCCTGACACCTGAATGCCCTGGCCAAAGTCACAGAGACCTAAACCTCAGCAGTGGGGAGAATTGAGAAGATGACGTATAATAACTACAAAAGTTTTAAAGACCGAAAAAAACATTATTTGCTTCATAAGTTTTTTCAATCTCAGTTTTGATTTCTACAGCATATTATAAAAGAAAGCATACATAAATTCTTGAGTATTATTAGAGTCAGATGAACAGCTATAAATAAACTTAAAATAAAAAGGCTTACATAAAGCACAGCCAAATTGTTAACAACTCTGGAATTGTGACAATTACTAATGATAAAGAGAGAGTTTAGAAATAAAAAAAGACTTAATTTAGTTAGAGAATTTAGGTTTAACCAAAGGAGACAAATACATAATTCTCAGACAGTACAGACAAACGGGTTTTGAAAAATAATTTCCTTAACTTCATTTGACTGTCTGGGGTTCTTATTCCCAATAAGAAAACAAGTTAGAGATAAAACAAGTGAGAAAACTTAGACTTTTGTATACATGGTAGGTTATAGGATTAAATGATGGAGACCTATTATGTTCCTTTTAGCTAGAATCATTTTTCATATTATACCAATTTGTAACAATTTAAATTTATATATGTATATATAATAAAATAATTTTTATTTCATTTGTTTCTATGTCCTTTGTTCAGAGAGCTCTAGTTGAAGCGAAAAGAACTTTGAAATCAATATAGTATAAGACGTTCAAAGACATAAAAATGTGATTTCTTGAGAGAAAGAAAAAGGGTGGAGAGAAAATAAAGTAGAAAAATATCATTCTCAGTATTTGTAATATCCTCATTGTTCAAAGATCTTACAGGATTAAATAATAATTTGTCAAATCTTTGCACGTCTTTTAGGTAAGGTTACCTGAAAGAGCTATTTTCTTTGTTATTTTGAATTATCCTTTAATTAACATCCTTTTAGAAAACTGTAACTCATTTGCTTTTTCTTTAAACAGCTTTGTTGAGATATAATTTGCATACTATGAAATTTACCCACTTATAATGTACAATTCAAAAATAAATCAATAGGGGCTTCTCTGGTGGCGCAGTGGTTAAGAATGCGCCTGCCAACGAAGGGGACACGGGTTTGATCCGTGTATATTCACCAAGTTGTGCAACCACCATCACAACTAATTTTAGAATATTTTATTACCTCCAAAACAAACCCAATACCCCTTACGTATCATCCCCAATTCCCCCATTCCCCCCAGAACTAGGCAACCACTAATATACCTTCTATCTCTATAGATTTGCCTCTTTTGGATATTTCATATAAATAGAATCATACATTATATGGCCTTTGTGACTAGGTTCTTTCATTTTGCATGTTTTCAAGGTTCATCTATGTTGTGGTACATATCAGAACTTCTTTGCTTTTTATTGCTGAATAATTCTATTGTATGGGTATACCACATTTTGTTTATCCATTCATCATTTGATGGACATTTGAGTCATTTCAACTTTTTGACTATTATGAATAATGTTTCTATAAACCTTTAGGTACAGTTCTTTGTATATAAGTACAAGTTGTGCAAACATATATTTTTATTTCTCATTCCTTTTAGGTAAAACCTAGGAGTGGAATTTCTGGATCACAGAGCGACTTTATGTATAACATTTGAGGAACTTCTGGACTGTTATTTAAAGTAGCTACACCATTTTACACTCCCACCAGCGATGTGTGAGGGCTCCCATTTCTCCGCATCCTTGCCAATACTTGTTATTATTTGTCTTTTTGATTACAGCATATCTCATTGTGGTTTTCATTTACATTTATCTGATAGCTAATGATGTTGAGCATCATTTCATGTGTTTATCGGCCATTTATGTATTTTCTTTGGGGCACTGTCCATTCAGATCCTTTGCTCATTTTTAATTGGGTTACTTGTCTTTGTTAAGTTGTAATAGTTTTTTAAAATTAATTAATTTATTATTTATTTTTGGCTGTGTTGGGTCTTCGTTGCTGTGCATGGTCTTTCTCTAGTTGCCGCGAGCGGGGGCTACTTTTCGTTGTGGTGCGCAGGCTTCTCACTGCGGTGGCTTCTCTTGTTGCAGAGCACAGGCTCCAAGCGTGCAGGCTTCAGTAGTTGTGGCACACGGGCTCAGTAGTTGTGGCTTGCAGGCTCTAGAGCGCAGGCTCACTAGTTGTGGCACACGGGCTTAGTTGCTCCACAGCATATGGGATCTTCCCGGACCAGGGCTCAGACCTGTGTCTCCTGCATTGGCAGGCAGATTCTTAACCACTGCGCCACCAGGGAAGTCCCAAGTTTTAATAGTTTTTGATATATTCTAGATGTAAGTCTCTATCTTTTGTTGCTTGTGCTTTAGATGTCATACCTAAGAAATCATTGCCTAATACAAGGTCACAAAGAGTTAAGCCCATGTTTTCTTCTTAGAGTTTTATAGCTATAGCTCTTACACTTAAGTCTTTGATCAATTTTGTGTTAATTTCTGTATGTGGTTTGTGGCAGGGAATGAACTTCGTTCTTTTGTGTGTGTCCCAGCACCATTTGCCAAAAAGACTGTTCCTTCCCCATTGAATTGTCTTAGCATTCATGTTGAAAATCAACCGATCATCAGTGTGAGACTCTCAATTATAGTCCATTGATTGACATATCTATCTGTATGCCAGTACCACAATGTCTTGATTATTGTGGCTTTGCAGTAAATTTTGAAACTGGAAAGTGTGGGTCCTCCAACTTTGTTATTCTTTTTCAAGATTGTTTTGGCTATTCTGGGGTCCCTGAATTTTCATATGAATATTATACTAATTGATTTTTGGATGTTAAATCAATCTTGTATTCCTGGGATAAACCCCCCTCGGTCCTGGTGTATAATCCTTCCTATATATTGCTGAATTTAATTTGCTAATCTTTTGTTGAGAATTTTTGCATATATATTCATAAGAGATATTGGTCTGTAGTTTTCTTTCTTGTGATGTCTTTGGTTTTCATATCAAGGTAATATTGGCCTCACAGGATGAACTGGGAAGTGTTCCCTCCTCTTCTATCTTTCGGAAGAGTTTTTAAGAAGTTGTATTAAATCTTCTTTAAACGTTTGGTAGGATTCACCAGTGAAGCCAGCTGGGCCTGGGATTTTCTTTGTGGGTAGGTTTTTGGCTACTAATTTTTTTTTTTTTTTTTTCAGTACGCGGGCCTCTCACTGTTGTGGTCTCTCCCTTTGCGGAGCACAGGCTCCGGACGCGCAGGCCCAGCGGCCATGGCTCACAGGCCCAGCCGCTCCACGGCATGTGGGATCTTCCTGGACCAGGGAACGAACCCGCGCCCCCTGCATCAGCAGGCGGACTCTCAACCACTCCGCCACCAGGGAAGCCCTTGGCTACTAATTTAATCTCTTTATGTATCATGTCTATTGCCATTTTCTATTTCTTCTTGAATCAATTTCAGTCATTTGTGTCTTTCTCGGAATTTGTTCATTTCAGTTGTTACTTAATTTATTGGCATACGGGTCATAGTATTCCTTTGTAATCCTTTTTATTTATGTAAGATTGATAGTCCCGTCTTCCATTTTTAAATTTAGTAATTTATGTCTTCTTTCTTTTTTCTTGGCAATCTCACTAAATTTTGTCAATTTTGTTGATTTTTTAAAGAAAGAACCAACTTTTGGTTTTGTTGATTTTTTTCTATTCTCTATTTCATTAATTTCTACTTTAATCTTTATTATTTCCTTCTTCCTTTTTTGCTTTTGGTTTAGTTTGCTCTTCTTTTTCCAACATCTCAAGTTAGAGGCTTAGGTTATCAATTTGAGTGCTTTCTTCTTTTTATCTTGTTCTATTTTTTATTTTTTTCTATTTTTTGGCTGCACCGTGCAGCATGCGGGATCCCAGTTCCCTGAGCAGGGATCAAACCCGTGCCCCCTGCAGTGGAAGCATGGCATCTCAACCACTGGACCTCTAGGGAAGTCCTGAGACCTTTCTTCTTTTTAAATATGGAGCATTTGGAGTTACAAATTTCCCTCTAAGCACTGCTTGACTGAGTCACATACATTTTGGTATGTTGTATCTTCATTTTCATTCATTCCAAAGTATTTTCTAATTTCCTTTGTGATTTCTTCTTTGACCCTTTGGTTATTTAGAAATATATTGTTTAATTTCTGCATATTTGTGAATTTCCCAAATTTCTTTCTGTTGTTGATTTCTAATTTCATTCCCTGTGGCCAGAGAGTGTACTTCATATTATTTATATCCTTTTAAATTTATTGAGATTTGTTTTATTGCCTAGCATGTGGTCTATTTTGGAGAATTTTCTGTGTGAGCTTCAGAAGAATTATATTCTGCTACTTTTGGATGGAGTGTTCTATAAATGACTGTTAGATCTAGTTGGGCTTTAGTGTTTTTAAGTTTTTTATTTCCTTGTTGATCTTCTGCCCATTGTTCTTTCCATTATTGAAAGTAAGGTATTGAAGTGGCCAAGAATTATTGCTTTTTGTTTTTTGGGTTTTTTAAATAAATTTATTTATTTTATTTATTTTATTTTTGGCTGTGTTGGGTCTTCGTTGCTGCGCACGGGCTTTCTCTAGTTGTGGTAACCGGGGCTATTCTTCATTGCAGCATGTGGGCTTCTCATTGCAGTGGCTTCTCTTGTTGCAGAACACAAGCTCTAGGCACACGGGCTTCAGTAGTTGTGGCTCGTGGGCTCTAGAGTGCAGGCTCAGTAGTTGTGGCGCATGGGCTTAGTTGCTCTTTGGCATGTGGGATCTTCCTTGACCAGGGCTTGAACCCATGTCTCCTGCATTGGCAGACGGATTCTTAACCACTGCACCACCAGGGAAGTCCCCAACCATTATTGTTGAACTGACTACTTCTCCTTTCATTTCTGTGAGTTTTGCTTCATATATTTTGGGGTTTTGTCATTAGGTGCATATAGGTTTAAAATTGCCATATTTTCCTGATGGATTATCCCTTTTATCATTATAAAATATTCCTGTTTATCTCTAGTACAGCTTTTCTTTTGCCTCAAAGTCTATTTTGTCTGATATTAGCATAGCCACTCCAGCTTCTTGTTTGTATCTTTAAACCTAAAGTTTTATACAATATAGTTGGGTTTATAAAATAATCCAGTCTGACAATGTCTGCCTTTTGATTAAATCAAATCAAGTAATTTGATTAAATAATGACATTATTATTATTAGTGACACATTTGGATTTACATGTGACATTTCACTCTTTGTTTTCTATACATTCCTTGTCTTTTTGTTCCTGTAGTGCTCCTTTACTGCACTCTTTCTATTTTTCTTATTTTTTTTGGTGATGGTGGTGCTGTGTGGCTTGTGGGATCTTAGTTCCCTGACCAGGGATTAAAGCCAGGCCCTCAGCAGTGAGAGCACAAAGTCCTAACCACCAGGGAATGCCCATCCTTTACTGCTTTTGTTTGCATTGATTGAATATTTTCCACTGTAATATTTTAATTATTTAAAAAAAATTTTTAGTAATTTTCTTAATGATTGCTCCAAGGCTTACTATATACACCTTATCAGAATAAACTTCAGACTTATACTAACTCAAATTCAGTGAGATATAGAAATATCATTCATACATATCTCTAATCTCTTCACATTTTTGTAATATTATTGTTATACATATTGTCTATATGTAACTGAAAATGCATTATTATAACTACTGCCTTATACAATTTTATGTCTAGTAAGGAAGCTAAGTGAAGAAAGGAAAGTATATATATATACACACACATATACATAGAATTTGTTACATTAACCTTCCTTTTTTACCACTTCTGATCTCTTAACTTGTTCCTGTGGATCATAATTACCATCTGGTGTACTTTCCTTACTCACTCCATATAGCTCCCACCATCTCCTTCGTGTTGCTATTGTCAAAGATAATACCTTTCTACATATTATGGGCTGAACAATACAATTATATACATATTGTTTTATACAACTGCTTTAAAATAAGAGGAGGTGAATAACATTATGGTATTGGCACAAAAACAGAAACATAGATCAATGGAACAGAACAGAGAGCCCAGAAATAAACCCACACACTTATTGTCAATTAATCTATGACAAAGGAGGCAAGAATATACAATGGAGAAAAAAAGTCTCTTCAATAAGTGGTGCTGGTAAAATTGGACAGCTACATGTAAAAGAATGAAATGAGAACATTTTCTCACACCATGTACAAAAATAAACTCAAAACTGATTAAAGACCTAAATGTAAGACCGGGAACAGTAAAACTTGTAGAAGAAAACATAGGCAGAACACTCTTTGACATTAATTGTAGAAATATTTTTTTTGGATCTGTCTCCTAAAACAAAGGAAATAAAAGCAAAAATAAACAAATGAGAAATAATCAAACTTATAAGCTTTTGCACAGCAAAGGAAACCACCAACAACGAAAAGACAACCACTGAATGGGAGAAAATATTTGCTAATAATAAGGGGTTAATATCCAACATATCTAAACAGCTCATACAACTCAACATCAAAAAAAAAAAAACTCCAATAAAAAATGGGCAGAAGACCTGAATAAACATTTTTCCAAAGAAGACATAAACATGCACATGAAAAGATACTCAACATCGTTAATTATCAGAGAAATGCAAATTAAAACTACAATGAGGTATCACCTGAAACCCATCAGAATGGCTATCATCAAAAAGAACACAAATAACAAACGTTGGCCAGGATGTGGAGAAAAGGGAACCCTGGTACACTGTTGGTGGGAATGTAAATTGGTGCAGTCACTATGGAAAACAGTATGGAGGTTCCTAAAAAAACTAAAAATAGAACTACCATATGACCCAGCAATTCCACTCCTGGGTATATATCTGAAATAAACAAAAACACTAATTTGAAAAGATGTGTGAACCCTAATGTCCATAGCAGCATTATTTACAATTGCCAAGATATGGAAGCAATCTAAGAGTCCATCAACATATGAATAAAGATGTAGTATATATATATACAACAGTATACTACTCAGCCATAAAAAAGAATGAAGTTTTGCCATGTGCAACAATATGGGTAGACTTGGAGGGTATTATGCTAAGTGATATAAGTCTCACAAAGAAAGACAAATACTGTATGATATCACTTATATGTTGGTATCTGAAAAAAAAAAACTAACTAGTGAATATAGCAAAAAGGAAACAGACTCACAGATATAGAGAACAAACTAGTGGTTACCAGTGGGGAGAGGGAAGTGGGGAGGGGCAAGTTAGGGGTAGGGGATTAAGAGGTACAAACTATTATGTAGGATAAATTAAGGATATATTGTACAACAAGGATATATTGTACAACACAGGGAATATAATCAACATTTTATAATAACTATAAATGGTGTATAACCTTTAAAAATTGTGAATCACTATGCTATGCAGCTGTAACTTATAATATTATACAACTACATATTAATTTTTAAAAGTAAACAAAAAGTAATGTAACTTAAATATAAAATACTACATGAATTTGAAATTAAACAATTCAGCCAACTTAAAAAAAAGACAGGTGAAGAAAGATGCATTTATACTGTTTTAAAATAATTACATAATTAGATAACTACCTTTACCAGTACTTTTTTTTTTTTTTTTGCGGTACGCAGGCCTCTCACTGTTGTGGCCTCTCCCGTTGCGGAGCACAGGCTCCAGATGCACAGGCTCAGCGGCCATGGCTCACGGGCCCAGCCGCTCCATGGCATGTGGGATCTTCCCGGACTGGGGCACAAACCCATGTCCTCTGCATCGGCAGGCGAACTCTCAACCACTGCGCCACCAGGGAAGCCCACCAGTACTTTTTTAAAATATTGATTTCAAATTACTGTCTGGAGTTACTTGCTTTCAGCCTAAAGAACTTCCTTTAATATTTCTTGTAAGGTGAGTCTGCTAAGAAGGAATTCTCCTAGTTTTCATTTACCTGGGAATATTTTTATTTTGCCTTCATTTTTGAAAAATAGCTTTGCTGGATATGAGATTCTTGGTTGACACTTCCAGCACTTTGAATATGTCACTTTGAATATGTCATTCCAGTACCTTTTAGCCTTCATTCTTTCAGATAAGAAGTCAGTTTATAATTGTTTTGCTTCCTTTACTTATGATTAGTTGTTTTTCTTTCGTTGCCTTCAAGATTTTATCTTTGTCTTTGCTTTCCAACCTTTTTACTATGACGTGTCTACATGTGGATCTCTTTGAGTTTATCCTACTTGGAGTTTACTGAGTATCCTGAATGTGTAGATTACTGTTTTTCATCCAGTTGAAGAAGCTTTCAACCATTATTTCCTTGAATATTTTTTCTGGTCCTTTCTCTCTTTTTCTGCTACTCTCATTACACATATGTCAGTGTGGTTGTTGGTGTCTCACGTTTTTCTGTGGCTCTGTTCATTTTTCTTCATTTTTTCCCCTCTCTGTTCTTTGAATTATACAATCTCTATTGATCTTCCTTTAAGTTTGTTGATTCTTATGACAGTTGAAATAAAGTTAGTTCCTTTAGAGAGAGCTTTGGAACTCTTTGCTCTTATAGACCACCTCCCACTGGACAATATCTCTGATCCACTGCTCTGGAGCTGGAGTTGGTAATGAGTTTTAACTGCTTTACAAACATCTGGATAGGGGTGGTAGCCCCACGTATCTTTGTTTTGCCTCTTCTGGTGTGGAAACCTCCACCTTTCAAGTAAATTGAGGCAAGGGCAATTGGGGGCCCAGGATTCTCAGTCTGCTGTGCCTGTGGTAGAACCTCCATCATATGAGTAAGAGCTGGGTAGAGGAAGTGAGACTTCAACTTCTTGGCCACACTTACCAGGAATCTTGCCTATGCAACTCAAAGATGGAGTAGATGAGAGATGCTGGTGGCACCTCCTGATGATATACCATATCCGCTGACTAGGAACTAAGGAGAAAGGAAGCCCTATCTCTCTGGACAAATTGCTTGGATTGGAGCTTCCATCAAGCTGAGCTGGAGTAGGGGAGAGAGAGCAGGTTGTAGCTCAAGTGTCACGGACTCTTGTTGTTCATACTGAAATTTAGTAGATTTCCTTGAAAAAATATTTCTTCATTTGCTGTATGAACTTAGGACAATTTTCAGAGATGTTAAATGGGTGTTTTTATAGTTTTCACCAGTTATAGTTATTTTGCTGGGGAACAGATCCACGGAGCACCTCGTGCTGTCATTCTGGAGATAGAGCCCCTTAAATTTTAGTTTTTGAAAGAATCCTAGAATAATTAAAGTATCTGAAGCTTTTTTGGGGAAAATATTCTTATTTATAAATAAATAACTCCTTATTATATGCTCAGTTCTTCTGCAAATAATTCTATTGGCTAGATTAATAAGAATTATTTTTTTTAAAAAAACGTGTTCTTTTTAAAGTTATAGTTCACTGCATTCATATTTACAAACCCCATACACAAACATGTATTCCTCCTTTATTAGGTGGACTTAAACAGATACTTAAACATGAAGGCAGTGATGATTATAAAACACAATGAAACTCTAAGTTAAGGCTTTATATTTGTTTTAAAACCCATATTCATAGATAATTGTGTCCAAATCAAACCTTCATCTACAAGATTGAGCTCATCTGTGTTTATCTGGTACCAACAATTCCTTTTACTGGATTGTATGAAATATGAATTAGTAGTAACCACAATCATCTCACTTTAATGAACCATTGGTTCCTTTCTTAGGTTTTGGTCCTTAGTTTGATGATTTAGCCTTTAGTAGCATAAGCATGTGCAACAGAATGAACAGAGCATTTCTATGTAAACTTAGAAAACCTACAAACTGTATTAATTCTTATTCTCTTGAAAGTTGGCCAACAGTGAACAATTCAGGACACCCTAAATACAGAAAACACCCAAACCATATTTGACCACTCTCCCTTTTCAAAACATAGAACATGTTAAGGTAAAGGTGGCAGGATTTCTTGATGGATAGAATATGAAGTGTGAGAGAAGACAGAGGATGATCTGATCGATGGCTTTGGGCCTGAACAACTAGAAGAATGGAGTAGCCATTAAATGAAGTAGGCAATTCTGTACGGAGAACAAGTTTTTTGGGGGGCGTTTATCAGAGATATTTTAGTAATTAAAATATTCAGGGTATGTATTAATCAAAACTCCAGCTCTTACCTCATTTGAACCTCTTCCCTTCTCTCAGCTCTGGCTTGCTTTAGGCTGAGGGGGGTTTGGGAGCAACAGTGGGGGAGAGGGCATGGTCAGCTCTGAATCTCTTTTCCCACTGTGGTTCTCCTTTTCTCTCCCGGCCCTCACCAGGTTGTCTCTGCTCTTTTTCCAGGACAGGAAGGGACAGAAAAATCTCACTGACAGGTGCCTTATGAAGGTGCCCTCTGGGGCAGGCAGACCCCCAAGGCTAGATCTTCCTCTTATGGGCCCTTCCTTGAGTCCCTCAGAAATTCCCACGCTGGGCTCTTTGATGACAGTTCTTCTGACTCTGGCCATGTCCCTCCTCTAACTGCCATTCTTGACTGCTCCCTTTTGTCTTTCAGGCCACCTCTCTGTTGGGATCTCATGGCTGCTAAGGACAGGATCCAAGAGGGACCCAAGACCTGCATTTGGTCCATAAGAGTCATCCAGCTTTTGCCCTGCCCTCAGAGGGAATGTCACACATTAAATGCAGCCCTCTGTACTCTGCCACAACCGGCCACCTTGGCCTGGAGAAGTTTTTCAGAACTAGGTTTGGCACTCACCTCTGTACCACACCAACTGCAAGAAACACGGGTCAAACTCCAAGGGGTTCTCTTGAAGTCTCTTCTTTATACATTAGAATAAAAAAAAAACACCTAACAACACCAAGTGTTAGCAAAAATGTGAAACAACTGGGATTATCATATACTGCTGGTGGGAGTGCCTCTTTGGAAAACCTTTGATAGTATCCACTTAAAGTGACCTGGCAATTCCATATCTAGTTATACATCTATCATACATACATACAATCAACAGAAGACATATATAAAGGGATGGTCATAGCAGTGTAAAATTCATAAACTGAAAACAACCTAAAAGGCCATCAGCAAGAGAATGGATAAATAATAATGGTATATTTTTAAAATGGAATTTTTAAAAAAGGAATGAACTACGGCTACATGCAACATGGGTAAATTTCACAGGCATCCGTTAAGTCGAAGAAGCAAAAGTACAAAAGGGTACATACAGTTTGATTCTATTTATATGATGTCCAAGAACAGACAAAGCTAATCTATGCTGTTAAAAGTCAGGATAGTGGCTAGAAGTTAGGATAGTGGAGTAAGTAGTGACTGGGGGTGGGCAAGAGGGAGGTTTCTGGGCTGCTGGAATAGTCTATATTTTAATTATATTTGTAATGTAATAGGTTTATATATTTCTAAAATTTCATCTTGCTTTACAGTTAAGATTTGTGTACTTTATAACTTGTATGTTTCACTTTATTAAGTTAAAAACAAAATTTAGAGAGAAACTCGTGTCCTCCAACTATTCATGCATTGCATTTTCATTATTTGATAACATGAGCCCAGGATTATTTATAAAGGGTGCTTCAGTTGTGAGGACATTCTGAGCCCAAAATCCCTGGCAGAGACATTTTGAAAAGTGAAAAGGTCATGTCTAAGTAGAAGCAGCCCTCTTCCTTTGCTGCCGGCGGCTACAGTTTTCACTGACCTTCTGGTTCGACTCAGCCAGCAGCTGGGCTTCAGGGCTTCTACCAGAATTGACCAGCAGGGGTCAGCCCTATACAAACCCCTCAAGCTTGAGCCTTCTGGGAGCTGAAACTTTTCTTCCCAGGTCAGTCAAGTCATCCTGGCCTTTTAGTTTTCTCACTTCACATCTTCAGCCACATTTTCCTCTACTCTGTCACCACTGCCCACTCCCATGATCATAACATGGACCAGAAATTTCCTTGCATTCCTCACTCATTCAAACACGCTGTCCTATCCCTCCGCTTTCTCCAGTAACTCCAGCAACATTCTTTTCACCTTTTACCAAGCCCTCCAGGTCAGTGACCAGCTGTCTTCTCTCCATCCTGCTGTCCCACCCTCTATTCGACCCCTCATCCAGCCCTGACATCATGGGTCATCAGTGTAGTCACTTTTGCAAACACCTTCAACTCTTTGACCATGCCAGGCCCCCGCTTTTAACCCACTAATGATTTCCCATTGCACTTGGGATAAAATACAAAACCCACTACAGGGCCCTCATGCCCTAGCCCTAGGCTGGTACCTCTCCCACCTGCCTCATATACCACACCCCCTCAACCATACTTGCTTTTTTTTTTTCAAATTAAAAAATATATATATATATTGGAGCATAGTTGATTAACAGTGTTGTGTTAGTTTCAGGTATACAGCAAAGTGATTCAGTAATACATATACGTGTATCTATTCCTTTTCAAATTCTTTTCCCATTTAGTCAACCATACTTTCAATTCTTCTCTCCACCAGTATGAAAGACATATCCTTCAAGTCCATTCTTTTGTTCTCTTTCCTGACAAGGTATTTATTTCTTTTAAAACACAATTTAAAAATTACACCCATATTTGTGTACTTGCTTATTTAATGTTTGTCTCTGACTTGAGACTGGGCACTCAACAAAGGTAGTGATCATATCTTGTTCACACACCTTTTACAGAAGTAGTGCAAAGCATTTCTTGGGTCCACGGTAGATGCTCAATCTGTTGAATTAGAATATCAATCCAGACCTTGACCCTACAAAGACAGGGACAGATGGGGGCCCTCTGTTGCTTTAGAAAAAACCCAGCACTTTATTATTTGTATAATATTTGTCCTTTAAAGCACTCACAGTAATTACTGTAATAATTGCATGATAGGTTACGTAAGATAGACATGTTGTGATTCTCATTTGATAGATGAACAAAATGAGGTACAAAGAGAATCGACTAAAATGTCAGAGTAAGTACTAAAACCAAAATCTCTCACCTACCCATCTGCACGTCTTAACTAGGATACGTAAATGTTCTGATTCTTGACCAAACCTGCAGTAGAGAAGATAGCATAATAGTTAAATGCTCAGGCTCTCAGGACAGACTGTTAAGTTTCCAAACCCAGATCCAATACTGAACTTGCTGTGTGACCGTGGGCAAGTTACTTAACTTCACTGAGCTTCAGTTTCTCCATTTCTAAAGTGGAAATAACCATACCTATATGAGGAGGTTGGAGTGAGGTTTTGATATATATGTATAAGATACACACACATAGAGCTGGACATGGTACATGGGAAGCACTTCATCAAAGTTAGTCTTTTGAGAATAATGATTATGTTTCATACTCCTCGGTAACTCTAACAAGAAGTACAGAGCCTTTCAAAGTGATGTTTAATACAAATGTTTGACCTGTCCTTCTGGCAACAATGGGATTTCTGTTTTCTTGAATTCACCCTTATCTGTGAATACTGTTGCCTTTGAGGAGTGAAAAAAGTGTTGTATGTACCCTTGGTGTGACCACTCCCATGTGTATACCCTTTAAAACCGATAATTAGGAGCAGACTTCTAGACGCCTGTTTTCTCTTAGTTCACTCATTTTAAAGTCCATTTTCCCGTCCTTCTTTGAAAGAGTGTAATTGATATAACTTACATCCTCAAACCCCCTTTATTCTGGAATGGGTCATATACTATAACCATGGCAGTTACTGTGAATTGACCTAATAATGCATTGAGCAAATGGGGTAATCTCCACCCACGTAGGACAGGATAGAAAATTATAGAGTAGGATGCAAAGTAGGTAGTTTTCATGATGGTATTCTAAAGAAGTTTATTAGAATGGAAAAGTCACATGCCATTTGAAAAACTGCTTTATGCAGGATAAAGTGATAATTTAAAATAAACCTACAGACAGAAGTAAAGTTCATGACATTTAATTTAATTTGGTTGGTCCTTTTAAAAATATGTAATGCTGTAATATTTTTGTCTCCTGCAGTTTCTAATATAAATGTATAGGAATAATGGCCCACAATGGAACTTGTGAAACATACCAGTGCAAAGTTAAATGGAGATGTCCCTGTAAAACTAACACAAATGACTAATGGGTTGCAATCTGTTAGAACTCTAACATGTTCTGTTTAACTATGTATGATGACGCCTCTTCCTCTCTATCTCTGTCATCATTCATTAACGTTTTTACATAGCTAACTGGGGTTATGAATCTGCAGTAAAAATTTGTTAAAAATACAGTAAAAGCATTCTTACCCACTGTTTCTTTTACAGAATTCAGTAAACTATGAACAGCATAGAACAGAATGATCTCCATCTTAATGTTCAAGGATCCAAGGTAACAAGGTCCAGCCTTCCAGTTTTAGTTGAAAAACTACAAATTAATTAGCTTCAACAGGTTCTCTTGTATTACAGTCCATTTTTTAGAAATAATGAATTGGTTCTCCAGCATTCTCCAAAAATGATCAGTGAGTTTTTTTGAAGTATAAGTTTGAACTATTTACACATAATGTGCTTTAATTCATTACAGCTATTATTCTTTTTTTATTACTAAATTGCTTTCATTTGTTTAATAGAACAATTTTTTTTCTTTTTCTCTCTCTTTTTTTTTTTTTTTTTGGCTGTGTTGGGTCTTCATTGCTGCGCACAGGCTTTCTCTAGTTGTGGCAAGCAGGGGCTACTCTTTGTTGCGGCGTGCGGGCTTCTCATTGCAGTGGCTTCTCTTGTTGTGGAGCACAGGCTCTACGCACATGGGCTTCAGCAGTTGTGGCTCGCAGGCCCTAGAATGCAGCCTCAGTAGTTGTGGTGCATGGGCTTAGTTGCTCCATGCATGTGGGACCTTCCTGGACCAGGGCTCGAACCTGTGTCCCCTGCATTTGAAGGCAGATTCAAAACCACTGTGCCACCAGGGAAGTCCCTAATAGAACAAGTTTTTGCAGGTTTTTTTACATTTTTAATTGAAGTACAGTTGATTTACAATATTGTATTAGTTTCAGGTGTACAGCATAGTGATTTGGTTATACATATATATACATACTTTTCCAGATTCTTTTCTATTATAGCTTATTACAAGATATTGAATATAGTTCCCTGTACTGTACAGTAAACCTTTGTTTATCTATTTTGTATATAGTGATGTGTATCTGTTAATCCCATACTCCTAATTTTTCCCTCCCTCCCCGTTTCCCCATGGTAATCATAAGTTTGTTTTCTATGTCTGTGAGTCTATTTCTGTTTTGTAAATAAGTTCATTTGTATTATTTTTTAGATTCTGCATTATAAGTGATATCATATGATATTTGTCTTTGTCTGACTTACTTCACTTAGTATGACAATCTCTAGATCCATCCATGTTGCTGCAAGTGGCAATTTTTCTTTCTTTTTATGGCTGAGTAATATTCCATTGTATATATTTACCACCTCTTTATCCATTCATCTGTTAATGGACACTTAGGTTGCTTCCATGTCTTGGCTATTGTAAATAGTTACAGCTATTATTTGTATTGATGCTTAAGTTGTCCCATCTTTGGCCAGTAGGAATGTCTTCAAGTTTGTTTCTGACCAATTTTGAGATGGTCTTATTAATCTTTGATAACTTCTTTGATTTCTGCTAAGATAAGCTGGTCCAGTGATCATTGTGTATATTTTCTACTTGAAAAATAGACCTGGAATTAGCCATTTCTTCAAGAAGCTACGTTCTTTCTAGTAGGAAACTCTATTTAGAAACTAACTGCAAAAGGTTCATTGTTACTGAGCTAGTCATTATTTGTAGGCTTTTCTAGCAAGCTACTTTTAAAAAAAATTCTAATGATCCATTGATGTATGTTGAATCTCATTCCATGGCCTCATTTTAGAATGTCTTGTTTTCTCCAGGCTTCTAATGACTCCTTTTATGGTCTTGAACACTCATCTTCCTACCTGGTTTCAGAGAAAGTACCCTTTCTTCCTCTGAATAAAATGTTTTAATTGTTGGAAATCAATAGATTTTGAGGGGCTTCCCTGGTGACACAGTGGTTAAGAATCCGCCTGTCCAGGCAGGGGACATGGGTTCGATCCCTGGTCCGGGAAGATCCCACATGCCGCGGAGCAAGTAAGCCCGTACGACATAACTACTGAGCCCGCACACCACAACTACTGAGCCTGCGCTCTAGAGCCCACGAGCCACAAATACTGAGCCCACGTGCCACAACTACTGAAGCCTGCACGCCTAGAGTCCGTGCTCCACAACAAGAGAAGCCACCGTGATAAGAAGGCCGCTCACGGCAATGAAGAGTAGCCCCCGCTCGAAGCACACACACACAAAAAAGCCCACACGCAGCAATGAAGACCCAATGCAGCCAAAGATAAAATAAATAAATTTAAAAAAAAGATTTTGAGAACATATGATGTCTTCAAGGAGCCTGTTGTGGCATAATTCCTAAGGCGGCAGGTATTAGAATCAGATTGCCTGGATTTTCACTACGGCAGAATGGACACCTCTGTCTTCTTCTTTTTTTTTTTTTTTTTGCGGTACGCGGGCCTCTCACTGTTGTGGCCTCTCCTATTGCGGAGCACAGGCTCCAGACGCGCAGGCTCAGCAGCCATGGCTCACGGGCCCAGCCGCTCCGCGGCATGTGGGATCTTCCCAGACCGGGACGCGACCCCGCGTCCCCTGCATCGGCAGGCGGACTCTCAACCACTGCGCCACCAGGGAAGCCCTTTAATCAGTTTTGACAAACACATAAACCTGCATAAACCCAAAACTCAGAAAGCTACTTGTGCCTCCTTCTCGTCAATCCTCTCCTCGCTTCATCTCCCAGAAACAATCACTGTTCTGATTTCTTTCATCACGGATTAACTATGTTGTAGAACTTTACAAAAATACAATCATTCAGTAGGTACACTTGTGTTTGCCTCTTTGGCTCAGCATCTTTTTGAAATTCATTCATATCATTGTATGTTATCAGTAGTCCCTTCCTCTTTATTGCTGGATAGTATTTCACTTTATGAATATACTTTATTTATCCATTCTCCTGTTAATAAACATTTAGGTTGCTTCCAATGTTCAGCTCTTATGAGTAAAGCTACTATGAACATTCACAGACAACTCATTTTGTGTCTTTATTTCTTTTGAGTAAATTCTTAGAAGCATAAATAGTTGGGCCATGTGGTAGGTGTATGTTTAACTCTATGAGAATATGATTAACTCTGACATAAGAAAAAGACAAACAATCATATAGAAGAATAGGAGAAAGACTCAGATTTTACAAAAGAAGAGATCCAAATGGCCAATAAATATATGAAAAGATGTTCAATTTTATCAGCTATCATGGGAAAGCAATTTAAAATTATAGCGTGATATTCTACAAAATCATAATGCAATACATTATACATCCACCAGAGTGATTAAGTTAAAAAGATGGAAAATACCAAGTATTAGTGAGGAGATGGAATGACTAGAAAGAACTCTCATACACTGCTGGTGTTGAGTGACAGAAATCAGACACACAAAGATTCTTTCTTTATGATTTTATTTACACAAAGTACAAAACCAGTCAAAATTAATCTATGAGTGTGAGGTCAGCATAGAAATTATCCCTCTGTGGGAGTTATGGTAGTGCCTGAAAGGGAACATGAGGAAGCTTTTGGAATAGTGGTAATGTGCTGTTTCTGGATCTGGGTACTGATGACATAGTTGTGTTCAGTTCATGAAAATTCAATGAACTCTACACTCATTATACATGCATTTTTTGGGAGATATTGCATATCTCATTCCAGACCACAGCAATAAAGCAAAAATCAAAATAAAAAGTGAGCTACAGTGGAGGGGGAAGGGTAAGCTGTGACAAAGCGAGAGAGTGGCATGGACATACATACACTACCAAACGTAAAACGGATAGCTAGTGGGAAGCAGCCGCATAGCACAGGGAGATCAGCTAGGTGCTTTGTCACCACCTAGAAGGGTGGGATAGGGAGGGTGGGAGGGAGGGAGACGCAAGAGGGAAGAGATATGGGAACATATGTATATGTATAACTGATTCACTTTGTTATAAAGCAGAAACTAACACACCATTGTAAAGCAATTATACTCCAATAAAGATGTAAAAAAAAAAAGTGAGTTACATGAATTTTTTTGGTTTCTCAGTGAGTATAAAATTTATATTTATACTGTTAAGTGTGCAATAGAATTATGTCTAAAAAGCAACGTACATGGGACTTCTCTGGTGGTCTAGTGGGTAAGACTCTGAGCTCCCAATGCAGGGGGCCCAGGTTCGATCCCTGGTCCAGGAACTAGATCCCGCATGCATGCCACAACTAAGGGTCTGCATGCCACAACTAAGAAGTCTGCACACTGCAACTAAAGATCCCGCGTGCCACAATGAAGATCCCACGTGCCACAACTAAGACCTGGCACAGCAAAAATAAATAAATAATTTTTAAAAATATACATCCCTTAATTTAAAAATAATTCATTGCTAAAAATGCTAATCATCATCTGACCCTTCAGCAAATCATAGTAGTAACATCAAAGATCACTGATGACAGATCACCATAATAAATATAATAATAAAGAAAAAGTTTGAAGTATTGCAAGAATTACCAACATGTGACACAGAGACACAAAGTAAGCACATGCTGTTGGAAAAATACTCCTAATAGACTTGCTTGGCACAGGGTTGCCACAAACCTTCAATTTGTAAGAAGCACAATATCTGCAAAGTGCAACAAAGTGAAGTGCAATAAAACAAGGTATGCCGGTATGTATAGTATAATTCAATAAAAAGTTAAAAAAAACAACCAAACAAAGTACAATACAATACCACGACATACCCACCAGAATGGCTAAAATTAAAAAGACAGAAAATACTAAGTTGGCGAAGATATACAGCAACAAGAATGGCTGTACAGGGGACTTCCTTGGTGGCGCAGTGGTTAAGAATCTACCTGCCAATGCAGGGGACATGGTTTCGAGCCCCGGTCCAGGAAAATCCCACATGCCGTGTGTCAACTAAGCCGGTGCACCACAACTACTGAGCCCTCATGCCACAACTACTGAAACCTGTGTGCCTAGAACCCATGTTCCTCAACAAGAGAAGCCACCTCAATGAGAAGCCCACGCACTGAAACAAAAGAGTAGCCCCCGCTTGCCGCAACTAGAGAAAGCCCACATGCAGCAACAAAGACCCAACTCAGCCAAAAATAAAAATTAATTAATTAATTTTAAAAAAAGAATGGTTGTACAATTCCTTTGGAAAACTGGCAGTATCTACTAATGCTAAAAATATGTATACATATGTGTATATGCAATTATATGTATATCACCCAGCAATTCCATTCCTAGGTATACATGCCAAAAAGAAATGTGTGTGTGTACACACATGTGTGTATATATATACACACATATATGTGTGTGTACATATATGTGTACACACACACATATATATGGCTTAAGACTGTTCAAAGCAGCAGTGTCCATAATAATCCAAAGCTAGGAACCGCCCCAATACCCATCAATGATAGAAAGGATAAATAAATTGTGGTATGCACACACCACCAAATGCTGTGTATCAATGAGAATGAACAAACTCCAGTTGCATGCAACAACATAGATGAACTTCACAAACTTAAAGTTGAGAACCCAGATATCAAAACATATGATTCCATCTATATAAAGTTCAAAAATAGGCAAAACTAATCTATGATGTCAGAAGGAACATATGATTAACTTAGGGGCCTTTGTGACTGGTTCACAGAGACATGAGGTCTCTTGTGGTTGTGAAAATGTTCTGTTTTGTGATCTATGAACATTACACAAGAGTGTGAAGTTTGTGGAAATTCACCAAGCTGAGCATTAACGGCCTGTGCTTTGTACTTTTCTGTATGTATATTACACTTCAATAAAAATCTTTAAAAATGCCCTCAGATCTGAGATCCAATTGGATCTAACCCTACTCACATGCTATCTTGTCTCTTTGGGTCATCTTTTCTTTTTTCCTTTCAGTGTTACCAGAAACATCGTACTATCAAAAAGGGAAGTTCTTTTGCTCCTTGCAACACTGTGAACATAATATATACTTGTGTTCTAGAACAGTCTAGTGACACAGCATTAAGCTATGTCATCAATGTATAATAGCTGACTAGTTTGGAAAAACAGAAAAAAAATGCAGCGTTGAAGTGGCATATGGTATCTACCCCCGTTAGATAAATCATTAACCCGGTGCTCTGTGGTACAGGGTATGTGACTAAGCTTGCAAACCAAGTCAGGGAGCAAAAGTAAGGACACTGTGGCACCTTCCTCTCTCAGGGAACCAGGGAAGAGAACTAATTTGGTGAGGAGCTCCAAGCACCAGCTGTCTCAGTCCAGCTGTTGGTTCTCTCACTAAAGATGCTTCCCTCTTATCTTTAAGGGAAAAAAACACCTTCAAGAAAGGTTTTTAGGTCCTTCTGTATAGCACAGGGAACTACATTCAATCTCCTGTGAGAAACCATAATACAAAAGAATATTTTTTTAAAAGTCTATATGTGGGGCTTACCTGGTGGCGCAGTGGTTGAGAGTCCGCCTGCCGGTGCAGGGGACACGGGTTCGTGCCCCGGTCCGGGAAGATCCCACATGCCGCGGAGCGGCTGGGCCCGTGAGCCATGGCCACTGAGCCTGCGCGTCCTGAGCCCGTGCTCCGCAACGGGAGGGGCCACAACAGTGAGAGGCCCGCATAACCGAAAAAAAAAAAAGTCTATATGTGTATAACTGAGTCACTTTGCTGTACAGCAGAGAGTGGCACAGCACTGTAAATCAACTACACTTCAATAAAAAATTAAATTAAATTTTAAAAAAAGGTTTTTAAAAGGCTGTAAAGTTCAAACAAAACATCCCTTTCCCCCCCTCAATTAATTCACGGGAAACTTTCTGGGGGAGTTGAATGGGTTGTCGATTTATCTACTACAAACTGTTGAAAAATAATCTAAGGAAAGTTTACACGATTTACCTTTTTCCAAACCGAACTTCCCCCGCCCTTGCGGATAGCAACTTCTCCGTTAACGTCTCGATTAGTGGCAGCTGCAATGAATACGGATCATGCAGGAATGTGCGCTTACTCAGCCGGAAGGGGGCGCGCAGGGACGTTACCGAGGATTTCAATTAAATCAGTTTCTGTTTCTATTCCAGGGTGGCTGCCTGATCAAACTACCTGAAGCGAGCTAGGGTGAAACTGCCTCAGAAACTCGGAACAGCTCACCACCGCTTAACAAATTAAGCGCAAACTCTGTATTCTTCAAAGTTCGTTCAGGGTGACTGTTCCAGTGAAAGGTGCCGGTGCATCATGGTCCTTGCTGGGAAAGTATGAAATCAAATACAGCATATTGTAGGAGTCTGGGTAGTGGGATCAGTGACAATTTTGTTTAGCCTCCTCACTTCTTCCATCCCCCTTTGGTGTTAAAAAGTCCATTGTTCTTGAGGGACAACAGAGCAGAGAGCCAGCATTGGTAAAGAAATAGCAAACGCCCAAAATGGCTTTCTCTGGTATTCAAATTTAAGCAATTATTTTCAGCTATTCTCAACACTCAAACCTGGGCCTTGTCATTACCTGTAAAGAAACTACAATAGTTTCAGGACTACCACATTTTTCAAGTACCACCGGAAAAAAGTCACAGATTAAAAAACCCTCACCTGATTTCATTTTATCAAATGGTTAATATTTCTCAACTTCCTGCTAACAGAATATCAAATGCTAGGTTAGCAGCTGGACTAATTATTTTTAGTTGTATATATTGCTTTCTCAACCATATAGGAAACGTTTGAAGACAAAAGTGGCTCCAATTTAGCTTTCCAAGAGAGTTTTTCAAACTCTCTCCCGGTCCAGTCCAGGATATCCATACGTGTCCCATGTGGTGTCTGGAATATGGTGCTTTGCAAATAAATGTAGATAGAAAAAATAAACTAATAAACAGAAGAAAATATGAGGTAATATTTGTATAACCTTGGGGATAGGGAGGTCTTCTTAAGCAGGACAGGAAACCCAGAGAAATTAAAGAAAAAAAATAGACATGTTTGACTACATAAAAATTAATATTTCTTTGCAAGGCAAAAGATATCATAAACAAAATGAAAAGAAAAAGTGAGGGAAAATGTTTGTAATAAAAATGACAGAAAATGGAAACTATGTTAATAAACTGGCTTCCTACAGGTTAATAAACAAAAGACAACACAATAGAAAAGTGAGCCAGTGTATGAAGACGCAATTCATAGAAGAGGAAATAGGAGAAGATGCTTAGTCTCAGTGGGGGTCAGGAAAATGCAATGAATTCATGAATATAAATATGCAAGAAAAGCCTAAAAATACCCAATCTGTGAGTGGTTGTCTCAGGGCCCAGGGGCCTAGGGGAGGGTAATAGACCTGGGATTTGAAGTCAAAAGGGATTTCATCTTTAACTGCAATGCTTTATTTCTTTTATTAAAATATATTAAGATTTAAGAGGAATGTGACAAATGGTAACAGTTATCAAATTTAAGTTCTGTCTTTCTGTGAACATACATTTGCATTTCTTGGGTATATGCCTAGGAGTAGAATTGCTAGGTCATAGGAAATGCATATGTTCCAGTAATGTCCTGTTTCTTAATCTGAGGTGCTGGTTACAGGGTGTGCTCAGATTACGAAAATCCACTGAGATATATTCTGATATGTGCACTTCAATAAAAAGTTAAACAACAAAAATAACAAAAAGTAAAGTTTAACAACTTTATTGAGATAACTTTGACATATAAAAATTGTATATATTTAAGGTATACAACTTGATGTTTTGGTATGTTGTGATACCATTTTTTCCTATGTGTGATACCATTTTTAAACCATCAGATTGGGGGAAAAATAAATTATGAGAGATCAAAGGTATGAACCTTATACAAATTAAATCAATACATATTGACTTGGTGGGATGTCGCTGAGGAGCTAAGTGAAGAAAGTGGTTACCAGTGGGGAGACTGACCTCATTTTTGTAAAAATAAAGAACAAAGATAAAACTCCTTTTATGTGCATTTGTGTATGTATAAGCCAGAAGAAAAGACTGCAATAGATCTAAATTTTATTATGGAAGGGTAAGATTAAAAGAGGAATGAAAAGAGAGATAATTAGCTTTTCTTTAGTCAGCTCTGTATGGTCCGAATTACTAAAACCAGAATTGTTTCTAAGTATTGTTTTTATACTTTTTTTTCTTTAAGGTTTTAAGATTTTATTTAAGTCTGTGATCCAGGACATCATCTCTTGCTGAGTTAGATTATATCCTCAAGTGTATTTTCACAAAGGTACATCAATCCTCTTTGAGTATTTAGAATGCCCTTCTACTGACTTTTTTTTATTGAGGTATAGTTGCTGTACAACATTATAAAAGTTTCAGGTGTACAACATAGTAATTCACAATTTTTAAAGGTTATATTCCATTCATAGTTATAAAATATTAGTTATAATCCCTGTGTTTTACTATATATCCTTGTAGCTTATTTATTTTATATATAGTAGTTTGTACTGCTTAATCTCCCACCCCTATCTTGCCTCTCCTCCCTTCCCTCTCCCCACTGGTAACCACTAGTTCTCTATATCTGTGAGTCTGTTTCCTTTTTGTTATATTCACTAGTTAGTTTTATTTTTTACATTCCACATATAAATGATATAATACAGTATTTGTCTTTCTCTGTGTGACTTATTTCACTTAGCATAATACCCTCCAAGTCCATCCATGTTGTCATAAACAGCAAAATTTTATTCTTTTTTATGGCTTAGTATTCCATATATATATATATAATCTCACATCTTCTTTATACATTCATCTGTTGATGGATGCTTAGGTTGCTTCCTTATCTTGGCAATTGTAAATAATGCTGCTATGATCATTGGGGTGCATGTATCTTTTCAAATTAGTGTTTTCATTTATTTCAGATATATACCCAGGATTGGAATTGTTGGGTCATTTAGTAGTTCTATTTTTAGTTTTTTGAGGAACCTCCATACTGTTTTCCATAGTGACTGCACCAATTTCCATTCCCACCAATGGTGTATGAGGGTTCCCTTTTCTCCAAATCCTCGCCAACATTTGTTATCTGTGTACTTTTTGTCAATAGCCATTCTGACAGGTGTGAGATGATACCTCATTGTGGTTTTAATTTGCATTTCTCTGATGGTTAACGATGTTGAGCATCTTTTTATGTGCCTGTTGGCCATCTCTATGCCTTTGGAAAAATGTCTATTCAGGTCTTCTGCACATTTCTTAATCTGGTTGTTACCAGATTTTTTTCTAGGTACTCTTGTTTGAGAAATAATTCACATATGATAAAATTCACCAATTTAAGGTATATAATTCAGCAATTTTTAGTATATTCACAAAGTTGCACAAACGTTACTGCTATCTAATTCCGAACATTTTAATCACTCCCTGAATCTCCCCCAAACCCTGTACCCATTAAAATTCACTCTCTATTGCTCCTGCCTTTCAGCCCTCAAAACTGCCAATCTACCTTCTGTCTCTATGAATTACCTATTCTGCACATTTCGTATAAATGGAATCGTATAATATATATGTGCCTTTTTGTGTCTGGCTTCTTTCACTTAGCATAATGTTTCTGAGGTTCAACCATGTCATAGTGTGTATCACTAATTCATTCCTCTTTATGGTTAAATAATATTCCATTGTATGGATATAACACATTGATTTACCCATTCCCCAGGTGATCATTTACATTGTTTCCACTTTTTGCCTCTTACGAATAATGCCACCATGAACACTGTGTACAAGTTTTAATGTGGACATAGTTTTCCAACTTTCTTAGGTATACACACAGGAGTGGAATTGCTGGATCATATAGTAACCCTGTGTTTAACCTTTCGAGGAACTGCCAAACCACTTTTTAAAGCAGCTGCATCATTTTACATTTCTACTATCAATGTGCAAGGGTACTAATTTCTCCAGATTCTCTATGACACTTGTTATTGCCTGTGTTTTCTAATATAGCCATTATGGTAAGTATCAAGTGTATCATGTTTGTTTTGATTTGATTTCCCCTGATGGCTAATGACATTGAACATCCTTTCATGGGCTTATTGACCATGTGTATATCTTCTTTGAAAAAAAGTATATATTCAAATCCTTTGCCTATTTTTCAATTTGGTTGACTTATTGTTGAGCTGTGAGTGTTCCTCATATATTCTGTATAAAAGTTCCTTGTCAGATATATGATTTGCAAGTATTTTCTCCCATTTTGTGAGTTATCTTTTCATTTTCTGGATTAATGTCCTTTAAAGCATAAAATATTTTAATTTTGATAAAGACCAATTTATCTATTTTTTCTTTGATTGCTTGTGATTTCAATGTCATATTTAAGAAATTATTGTCTAATCCAAGGTCCTAAAAATATACACCTATATTTTCTTCTAAGAGTTTTATAGTTTTATCTGTTAAGTATTGGTCTCCGATCCATTTTGAGTTAATTTTTGTATGTGGTATGAAATAGGAGTCTACCTTCATTCTTTTACATGTGGATATCCAGTTTTCCCCAGCTTCATTTGTTGAAAAGTCTATTCTTTCCCCCACCTTGAATTGTTTTGCTATGCTTGTTGAAAATTAATTGGTCATAAACATATGGGTTTATTTTTGGACTCAGTGCTACTCCATTGATCTATAGGTCTATCCTTATGCCAGCAGCACATGTCTTGACTACTATCTAGGTAATTTTTTTTTTTTTTTTTTTTTTGCGGTACGCGGGCCTCTCACTGCTGTGGCCTCTCCCGTTGCAGAGCACAGGCTCCGGACGCGCAGGCCCAGCGGCCATGGCTCACGGGCCCAGCCGCTCCGCGGCATGTGGGATCTTCCCGGACTGGGGCATGAACCCGTGTCGCCTGCATCGGCAGGCGGACTCTCAACCACTGCACCACCAGGGAAGCCCTATCTAGGTAATTTTTAAAAAGAAACTGATTAAAAAAATATATATTTGATTGAATTTAGTCATGTAACATCAAAGGACTTATTAAAGCTCTCTCTGGGGACTTTATTGTTTTAAATTTTATTAATCCAGGTATTAGTTTTCTTTTGCTGCTGAAACAAATTACCACAAACTCAGTGGCTTAACACAAAAACAATTTATTATGTTACATATCTGTAGGTTATAAGTCTGACATGGGTCTCACTAGGCTTAAATCAAAGGGTGAGCAGGGCTGAATTCCTTTCTGGAAGTTCTAGAGGAGAATCTGTTTCTTTGTTCAGCTTTTCGTCCATATTCCTTGGCTCACCCCTTCTGTCTGCTTCAAAGCCAGCAGCATTGCATCTCTTTGACCGCTCTGTAGACACATCTCCTTCTGACTCTCTTCTGCCTCCCTCTTCTACATTTAAGGACCCTTGTAATTACATTGACCCACTTGGATACTCCAGAATAATCTTATTTTAAAGTCATCTAAATTGCAACCTTAATTCTAACTGCAACCTAATTCCCCTTTGCTAATTTATTCACAGGTTCTGGGGATTAGGATGCAGACATCTTTTCTTGGGGAGGGGGGGACCATTATTCTGCCTACCACATTCCCCGTCACAAACTTTGAATCATAATACAAATGTTTTTTAGTAGTTTACATCAGTGTATGAGTAGCTTTAAGATCATATAGCAAGTAAGTGACAGGGCTGAGGGAGGACACAGATTTTTTTTTTTTTTTTTTCTGAAAAGAAAACATGATTTTAAACATTCATATCTTACTTGTTTCTAAATGTCTGAGTTCTCGGTCAGACTTGAAAACACTTTAAAAACAAGTCTTTGGCAACCTCCAAATTATTCTTGGTGACCTGAACATCCCTCTGGCCATAATCTTGGGACAGACACAGATGTTTTAATTCCCCAGATGGTGATCCACTTGCCTCATTTTTTATTCAAGAAATATTTAATTGAGCATTTAGATCATGTGGCAGGCAACCTTATGCTGCTTTAATAAAGGCATTTTAGACTTGTTGGGTTTTGAGTTCAAGATCTCCAACATTAAAATTTTTAAAATAATTTTAAAAGAATATTTAAGGAGGACTGATAATTTCTAAAGAGCTAACGGTACAAAACTTATTAATCAAGTGAAGTCAGAAGTCATTCAATTCACAAGGATTGTGATGCCAAGGCAGGAAAGGCTAGTGAGGTTGGTAGGAAAGGAGCAAAGGGGGTGGGACTCAATCAAGGATGGATGGCCAGTCCTTGCAGGGATGCTCACAGAATGGACTTGTGGCTTTAAAAACAAAACAAAACAAAACAAAAACAGATGCTTTCACATCTACTCTAGATGTTCTGTTACTAGGGAAGAGCTTGAGAAAAAGAGAAATGTATCCATGCAATGGCAATAAGGGAAACTCAATATGTGACCTAAGTGGGGAAAAAAAAAAACTTGTAGAAAAGTGTGTATTATAGAGTTAGTTCATTCATTTACTCAATCATTCAACAAGTATAAGCTCCAGGCATTGTGCAGGGGGTCAAGAATAGAGCTCCGAAGGATGCATGGAGCCCCTAACGCAAGCCACCTCCCTGGCCAGGTCCTCCCTTGGTTGGGTGCTGCCCCTCAGAGGAAGGGTGGGCTGAGAAGGCTGTGTTCCTCCGTGTCTGCCTGCTGCTGGCCCTGTCCTCTTCAGTTCTCTGAGGGCCTCCACCCCTATCTTCTTCCCGCAGAGCATGGCTCCTCCCCTCTCCCAAGTCCCAGGATAATCCTTAAACCATAATGATCCCAAACAGTCCATTTCCCAGGCTGCATTTTTCAAATAAGCAGGTCGGGGTGAAGCAGGAGTGGTACACAGGACTGGAAGAAGCCAAGAGAGGGGGTGTACAGGGCAGGGTGGGAGGGAGGAGAAGAACCCTCTAGTTTCTGTCTTCTTAAAAGCGCAGTGTAGTGAAATGGGTAAAATCTGGTGCCTGGAGGTCCAAGTTGCCTGGGGGTTGGAGCCTGGGCTTTTCCGCTTGCCACCTGAGCCACCTGAGACACATCCTCGAACACTCTGTGTACCTGTTTTCCCAATCATAACATTGGAGGAATATTGTTATTTCCTAAGGCCGTATTCATAATATGGACAAAGCATTCCAGCAGCACCTCAAACATAATAAACACTCTATGTTAGCTGAAAGCGCAATCTGGGGAGCCCTCTGCCACTGTGACATCAAGGTAGGTCTGCTCAGCTCTCTGTCTTCCTCTGCAGCTCTATTCCTGGTGACCCGTGGGTAGCTCTCAGGCAAAACTCAACATACTCAATGACTTAACAACTCCTGGGGACAACAGTCCAAATTCATAATGAGTGGAAAAAGGAAATTTGCATCAAACGGACAAATCTGCAAATGTTTGCGTGGTCCCACTGTGGCTAACCTCTGAGGTTATTATGCAGAGTGATTTCATTCCTGTTTTCTCAACTTCCTGCTTCTAGACTTGGCCCAGGAGCCTACCTCTGCCTAACAAAGCCCATTGCAGTGCCTTTCCAACAAGATTCCTCCCTTGGCAGCCCTCCTAGTATGTGCAAGCAGCTATTTTAAAATAGAATTCTTTTTTCCTTTGGTCCTTCTGCATTTAGAATTCAGGGAACTAAGTGGAAAAATAGAGTCATCATAGTTTTTTCTCCCATTTTCTTCCCTCCTCTGTCCCAACCCTTTCCTTCTGGGTCTCTTTTCTTTCTCTTTTATCGTCTTTGCTCTTTGTTCCCTTGAACTTCTCAGGATGGAGCTGATATTGTCCTGGACTTGATATTGTTCTGAACCAGATAGATGATAGTCTAGCTAACAGTACTTTCTTTTCTGAACTTGGTGCTTTTCTGAAAAAGGAGAGATGAGAGGTTCTTGGATAAAGAATCAGAGCTGGAGAGAGAAGCAACCTACTCCAGGGAAAAGACATTCTGGGAGCTGATTAGTTCATTTTTGGAGCAATCACTCTCCAGCTTCCGAGGATGGCCAGACTTAGTTTCTCTTAGACTTGGAGGAAAATGCATCATGCTGGACCCAAGTGTTCCCCTGGTCTTCAATCCAGTGTCTTTTATCTCTGGGTTTCAGGCTGTAGATGACATCAACTGTTTATTATTTATTGTAAAGTGACTGTCGCATCGTGGATCCACATATGATTTATTTTGTTGGTTATTATTTCCTGAGTCATGAAGGGAGGGGTTCCAGTGTTCAGGAAGCCCAAGAATGGATGAGATGTGCTTGACTGTTTAGGAAACTCTGTCTAAAAATGAATCTTTTCAGAGATATGCCCAAGGACCAAATACAGGGTGGAATTTTGCTCTTAACCTACAGATAACCTATTTATCTCAGTTATGGTTAGACTATGAACAGCATTTCAAGGGAAAGAAAATATTTTTAGTTTTTAACTGCAGTATATTTTGTGTAGGTAGATGTGAATAGCACCTTTGGAAAAAAAAAAAAAGGAAAGCTGTGTCATTAAAACAAAAAATCAAGTTGTCATCCAACTTCTTTTTTTTTTCCCATTTAAATTAGTCTTTTAATTTGATTGATTGATTTGAGTTAGTTCTGAAAACTGAATTGATATTTTACCAGTTCAGACAGCCATGCTGAGACTTGGCCTCCTGCTCCTGTAAAGGAGGAAAAGTAATTTTTCCTCTACTCTTCTGAGTTCTTGGTTGAGACCCCTGTGATGAAAGACAGATGAGTGAGAGAAAAGCAAACAGAAGTCGATTCACATGTATACCTCATCTACACACGGGAGATATCCAGGGAAAAATGAGTGACACTCCGAGGTGGCTTCAGAATTCAGGATTAAATTCCATCTTAGTAGGGAAAAGGGAGTAAGTCCCTTAGGGAGAGTAAACGATTTTTAGGAAAGATGAACAGGCCCTTAGAAGAACAGATGGGAGACAGGATAGTTTGACGTCGACTTCTAGTCTCCTTTCCTGTGATAAGAGTCAGTCTTCTCTGGTTGATGAAACTCCTGGGGCAGGAGATTTATGAGAACTGAGCTCCTTTTGGAGGGTCTGTCTTCAGGCAGATAAGAAAAGTCTATCCCAGCATTTGCTGTTTTTCAAGTGCCTTCAGCTCAAAATAATCAACATACCAGAGTTTTGAGGTGGCATATTCTGCTACATTTTGACCCTTCACAGAGTCTATGACCTGGGGCTTATTAGGTCGCTCATTTAAAACAATCCAAGGGAGTTACCAGATTCCTCGCATAATTACTCCTGTCTTAAGTAGACCAAGGAAAAACTAAATGATCAGTTCCACAAGTGTGAAGGAGAGAAACTCTGAAGTTAGAAGGACGGGTCCCATGAATGGCTTTTCTGTCTCTTTACTTTTCAGTAAATGTAAGCAGTCAGAAGAGAAGGTCTGCTACTATACTGCAGCTCGACATCTTTCTTGTTTTTTTCCTCCCTCTGTGGCTATTCCTTCTGGTTCTTCCTCTTCTCCCAGAACTCTTACCCTTGGGGAGCCCCAGGGCTCTTTTCTTGGCCCTAGTCACCATCTGCTTTCATTCCCCTGTTATCTCATTCAGTCTTGTGACTTTACATTCCACTCCGGAATGCGGGCGACAAGATGCCCGCAACTCTCAAATGGTTCTTTAAACAAAGAAAACACAGCGGATGTAAATAGAGAAACATAAGGCAAATGGGGCAAAATGTTAATAATTTTTTTTTTTTTTTTTTTTTTTTTTTGCGGTACGCGGGCCTCTCACTGTTGTGGCCTCTCCCGTTGCGGAGCACAGGCTCCGGACGCGCAGGCTCAGCGGCCCTGGTTCACGGGCCCAGCCGCTCCGCGGCACGTGCGATCCTCCCGGACCCAGGGCACGAACCCGTGTCCCCTGCATCGGCAGGCGGACCCTCAATCACTGCACCACCAAAGAAGCCCGTTAATAATTATTGAATGGAAGTAGAAAGTATATGTACTAAATATATGTACAATTCTGCGTTTATAAACATACATGTTAAAAGAATGGAAATAGGTAAATAAATATCATCTATAATATAGATGATATATACTGACGACTCCCGAATCATGTCTCCTGCCCAGACCTTTCTCCTGAACTCCAGACTCCAACTGCTCCGACTTACCCATTTGGGAGTCAGAGTAACATACCCCAAACTGAACTGATCTGCCCTCCTCTTTGCAACGCCGCTCCATCAGTAGCTTCCCCACCTCGGTTGATAAGAGCTCCATTTTTTGTAGCAGTTCAGGCCAAAATCCTTGGAGGCACATTGACTCCTCTTTCCCTCCCAGCCCACATCCCATCCTGCAGAAAGTCCTGTCGCTTCTGTCTGCAGAGTGTATTCAGGAGATGGTCACTTTCCCCACCACCTCTCTGCACCTCCATCTAAACCGCTCCCAGCCCTTCCTTGGATCACTGCAGTGGTCTCCCAACTGGTTGCCCTGTTTCTGCCTTGTCCCCCTATGTCTATTCTCAACTGAGAAGCCAGAGAGACTCTTTAAAAATGAAGTCTAATTGTGTTCCCTCTCTGCTCAAAAGCAGAGTCTCAGCCAGAGTAAACAAGGAAAGAGTGGAAGCTGAAATCTTTCTACAGCCCCGGGCCCTGCGTGGTCTACTTCCACTTCCCTCCTGGCCCGCTCTGCTCCAGTCACCCTAGACCCCTCACTGTTTCTGGGAGAAGCCAAAATGCTCCTGCCTTCTTGGGACTCTGTACTGGCTGCCACCCTTTCCTGGAAGCCTCCTCCTCTAAACATTTACACCTTTCCAAGTCTTTGCTTACAGTTACTTCTTAACAAGGCCTCCCCCTGTGACTGCAGCCTGCTCTCCACACAGGCTAGATCCATGTAATCCTGCTCTCATTTCCCTACAGCACTCGCCACATTCTAACACACTCGCTATTTCACTTGTGTATTGATCACCGTCTCTCCCACTTGAATATCAGCTTGGTGAGGCTAAGGATGTTTTGCCTGTCCAAGAATACTGCCTGGGCCAATTATGGAGCCTGGAAGGCAGTAAGTATTTGTAGAATAAATGAATTCAATGAATGGTGACACTTTGGTTGTATTTCTTGAGCCAAAAACCTATACTGTGAACTTTAATAGGCCATAAATTAAACTTAAGTCAAAACTCTTTTAAGTTCAGAACCCTGAGCTACACTCTCCTGCCACTCCAGTTTGTTCTTTATTTTCTTACTACAGTGGTGCAAAGCTGTCTGTGAATGGCCTCTTCTATGAATGATCTCATTGTTCTTTTTATTCGTTATGTTGCAATTCTTGGAACTCGTATCAATTCAGCTGTTTCATTGATTTCACTTAGTACTTCCTTAAGGTGAAACGAAACTACTCAATAGGTGAGAATCAGTGTGAGTTAAAGTCCGAATAAGAATAATCTCCCTTTGAACTGGCAGAAATTAAACAAGTGTCCCATGGGATATGAAGATGCACCTTTGATATCTATTCTCCCTAAAACTCACTCCCACCTCTACATCCAATGACAAGCCAGCTTCTTCCTAAATGTTATTAGTCCCTTGAACTAATGCAGGATTATCATTATGCTCCCAGAAAGGGCTATATATGTAATGCAACATTGTTCTTTTCTATAGTAATTCTGCTACTAAAAATAGTCTATTCTAGAAGATGGCCCCACTTTTTTCTAGCTTGACCGCATTCATAGACATTTTAAATGCCTTTCTTGGTTTCTCAAACTAAATCTTATAGTTTTAAATGGATGAAAGCCCAATGGCTACTGAACAGAATAAGTTCATCTTATCCTTTCTACTTCATCTCTTCCCTTTCTATTAGACATGAAAATTGGTGAATTCAGAGAGAAAAGACAGCTAATAAAAGCACTAAATGGAAATGAATTTTACAGCAGTAAGTTGAACAGAGGTTTTTAAAAAGATCTGATCCCTGAGAGAGAAAATGTGGCAATACATGTGGCAATTCATGTGGCAAAATCCTCACCAAAATCCAATTGGTGAATCCGGGCAAAGGGTGTCTGGGAGTCCTTTGCACAATTCTTGCAGCTTTTCTCTAAGTTTGGAATTCTTTCAAAATAAACACTTTTTTTTAAAGGTTTGATCCTTTTGGGCTATGTATTAGTAAATAAGGCATCAGCATGTATTAAGCATTTAGCAGTCTTGCTGGGGATACATAAAGATGAATAGCATTCAGATCTTGTCCACATATTGTTCGCAGTCCAGAAGGGGAGAGAAACATGTAAATAAATGTCGCAGGATAATAAAATGGGGTATCCCTGTCTCAGCTTCAACTGAGGTACCAGTGAATAGATATCAGTGTAATAAAGAAAGTTGATGGTAAGACTCATCTCTCCCCATGCAGAATTTACACAGGAAATGAGAAATAATGAAGTCCTAGACTTCTTAGTCAGTTCAAGGCTATAAAAAAGGTAGAGGGCCAATCCCTGAGAGAAGAGAGTTGGAATACGACCTTCTTAATCTCATGCTTGAGGGGTACTCTGAGTGGATACCTTGGAGGGCTTTCAAATGTATTTTTCCAGAGGGAATAAACAGAAAACAAAAACCCAAATGGCAGACTTAAGCCCAAACACACTGTTAACATAAATGTTCTAAATAAACTGATTGAAACAGAGGGCTTGGTGGAGTCAGTAAAACACATGACCCAACTGGATGCTGTCCACAAGGAGCTCACTTCAAATATAACCATATAAGTATGCTAGAATGTGTTTCTTCCAGTTGACAGTTGCAGAACTCAAGCCTGAGACATTTCAAACAGACCACAGAACAGGGTTTGAGAGAGGGGGTTGCTGCTTTGGTGGTAGGGTCAGGAGACTGCCCGGCATTGGAATCGTCCTGCACTTCCTCTGTCCTGTCCAGTAGGACTGACTGCCTAGAACAGAAGAGGCTGGAAGGGGCCCCAGAGGCCAAGGGGCTGAGGATGGAGGCACAAGTACTCTCCAGAGGAGCAGCTCATCCCCCTGGGCAGGGAAATGGCAAGGAAGCGGCCCATTCACCTCTCCCCCAGACCCCAACCCTGGCAGTAGTAGGGAAGGAAGTGAGCACAGAGAGAAAATAAAGAAGATCTAAGTTCTCCATCCTAGTGCAGTAGGAAGATACACCCTAGTTGAGGCTCTGAGTTTTGATTATTACAAGAAAGTGGACACTCCGATTTCTGAAATGAGACGTATTTGCTACTTAAGTTGACTGTAGGAAAAGTGAGCATAAGTCTATCTATTTTCTAAGACCGAGCAGAGGCATCACAGGCCAACTGGAATTTTCAACTAGTGCCAGGAGAAGAGGAACTCCATTGAATAAAAAATGACAGCGTTTGTATGAACATTGATATTATCAAGAAATTATGGTTAATTTTTTAAAGAGTGGTATTAATATCATTATTATGTTTTTTAAAAGATTTCTTGTCATTTAGAGATACATCCTGAGGTACTTATAGATGAAATGATATGAAGTCTGGGGGCTTCCCTGGTGGCGCAGTGGTTGAGAGTCCTCCTGCCAATGCAGGGGACACGGGTTTGAGTCCTGGTCTGGGAAAATCCTACATTCCGCGGAGCAACTAAGCCCGCGAGCCACAACTACTGAAGCCCGTGCACCTAGAGCTTGTGCTCCATAACAAGAGAAGCCCACGCACCACAACGAAGAGTGGCCCCCGCTCGCCCCAACTAGGGAGAGCCCGCACACAGCAGCGAAGCACACAGCCAAAAATAAATTAATTAATTAAACTTTTTAAAAAAGAAATGATATGAAGTCTGGTATTTGCTTCTGAATAATACTGTTGAGGGGAAGAAATGAGTGCAGGCATAGATGAACAGTTTTGGTCATGAGGTGATAATTGTTGAAGCTGGGTGATGGCAACTATTCTACTTCTATATATGTGAAGATTCCACTATATAAAGTTAAAGAAAAAGAAGAGTGGAAGAAAGAAAGTTAGATTTTGATCACTATGTATGATGCTTGCTCAACCTCCTGGTTCAACAGGCAAGTTAAACATGTGACACTAAGGGCATAAGATAGCAACAAAGGGTGATATCTGCTCAAAACAGAGAACAACTCATGCAGGGGAGTTAAGAATGGTTTACACAATGGGCTATTTGTTTTGGGTCTGGAAAGTTAACTAGGAGTTTCTAGGCCAGAAGTGGGGGATGACACTGCAGATGGAAGAAATCATCATGATCTGAGGCAGGATTGTGAAGAGACATGGTGTGTTCAGAGGATGGCAGCAAGCGGAATATGGCCACAGTGAAGGGTGTGTGATTGCAAGGTGGGGAATGAATGTTCTGGTAAGGATGGGGCAGGCTTTGAAAGCCGCGTATAACATGTTGGGGAGTTTGCGTTGTATCCTGTAGCACGTAGAACAGAGCCTGCAAAGACTTTGAAACAAGAGAGTTACGTGATTCAATTAGGTTATATTTTAAACAGAGACTCTAGTGACAAAGAATGAAAAATGTCCCACTGGGCAGGTGAGGCCAGCGACAGGGAGACCAGTAGGGAAGTTATTGCTGCAATGCAGTGCACACAGGAAAGGGGATAATGGAGTCAAATGGAGTCTTATCAGAGCCCCGGGCATTATTTCATCCTGTCTTCTAATAATCACTCCTCACTAGAAAACCCACCTAAATTCTCAAGCCACCTAATAATAACAAAGGTAGAACATAGAAAATCCAGAAGCTGAAAGGAAAAAACAGGGAAGAAGACCAGGTAAACTGTGTTGGACACACGTCTCTTGTTTTCTCCCTGGGCACTTGCTAATGTTCTACTAGGGACTAGGCACACAGGAGGCAATTAATAACTACTCTTTTGGGCAACCAGATATTACTGTGTCTTCTGATGTAACGCAAGGAAGTACCAATATCACCTATGACACAGTCTAGCCAAAAATGTTTAATTGGAACACATGAAATATTTCTATCTAATTTATAGTTTGTAGGAAATACAGGGGATAGAGGATCAAGCTAATATACACAAGCAAGCAATCAGACAAAAACCAGGAGGTGGGAAACCTGGCCGAGTCTCTTCACTAAGTCAGTGCAATACTGCAGCAGACTAGGCTACATTAAAAGAGACTTAAGGGGCAAAATAACCAGATGGGATTGAAATCCTGGACTGAATGTTCTTAAACAAGATAAGTGGTAAAGACAGTTAGGGATGTTGAGCATCCTTTCATGTGTTTGCTGGCAATCTGTATATCTTCTTTGGAGAAATGTCTATTTAGGTCTTCTGCCCATTTTTGGATTGGGTTGTTTGTTTTTTTGATATTGAGCTGCATGAGCTGTTTCTATATTTTGCAGATTAATCCTTTGTCAGTTGCTTCATTTGCAAATATTTTCTCCCATTCTGAGGGTTGTCGTTTCGTCTCGTGTATAGTTTCCTTTGCTGTGCAAAAGCTTTGAAGTTTCATTAGGTCCCATTTGTTTATTTTTGGTTTTATTTCCATTTCTCTAGGAGGTGGGTCAAAAAGGATCTTGCTGTGTTTTATGTCATAGAGTGTTCTGCCTACGTTTTCCTCTAAGAGTTTGATAGTTTCTGGCCTTACATTTAGGTCTTTAATCCATTTTGAGCTTATTTTTGTGTATGGTGTTAGGGAGTGATCTACTCTCATACTTTTACATGTAGCTGTCCAGTTTTCCCAGCACCACTTATGGAAGAGGCTGTCTTTTCTCCATTGTATATTCTTGCCTCCTTTATCAAAGATAAGGTAACCAAAAGTGCATGGGTTTATCTCTGAGCTTTCTATTCTGTTCCATTGATCTATATTTATGTTTTTGTGCCAGTACTATACTGTCTTGATTACTGTAGCTTTGTAGTATAGTCTGAAGTCCAGGAGCCTGATTCCTCCAGCTTCGTTTTTCTTTCTCAAGATTGCTTTGGCTATTCGGGGTCTTTTGTGTTTCCATATAAATTGTGAAATGTTTTTTTCTACTTCTGTGAAAAATGCCATTGGTAGTTTGATAGGGATTGCATTGAATCTGTAGATTGCTTTGGGTAGTGTAGTCATTTTCACAATATTGATTCTTCCAATCCAAGAACATGGTATATTGCTCCACCTGTTTGTATCATCTTTAATTTCTTTCATCAGTGTCTTATAGTTTTCTGCATACAGGTCTTTTGTCTCCTTAGGTAGGTTTATCCCTAGGTATTTTATTCTTTTTGTTGCAGTGGTAAATGGGAGTGTTTCCTTAATTTCTCTTTCAGATTTTTCATCATTAATGTTTAGGAATGCCAGAGATTTCTGTGCATTAATTTTGTATCCTGCTACTTTACCAAATTCATTGATTAGGTCTAGTAGTTTTCTGGTAGCATCTTTAGGATTCTCTATGTATAGTATCATGTCATCTGCAAAAATGACAATTTTACTTCTTCATTTCCAATTTAGATTCCTTTTATTTCTTTTTCTTCTCTGATTGCCATGGTTAAAACTTCCAAAACTATGTTGAATAATAGTGGTGAGAGTTGGCAACCTTGTCTTTTTCCTGATCTTAGAGGAAATGGTTTCAGTTTTTCACCACTGAGAATGATGTTGGTTGTGAGTTTGTCATATATGGCCTTTATTATGTTGAGGTAGGTTCCCTCTATGTCTACTTTCTGGAGAGTTTTTATCATAAATGGGTGTTGAATTTTGTCAAAAGCTTTTTCTGCATCTATTGAGATGATCATATGGTTTTTCTCCTTCAATTTGTTAATATGGTTTATCACATTGATTGATTTGCATATATTGAAGAATCCTTGCATTCCTGGGATAAACCCCTCTTGATCATGGTGTATGGGAGAAATGCAAATCAAAACTACATTGAGGTATCAACTCATACTGGTCAGAATAGCCATCATCAAAGAATCTACAAACAATAAATGCTGGAGAGGTTGTGGAGAAAAGGGAACCTTCTTGCACTGTTGGTGGGAATGTAAATTGATACAGCCACTCTGGGGAACAGTATGGAGGTTCCTTAAGAAACTAAAAATAGAACTGCCATACGACCCAGCAATCCCACTACTGGGCATACACCCTGAGAAAACCATAATTCAAAAAGTCATGTACCAATATGTTCATTGCAGCTCTATTTACAATAGCCAGGAGATGGAAACAACCTAAGTGTCCATCATTGGATGAATGGATAAAGAAGATGTGGCACATATATACAATGGAATATTACTCAGCCATAAAAAGAAATGAAATTGAGTTATTTGTAGTGAGGTGGATGGACCTAGAGTCTGTCATACAGAGTGAAGTAAGTCAGAAAGAAAAAAACAAATACCGTATGCTAACACATATATACGGAATCTTAAAAAAAAACAATGGTTCTGATGAACCTAGGGGCAGCACAGGAATAAAGACGCAGACGTAGAGAATGGACTTGAAGACATGGGGAGAGGGAAGGGTAAGCTGGGACGAAGTGCAAGAGTGACATGGACATTTATACACTACCAAATGTAAAATAGATAGCTGGTCAGAAGCAGCTGCATAGCACAAGGAGATCAGCTTGGTGCTTTGTGACCACCTAGAGGGGTGGGATAGGGAGGGTGGGACAGAGATGCAAGAGGGAGGGGACATGGGTTATATGAATACATATAGCTGATTCACTTTGTTATACAGCAGAAACTAACACAACATTGTAAAACAATTATACTCCAATAAAGATGTTTAAAAAAAATAAAATAAAATAATTTAAATTAAAAAAAAGACAGGGATCTGGATATTGAAATAAAATTTACTAAAATGAAAAGATAGAAAGCACTGACTGAAAAAAGAATTAGGTTACAAAGCAGTATGTAAAATATAATCTAATTTATTATGTAGTTAATAATTACAAAGATAAAGATTTTGAATATGAGCTAATGTGATGGTCTCTGGTTTTGAGTTCTGCTTATCTGCATTTCAATTTTTCCACTCCATCTATACTACATCTGTAATAATGAGGTCATTTTTTAAATGTTAGAAAATATTTTTTTTACTTCAATAGGTTGGACCCAGCTCCATTTCCTCTCCCTGTGATTTCTCACAGTTTATTCACTATAAAAAATAATACTGCCATGCAAAAAGACAAAGTTTAATTGGTTTAATTGTGAGGGGAATTCAACTTCACATATAACACTCCTGAGTTAGTTATTTATTGAAATTAATGAATGTTGCAACAAATGATGTTTAATAGTGTACAGACAGCTTATGCACAGCAATTATTTGTGCTTCAATTTATATTCCAGTGGCTTTATTCATTGTTATGTATTTGGTGATAATTCAATAAATACTTATTGATGATTATGTGAAGGAAAAGTGAAGTTAGAAGGTTTGCTTTTCCTTTTCCATCAGCACTACAGTTTGGAGACCAAATTATATGTTTCTGTCCTCATTTTCATTTTACTCCGTGGTTGAAGCAGATGACCCAGTTACTGTTTCCTGAATTTGAAGTAATTATATGCAGGCATTTGTGCTATTGCTATTTTAACTTCTAATAGATCTATAGAGCAGAGACAGCAGTGGACTCAGAGCTACCGTACTTAAATTCTAATCCCAATTTAGTCACTAGCTAGCTTAGTTTTTCACATATTTGAACAAGGCTAGGTGACATCTAGTGTTCCTCCTAGCTCCAAAATTCCATAATTCTAAAACATTGCATATTTTTTCCAAAGTGAGATTCTCCAAGCAAAAACAAACAGACAACAAAACCCTATATATATTGTAAGAGCTTAGCCAGTAGCAAGTTGTATGAATGGTGTCCCATAATTTGCACACGATGACTCCATAAAGAGATTGAAACAAAAAATTATTGTTATTTTTTATATTTCCAGGACAAATAAAAGCAGTAGTTTGCCTCTAGTTCTACAGATGATCTAGTAGATTCCAAAATAACTATAGTCTCGAGCAGACTTTAATAAACCTAGCAATATAAAATGCCCTATTATCCATCACAGGGAAATACAAGTTTATAATTCAGGTTAGATCATGTTAACAAATGTAATATATCTATCTTTTATTTTCGTGGGCCTTGGGGTCAGCCTAACTTGGGCTTAAATGACAGTTTTGTTACTCTGGTTCATTTTCCAAACCTTCTATAGAGTTTTTTTATTTTTAATTTCCAAGACCATTCTCTGAATGTTTTCTTTTTTCCCTAGTAGCATACTGTTCTTGTTTCATAGTTACTGATTGTCTTCTCCCTGCATCATCGCTGTTTCCAACAGTTTCTTTTTCCTGTTTGCTTGTCCTGGTCCACATCTTTGACACTAGAAGCTTTCTTCTGATGTCTATTAATCCTCAGGTGTCTGCTTTTTTTTCAATTGAATTCTTTGCTTTCTTGTTGTTGAGTTGTGACTTTATTAAATATTATGGATACTGGACCCTTACCAGATACGTGATTTGCAAATATTCTCTCCCATTCTGTAGGTTGCCTTTTCACTTTCTTGATAGTGTTTTTTTTTAATACAGAGATGTTTTAAAATTTGACAAAGTCTAATTTATCTATTTTTTATTTTGTAGCTTATGCTTTTGGTGTCATATCTAAGAAACCATTGCCTAATCCATGGTCATGCAGATTTTCCTGTTTTCTTCTAAGAATTTTATACTTTTAGCTGTTACATTTAAATCTTTGATTCATTCTGAGTTACTTTTTAAAAAATTAATTAATTTATTTATTTTTGGCTGTGTTGGGTCTTCGTTGCTGAGCGCAGGCTTTCATTGCAGGGAGCGGGGGCAGTGTGTGACCTTCTCATTGTGGTGGCTTCTCTTGTTGCAGAGCACGAGCTCCAAGGCATGCGGGCTCAGTAGTTGTGGTTCGCGGGCTATAGAGCGCAGGCTCAGTAGTTGTGGTACATGGGCTTAGTTGCTCCGTGCATGTGGGACCTTCCTGGACCAGGGCTCGAACCTGTGTCCCCTGCATTGGCAGGAGGATTCATAACCACTGCGCCACCAGGGAAGCCCATTCTGAGTTACTTTTTAAAATATGATGTGAGGTAAGGATCTAACTTTTTTCTTTTGTGTGTGAATATCCAGTTGGCCTAGCACCATTTGTTGAAGTAATTATTTTTTTCCCACTGTTGGGAATCAGGCACACTTGTTGAGACTCAATTGACCTTAGCTGTATGGATTTACTTCTGGACTTTGATTTTATTCTGTTGATCTATATGTCTGTTGGTATGCCACTACTATACCACCTTGATTATCGTAGCTTTGTAGAAAGTTTTAGAATCAGAAAGTGTGAGTCCTCAAAGTTTTTGTTTTCTTTTTCAAGAATGCTTTGGCTATTCAGGGTCTCTTACAATTCCATATGAATTTTAGGGTCAGCTTATCCATTTTTGCAAAAAACGCTGCTGAGATTTTGATATTGAATCTGTAGATCACTTTGGGTAGTATTGTCATGTTAACAATATTTTTTTCTAAATCATAATCATAGGGTGTCTTACTACTTATTTAGTTCTTTAGTTTCTTTCAGCAATTTTTTTTTTTTTAGTTTTCAGTGTACAGTTCTTATACTTCCCTGGTTAAATATGTTCCTAAGTATTTTATTCTTTCTGATTTTATTGCAAATGGAATTATTTTCTTAATTTCATTGTTGAATTGTTCATTGCTAGTGTATAGAAATATGACTAATTTTTGTGTGTTGATCTTATATCTTATAACTTTGCTGCATTCATTTATTAGCGCTAATGGTTGTGTGTGTGTGTGTGTGTGTGTGTGTGTGTGTGTGTGTGTGTGGTTTCCTTAGAATTTTCTATATATATGGTCATGTCATCTGAAAACACAGATAATTTTATCTCTTCCTTTACAGTTTGAATGCCGTATATTTCTTTTTCTTACCTAATTACTCTGGCTAGAACTTCCAGTGTAATATTGAATAGAAGTGGTGAAAGTAGGCATTCTTGTCATGTCCCAATCTTATAGTACTCTTGTTTGAGCGTGTGGGTAGATGGAAAGTCTGATTTGAAGCTTTGAGTGCAAACATGGACCTTACTGACTGAAATTCTCTGTAGTTGATCTGGCTGAGCCAGTTGGTTGGGTGACCTTCAATGTTATTACCTTTAGGTTTCTCTGTTCTGCTAAATCCCTTGCCCCCTGCTTTCCAGCTTCCAAAACTGTGATGCTATTGTCTCTTCTCCCATTCTTCCTGTTCTTGTGAGTTTATACCTTAAAAAAAACTCCCTTTAAAATGTATTACTGGGCTTCCCTGGTGGCACAGTGGTTGAGAGTCCGCCTGCCGATGCTGGGGACATGGGTTCGTGCCCTGGTCCGGGAGGATCCCACATGCCGCGGAGCGGCTGGGCCCGTGAGCCATGGCCGCTGGGCCTGTGCGTCCGGAGCCTGTGCTCCACAACGGGAGAGGCCACAACAGTGAGAGGCCCGCGTACCACAAAAAAAAAAAAAAAAGTATTACTATTGTCTTACTGGGCAAAAGTATTTACTATCTTTCCCTGGAACTCTGGGAATGAAATTAATAGGTTTTGTGCCAGTTGCTATTTGTCATTCCTGACTCAAGCGCTCAGGCTTAATCCAGTTCCATGGATAAAATATGCTTTTCATTTCTTAGTAGACTTTCAAAGTTTAGAATGGCCTGAACTTTCTCCTTAGATCTTTTAATAACCCAGAGACACCACTGACATGACCTACTGGCCCTGAGAGGAGTTGTGGTGGACTGTGCCTTGGGAACACCAGAGTTATCCAGCAGTAACTCTGGAAGGAGCTAGTCACCAGCTAATGGAAACCTCCAGTGTGGTTTCCATCATACTATTCTTGTGCTCTTTTTGTTTATCTGCACCACAAAATAAACTCTAATTACAAAAACTACTTGTGAATTGGCCTTATACCCCATCAGGAAAAGCCCTTCTCGTAATCTAGTTCATTGGAAAGCTGTGGCACCAGGAAGCCACTAAAGGGCCTTCAGCAGAGCCATATTTAGACACTTATCTTCTGGTCGTTCCTGGGAGTCATTGGTTTCTCTGGTTTTAGGGCATGGGCTCTGAACACTGACTGCAATGAGAATTATCTAAAACTTAAAAATAAAGAAAAACAGGGAGGGTGGGAGGGAGGGAGACGCAAGAGGGAAGACATATGGGAACATATGTTTATGTATGACTGATTCACTTCGTTATAAAGCAGAAACTAACACACCATTGTAAAGTAATTATACCCCAATAAAGATGTTAAAAAAAAATAAAATAAAGAAAAACAAAAGCTTGTCCTCAGTCCTCACTCCAGACTAATTAATTCAGAATATCTGGGGATGGAGCACAGACAGTGGTATTTTTTTTAAGGTCCTCTGGTGATTCTAAAGCACAGCAGGGGTAACAGCCCTGACTCAAGGGGCTACTGGAGGGAAGTGACTAGCTGAAGTTTTGGGGGCTTCTCCAGAGCTTATTAAGATAGTTCCTCTAGATAGGGCCAAGCCAGAGGAACCCAGGCCACCTCACTTCAACTCTGAGAGTTTGGAAATGAAGCAACAAGATCTTTTGATTGTTTTCCTTCTGAGGAAATTGTTTGACCTATGCAGGCTTTTATATATATATATATATATATATATATATATATATATATATATAAAAATTTATTTTTGGCTGTGTTGGGTCTTTGTTGCTGTGCGCAGGCTTTCTCTAGTTGTGGTGAGCAGGGGCTACTCTTTGTTGCAGTGCGCATGCTTCTCATTGTGATGGCTTCTCTTGTTGCGGAGCACAGGCTCTAGGCACGCAGGCTTCAGTAGTTGTGGCACACGGGCTCAGTAGCTGTGGTGCACAGGCTTCGTTGCTCTGCGGCATGTGGGATCTTCCCGGGCCAGGGCTCAAACCCGTGTCTTCTGCGTTGGCAGGTGAATTCTTAACCACTGCATCACCAGGGAAGTCCCCCTGTGCATACTTTTTAAGGACTTATCCCTTGAGTGTGGCAAGGAGTGCTTAGGAATTGTATGACACTCTTGAGCAGGCAGTATAACATCTCTTAGCCTCAGTTTCCTCAAGTATAAAAAAGAGAATTAAAATCTCATAGAGCTCAATAAATAGCAACTCTTCCATTGTTTAAAAAATAAAAATAGGGCTTCCCTGATGGCGCAGTAGTTGAGAGTCCTCCTGCCGATGCAGGGGACGCGGGTTCGTGCCCTGGTCCGGGAAGATCCCTCATGCCGCGGAGCGGCTGGGCCCGTGAGCCATGGCCGCTGAGTCTGCGCGTCTGGAGTCTGTGCGTCTGGAGCCTGTGCTCCGCAACAGGTGAGGCCACAACAGTGAGAGGCCCGCGTACCACAAAAAATAAATAAATAAATAAATAAAAATAAAATAAGAGGCAAAATGAGAGCTTGAAAATGGTACTACCGAGGTCAAATATGCTACTGAAGAGCTGCTCTGAACGTAATATGTCTGGTTAGCACTGTGTCTGGCAGGGATGTTGCAAGGATGGTGTTGCAATAACAGTGCTTTGCACATTTTAATGTTCCAACAAATCACCTGGGGATTGTGTTAGGATGCAGATTCTGATTCAGTAAATCTGAGGTAGACCTGAGAATCTGCATTTCTAACAAGCTCTAGGTGATGCTGATGCTGCTGGTCGAGGGACCACACATCAAAAAGTAAAGCAGAGGACACGTCTGCCAGCCTTGGTATCTGCCAAAACTGACCACCCTCCTCCATCGTCTTCCATTCAGGACTTTTGTGAGGATTGGGGAGAGGAGGATACTGATTGGACCCGTGATGGGCCTCTGAGCCAAGAAGGTCTTATCCACAGGGAGGGCTTCAAAATATAAGATGGCAGAGTGTAAGGGGGCTTGGTCATTAGCTGAGCCACTCAGACTAGGAATTTGCACCAAAGCAAAGGCCAGGCCCCAAAGGCAGTACCTGTAGTTCCCAAAGAGCCAGATAGGCACTAGAGTTCCATTCCATGTGTATCTATAACACCCCTCCCTTTCCTTCAATGAGCCTGGAGGCATTCACTCACTCACTGTTTGTTCAACAAGTATGTTCCGAGTACCTACTCAACTCCAGGCACAGTTCCGGATTCCAGAGCTACAGCAGAGAACAAACTGAGGCCTCTGTTCTCAGGGAGTTTGAGTCTAGGGGAAGACTTCTTGCAACCAAACAGGAGAGCTAAATGCAAGAGGAATCCCACCAAAGGGCATCCAGGGTCCCTCTGTCACGTTCTGTTAAACACTTGGAATGTGTTTAACTACATCAAGGGAGCTTGTTATGGAGGAGACTGTGTAAGCCAAAAGTGTGAACACATTTTAGAAGGATCAGACACAATAAAGTATGATGGAATCTTAACTGTCAACGTATGAAGTATATATGCACTCAGATTACAAAGATAGTGGGAGGTACATGCAGGCACCCTTTAATTTTTCCGAACTGTACTTTAGAGAGCATTTGTTTTTAAACAACTGGATCTGAAAATGGTTTAGGATAGGCACTTGGCCTCGCTTTTATGCTAAACGTTTTAAAAGTACTATATAAGCTACAAAAGAAAGACAGTCACTTATATTGAATGTGTAAACTCGTGAGAAAGACGATGAGTCTCTTTCTACAGCATTTAGTAGCAAAGTGACAAAATCATGCATATATGCAAACTGCAGCATTCTTAAGTGTTTTATAAAGCAATAGTTAAAGCATAAAATGGAGCAATTAGCAACATTTGCAATTCTGATGTTCCCAACCTGCCCTTGTTTTCTGCTTTAGGAAGCAGTGAAGCATAGCAGTTATGGACATAAGTTTTAGAGTCAAACATACTTGGGTTCTAATCCCAGCTCTTCCTCTTGGGAGCATGTGGCCTGGAGAAAGTTACCCAACCTCCCTGAGCCTCAATCTCCTCATCAGTAAAATGGGAATAATAACAACAACACCCTCACAGAATTATTATAGGGGTTAACTTTAAAAACCTATATGTAATTCAATACTCTCTGACTTTTATGAATCACTCTACTCGCTATACTCACAAATCACAACACTCCCATCTCCTCCCCGCCCAGTGACCCAGCATTACTAATAGGAGTGTTTCAGTAGAACCTGTCATGACATCCTTCCCCATCTTCTTCTCCATATTTGAATCACCTTATCCACTGCTGCTGTCTGTAGCCTCATGGTGGTACCCTCTGATTCCCATACCTAAGCTGTGGTCTCTGGGTTGTCTCGACATTTCCAAGTTCTCAGAGCCCAAAAACAGTGCTGAAGCAAACAGAAGGGGGAGGAAGGAGCTACCTCCTCTCTCTTCCCTGTTATTGAGGTCTCCCAAAGCCCCTCTTGAATAGTTCCATCAACTTCTGCTTCTAACTCTCTCACTAGTGAGCTCAAAACCAGTCCAAGGAACTAGGTGGATACCAGAAGCCCTTCTATTTCCTTCCATTCCCCAATTCCTTAACCTCAGCCTCTCCCGGTCCCCAGACTTCCTCTCCACATCCTGTTACAAAATAAGAACTCCTTACATATGAATGTGTACATGCTAACTGATATGAACCTGGGTGTAGGGTTGGTGATGGAAGTAGGGTGTCTATGTTGACAGTAGCCAGACAAAAAATGCCCTGTTTTACACAGAAGTGTTTGGACAGTGATTGCACTTCATCCCACATATGACAACTCTCTTTTCCAACTTTTAATTTCATTGATAAGTGTAGAGTATCATTTTGTACACAATGCACTCTACTAGAGACAGACACTAATTTTTTTCTATTACTGACGGAACAAATCAATTCCACAGTGTCAGATATTTATGAATAGGGTTTGGGGCAATGAAAGGAAATGGGGTGCTGCTTCCCTTGTTTTCCCAGTGGGTGAGAGAAACAAGGTTCATTCTCAACTCTTAATGATCTGAATGGTTTTTGAGGCTAGTGAACTGAATCCAAGGTTGGCACTCAGAAAAAAGCATAGAGAGGGCAGTTCCTTTTTTTTGAATTGTCCACAGCAATTGGATTTCAGGGATGACTGAAATGGCTGAATTGGCCACAGTGCCATTCAGCAGAACAGCTGGAGACACATTCAACCAAATTCCAAGGAACAGTGCGTGTGTCCCTGAATATCACAGTCATGTCATGCCCTTTGCTCCAGAGAAAAGGGCTTTTTGTGAATGAGGTATTATGTTTGCACATTCTTTATGTACATAGTCTTTTTATATGGCTGAATGCTACAATTTAATTTTTTATTGTGACAAAATACACATCACATAAAACTTATCATTTTTATCACTTGAAGTATACAGTTTATTGGCGTTAAGTGCATTGTTGTGCAAATCATCACCACCATCCACCTCTAGACCTTTTTTTATTGTCCCAAAGAGAAACCCTGTACCCATTAAATAAAAACTGTCAATTCCTCCTTCCTCTAGCCACTGGTAATCGCCATTCTACTTTATGTCTCTAAGAATTTGACTATTCCAGGTACCTCTTATAAGTGGAATTGTACAATATTTGTCCTTTTGTGATTGGCTTATTTCACTTAGCATAATGTCTTCAAGTTCATGCATGTTGTTGCATGTGTTTCTTTCCTTTTTAAGGCTGATTAATATTCCATTGTATTTATATTTCACATTTTGTTTATCCATTTTGTCCATCCGTTAATGAGCTTGTTTTTTTTTTTTTTGGCTGCGTTGGGTCTTTGTTGTTGCATGCGGGCTTTCTCTAGTTGCAGCGAGCCGGGGCTACTCTTCCTTGCGGTGCATGGGCTTCTTATTGTGGTGGCTTCTCTTGTTGCAGAGCACAGGCTCTAGGCACGAGGGCTTCAGCAGTTGCAGCACGCAGGCTCCATAGTTGCAGCATGAGGGCCCTAGAGCGTATGGGCTTCAGTAGTTGTGGCTCGTGGGCTCTAGAGCACAGACTCAGCAGTTGCGGCCCATAGGCTTAGTTGCTCTGCGGCATGTGGGATCTTCAGGACCTGGGATCGAACCCATAACCCCTGCTTTGGCAGGCAGATTCTTAACCACTGCACCACGAGGGAAGTCCCTGAAAGGTATATTTCTTACTGAGCACTTTTTAATTCTATCAAAGTATTGATACTTTGATAGATACAAAGTATTGATATCAAAGTATAGTTACTTTTGCATGAAAAAATTAAAAAGTATTTGTGTAAATTCCTCAGATAATATAGTTATTATACTTAAGAAAAAATGAAAGAAAATATGTTATAAATCTAAAACAAACATAAGAAATTATTGAAAATATTAGAAAAATATCAAGAAATGGCATTCTATGTATCATAATAGGTAGATGAATGCAAACCTGTTGTTAGGTGTGTGAACCATACAGTTCAAAGATAGTTACCTGGGCTTCCCTGGTGGTGCAGCGGTTGAGAGTCCGCCTGCCGATGCAGGGTACGCGGGTTCGTGCCCTGGGCCGGGAAGATCCCACATGCCGCGGAGCGGCTGGGCCCGTGAGCCATGGCCGCTGAGCCTGCACGTCCGGAGCCTGTGCTCCACAACGGGAGAGGCCACAACAGTGAGAGGCCCGCGTACCGAAAAACAAGATAGTTACCTACTCTTGGCTGCCTGTCTGCTTTAATAATTCAATTTGCATTCAAAATCCAGTCAGAGAAGATCATGGGGGAAAATTTTGATCAAATTATAGAGTTCTTTTAATGCAAGAATCTTGTATTTTCTTTGCTATACACATTCCAGTTCTCAGCTGCAACTTTTTGATCCTTGGGTATAAAATGAATTGAGTTTGAAAACATATTTAGAACAAACCGACTAAACTAATGGTTCTCAATTGGAGAATGGTCTGAGATGTTTGCCAGTGTCTGAAGACAGTTTTGGTTGCCACAGCTCCAGGGGTGCTATTGACATCTAGTAGGTAGAAGCCAGGATGGTGCTAAACATCCTACAGTGCACAGGACAGCTCCCACAAGAAAGAATTATGTGACCCAAAATGTCAAATATCAATAGAACCACTGTTGAAAAACCTGGCACTAAACAGACAAAATATATCGTACAATTACAATCAACTCAAACAGAATTGAGGTTTGAAAATAGTTGATCACAATGAGGCTATATTTCCACTTCTCATAAAAAATGCTGATTATGGGGCTCTGATATTTCCTTTTCTCTCTCCCTCTCACTTCCCCTTCAAATTTCCTTTCTTCCTTTCCTTGTTTAGTGACATGAAAGAAACTTATCTACCATCTTCTCCACTCATTTTGGACTTTCAGTATTATTTTAAAGTGGTAAGAAATGTGGTGGGATGGATGGGGTTTGGATTGGAAGTCAGGCAGCCTGGAACCAGTCCTACCACCTTGAAGTGGAAAATATTGACTGTGTGACCATAAGGTACCATTTTCCTGGCTATTTCCTCCTCTCACAAATGGGTAGAGCCCATTTTCCTCGTAGGCTCTGCTCCAACTGCAATGAGAGTTCACTGCCGGTGTCACTTCTTATGGGTTCGTGCCTCATTTAGACCCGTGGTGCCCAAGCCAAATATTTTTACTATTGCCACAGAAAGTGGATATAATAACTATACCACCCACCCCAAAGAGTTTGGAAGGATCTTGTACAGTAACTAAAAATACTTTCAAAGAATAACAATCATATCAATGTAAGGCCTTAGGGAATGAAAGGATATTAAATTACCAAGGACGAAAACCCAAAGATCAAAATGTGCATGGCCACATCTGGGGGCTCAGGATGAGGTTATTTTAAATTTGTTTTGCTTCTTAAGCTGAGTCTTTGTTTCTGTTACCATTTAACTTTGGGAAAACAAAGGCTGCTATGGCCTTGAACTTTATCTCAGAGTAGTTCAAATCCTTTTTTTGGTCACAGGAGAGCAAATTATGACAGAATAGAAAAAAAATCTTCTAAATAATCGGGTCTTCATGGCCTGGATCCATGTGAGACCTTCTGGGACAAGATTTAATCACTTTGTAAATTGCGTATGGTGATTGTGTTATAAATAATAGTCCTATGTGCCTCATTAAGCCCCAAAGGAAACTCATTGCTCTCCTTGCCACCTTGCATTATCTTTGAGGTTGTCTTGGGAAACAGGTGCACCTGGTTCAGAGTTAGGCAGGTATGACATATGTCAGTGAAATTTTATGCTCATCAATTTTGACAATCCATGCTGTAGATTAACTATCAAGGTGCGCTCTCTCTCTCTCTCTTAATTAACTGGTGGATCAATTAATAAAAATTGCCAGATAAGACAAGTAGCTTACCTCCTGAGACTCTGCATAGCTGTCATATTCTATATTTAAGGCTTGAGATGGAGTTTTACAAAATGCCAGCCTGTCCTAATTTCTTCCACCAAAACCATTTAAAATATATTTGCTTAGAATGAGCCAACTTCCTTCGATGCAGCAATGAAAAAGAAACATAGATGTTGAATTCCCATCTTTCTATAAGTAGTTCACTTACAAGAGACCTATTTATTGTGAAACTCGAAAGTAGGAGATTTGCTTCTTAAGACAGCGTTGTAGGGCATTGCTGTTCAAAGTGGAATCCACTGACTGCGACCAGTTGGCAAACTCTTTGTTGCTTGTCCGTGACAACGTGAGCACGGAAATTGAGATTAAGTATCTAGGAAGTTTTACAGCAATCTAAGCACGTGATTATTTTTCTAGTACTTTATTTTCATTTCATTTGGCAAAAGTGTCAGTAGATGTTGGACTGGAAATTTAAAAAATCTGGTCCTTCACTGAAGATAGTTTGAGAAGTGCTGTTGTAGGGAATCTTTCAGCACTATGCTATCTTCTCCAAGCATAACTGTCTACATAAAATTTTCGTAGGCTACAGAATAATACTGCTCTGTCCTTCTGAGCTGCTCTACTTCAAAGTGTGAAGACATGCAACATCTGGTGTTTTCATTGGAGAAAATACCAGCTCTTTGATGGAGAACCAGTTTCCGTTCCTTCTGCCCTGCTAGCCTCCTTAATCATTTCCTTCCAGAACTTATGCAGTACAAAAGTACGCCCTTTGTAATGTGTGTGTGATACACTGGCCGGGCCCCTGTACTTAGAGGGTGCTGAGGAATATCTCCTCTCTCTGGTGCCTCCGCATTCCTCTGTCCCATTCCAGGAGGAGTTGTGTGTTATAACCGGTAATGGGAGATGAGATGACCTTCCCACATTCCGTCATAGATTGTGAAGGAAGCTGCTCTGACTTCGGTGCCCTCCTAGCCTCTTTGTTATCCTTTCAGCCCGCAAGCCCTTCCCCACCCTGAGAAGCACAGACAAGAGCCTCTCATAGCTTCAGGGCTCATCTGGCAGGCGACATAGCATCTGATTAAAACTGGTAGGTTTAGGGTCCCTTCTGTAGACCTATATCTGCTTTTTGGAGGAGTATGTGTGTATTGCAGGGTAGGGGGAAAATGGACAATTTTTTCATTAAAAACTTTCAAACCTAGAATTAACGAATGTCAATTTTATCTTTCTTCCAGATATTTTTTTGTTTGTATTTTAAAAACGAACACATTAAGTTCTCCCCAGTCTAAATCTTCTTCCCTCCCTTCCCAGATGTATTTACTATCATGAAGTTGGCAGGTACACTTCCTGCCTCTGTTTTTATACTTTTACTGTTTCATTTACTTTAATAAACACATATATACACCATACAGTTATCTGTTGCTGCATTACATATCACCCCCAAACTCTCTGGCACAAAGTAACAACAATAATTGTATGATTATCTCTCACGGTTCTGTGAATTGACTGGACTTAGCTGGGTGGTTCTCTCATAAAGCTGCAGTCAGATGGTGGCTGGGCCTGGAGTTACGTTGAAGGCTTCCTCACTCACAGATCTGGTGGCTGATGCTGGCTCTTGGTTAAGACCTCAACTAGGGCCATCAGCTGGAACACCTACATGTGGTCTCTTCGTGTGGCTTGGGCTTCTTCACAGCACGGTGGCTGGATTTCAAGAGGAGCAGGTAGAAGTTGTAACACCTCTTATGATCTGTGTTTGGAAGCACGTGGCATTATTTCCACCATAGTCATAGGCCCATCCAGATTCAAGAAGAGGGAACATAGACCCTCCCACTTCTTGATAGGAAGAATGTAAATGTCACAATGTAGGATGAGAAGTTTTGTTGTGGCTATCTTGGAAAATGCAGCCTACTGCAAGCGCTTATTATGTGCCAGGTACTATTTTAAGTGTTTTACAAATTGTACATCTCCACAGTCAAGATGTGATACTATTTTCTCTGTTTTTAATCTTTCAATAAATGGCAGCATATGTTATGTACCATTTTGTATCCTTTTTTGCTCAGCTTTATAGTTTTGAGCTCTATGTAGCTGATACATGAGTGTTAATTCATTTTTTTAATCGCTATTTTGTATTGCATTGCAGGAATATATCACAATTTATTCATTCTCCATGTCCCTATATCTTCATTTTCTAATTGAAATTATATAGTATGTATTACTTTGTGACAACCTTTTAAAAAAACTACAGTAAATGGTCAGCACTTTCCCATGCCACCAAATACTCTCCACACACAAAAATGTTAGTGGCTACATGGTATCCATCTATCATACAAATGGAACATAATCTTTGACTAAACGCTTAGAGTTGAAACTTTAGGTGGTTTGTAATTTTTCCCCTCTTATAAATAAAGCCACCACAGCCATCCATATTTATAAGTATTTGTGTACATTTTTATTATTTCCTTAGGAAAATTCCTTGTAAGAGGAATGAGCAGATAAAGGGTCTAAAGAATTTTAAGGCTTTTAATACAAATCGCCGATCTTGGGTCCACTTTTGTTTATCTTTACATTATGATCAGTACCAGAAACACACATGTATCCCTCACCCAACTTAAGTAAAGCAATGCCAGCAGTCGAAGCCTTCTGTACGTACTTCCCATTTCATCCCCTCCCTCTTTCCAGAGGACCCCACTATGCCAAATTTGGTATTTGTTATTCCCATATATTTTTATATTCATATAAAAAATTAATTGCACATATAGAGATGCTTTCCATGTATTCATATTTTATATAAATGAAATCATACTATATGTATCCTTCTGCCACTTTTTTTTTAAAGATTTTTTTGATGTGGAGCTTTTTTTAAAGTCTTTATTGAATTTGTTACAATATTGCTTCTGTTTTATGTTTTTTGGTTTTTTGGCCACAAGACATCTTAGCTCCCCAACCAGGGATCGAACTCACACCCCCCCGTAATGGAAGGCGAAGTCTCAACCACTGGACTGCCAGAGGAGTCCCTCCTTCTGACACTGATCAACATTACATTTGTGAGATTTATCTGTATTGATACATGTAACTCAGGTTCATTGACTTTTAATCGTGTGTTGGATTCCATTCCATTCCAATTGTGTGTTCCATTGTTGGATATATCCTTCAATTTATTTACCCAGTAGCAGTTTGCCACACTTAGTACTGTCAGATTTGCCAATCTGATGGGTGTGAAGTAGAATCTCATTAGGGGTATCACGTTTTAAAAAGCCTCTGAAAACTGGTCTTATATCCAGTGAGGAGTGTTGAGGTTGATGAAACTTATGCAAACATATCACATTAAGAAATAACTGAAGAAAACGAGGCTACTTAGAAAAATCAGAAAACCCAAAGGGTTATGATGACAGTCCTCAAATATAGGAAAAGCAGTGATATGGAAGGAAACTTGAGTTATTATCTGTCACTCCAGAGAACAGATTTACTTAAGGACTCCATCTCCCAGACATGGTCAAGCAGAGATGAACGGCCAGCTTTCAGGGATGAAGTGGAGCATTGGGAATCTGGAGAGTGGGATTAAGGATGGACTTTGGGAGTCCAGTGATGCTCCTGGAGATGTTGGCAAGCTGCTGGTTCTTTGGGAACAGAGTTCTTAGCTTTTTGTCTCAAAGAGGTATGACCCAGCTGAGACAAGCAGGCTTGAGATCCACCCCAGCGGCCATTTCACCAGCTTTGGGGTTTTGTTTTACTAGTGGAAGATGCTGAGAGTTTATTGATGGGGATAATAGAGGGCATGGAGAGTAAGGTAGGGGACAGACTGTGGAAGGAGATTAGGAATAGTCAGTTGAGGTAGGAGTGGTTTGAGAAAGAGAAGAGAGATGTCTAATGGGAACTTTCTGTTGTTTGGCTCCATCTCCCCATGAAAATGTCAGTGAAATCAATATGACTCAACAATGCTTTGGGAACAATTTTGGGCGGTATATGTATAAGGAAATAAATGTGTGGTCTCAAGGCAGGGCAAAGGACAAAAAAAGGTCTAACCACATAGGCAATTTCAGGTTACATATGCATACACACAATAGGAATGTTTGCATTTTGTATGGAAGGTTGCACTATCTAGTCTCCAAGCATCCTTCTAAATCCAAAACTCCAACCCATTCACAATACTGATTCTCCCAGAAAGGACTGCATTTTGAAAGATATAAGCAACACAAAACGCCAAGGAATGCCTCATTAATTTCAGAATTTCAATCATAGGCTAAGATAGGTAGATGATTAGTTTTAGGAAACTTCTTGGTTCCCCTCAAATTGCATAACTATAGAAAACAGCCTAGAAGCATAGAATTTGGGGGCTAAATTTCATTGCAAAGATTAAAAACAGAAACACAGAGACTTCCCTGGTGGCACAGTGGTTAGGACTCCACGCTCCCAATGCAGGGGCCCCGGGTTCAATCCCTTGTCCGAGAACTAGATCCCACATGTATGCCACAACTAAGAGTTCACATGCCACAACTAAAGAGCCAGCAAGCCACAACTAAGGAGCCCATGAGCCACAACTAAGGAGCCCACCTGCCGCAACTAGGACCTGGCACAACCAAATAAATAAATATATATTTTTTAAAGTTAAAAAAAAAACGGAAACACAGAATTCCCCTCCTCATGAATATGGGCTGGAATTAGTGACTGACTTCTAATAAATGGAGTATGGGGGGGGAGTAATAATTTTATAATGGAGAAATCTGGCAGACACCGTCTTAACCAAGGGATCAAACAAACATCACCAGTAATGTCATGCTGATATCATGAACCCCCTGATACGATGAGAAGGGTACATCACCTCTGTAGTACTTTCCCCCCAAATCCATAACCCCAGTCTAATCATGATAAAACATCAGACAAATCCCAAATGGAGGGAAACTGTACAAAATACTTCACCAGTACTCTTCAAAAGTGTCAAGTTCATGAAAAACAGGAAGAGACTAAGAAGCTGTCATAGATGGGAGGAAACATGATGAGTAAATGGAATGTGGTATCCTGAATTAGATTCTGGAGCAGAACATGGATGTTAGTGGAAGAACTGGTAAAATCCAAATAAAATTTGTAATTTAGTATTGTACCAATGTTAATTTCTTAGCTTTGATAAATGTGCAGTAATTATGGGCAATATTAACATTAAGGAAAGCTCGGTGAAAGGTGTATGAGAACTCTATCATCTTTGGATTTTCTATAAAGTTAAAATTATTTCAAGATAAAAGATTAAAAATATAATTTCAATGAAAAAAACTACTGAAGCACTGAGAGGTTAACTGATTGCTTAGGATCACACAACAAATAAGCGGTTTATCTGAAATTAGAACTCAGGTCTCTAGACCCAAACCCAGAATCATTTATCCCCAAAGGAATCGCCAACAGGCCACCCTAACCCTGGGTCCATCATTCTCCTGCTCAGCTTGGTGGATATATTTATGAATTAAACTTCTTCTGAACTTGCTGCGTAGGAACCAAATAAGATTCTTCCAACTACAGTTCTTCCTGCAACACTGCAAACCCACCCTCCCATTCTCAGAAGCAACCATTCCAACTTACTCCACTCCTCCGTCTTCGATCCTATCACCGTCTTTCTCTCTCCCTCAGATGGTCCAGTCTACTTCACAGCAAGAACAGAAGCCATCATAGAACTTCTTCACTTTCCTATGACCCAAGCTACACACCCACCTGCCTCTCTCCATCTCCACCATTCCACCAAAAGAAGTGTTCCCCGTGATTGTGCCTGTCGCCTGTACCCTGGATTTTCCTACTGCTGCCATTTCAGGGACCTCTATCTATCAATAAACCTCTCTCCAACTTCTCCCCTCTACTGACATCTTTAAACATAGTTTCTCATCTTCAATCTTAAAAAAATATTTCCTCAATATTACATCCACCTTAGACCTTACCCTTCACAGCCAAACTTCCTGAAACAGTCATCTCTTTCTTCACCTCCTACTTCACTGTTCTTTTTCTGTTTGATTCCTCTGAGCATTTAATACTATGAACCAGACCATTCTTCTTTTTTTAAAAAAATTGAGATATAATTCACCCATTTAAAGTGTACAATTCAGTGGTTTTAAGTATATTCACAGATATGCACAACCATCACCACGGTCAGCTTTTCATCAACTCACAAAGAAACCTAGTACCCTTTAGCTGTCACTCCCCTTTCTCGCTATCCTCCACTCCCTTCCCTAGGCAGTCATTAATCTACTTTTTATCTCTTTACATTTGCCTAATCTGGACTTTCATATGAATGGAATCACATAATATGTGAACTTTTGTGATTGGCTTCCTTCACTTAGCATGATGGTTTCAAGATTCATCTAAGTTACAGCACATACGGGTACTTAATTCCGTTTTATCAATGAATAATATTCTATTGTATGGATAGATCACATTTGTTTATCCATTCATTAGTTGATGGGCATTTGGGTTGTGTACACCTTTTACCTATTACAAGTAATGCTTCTATAAACATCTGTGTACAAGTTTTTGTGTGGGCATATGTTTTCATTTCTCTTGGGTATATGCCCAGAAGTGGAATATCTGGGTCATATGGTAACACTCTTGAATCATTTGAAGAACTGCCATGCTGTTTTCTGAAGCAACCACTTTATATTCCCATCAGCGCTGTATGAGGGTTCTGATTTCCTTGACAACTCTTGTTAATATCTGACTTTTTGATCTAGTCATCCTAGTGGGTGTGAAGTGGTTTCCATTGTGACACACCATTATTCCTTTTTTTTCCTTTTTTTGGCCGAACAGCACAGCTTGCAGGATCCCACTTCCCGGACCAAGGATCGAACCCCGGCCCTCGGCAATGAAAACGTGGAGTCCTAACCACTGGACTGCCAGGGAATTCCCCCATTATTCTTGATTATAAATGATTACCTTGGTTTCCATGAAGCTACACTCTTAGGATCAAAATATAATTTTCAAAAGAGCTTAAAAACATGACCCTTATACAAATCTAAAATGCAAATGTGTCAAAATGTAATCAATTCATTAATTAATGAGTAAACAAGTAAGATGGTAGCGCTGGCTCAAAAAGTATTTTGAGAAACCAGAGTTTATATAATCCTTTTAAAAAAAGAATTTTAGAGTAATATTGCTAGGTTAGAGACAAAATTGGTTAATGTCCTACAGGATAATAAACCATAACTTTTGAGGTCGCCACGTGTTGTGCTGGAGCTGGGTCATACCAGCTGATTGTTAAATATTCAGGATCTTTGTAAGCCAGTCCCTCGTCCCTCAGCCAGTTTATCAGTATGCCATTTCTAGTGGAAATAAATTATTCAAATCTCTACCAGACACAAATTGACATGTCAGTTAGTAATTTTACAGAGTCTCAGTCCTTAATTAGTAATAAAGAGCAAAGCCAAACATGGCACATTCTCCTCAAAAACTGAATCATCCTTGGGTGGGCCTGTTAAAATAGTGCTTCACCATAACATTGAAAGAACATGCAAGGACTTCCCTGGGGATCCAGTAGTTAAGACTCTGAGCTTCCACTGCAGGGGGCCAGGGTTCGATCACTGGTGGGGGAACTAAGATCCCCCGTGCTGCACAGTGAGGCCCCCCCAAAAAAATATTTAAAAAAATAAAGAAGATGCAGTCGCCCTCTTCACCTCATTTCCAAAGTTTTGGACAATTTTTCTAAATACTCATTTTCTTCCAACCTCTCTAGCTCCTACTTTTTAATCTTCTTTGTGAGCTTCTTTTCCTCTACCTCCCCTTAAATAAGGGTGTTCTTCAAGGTTTTATCGCCAGGGATTGTCCTCAGCTGTCTCTCTTTTCACTGCTCTCAGTCCTCCCCCATTGCTGCCTAATTAACTACCACTCATCCGTTAACCTGCCTGTCTCTACAATAAGCCTTCCCCGATTCCCCAGGTAGGATCAGCTTTCCCTCTTTGAGAGCACTTACCACAATTCTAACAACAATTCATTGTGTAATTAGTTGTTTAATGTCTGTCTCTTCCACTAGACCATAAGCTCCATGGCAGCAGGAAACATGACGATCTTTTCTACTTCCAAAATCCTCAGAGCCTAAATAATTACTTGTTGAATAAATGAATGAGTGCGTAAATGGAGAAATAAACAAGTGGTTTGATGGTGATCTCATCATCCCCTTTCATGGCCTCAGTTTTCAGTATATTGGTGACTGAAAAAAAAAGGAATCTTGCCCATTCTCTTTCTTTTTTGAAACTGAATAATAAAATGATATTCAGGGAAAGTCTCTTATATTCTAAAACAAGTGCTAGAACATCAGAATTCCATGCAGATATTTTGAAAATGCCAAATGTCAACAAAGGGGGCACAGGATTCAGCGATTGTTTCATCTAGGAAATAGGATTTGATTCTTTTTTTTAACTTACTGTTATTTTTTTGTCTGCGTTGTGTCTTCACCGCTGCACGCAGGCTTTCTCTAGTTGCGGTGAGCGGGGGCCACTCTTCGTTGCGGTGCGCGGGCTTCTCAGCGCGGTGGCGTCTCTTGTTGTGGAGCATGGGCTCTAGGCACGCGGGCTTCCGTAGCTGCAGCACGCGGGAAATAGCATTTGATTGCCCACAAAACGTTGGGAGACAATTCTCCATGGATCTCTCACGTTTCTTCATGTCTTGTGAGCAAAGGCACCAACAGGCTTTTGTTCTACACTATTTTTTCAAGGATAGTGTAGCATGGGAAGATGGAGATAGGGTCTCCCTCCAGAGCAGAAAGTTTGTTTGCTATGCAGTATAATAAAGATAGTGTCTTCCTTTGGGACACCTGTAGGAACTGGAGTCAGAGAACCGATGCAAGAAAACGATAGTTCTCTATTGCTCTGAGTGCTAAAGTGTCCTTTGTCACTAACCCAGGAGAGTTGTCTTTGGTCAGCCTCCACAAAACTGTGGCAGACTAACTTGTTAACTTGTAAGTGGGATAAAAATCTCGAATCCTTCACAGTTCTTGACACAAAGCAGCTGTTTATAAACATTCATATTAATCGTCCGATGATCAGGAAGAAATGTTTTAAGCATTTTACACCCTAAAATAATTGACTGTCACTCATATATGGGTGCATTACAGTGTTTTAATTTTGACTGAGAAGATTGATCAGGAGTTTGGAGTTGATGTGTAACTGATTATACTTTTTCCCCTTTAAATAATACAAACTGGGCTCCCAGTTGGGGTTGTTACACAGAGTTTCCACTTTTCAAAAGAGCTTTTCTGCTCCTGAGTGGAAGCTGCCTGTGCATTTCTCTATACTGACAGGTATGTAGTTTTGGAAGTAACTTAACTCATCCTCTCAAGTGTTTAGCGTTGCCAACAACCACCTCAGAGGCGAGAGCCATGCACGTTATTCTTTTGCACGCCTCTCCTCCTTCTTATAAGGTTTGGCACAAGCTTCTGCCCAAATATTATCACTATTCTAATATGGTAGATCGTACTTTTCAAAGGTTGCTGCAGTGATATCTCCTACCCCACCCCCTTGCTCTTGTGCAATGTGACCTTTTCCCTCCCTCATCAAGAGATGGAGTCTATTTCTCTATCTCCATGAATCTGAGAAGGCCCTGTGGCTTCTCTGACCAATAGAACATGGCAGAAGTAACACTGGGGAAGTTCCACCCATTGTCCTTTACTGGCCCAACAGCTTCTGCTCCTGTCTCTTGGAAGGTTACATTTGGGCTGCTTCCTCTCATAATTCAGCCTTCATGCGGTGAGAAGTCCAGGCCATGAGGAGAAGCCAGATGTAGGTGCTCTGGGTGACAGCCTCAGCTGTGCGCTCCTGACCAACATTCAACACCAACCGCCATCTGGGTTGAGCCATCTGGGTTATCTAACTTAGTTGAGCAGTTAGATGACTGCAGTCCCGGTTGACCTACAGCTGCAATTGCATCAGAGACCCCAAGCAAGAACTGCTGATCTGAACCCAGACAACCCACAAACCCACAAAAGATAATAATAACTTGTTGTTTGAGGGTAGCTTGTTACACAACCATAAAGAATTGGAACAAAGAGGCCCTGAATAAAGAACTTCATTTGACCATGTAGTTCTAAACCCATCCTCAATTGCTTAGAATCTTTAAAAACAGGAAGCAGGTTTTATTCAAGAACTAGCATAGCAGCTGGTACCTAGCAGACATTAGTGAAGTATTCTTATGAATTAATGAATGATTAATCCCAGATTTTTAAAAAGAATGTTGACTAGCTCATTTACAAATCAAACACATGAGAATTACTCTTCTTCCTTAATTTATCTGCCTTCCTAGGCATGGCCAGATCTCCAGACCGGTATCAAGACAACCTGTTTGATCACAAGTTTGAGTTCATGTAGGAGGATATACTAGAACTGGTTTTGCTATTGTTGGGCAACGGTTTGAATCTGATGTTATGAGCCTAGCATGGAGGCTCATTCGTCACCCCTCTTAAAGCTTTGAGAATGTTAGATTGAGATTCTGGGGATACAATCTTCAGATCTAAGAGCACAAAGTGTTTTTTGTCTCAAAAAAAAAAATCATTGTGAAGCAGTGGACAGCAATCTCTTCCTCACGCCACAGCCAATTATCTTATCTACGTGCGTCTATCCTCTCAATCCTTGTGCTCCAGCCTTGCTGACCTTTCAACAAGTCCTCTAATACACCATGTTCCTTCCTGCCATGGGACTTTTGGACATGCTATATTATCCTCCCATCCCCACTTTTCCATTTCTTCCTCAAGCCAAACTCATCATTTTGCATCAGTTTAAACACAAGTTCCTTAAAGATGCTTTTCCTGACCTTTGCAGGGTAGGCAAGGTGCCCGAGTTACATGCTCCCATAACACCGTATATTTGTCCATCACAACATATTTTGCAATTATAATTAATTGTGTAATCACTTCATTTCTCTTAAGATGCATATTTTTCACGTTTATAAGCCCACCTACATAGCTTACTCCATACATTAACATGACTTTACTATTCCTCTGCTGTCATCAACATAATTTTACTATTCTAGGAAACTCTTGACCAGGAAGATAAAAGTTACAAATTACTTTATTGTTGATTCCAGGGCCTTCTTGAAAGACCCATAAACTCTTCAGAATAAAGCATCAAATGACAATTTATACTCCAAGACTCTTTGAGCCCATTGCCTCAATTTCTGTGTCTACCAATCCTAAACTATTTTATCGTGATCCTTATCCAGTGCTAACCAAGACTTCCCTCTTTCCTCAGTGAAAGACTCACCTTAAACCAGACTTTTAAAGTTCAATAAATAGCCCAATTTGCCCTTGCTCCTCTTTGAGATGCTATGAAGGCTGTCTAGTGTTCTCCCTTACTTTGGTAAGCAATAAACTGAGTTTTGTCATAGCAACTCGTTGCCTTGGTGATATTGGCAGGGAGGCATTTTTTTTTTTTTTTTTTTTTTTTTTGCGCTACGCGGCCCTCTCACTGCTGGGGCCTCTCTCGTTGCGGAGCACAGGCTCCGGACGTGCAGGCTCAGCGGCCATGGCTCACGGGCTCAGCCGCTCCGCGGCATGTGGGATCTTATCGGCAGGCGGACTCTCAACCACTGAGGCACCAGGGAAGCCCATGGGAGGCATTTTTGATGCTAACATCCAATCAGTGTACATGTTTAGCACTTTTTTTTCTTGAAAAACTGCTATTAAATCCATGATGGAAATCAATGTTGCCTTAGCTTTGAGGAAATACAGTAGTTCATTGATAGACCTCTCAGGAGAATTTACATTCTTTGTAAGGACATAGACCTGGTCAGTTTTGTTCATTGGTTTATCTCTGTGTCAGAGCAGAATAGGTGCTTAATATACAACTGTTGAATAAATGAGTGGATCAAAGAGTAGATGAGAGACCAAGACAGATTTCATGGCGTGCAAAGGCAACTCTTAGTGATGAGACTTCCTGACTGAGACGCTTGTGGCAAAGTGACTCAGAAAAGATAACTGCACTTTCTTACCTTTCCACTCTAGCCCAATTCCAGAGAACATCATGCAGTGATGATCTCATATTGTCCTACAGCTGCTTATCTGCTAGATCATAATTTTTATTTGCTCAGCCTACTTACATAGCATTGCTGTTATATGAAATAGAAGTTGTCCACACAGGTTGCCATTGTTTGAAAAGTGAGTAAAAATGAGTTCCTTGCATATGATATGTCATTGTGGCTTGGCTGATTGAAGAATGAAAGGGAACAGAATATGCCATCCCAAAATATGCCACATTGGCATAAGGATTATTTTCAGCTGAAGGCAATAGAGAAGAAGCAGATGTAAGAAAATTTCTCTACCCTCCCATAGTTGCCTAAAAGCAGGACATACATTTGTAAAGATGTACCACTCTCTCCTCTCTACCTGGAAGGACAGAAGTTAATCATCAGAGACAATTCTAGACCCTTATCAGCCCAGAGATGGCACCAGAGGAATCTACATAACAAATCTCACTAATTAGCCCTTTTCTTCCATTGGTTCCCCCATATATATACCTTTCCACAATTTGCTGCTGCTAGAAACTCAAAGTCCTTTCCCTTCCTTTTCACACTTCTCTAAAAGTTTATTATTCTTTTGCTAAAGTGCTAACACCTATGTGAGTAACTCATCTCTGAGTTACTTTCTCTGAATGCGCCCATGTGTATGTGCAATGCACATGTTAATAAACTTCTGTTTGTTTTTCTCTTGTTAATGTCTTTTATCAACCTAATTTATGGGGCACTAGCCAATGAAGCTAAAATGAGTAGAGGAAAAAGATATTTTCCCTCTACAAGAGCATCAGCTGAAATTTGAGTGATCCTGTGCAGAAGTTTATGGTGCTATGCCCATAGGTGGTATCATGGCAACAGCACTGGGACATGCCGCATAAGAAGAGCCATCACTGAGGTTTGCCAATCAATGGTGTGGTTGATAAAAGCCGGTCACTGTTATGTGTTATACATTCAGCCTGTGTCCTGAATATAGTCTCTCGTGGAGAAAGATACCAACACCTGTGTGTTCAATATAATTGAACATTTGTTAAAATGTATTTGTTGATTTTACAAACAAGTCAAACACTAGATATTTACAGAAGATCTGTTATGGGCTAAGCCCTGGAGACATAAAGAAGTTTACAATCCTCAAGAAACATACATGGGTGGGAATGTAAATTGATACAGCTACTATGGAGAACAGTATGGAGGTTCCTTAAAAAACTAAAAATAGAACTACCGTTCGACGCTGCAATCCCACTACTGGGCATATACCCTGAGAAAACCATAATTCAAAAAGAGTCATGTACCACAATGTTCACTGCAGCTCTATTTACAATAGCCAGGACATGGAAGCAACCTAAATGTCCATCGACAGATGAATGGATAAAGAAAATGTGGCACATATATACAATGGAATATTAACCATAAAAAGAAATGAAATTGAGTTATTTGTAGTGAGGTGGATGGACCTAGAGTCTGTCATACAGAATGAAGTAAGTCAGAAAGAGAAAAAAAATACTGTATGTATTTTTTTGTATTTGTAAAAATTACATTGTATATGTAAATATGTATTTACATATATATGGAATCTAAAAAAACAAAAATGGTCGTGAAGAACCTAGGGGCAGGACAGGAAAAAAGACTCAGACCTACTAGAGAATGGACTTGAGGACACAGGGAGGGGGAAGGGTAAGCTGACACAAAGTGAGAGAGTGGCATGGACATATATACACTACCAAATGTAAAATAGATAGCTAGTGGGAAGCAGCTGCATAGCACAGGGAGATCAGCTCAGTGCTTTGTGACCACCTAGGGGGGTGGGATAAGGAGGGTAGGAGGGAGAGGCAAGAGGGAGGGGATATGGGAATATATGTATATGTATAGCTGATTCACTTTGTTATAAAGCAGAAACTAACACACCATTGTAAAGCAATTATACTCCAGTAAAGATGTTAAAAAAAAATAAAATGATACCACAGGAAAAAAAAAAAAGAAGCATACACAGGAGGGTAACTAACAAAATACCCAGGCCAGCAGAGTCGTGAAGGACTCACTGGTGTTGGTAGTGGAAGTTCAGTGGAGAGGGAGATCATTTCCCACTGGGTGGTCAAGAGGGACTTCCTGGAGAGAAAGGAGACTTTAAATTGCATCTTTAGAATGGGTGAGACTTAGAGGAACAAGGAAAGGAGGTGTAGCTCTGGGCTAGATGCCAGAGAGGGAGACAACAGCAGAGGGAGTTGACATTTTTGAGGTCTCGTCCGTGGCAGGCACTTTCACAAACATTGCCTTCATTTAATCACCTCAAAAAATGTGGAGTACAGTGATGGCAACGAGGTCGCTGCTCTCAAGGGTACAAGTATTACGCTTAAAACAATTAGAAAATAAAGAAGCTCTTAGAGGAGAAAATACTGGACTGAATATAATCAAGCATGGTTCAACTCTTACTTGCTAGTGGATTTCTGGGAGAGATTAGGTTTTAGTAACTGAGTCCAGAAGCCCGACTGATTGAGATCAGGTCGGTACCTGAGAGCTGGTGAAAGTCAGGCTGTTGGAGGTATGCTCTGTTGGAGGTCCAAGTTCACTAGCTGAGCCCTTTGTCACCCTGGATCTGGGGTGTCTGGAATGGTTCTGAGAGCTATTTAGGGAATATTCAATCTGATTTTATTCGACACACCTGTGGCCTGCCCTACTGATTGCTGAACACTGTAGTGGTCTTGGCAACACAGAAATATTGCAGATTGGAGACAACTCCACAGGAGGTGGAAGTCAAGGAACTAGGCATTCAGAGAGAGCTCTTTTCAGAGGGTCAAAGGCCTGGAGTTTGATATCCGTGCCAGCCATAGTACACTGTAGCCAATCTCTTCCTTTGCCCTTTCTTCCTGCTGACCATGCCTGGGTGGACAGGAGTTTCTTATCTGTTAGGCTTTGATGCATTGTTCCTCTTTCTGGGAAGATGGACTGAGATTTATTTTTGGCTGAGGAAAAAGCAAAAAGATTTAAGTAATCCTAGAGCTTACTAATAAGGCAATGCTTTCCTGAGGACCCAATCAATGAATATGTTGGATATTTATTAGGTATAAATCACTATGTTAAGTGCTGGTGGGAAGGGATACAGAGTTCGGTAAGGTGTGGTCCCTGCCCTCATGGAGCTCATAGTCTAGCTGGAAAAAATAAAATATATACATAAAATATTATAACTAATGGTATGTAGTCTAATAGAACTTTCCGTGATGATGGAAAGGTTCTATAATGTGCATTGTCTAATAAAGTAGGCATTTAGCCACATGTGACTGTTGAGCATCTGAATTGTGGATAGTGCAATTTTTAACTTACTTTTAATTATTTTAAATAACCATATGTTGATCATGGCTTCTGAATTGGACAGCTTTGTATGAGGAATTATGTGAGCACTAAAACAAGAGCTGAGGTAAACAAGAGGGCAAAGGTAGCCCACTTCAGGTTGATGTGGACAGGAAAGGCTTCCAGGAAGGGGTGTGATTATAGTTGGGTCCTAGGAATATGTGGAATTCTGATGGGAGAATAAGTAGAAGATAGTACCAACTTCTGGGAATTTTCAGAGCCCTGTTGGGGGTACTAGAGAGTAAATATTGAACAGAGTAGAGTCCTCTTCTGGTTTTCATTTCATCTATTGTGTTAAAAAAAAATGGTTGGGTTTGATGAGACAGTTCCCTTTTTTTTAAGTGCCCTCTGACACTTCCCTTCCAGGGGCCTCAGCACATAATCCTAAACTTAATGGGAAGAGCACTAGAATGCGAGTTGGGAGGGATGGGTTCTACTCCTCCTGTGTCGTTAACTCACCCACAGGATTTAGTTTTCTTGCCTAAAATTAATCAAGCATTCTTTAGTAAATATTCTCCAAGGTTCTCTCCCGTACCAGTGTTCCCTGATACCCACCACATTTTAGTGAAACAGGATGGTTCAGCCAATGCCATCCAGCTTCAAGTCTTGGGCAAGGTTGAGAAGACTCAATGGGGGGGATGTAGGGAAGCAAGAGTCTACATCCTCTCCACCTTCCTGTTTTGGAGGGAGAAAGCAGAGGTGAAGTGGTAACCTCGCCTTGAAACTCTCTCTCAGCCCTAAGGCAAGAGATGTTCTGTATGTTGGGAGAGGTGAGGAAAAGTAGAGGAGGAGTGGAAAACCCCTTAAACTGAATTGGGGATGAGCTGAATGTGTGTTGTGGGTATACTTTTAGGGTAAAGTTGGGTATGGGGAGGGGGTATCTGGAGGAAGGGGCAGGTGATGACAGAAATTCAAGTCCTGGAAACCTTTTCCAACTTTACTAAGATTTTTCACCATTGCTGCCTACTTTCTGTATCAAATGTGGTGCTTTAGAGTCACTGAAATAAAGGGGTGGTTCTCACACAATTGTTGGACATCTTAAAGCCAGAGTTCTGTCTTGACAAAAACTCTCTCTTTGGCCAAAATCTGGTCAACTTCCTTTGAGCCCTCTTCTCAACTAGGTCTCAACCTTGGCCTATAAATATCATGGACTTTCAGCACAAATGATTTTGTCTACACCACCCACCCCACCCACTCACCCCTACACACCAAGAGATTTGAACAAACACCAGGATAGTTTCTAACAGCTCGAGGCCACATTCTTAGGATGACCCCCGCCCGCCTTAAAATGCCTGCCTGAGAAAGCGCAATACTGCCTGGAGAATTTACTATTTATTCCAGCCAAAACTTGGTGACAGCCAGACAGGCCACAGGACCCCCTCTTAGAGCAGTTACTTTAGAAAGCTTGCAATGATAAATCCTTTTCTGCTTCCTATATCTTTGTAATGCAAACATTCAAAGAGATAACTCTTACTCCCAGCTCAGTGGACAACTTGCTCTAACTTGCTCCACGGCCTCTTGTGATAAAGATGCAAAAAGTCTGTCTTCTGCAAAATTCAACATCCATTCATCATAAAAACTCTCATCAAAGTGGGTAAAGGGAACATATCTTAACATAATAAAGACCATTTACAACAAACCCACAGCCAACATAATGCTCAACAGTAAAAAGCTAAAAGCCTTCCCACTAAATTCAGGAAGAAGACAAGGATGCACACTCTTGCTGCTTCTATTTAACATAGCATTGGAAATCCTAGTCACAGCAATCAGACAAGAAAAAGAAATAAAAGGTATCCAAATTGGAAGGGAAGAAGTAAAACTGTCACTATTTGCAGATGACATGATACTTTATATAGAGAACCCTAAAATCTCCACCCCAAAACAATTAGAACTGATCAATGAATTCAGCAAGGTTGCAAGATTAATATACAGAAATGCATTGTGTTTCTATATACTAATACTGAAATATCAGAAAGAGAAAGTTAAAAAAAAAATCCCATTTAAAACTTCATCAAAAAAATCCCCACAGGGCTTCCCTGGTGGCATAGTGGTTGAGAATCTGCCTGCTAATGCAGGGGACACGGGTTGGAGCCCTGGTCTGGGAAGATCCCACATGCCGTGGAGCAACTAGGCCTGTGAGCCACAACTACTGAGCCTGCACATCTGGAGCTTGTGCTCCGCAACAAGAGAGGCCACGACAGTGAGAGGCCTGCGTACCGCAAAAAAAAAAGAGTATTTCCATCAAACCCAAAAGTTCCCTTGTGTCTGTTTGTGGACAATTCCCTCCTCCCATTCCTAGGTCCTAGCAGTCACTGATCTGATTTCTGTCTCTATACACATTGTATTATTTAAATTTATTTTTGCATTTTCCCCTCTAAGCCTTATTTGTGTACACATCTTTCTCTCAATAGGTTGTTATCTTGCAGCTAGAGAGCTGTAATCATTCCCCTTTGTATTCCTCATCGTTCCAAGCACAAGTTCCAAGCACATTTATTACATGCCAGGTCATAAATATTTAATAAAAGAAAAAGGAAAGAAAAGGAAAAGAAGGAACGAAGAAAGAAAGAAAGAAAAGAATGAGCCAGAGAACAAAGAGCCAAATGGCCTTAGGAGAGTTCTGATTTAACAATAGGGCAATCAACAGGGCTCGTGCTAGTTTAATGAATTATAGAGTTATTAATCGGAACTATAAAAGTAGCTAATCAAACACCTAGTATGAAATATATTAAAGTTTGAATCAGCAAAACTGTCACTTTTTTGGGGAAGGAAGTTAAGGTAAATGACATACAAGGTGTAGTACGGGGTGGGAAACACCCACCCACCACTGCCTCTGATCTCCTTGCATACTACAACATCACAACTATGATATGAGGCATTCTGTCCTTGGTATACAGCAGGTACACTTAAAACTTTCAGGAAGGGGGCTTCCCTGGTGGCGCAGTGGTTGAGAATCCGCCTGCCATTACAGGGGACACGGAGCAACTAAGTCTGTGCGCCACAACTACTGAGCCTGCATTCTAGAGCCCATGAGCCGCAACTACTGAAGCCCGCGTGCCTAGAGCCCGTGCTCCACAGTGAGAAAAGCCGCCACAATGAGAAGCCCGCGCACTGCAACGAAGAGTAGCCCCCGCTCGCGCAACTAGAGAAAGCGCGTGCGCAGCAACGAAGACGCAACACAGCCAAAAAAAAAACTTTCAGGAAGGTAATTACCATTTACTAAGTGCTCCCAAAGTCATTGTACTACATGCTTTTTCATGTTTCATTTAAATCTAACAACTACTCTCGCTTAGGTTAAAGTTACTAGTTATTTCTTGGGAAAGGAAATAAGTAATTAAAGGAAGTATAGGGTTATACCTCCAAGGGAAGTAACAGGTTAGAATTTTTATCTTTGGCTCAAGATGAATTCTTTTTTTTTTAAAAAATAAATAAATAAATTTATTTATGGCTGCGTTGGGTCTTCATTGCTGCATGCGGGCTTTCTCTAGTTGTGGCTAGCAGGGGCTACTCTTCGTTGAGGTGCGCGGGCTTCTCATTGCAGTGGCTTCTCTTGCTGCTGAGCACGGGCTCTAGGTGCACGGGCTTCAGTAGTTGTGGCATGCGGGGTCTAGAGAGCAGGCTCAGTAGTTGTGGCGCACAGGCTTAGGTGCTGCGTGGCAGGATCAAACCCGTGTCCCCTGCATTGGCAGGCGGATTCTTAACCACTGCACCACCAGGGAAGTCCCTGAAGATGAATTCTTTAGAGATTTTCTGAGTTTTTCTTCTGTGAAATCACAATAAGCAGGAAGGGACGAGAGTCTAGGGTAATAAACACTTTTTGACGTCTATCATTGATCCATTCAGGGTACTTCTGACGTGTTGACCAACGTTCGTTTCAGAAGCCAACATGATGAGAAGGAATTCTAGTGTACTGTTTGATGAGGTGGTCAACTAAAGTGCATGCGTTAAATTTGTGAGTTAAAGGGGTGTAGTTAGTAAATGGGTAGAAGTAAGAACTGCCTTCTTTCCATAGTTTGATGTCATGGGAATTTAAAGTGATCATGCAACCACAATTTTGAGATAATTTTCTCGGTTCTTAGAACAAGTTGGAAGATAAACTTTGGCCAATGTATTACACTATGCCCTGTGTAATTAAGTAACCCGAGATAATGTGTTAAAGTTTAGTGGAGATTTAAATTCCTGAGCTGATTAAAGAGAGCTGTTAAGACAATAAGCTTTTTAAAAAATGTAGTGTTAATATTACTCCTGAAGTTTCCAGATATTGTATAGTGATGATCTGCGTTATTGCTTATTACTTGTCAATCTTGTAGAATGGCTCAGAATTAAATAACAACTAAAAATAAGTATAACTCAACCCGAAGGCTGGAACCAGGGCAGGAAGATCACGATTTTTGTCTGGCTCCGGGTTGTGCTCCATCCACGCAACGTGGAGGCACTGAAAGATGTGGGGTTAGGGATGGAAATGTTTCAGGAAGATACGTCTAGATATGGGTGCAAATGGCATGGGGCAGAGAAGAGACTGAGGCAGATAGTCCACTCGGAGGCTGCTGCAATATCCAGGCTGACGTGATCAGAGAGGGGCTGGAAAGGGAATGGTAAGAGATCAAAAAAGAAAATGGTAGTGCTTGCGGCCAACACTGGTCGATGACCAGACCCAGTGGGGTTGGGTGAGTGAGGAAGAGAACTGAAAGAACGGCTTCGTGTTTTCCAAAGACCCAAAGTTTTCCGCAGAGGCCCCTGGACTCTTCTTCCATCCTTAGAGCGGAGGTCCTGGGACCAGCCGGGAAGCTCAAGCCTCAAGCTGGTCAGGCCAGCAAAAGGCGCACAGGAGGCAAACCTTCCCCCCGCCTAGGCACTCAGGCGGTCCCTCGGGTTCCAACCCCTCTCTCCCCGCCGCTCAGGGCCCCCTGATCCCCACCCCCTTCTTCCGCCAGCGGCCGGCACAGCCCTCAGTCCCTCCCCTCCCCCGTGGGGCGCTGACTCGCCTGGCTGCCACGTCTCACTGATGACATCACCAGGGCCGCTCGGCCTTAGCCAATCCGCTAGGGGGAGTCCTAGCGAAGTCCTAGCCAGCGAGTCCGAGGGGAGGGGAGCAGGGAGGGGCGGAGCGGGGGGTGTTGGGAGAGGGGGGGAATAGGGCGGGCGACAACCTCTCAAGTACGCGTGCGCCAGAGACGCGGGGCTTGGCGGGAAGCTGAGTCCGGGTCGCGGCGCCGTACCGTCGTTCCCCAGCGCCCGCAGCGACGCTCGCAACTCTCTTTCCCGGCATGCCACGCGGTGCGGCCGCCCTTTGGGCTGTGTAAAGGCCCCTTGGTCTAAGGCTTTCCTATTTCCTGGTTCGCCGGCGGCCATTTTGGGTGGAAGCGATAGCTGAGTGGTGGCTGCTGCTGATTGTGTTCTAAGGGGACGGAGTGGAGGGAAGACGATTGCTCTCTCGGAACAGCGTATCTCATTCCTCTCCCTTCGACTACCCGTGGCGCGGAGAGTCAGGGCGGCGGCTGCAGCAGCAAGGGCGGCGGTGGCGGCGGCGGCAGCTGCAGTGACATGTCCAGCATGAATCCCGAATAGTGAGTGCAGGAGAGCGCCGGTCGGCTGGGTCCGTGGGCCAGCCTGGGAAAGCTTAGAGGGGGCGAGGAGGGCGGAGGCGGGGGCCTCGGCCGGGGTGAGGTGGGGGTGATGGGGCAGGAGAGATTGGCGGCGGGGAGTCGGGCCCCATTGTCTGACGGAGGAGGGGCGGTCGGGGGGAGGGATCGGGTCGGAGGGGTGAGCCGTCCGGGCCTGGACCCGGTCTGGTTGGAGTCCTGGCCTGAGTGCCAGGCCGGTGCGGAGGAGCAGCCTGGTAAGGGGGTTGGGGTGTCGGGGAGTCGGTGGTGGGGTCGTGGGAAGGGGTAGCTTCTCTTGGAGGCAGTGACTTTTGAAGGAGGGCCTGTTTTTAAGGGGAGGGAGGGGATGGGGTGGGAGAACTCTCCTAGAGGACACTGTTAGACCCTGCGCCCGCGGTCTGCGGAGCTGTCAGAGCCGTCGGGGTGGAAACCAGCGTTACTTGCAAATCTTGAGCTTGTTGGCTCTCTCTTCCACCCTCCGCGCCAGGTTGTAGGTAATATGGATGCTTTTCAGGATTGCGTGGGATTTAGGGGAATGGGTAGATGGTGAGAAGAGATTTAAAATTTTTAGTTCTCTTTTAGTTTTTTCCTGGAGCTCTTTACGAACTCAGCGGTCCCATTGCCTTCCCAAAAACCTGGGCATTTGTGAGAATTTTTTATTTTTTTGAGGACACTACAGTCATTTTGCCATGTGTAGGTCAAGGGAAAAACAAAACACCAGCACTAAAACCTAGGGACATCTTTGTGATATTACCAACTAAAAGGAAGACTTTGCTTTCAAGTTGAAAGAGAAACGAATGGGCCCTATGATAGATCTGTAGGGTTTGGATTACCTACTTGAATGCTTGCAGATAGGGAATGAGGTTCCATGACGTGTCATGAAAAGTTAATGCATTTCTTTTTCTTGCTTACTCAGTAAGTCACCACAGCAGATGTGACACACCTGGCACCTTTCCTGGGAACTGGTGTTCACTTTCCTTGGGAAGACTTTCTTGGGTTCTCCTTAATGGCCCTTAAAAACATCCTTCTACAGTTTGCATATTGAAATTAAGGAATAATTGAAAGAGGTTTAATTGGTATTCCTCTATAGTGTCAGAAGGCTTTGAGGAATTTTTTAAAGCAAAGATCAGTATTTGACCTAAATGTTGAATTTATTTGCTGCTTTGGTCAGTTACTGCCTAACATTTCCCCTAAAAGGTCCGCCCATGGGTTTAGCTGACTGTCATGTGTGTGTCACATGGCTCTTGCAAAATGCATTCTGACTTCAAGTTTTGTAATACTGTGGTTTGATGCTGAAATGTCCCTTTTTTTTGTTCTAAATAGAAGTCATAGTATTTTATTAAAATTTTATATACCTTAAGAAGTTGAAGAAAGTGTTCTAATAGTGTCGTATTTGCTGTGTTGGCAGTTTTTTATCAAGGGCTCCAAGGACAAAGTTGGTTATGCATAGTTGGGCAGAGTTGAACTTGAGGTCCCTAATTTAGTAGTTCCTGGCAACAGTAAAGCACATGGATTTTCCATTTTATGGAGGTTTGTCTTCTGTTCAGGAGTTTCTTAAATTTGCTACATATATTTAGTACTGTAAATAGATCTTGAAGATTAGTTGGACAGAACCATGACAAATGATTTAGACTCTGAATTTGTTTCTCCTTTTGTAAAATAGGAGTCATCTTTATTCCTATCCGGGTAGCTGTGAGGCTCAGGTATATATAGAACAATTTGGTAAACTGTAAGAGCACTGTAGATGGTGTACATCATTATGTGAGGCATTCCAGTAGTGCTGGGATTTAGGAATATAATCCTTACTTGCAAGGAACTTATAATGGAATATAAAAAATAGATTTTATATATGTTGAATACCAGTACGTATGGCAAGTTCCAGATGTGTGGCATGGATTGGAGCCACAAGATTTTAAAAGAAGGTATGGGATTGTGGTTGGCTAGTTGGGTTTAGAAAGACTTTATAGAAAACAAACCAGTAAGGGAGTTACTAGCATTAGATTTGGAGAAGCAGTGGGAGTGAGAAGGATTGTTCAAGAGAGAAGAAGAAAGAAGAATGGTTAATAAATGGCAAGGGTAGTAATTCTTAAGTAAATAGAGTGCCAAACCATTCTTTCTTTTGAGGACTCTAGATTAATGACCTCAACAGAATCAGTCCCAGAAATCATTTGTATATTTTTATGGCCTTGAGTGTGCCTGTACCTGGGTTACTGTATTTATATTCTAGACTGTCTCTTAAGTAAGATAACCTAGGAGTTTGGAAAAATGTTTGGAAAAGCACTAGTGAAAAGTACTAAGGTGAGAGGAGGTGGTATTTTATTACAGAAGGTCACAAAGGCAACCAGCAAGCAGATTTTTAGAAATCTGAGTTCAGCGGTTTCTTCTTTTTATCTTTAATAAAGTTTGTTACCATCATAAAAGTAGAGCAAAATTGGAAAATAGAGAAAAGAAGGAAATTCTTACAGTTTAATCGCCCAAACACAAGTCCATTTGCTTTAAAACCTTGTTCTAAACTTTAAAGTCGCATGTTTTTTTCTTAAGTTAAAACTTTTAATGGATGAATGCCTTTCATGATTCCACAGTGTTATCCTAATAGCTAACATTTATGGCCACTTATTATATGCCAGGTACAATATTGTACATTATAATACATGTATATTATAGCATACACTTTATATACTAATTTGAAATAATAGTATACTAGGTAATGTTTACAGGTGCACCCCCAAATGTTCCTTGTTTTGGTTTATCATCTACTATTTATCTTAATCCTTTTAGAAACTTTCAAAATCTGCTTCATGGGTGCTGCTGAATTTGGTACTGAAGATGTGTTCTTGACAAAAGAAAAAGTTTGGTTCTCTCAGAATGAACAGGATTTTAGATTTATATAGGTTGACATACGATTACCTGTTGGTAGCTTTATTATGGAATGCCTTTACTTTATGATCTTTAAGTTGTAAGCTTTTGGTTTGGGAGTGAGGAGAATAAGAAATATGTCAATCAATGATTAAATTTTAAGCTTTTTCTTTTACTACTTTCTATGTTATTTGGCTGATTTGGGAGAAATGATGGCCCTGCGTTATCTTTATGGTAGAAATTAAGGTTAATGACTGACTCACTTGAATTACAAATGCTACAAACAAAAACAAAATGCAACTGAAGTGGAATGTGAGCGGTGGAAAAAGTAGATGGAAAGGATCAGAGCTTTCTTTTTTTTCTGGAGATTTGAGGAAAGATTTTGATTTTCCTGAGCTAGGTGGTAAAGCAGGCAGTGATTATTTCAGCACACTGCTTAAGAAGTACTTAACATTATTCTCATATCAGAAGCATTTTTCGTAATCCATTAGCTTCTAGCAGATTTTTTTTTTTTTTAGTGTCAAGAAAATAATTTTGGCCGTTTCATCAAGGAGTGTGTTAAGAATAAAGTAGGTGTACCTATCATGAATATACCAGTTAACTACGGTAGGAAGAACTATATGTAGTAGTCTCTTTGGATCGGCTAGATCCATCGGTTAATGCAGAAAAAATTTGTTTAAAAAAAAAAACTTACCTTGTTTTTAACTTTTTAAAATATCATGGCTTAAGTTTTAGTCAGTCTCTTAAACTTTGTTTTCTGTTATGGTAGACTCAAGGAACATCTGACTTTTTTTTTTTTTTTTTGTCAGCACTCTGCTTTGAATAAATCTGTCTTTTAACTTAAGGGTTTAAAGGTAAAAACAAGTTAATCAGTTCTGTTATTTGTCTGAAAGAGTGTAATTTCATTAATAAGTATATCATTACTGCCTTTTACATAATTTTTAGTTAGAATTTTTTTATAAGAAAAGAAGCAGAAATCAACTAAAAATAGATTTTCTTTTTGTAGGTTGCCTTGATGACTTTTTCGTAGTGTTGGTAATGATTTGAGAAATTCAAAGAAGTTTAAAGAAGAGGTATTCTCACTATTCAGAATATGATTATTTAATGTCCGTAGAGAATCAATGTATGTAATTCTTTGGGTAATGTAAGTTACCAGTAGCTATATAGACTTTCCATCTTAAGAGTTTTGTGTGAATGGATGATCTTGAAGGATCATTGAAAGAAACTGAAATTTTGCATTTAAAATTTTCTTCTTCCTTTTCATCATAATTAGGTTAAAGTATAAGATGTTGACGGTTTCTTACATATTCAAGGGTTTTTTTGTTTTTTTGGTTTTTTTTTTTTTTTGTCTTAAAGATGGAAGAGCTTCAGAATCAAGTGTTCTCTTGCCGACTGTTTAGTTGACTTTTAAAGAGAATTTTGCTTTCTGAGCAATTTCTTTAATATTTCAGTTTTTATTCTAGAAGCAATCTTAGTGATTTATCTAAGTGATTATGATTAACAAATGCTAAGCATCTTGCTGGATTCATATCCTATCAGCAGTCCTTTGGCTGTGTGTGTTTTCTCTCCTTGGCAACTTTTGATTGTACATATATGATGGTTTTACTATTTGTAGTTGTAATAGTTAAGTTTCATTTTTGATAGTTAAGAATAGCTTCCTTTTGCTAATGTTACCCACTCTTGTCTCTTTCCTAATATATAAAAACAGGGTTAAATAAAATGCTTTTTAAGATTTTGAGATTTTTAAAGATTTGCTAAAAAATACTTTGAGTGTTTTAAGATGAAGAGAAACCGAAAATGTCCCCCCCACTTTTGTTTTTTAATCTTACAGGGAGAGGGGAACAGTCAGACTATTCCACTGTTTTCTTGTAGAAGGTGGGGCTGAGAAGAGATTGCTTCTTTGATATCTGGAATAGAATTTAGGGAAAAAAACCAAAGTCTTGGCTTTTCTTTGGAACCACCCTGTGATGTTTCAGATTATAAAAGGATAATGGTGTAATGATATTTTGGGGAAAAAAATAGTCCTGAGGCCTTAGGAAACAAGAGAACAAGTGTTTGTTGGTTTGTTTACTGACTTAAACATGTGAAGAAATAGGGTACAAAGGAGAGGTAGGAAATGAAATATTCCTTGGTACTTTTGTGACTGATGGCTCAGTTGGTCAGAACACCCCACTTTATTAAATCCAAGATTGTTGATAGGTTCCAGTTGTTTACTCTGTTCCATGTTTATAGATTCCCAATTCTGACAGGTAGTGTTACCTTTGCTCACAAAGGTGACCACTCTTTGGAAACATTGTTTTTAATAATAATAGCTACTATTTAACAAGTGCTTACTCTTTGTGCCAGCTACTTGGCTAGGGTCTTTACCCAGGATATTTTATGCAGTCTGCATCTCAAACTAGTGATCTTTACAAAGGAAATTGAGTGAATTATATAATTGAAGTTTTCTAGGAACAGTGATGGATTTAACTTGTCTGAATGTATTTTCTTTGAATAACAATAGTACTTAAGTGGAATTGTTCTTTGTCCTTCCTACTCTGCCCATAGATATTTTCCAGTAACTTGATTTAGGGCATTTATTCCTTTTTTTTTTTTTTTTTTTTTTTTCCCGGTACGCGGGCCTCTCACTGCTGTGGCCTCTCCCGTTGCGGAGCGCAGGCTCAGCGGCCATGGCTCACGGGCCCAGCTGCTCCGCGGCATGTGGGATCTTCCCGGACCGGGCCATGAACCCGTGTTCCCTGCATCGGCAGGCAGACTCTCAACCACTGCGCCACCACAGAAGCCCTGAGCCTGTTTCTTTATAACGTGATTAGTACCGCCTCCGTTCTGAGTCTCAAGAGTAAACTGTACAGTGCTATGCAGGAGTTGACACGTGTATTCCAGTAAGGGATGTTAGAATATATGTAATATATATATATGCAGGTGGTTTCAATCTTAATGTTTTTCTAACACATTTAATCATTACACATTGATCTCTGACCTTGTCTATTTGAAAAATGTTTTCAATACAGATACTTAAAATCTTCCAATGAATGTACACACACACACACACACACACACACACGCACACACAATCTGATTTCCCTGGAAAAAAAAGCTTGGTAAAGAAAATAGCCAACCCTTTCTTTCTCTTTTATCAGTTAGACTGTGCTAGGAGTTGAGGGGTTTTTATTTTTTAATTATAAAACACGGACTTTGCTCCCAGGTGATTACCAGTTAAGATGACTCAGGCTCAAACAAGCATAATCAATTTAACAGTATTAGCAGAAATTAAATCTTGTGATATTTTTAAAGAATAAGATGGCATAATAGTGCAAAAGATTTGAAGAAGGGGCCTAGGATTTCTATTATTAACACAAAGTTTTAGTTATATTGCTTTAGCTGGAGAGGAACAGAGCACTGAGGAGGACTTTCCAGAAGCCCTGACACTAGTCTTGGGATAAGGTCAACAAATAACAATTTGAGTTCCCACCACTACTCAGAAATTTTATGTATGTCCATTATTTCCCCTAATAGTATGAAGAAATAGTGTCCTAATTTTACAGCAATCAGAGCCAGAGAAGAGTTAAATGGCTTGCCCAGGGGCATTCAGAGGAAGCAGTAGAATTGGAATTTTAACTCAAGGGCCTGTGATTTTACAGTCCAAGTATGCTGTTTCCAGTTTAGTGTGTGTGGTTAACTTCTAGGAATTTAAAATTAAGCCAGTTAATTAGACGACTAGCATTTTTGTGGTCAATTATGTCTAAAATTCGTGATTGGAGAGGCCTTTTTAAAAATGTTAAGAAGGGCTTGTGAGGTATGTATTGTGAATGGCCCTTTGACTTTCTTCACATCTTGTGTTGGGTTGATATTTAAAGCTTCTCTAGGCGTGAAGTTAATTATCTTATCCATTCTCAGTTTTTCTACCCTCATGACTATTCTTGAATACTTATACTTGGGGCCTTAAAGTCATGGATGTCTTTCTGTGAGAAAAGCAAGTAAAGCAGAGAATGCCTGTCTCTTCCTGGAGAGGCAGGCACATTTGCTGCAGACCGTGTTACTGTTTCATGTGTTGCTAGACTTCGGGAGTTGTGATCATAGTACTTATAACTGTTAGCTGGTAATTTTTACACTTTTACTTTAGATTATACTGGTAAACTCCTGTGATACTTTGTCACCCATCATCTGTACTGAAACTTTGGATAAATAGCTTCAAAGTTTTTGTCTGTAGCTCTTGAGATTTTTCATTAGGTTGCATCCTGATTTGGAGGGAGGAAGGAAAAATAATAATAATTGCCACTTATTGTGCCCCTGTACCAGACACTGTGCTAAATGCTTTAGAGGCAATATTTATAATCTTGATCAGAGCCTAATTGGGTGGTAGAGAGTGCTAATTGAATCTTTTTACAGATGAGGAAATAGAGCCTCATAGTGATAGATTAAGTACCCTTACCTCAAGATCTTGTAGCTAGTATGTGATGAAGCCTGAATTCAAATACAGTTCTTTCCAGGTCTAAAACCCATGCAGGCTTTGAAAGGTAAGGAGGTATGGACACTTACAGCCCCTCCTTGGTGCGTTTTTCACTAAATATTTGCTGTTATCTACGTGGTAAGACCATTTACTCTCTTGTCCTCTTGTATGGCTTACTACTTCTTCAGAACAACCAAAGTTTCCCTCATTTTCAGAATTCCAGCTTTGGATTTTTGGAACACTGTTTTAAACAGAGATAAAGTGGAACATGGAAAATTAATCTATTGTCTCTAAATATTTTTTTTAATGTAGTTTTAGGGGTCAGTTATGGGGAGAGTTTTTTAAAAATTGCTTGGCTGTTTTCTTAAATATGGAGGAAAGACTGTTGCCCTCTCAGATTCTTGGTAATTATTTATTTGACTAACAGGCTGCTTTTGTCCATAGCTGAAGGTTTATTTAGTTTTTTTTATTAATTTAATCACAAAAGTAATATGTACTCTGTAAAATTCAAATGATATAGAAGCATATGAAGTAACTAAAAGTTCTTACCTCTTTTATCCAGCCTGATGGGCAATTTTGTTGCTGTTGCCGCCACACCACATGGCATGTGGGATCTTAGTTCCCTGCCCAGAACCCACGGACCCTGCAGTGAAAGTGCAGAATCTTAACCACTGGACCACCAGGGAAGTCCCCTGATGGTCAATTTTGAATTGTGTTCTGTGGAGCATACTTAAAGTGAGTGAAGAAGAAAAGTAGATGTCAAGCACAATTATTGCAGCTCAAGTTTTATTAATCATTCCATACCCCAAAGACTAATAGATTAGTGTATAGTTTAAAAGTGAATTCAAGTTTATTTGGCCACTATATCATAATATCATAACCATGATTTTGTTTTAAATTTGTTATGTGAGCTTAGTTTTAGGGTGTTTTCAAGTATGATTTTATAAAAAGATAAAAACTAAATGATTTCTATCATGCAGGTGAACTTGTTCTAGGTGAAAGAGAACAAATTTAGGTTCCATTGAACTTTTTAATATAACAGGCCTTTTCTAAGGTATACTTATAGCTGACACTATGAAATTTGTATTTTGGGGGTACTGTTTGGATAAAAACAATTATATAGTTCTTCACTGTTTACTTTTGTCTTCCTTGGTGTGTTTCCAAAGGGTAGTTGAAACTTGTGTTAATGTCAGTCAACTATCTCTTATATTCATTGACAGGTGAATTATGTCTGGTAATCCAAATTTTGTTTCATAAAAGAAGAAAAAAATGTTTATTCTTATTTAATCCAAAAAGTTGACTTCATATCTTTGTGGCTATATTGGGAATGTGCCAGTGCTGTCTGCTTACAACCTTGACCTACTCTACCTACTTAGATGTCATTTGTGTTCGGACAGGTATGCTGAAAGAACTTGTAAGGTTGTTCAGTCATTGAATAAATCATTGATTAAAAGTTTTTCCTCCCCTCAAATGACTTTTTTTTTTCTGGTTAGAAAAGTAATACAGTCTGACTGCAGACTTTTTAAAAAATATAAAGAAAAGATTGAGTGTAATCGTACAATTTAGACGTGTCCATTTTTCCCCAAATCTTTTGTGTGTACAATTTTTTTTTAACAAAAATGGGTTATACTAGACAAACATAGTCTGTAATCTTTTTACATAACAGTATCATGTAGTAGTCTCTTTTGAGATTATAGAATTCCGAGTAGTATTTTAGATTCAGCAACAAGCAGATTCATCTCCTACTTCATATTTTATAGATGTAGTTTGGTAACTTCATTAAAAAGGAAAACATTTTACCTAAATAGAATTTTGAGTCAAAATGGGTTTTGGTAACTTTTTAAAAATATTGTTTCATGCTCTCTCAATAGTGATGTTTTTTAAGGTATAGAAAATGTTAATGCTTACATGCAAAAATGGCATGAGTATCACGATTATGTTCAGATCATAAATAATGGAAATAGAGGATCTAGAGTATTGCTGAAGTAGACCAGGAGTAGACTTAAGGAGAAACTGATAGCAAAAATAATTTTTCACTTGCTACCATATTTGACATTCCACCATCCAATTATTAAAAGGTTGAATCTGCCCCTTTCCATCGAGCCTTAATCTATGTCAGTCTTAACTGTCTTACTTTCTCACTGAATTATTTCCACTTTAATATTCTCAAAACATACTTGTGCCTCAAAAGCAAAGTTTTTATTTTACAGAATCCAGCATGATTTATGATTGTTGATTTAACTCGAGAAAACACAAAATATGTCTCTCATGTTTAAAAAATATCAGGGGCTAGCTTTTCAACGAGATTGTACCTGTTTCACTAATGTCCTCATAGTTTGTTTTTCTAAAACCTTTTTATTTTGAAATAAATATAGATTTACAGAAGAATTGCAAAAGTAGTACAGGGAATTCCTGTATACCCTTCACCCAGCTTCCCCTAATATTAACATCTTATATACCATGGTACATTTATCAAAATTAAGATATTAACACTGGTAAACTATGAACTAAACTATAGACTTTTATTCCAATTTCTCCAGTTTTTCCACTGATGTCATTTTTCTGTTCCAGAACCTAATCCAAGATACCATATTGTATTTAATTGTTATGTCATGTTAGCCTCCTTCAGTCTGTGAGTTTCTCAGTCTTATTTTTCATGACCATGACAGTTTTGAAGAGTTTAGATACTTTGTAAATTTCCCTCGGTATGCATTTGTCTGATGTTTTCTCATGATTAGACTGGGGTTATGGATTTGGAGAGAAATACCATAGAGGTGAAGCACTCTACTCATTACATCATATCAGAAGGTACATAACATCAATATGACTTATTGCTGGTGATGTTCACGTTGATCACTTAGTAAAGGTGGCATCTGTCAGGTTTCTCCAGTGTAAAATTACTATTTTTCCCTTTCTACACACTGTTAGAAACCAGTCGTTAAGAACCCACACTCAGGGGAAGGGAACTAAGCTCCACTTCCTGGAGGGAGGAGTGTTCAAAGAATTTGTGGGCATATGTTAAAACCACTGCAGTAATAAATATTTGGGGGGGACAAATTTTGAGGCTGTGCAAATATCCTAAGTCTCCTTGAAGTTTCACCCACTAATTTTAGCATTCATCAGTGGATCTTGCCTGTAGCAGTTAATCTACCAGTGATTTTCTATTTCTCTCATCCCTTCTACATGCATTAGTTGGAATCCTCATGTAAGGAAGTGTTGTCTCTCCTCTCCTATTTATTTAGTTAATGATTTATACACTTATGGACTCATGGATATTTATTTTATTCTTCGGGTTATAATCCAGTACATGATTGTTTACTTTGTGGCTCAGATTGTTGCCTTGGCCATTGAGGTTGGTGTCTGTCCTTTTAATATGCCATGTCCCTGTAAATTTTTTTCTCTAGCATTTTGCCCAAAATGTTACTCAAGTATGGCTATAGATATTCTTTAGGTGTTTCTCACAATGAAAGAGACCTGATTAAAAACGCAAAATTAAAATGTTCTCTGATCTCTTAGCACAGTGCTTTGTAAAAGGCACGGTGTTATATTTTGGATGAATAAGTCAGTTTACCTTCACACAGATAGGTATGTTAAACATAAGAGTGGGGAAAAACAGACTCCAGACTACTTACGGGGAGAAAATATGAAGTGTCGTTGTCATAGTAAATTAGACATGAAAAGGACCTGAGGAAATTCTGATTGGGAACAGTGGATAGGATTTACTAGAACTATCTGATTTAGGTGAGTGGTGATTACAGTTGTACATAAAGATTTCTCAACTGATATAATTCAGTTTTTTCACTTAAGTCAAAATGGTATTGCAGACTGAAAACTTAATCCAAATTCTTGAGAATAAAAGAAAAATACATTTAAAGTCTTACTATTTGCTAAATTATTCTTGACTCTTTGTACCAGAATTCTGATATTGAGCTTTCTAACTTTAGATTTGTATATTTCCTATCAACACTTCTACTGTGTTCTGTTTTATAAATATAGTTACAGAAATGTCTTTAAGTGATCTCAAATATGAATTCTCTTGTACATCCTGTGTATTAATAGTTTAGAAATAAGGTACTATAGGAGTAGGTAATTTAAAACGTTCCAGTGCAGGTAACATGCTGTTGATCACAGTCTCCTGGTGTGTGAACTCAATAAGGCAAGAAGTTTGTTAGTTGATTTTGTTTGCCATTCTCCTCCACGTCTCTTGTGGTGTTAGTGAAGCTGATGGTTTGGGAGAGAACAAAATAGCCTTCTTTGACAAGATTCATTTTGGAACAGAGTGCTCAACTCTTCATGTTATTTACAATGGCTCTGAGCCTTAAATTATCAGGAACTCATAAATAACGTTTCAAAATAACGCCGCTTGTAAAATTTAAAAAGAATGATAATTGAAAAGTAAGTTTAAAAAAATTGACTACTAATTTCTTGAAATCATAATGTAACTTGTAGCACAGTTAGGAAGCTTTCATGTTTTTTACAGCCTTATGGTTATTCTGAAAGAGAGAAATTGATCTTTAAGGTAATGAATGATACCACAGGCAGCATATGTGGGCCCAGTGCTGTCTTTTACTGTAAAGGGGTCCAGTACCACTGATTCAGAGGATGTTTATTGAGTGTTTACTGGATGCCTGGCACTGTCCTGAGGGAAACTGGTTAATTCAGGGCATTTGTTGTATCAAAATTTTTGTTAAAAACTAAGTAATTGTAGTAGTATCGGTGGTGTGATTTTCTTTCTTGCTGACTGAAATGTAAATTCATTGCTAATGTTCAGTGTTCAGCATTCTTAAGAATTCATTTGGTCTAATTAAAGAGAAAGCTATCAGTAGTACTGAAGTGAGTCAGCACAGCAACTGCATTGACTAAAAGTTGTTTGGTATTAGGTACCAATAATTTATTAAGAGTAAATTTTTATAATCATTATCCCCACTACCCCCTTTTTTCCTTAGGATCTCAACTGGAAAGGATGTTAGTTGTTAAGTTCATCCTATGTTTCAATCAGCTCTTCCTAATGACTTATTTAAAAGCTTACTTCCTTCTGTGACCTTTATTTTGCTGCTGACTAGGGCACTTTGGATTTTCAAAAAAATTCTTTCCTTTAGGTATAATTAGGAACAATAAGTGTACTATGGTAATTCGGTAAAACCAGAAAGCTATGTTTTAAGTAATACATATCACTGTATAAACCTAGGTAACAGTTGATTAATATTCACAGAGATAATCACTTCTAAACATCTTGCTTACATGTAAATCTGATAATTGTAATCTACACTTCATTTGCAAGTGATACTTGGGGTTCACTTTAAGTACATAGCATTTTTTTTTAACTAAATCACAAGGAAGAAAATTAAGAATCATGTATATCTTCTGAAAAAAAAATCTGTGAATTCTGGATTTGTTGTCATTTTGACATTGCTTTAAAAGAACATACAGAGGGCTTCCCTGGTGGCGCAGTGGTTGAGAGTCCCCCTGCCGATGCAGGGGACACAGGGTTGGTGCCCCGGTCCGGGAAGATCCCACATGACGCGGAGCGGCTGGGCCCGTGAGCCATGGCCACTGAGCCTGCGTGTCTGGAGTCTGTGCTCCACCACGGGAGAGGCCACAGCAGTGAGAGGCCCGCGTACCCAAAAAAAAAAAAAAAGAACATACAGAATTGGTCAGAGTTGGGAACAATCTATGAGAGATTCCTTTGGAGACCGTTGGCTGACTGACTGTTGTCTTCAGGTTCATGAAAAAATTCCTGGGAATGTTTTGTTTTGTTTTTTAACATCTTTATTGGAGTATAATTGCTTTACAATGGTGTGTTAGTTTCTGCTATATAACAAACTGAATCAGCTATACATATACATATATCCCCATATCTCCTCCCTCTTGCATCTCCCTCCCACCCTCCCTATCCCACCCCTCTAGGTGGACACAAAGCACCGAGCTGATCTCCCTGTGCTATGCGGCTGCTTCCCACTAGCTATCTATTTTACATTTGGTAGTGTATATATGTCCGTGCCTGGGAATGGTTTTTTGTTAGGTTTGGCAGCGGTAAAGGTGCATAAACGTAGCCTAGCTTTCAGTGTTTTCCAAAGAATGCTTTAATACAAGCTTAGAATGTTGGGAAAGTTGTGCATTTACACAGCCTTTGATTTTACTGCATCTCCAGTTTAAGATATTTATAATACAGACTTTCAGAAGTTAAATGATCCATTTTAAAGGGAGAGAATTCCAGGTGGATGCTAGGGAAGGATCATAAAAGCCCTTCGTTGGAGGATTCTTATGAAATAATGACTTTAGATTGGAATTTGAAGGAGAGATACATTTCATTGGCAAGAACAATGAAAAGTTAACTCCTGGTATTCTAATATTGCAGAAGAGTGGGATTTTTCTAGCATAGGTCTTCGGCCCTCCAAGAATGCATATCACTTATGTTTCCTTTCATTCATTGCTTGGCAGTGGAAGTTCAGCTGATATTAGAGATCATGGGTGGCATTGCCTATCTTATTTTTACATAATTCTGTCATGTTCAGTGATTCATCAAAAGGGCTCCTGCTGTTTGTTGCAGTTTGGTCTTCTGTTAGGCCGTTCATGGGCTTTTCAGGAGCTGTAGTCTTCCTCGGTGAGCTGTTATTCTTGGCTATATTTTTGTTGCTGTAGAACTTAAAATACAATATGCTTTTTATTAATGTGATTTTCTTTTTCTCTTTGCAGTGATTATTTATTCAAGTTACTTCTGATTGGCGACTCTGGAGTTGGAAAGTCTTGCCTCCTTCTTAGGTTTGCAGTAAGTTGAAATCAAAATGCTTTTAAAGAAATTAATGCTGTTTATGTTTTCTAGGGAGACAAAAGTTTAAACAGTTTTATTCAGAATATTAACTCTTCCAGAATTTATATATTATATATAAAGCCTCCAAGTGTACATCCCCAGTGATATCTAGACTCTTAAATAGAAGAAATGCTGTTGCTCTTCAAAGAAATTCAAGCAAAGTATAGTTATAAAGTCAGAATGTCTAATACTCTTCTTGGAGATCAGTGTTTCATTCCAACATAAGTAGTGAGGTAAGGGGAAAATAATAGGTCTGTGTTGAAAGTGACTTGATGGAAAACAAATCTTCAAGTAAAACTTCAGTAGAATAAAAAGAAAAAGCAGGGCCTGGTACAAAATTCTTTTGAAAATGGCATAGTGTTCTATATGCTGAAATTTACAAACTGATAAGTAACTTTCAACCTAATAAATAAAATCTACAGTCTTATTCATAGTCTTATCAGCTGCCTTTAAATTTAGCATGTTTTCCTTCTCACTGTCTAGATCATTGGTTCTTAAGAGTATGGACCAGTAGGGATTATCAAGACCATCTTGGGGTCCAGGAGATCAAAACTACTTTCCTAATAACACTAAACCATTAGTATTTACTAAGTAAATAATTACTTAGTACTAAGGCAAAAGACATTTGCCTTTTTTCACTCTATTGATCTTTGCTCTGATGATGCAAAAGCAGTGGTGGGTAAAACTGCCGGTGCCTTATTAGCACCATGTTGAAGTAGTGCTAAGCCCCAAATTATACTCACAGTCCTGGTGTTTACCTCTGTTCACTCACAGTGGGGAAAAACACCATTTTCATTTCAGAGTGTCTTTGATGAAACAGTAAAAATGATTAATTTTTTTCATATTTTTTTAAATTGAGGTATAGTTGATATACAATATTACATGTTTCAGGTGTACAACATAGTGATTCACAATTTTTAAAGGTTATATTCCATTTATAGTTACTATAAAATATTGGCTCTATTCCCTGTGTTGTACAGTATGTCCTTGTAGCTTTTTATTTTATATATAGTAGGTTGTACCTCTAAATCCCCTACCCCTATCTTGCTCCTCCCTCTTTTCCTCTCCCCAGTGGTAACCACCAGTTTGTTCTCTATGAACAAACTGTGAGTCTGTTTCTTTTTTGTTACAGTCATTAGTTTATTTTTTTAGATTCCACATATAAGTGATATCATACAGTACTTGTCTTTGTCTGACTTATTTCAGTTACGATAATACCCTCCAAGTCCATCCATGTTGTTGCAAATGGCAAAATTTTATTGTTTTTTATGCCTGAGTAGTATTCCATTGTATGTATATGTATACACATTTATTCATTCAATCTGTTGATGGACACTTAGGTTGCTTCTAAAAATGATTAATTAATAAAATCTTGATCCTCGAGTATTCTTTTTTTAAATATTCTGTGTGAAGAAATGAGGAGTTTGCATAAAGTAGTTTTACTGAAGACTGGAATATGTTGGTTGTCTCAAGGGAAAGAAAAGCACTTGTATAGTTGTTTCCATTTTGAGCTAAACTAGCTGCTTTTTTCATTGAACATTTTTTTTTTTTTTTTTACTTGAAAGAACAACTAACAAACTATAATTATGTAGAATTGAGTATTGGGTACACATTTTATCAGATGAACAGACATTATCACTTCAAGGAAAATATCTAACAGCATTTGCTGTCTGTAATAAATTCAAGCTTTTCAAAGGAAAATTAGAATTTTAGAAAACTTAAAATTTACCACTGCAAGCTTGACAGCGTCTCAAATACTTAATATGACTTTTCTGATGATATAAGTGATATTAATGAATCCCATATATATATATATATATATGTATAAAACTTCACTATATATAATAGTTAAAAAATGAGACCATGGAAGTACCAGAATAAAACCTAGGTGGCTCTTTAATCTTGTGTGAAAGTATTTTCTAACATAGAAAAAAAATCAGGAAAGAAAAGATTGTTAAATTTGATTGCATTAAGATTAATGCTGAGCACATAAAAATGTTGGAAAACAAATGGTACTAGGAAAAAATATATATGAGGAAGGGGTGATATTCTCAATATATAAAGCACACTTACACATTAATAATAAAAGGATGTTTGCCCTGATGGAAATATGAGCAAATACATGAGCGGGCAGTTCACAAAAGGAGAAATACAAATTGCCAATAAATATGAAAAAAAAAGGTTCAATTTTATTTGTATTTAAAGGACTTTAAAATTAGATATTACTTAACTTTTATTAAATTGGCAAATATTAAAAATTAATTAAAATTAAGAATAATTCCTAGTATTAAATCAGCAATTCAAAAAAAATCAGCAATTCTAGGTAGGTGGGAAGAAGCTGGCCTCTCTTGAGGAAAATGGCTATAGCCTGAGGTATTTTTGCTTCAAAGAAAATTCTTTGCAGGATGCCTATTGACCTAAGTCATAGGTTTTCATACTACCTACACAGTAGAATCACCTAGGATGCATTTTGAAAATACTGATTCTCACACCCCTGAAGTAGAGACAAGCTGCAAAAGGTGTGATAAATGTATAAGCTTTGGGAGTACAGAGGGAAGAATCTCTTAACTATTGGCTGAATAGTTGGGGAATGTTTGGACAGTCAGTATTGCCTGAGCTCAGAATTGAAAAATGAATAAAAATTGTCATGTGACCCAGGGACTGGGGAGTAGGGGGATAAAGCTTGGGAGTGGGGAGAAGGAGATACTGAGAATTTGGACAGTAGGAAGGGCATGTGCAATGGTTCAGAGGCACGCAAGTGAGGGTCATTTAGGGGTTTATAAGAATTCTAACAGCATTTATAAGTATTTCTAACAAAGTAAGTGGCATGTACGAGTGCTGAATGAATGTTTATTGCATTCATTTTGTTCTCTATCCACTTTCTATAGTACCTGATGCTTATTAGACAAGTAAAAAATTTGAATTTAATGATGAGCATTTTGTCAAATTGCAGTCAATGCTTCAAGAGTATCCTTTTATCCAGTGATTCTATGTATGCATTAATGTGAATATATGTGGAGGATAAGTCAGCATAGCTACCTCCAGCCACTTGGAACTCTTCTTTGATCACATTTTATTCTTTAGTGATCTTTGTTTCAGTCTCATGTACACATCAGGTTCAGCATTATCAAGACTTCCCCACACTGGCTTCATTTAATCCTTTTTCCCCTTCTCTTTGTTGGGAGTGCCACAAATGCAGATCCCAGATGTGTCATTTTCCCCTTATATACTTCAATATGTATTTCTAAGAACTGGACATTTTCCTATTAAATACATTTGTGGACTTAACAAATAAATTTCCCTAGTTGTCTAAGAAGTGTGGTGTTATAGTTGGTTTGATTCACGATTCAAAACATAGTTCACACAGACTCATAGACATAAGACAGTTGTTGCCAAGGGGAGGGGAGGATGGGGTGGGATGGAGTGGGAGTTTGGGGTTAGCAAACGGAAACTATTATATATAGAATGGAAAAACAACAAGGTCCTACTGTATAGCACAGGGAACTATATTCAGTTTCCTGTGATAAACCATAATGGAGAAGAATAAAAAAAAGAATTTGTATATACGTATAATTGAATCACTTTGCTGAACAGCAGAAATTAACACATTGTAAATCAGCTATACTTCAATTTAAAAAAAAAGGTGTAATCTAAAAAGTTTAAAAGTTTATTGTTCACATAAAAACTTGTACACAAATGTTCACAGCAGCATTGTTCATAATAGCCAAAATGTAGAAACCACCCAAATGTCCATGAACTGATGAATGGATAAACAAAATGTGGTATATCCATACAGGGTACCATTTTTCAGCCATGAAAAGGAATGAAGCCATTAATTTTGGAATTAAATAGTGCTGATGGTTGCACGACCTTCTGAATATACTAAAAACCACTGAATTGTACATTTTAAAAGGGTGAATTTCATGTATGTGAGTTATATCTGTTTAAAAAAACTAAGAAATAAAATTGACTTGTAAAAAATTTCAGGAGAGTGACATGATCATAGCTTTGTGGTGAATAAGTGGATGGGGAGGAGCAAGAGTTCCACTGATTAGAAAATTAGAAAAATCTTTCATAATCATTGAAAATATAAAACCTTTCTCTGTGTGATGTATGTAAAGAATTTGCCAAGAGATGTTTGGAAAAATTAATAGCTATTGAAAAAAAATGTCTTAAGAAGAAACCATTAAAAAAAAAAAAAGAAGAAGAAACCATTGTTAAATAGCACTTTGTCTTCAGAACATGAACAGAGTGCAGGAGAGGATGGAGTGGCTGTTCTCAACATGTTATGCCTTATAAACTTTGTTTATCAGCTTTGTAGATAAAAATTAACTTTATATTTTCTTATTTACTCTATTGAACATTCATTTTAATTGTTAGCTTTCTTTCCCTTCAGGATGATACATATACAGAAAGCTATATCAGCACAATTGGTGTGGATTTCAAAATAAGAACTATAGAGTTAGATGGGAAAACAATCAAACTTCAAATAGTAAGTAATTTTTGGACTAGAAATTTTTGTGGAAATTATTTTGGTAAATTTAGAGTGTATTTGTTACTAATATGTTAACAAAATTAAAGTATCTTAAGAATCATTCATCTAATGACAGTGGTAGAATAAGAATTGTTTAGATTAAAAATGATATAAGATTACCTTCCTCATTGAATTTTCTATTCATAAAGCAGAGAAATACATGTTTTTAAGTCAAACTTGGTCCTAGTTCTTTTTCTTGTGCTTTTATCAGTGTGGTCTAAGGGGTCTAAGTTGAGGTTTACCTTGTCTTATAGCAGAAGTATATTGAGCAATTTTCGTGTTTTTTATTGTGCTGAATACTATGGAACATTCGAAGAAACCTAGGAGAGGTTCTTCATATGTGGTTTAGTTGAAGAGTATTTATTAGATAGTATGTACCAACTTTGTAGAAAAGTAGAATTTTATTGGAAGGGAACTTAGCTTTTCTTACATATTTTACAGCTCAGAAGATGGATGCTAAGAGATTCAGTGACTTGCCTACAGTTACTAGCAGAACCAAGTAACCCATAGCTCTCTGTTTTCAATATTTTGTGTCCCTGTGCCGTCCTCACTCCCTTATCCATCCTTATATCCTCAACCCTGAATTAGAAGTAGACAGTTGTAGTAGAAACTTAATATGGGTCTGGCTACTACCAGTGTGGACATACCTATGGTCATAAAAAAAAACCTCTGGGTATCTTTTAGAGTTGGCTATTAGTATGAGGTAACATAGAAAACAAGTGACTGTTCTTTATATAGAATTGATAACACCCTGAACTGGAAGGAGTTCTGAATTTGGAGTCAGAAAACTTGGATTTGTTGTCTTCATTCTGCTATTTATTAGCGTCATGGGTTTAACTTCAGTCTTTTTCCTGAGACTCAGTTTCTTACCTCTAAAATGAGTGTGATAATGCTTGATTTAGTAACTAATAAGGTAGTTTTGAGAACCAAATCTATAGCTCTGTGTATGTGTGTATGATAATGTATGTGAAAGCCCTTTGTAAACTTTTAGGCAATATACAATTGTTACTGATGATACGACACACTCAGACGAGTGGATATTTGATAGGTTATTTTTTTTCTTTGTTCTCTCATGTGACTCTGATAAGGAAAAGAAAGGTACATTACAAAAGAATTGTGGATTTTGATACAAGTGACCAACACCCTTGATGTCCCAAATTAGGACTTGCAAGGATGTAGTTATCAGAGATACCTTGAAATACTTTCAACCAATGAACAGAGTATCTTCCATATTGATTTTTCCCCATTATATGTAGAGTGCCAGCTTGGCACCATAAAGAATATTTCAGAAAGAAGCACCCAAGCCTGTAACTACTGATGTGAAATGATTGTGTTATGTGTGATCATTGGTCTTCATAACATTTGGGTATGTATTTGTGAAACACTTATATATTGCTACTTCCTCTGGCTGGAAGGGATCTTATAGGTCACTCAGTCTTCTTTCATCTTCAGTAGGAATTTCCTTTCCCTATCTGGTGCCTTTTTTGAACATTTCTGAGAAGCTCACCATTTTTCAAAGCAGCTAGTTCCATTTATAAATAACCTCTTAGTTATTAATTCTTTATTTTGAGCCAAAGCCAGTTTCCTTTAACTTTTGTCTCTTACTACTCAGCCTTTTGTAGCTGCCTGATAGAGATTAATTTCTTTTCTATTGGCAGCCTGCCATTTAGATTGATCTTACCACACCTTCTACCTCTGAAGTCGGTCATTCCCTTCTGGAAGCATGTTTTCAGAACCTTTTACAATTCGGGTTTGGGTTGCTCTTACATTTTATCGTGTCATTTATTAAAATATGATTCCTAAAATCAAATACAAAGATATAATCCAGCCTGTGTGACTACATGGGGTAAATTCTCTATTGATTCGGACTCTGAATTTCTTTTTTTCCTCTCACACTTCAGGGACTCATGCCATTTTCTCACCATTGGACATTCAAGGACATAAAAAGACAAAAAAAGAAAACCTGCGTTTTCTTTTTATGTCCATTCAAGGACATAAAAAGAAAACCTGCGTTTACTACATTTGCTGCCTCAATAACCATTTTACCTACTAGTTTGGATCTTAAAGTTTTTGATTGTTTTTTTTGGTTTGATTTTAAGTCTTATATTTTGTGACTAGGGCATTAAAAATCTAAATGCAGGATTTTACTTTTAACCCTGTTACATTTCATCTTGCCTGGTTTGAATTACCCTTCCAAGTTTTCTGGATCTTTCAAAATGATTGCGTTTATCTATATTTTAATTATCTTTTCTGCTTTTCCTGTTCAAGTGTGCCATCTGAGTCTTTATCAGAGTTGGTGATTACAGAACATTCAGCAGTGCGGGGCACGTACAGAGTGTAGTCCCATACCATGAAAGGCCTCTTTCTGTGATGGTTTATTCAATTTCGAAGCTTTATGGAAATGCATACGTTACACAGACATTCAGGTAGATTCAAGGTTGCAGGGATGAATGAAACACAGCCCCATAGGAGGAGATCCCATTTCAGTGGGAGAGACAAACATGGGAAAATCAGTTACCCTGTGATTATGAGGGGTAATGAGGATTATGTACATAAAGGGTGATCAATTACAGAGGAAGGTACTGTTAGGATATAGAGTCAGCAGAGTTTTCAAGTGGCAAGGAGACCTCAGAAGTTTTGCTCTTTGGATGCCATTGCTTAGTCAGCTACAATTCTTTGTTAACATTTATGCAGAAACATTTTCTTCCTGTTGCTGTGCTATCTTTGTGAAAGGGGTTGGTGGGCAGAGAAGAGAAGGGAACTAACATTTTATTGAGCAGCATCTATAATCAGGCGTTGTGCTAGGCATTTTACAAGCATTAGTTCATTTAAACTTTGCAATTCTACAAAGTGAGCGGTATCTGGGATTTATAGACGAAGAAACTGTTAGGTGACTCTCCCTAGAGTTAAGTATCCAGGAAGCTAAAGATGTTTTGAAGTCACGTTGGCTTGGCTCCAGAGGTCATGCTTCTCCAAGGATATCCTGAAAGACTTGAGGCTCCTTACTGATACAGTAGATCTAGTCTCCTGACTCTCATAGGCTAGTACTTTGGACAAAAAAGGTAATGAAGCTATGGTGGCTTTTGTTTGTTTTAAGTTAACAGTTGTTAACATACTACCTTATTTGCTTCATTATTACTTCTCCCCGCCCTCCCCTCTCAGTATGTTAAATTATAGATATGATACTTTACTCCAGAAATACTAATTATGCATCTCTATTTTACTATGTAGCCACCATTATTACATCTAACAAAACTGACACTAATGCCTTAATGTTATCTAATATCCAGTTTGTATTTAAATTTCCCCAAAATTAAAGCTTATTTTTAACAGCTCTAGGTTGGCTGGGTCTTAGAAAAGGAAGTGATTTCACTGAGTGCTCCTGAACTTTTTTTTTTTTTTTGGCCATCTAGGACTAGTGGGGATCAATGTCAAGTTCACAGATATATTCCAAAACTTTACAATTCCTTCCCACTAAAGGCTGTTGCATCTTAATCTCCACTCGTCTTAGGCTTTAAGTCCACTTTTTGTTTTTGTTTCCTTAATGGTAATCATTAAGTAACTCATTCTGTTATTTCCCCATCAATCAAGCTGTTATCTTTTACCGGTATTTTTTAGTGGGGCAGGTATCTTTTCTAAACAATTTTTTTTAAGAAAAGGACATTGTCTAGGAGCAATTTAAACAAAATTCTCATTGCCCTGGTTAAAATTGTGGCTTTAAAAATCTGTTTCTTGATTTTTTTTTTTTTTTGGCTGCATTGGGTCTTCATTGCTGCGCGCGGGCTCTCTCTAGTTGTTGCGAGCGGAGGCTACTCTTCGTTGAGGTGCGGTGGCTTCTCTTACTGCGGAGCACAGGCTCTAGGCGCACGGGCTCAGTAGTTGTGGCACACGGGCTCAGTAGTTGTGGCGCACAGGCTTAGTTGCTCTGTGGCATATGGGATCTTCCTGGACCAGGACTCGAATCTGTGTCCCCTGCATTGGCAGGTGGATTCTTAACCACTGTGCCACCAGGGAGTCCCTTGGTATTTTTAATAGTTTTTTTTTAACCCAGAACTTTAATGTAGCAATGTTATTTGTTTCCAGTGTTGGAGCCTGAATGAAGTGTGGTAAAGTGCTCTTAAAATGAATTTTATAAAAGTATTTGGAATCATGTTACCTACATTGTTTTCCCTGGGATTAAAATAATTGTTCCAGAGATGGCTAAAGTGCTGTCTTGACAGGTGGTTATCTGCATTAGGTCCTGTCAGCGCTTTCCATGATGATAAATTGTGCTAGCAAGTAATTCTGTCTTATGTGTGAGAGTTGTACTGTGTTACAGGGGTGTTAGTAGACCAGTAGCTTTCCTAAAACCAAGTCAGCCTGTCTTTGCATTCATACTAGCCTGGCACAATGCTAAAGGCTGTAGAGAATATGAAAAGTATGACAGTTTCTGATCTCAAAGAGCTTATAATTATAGTATTGGTAGCATTACTGCAAGCTAAATTAGATACTACCTTCTCTTCTGAACCTTCGGGTATTTGGCAGTTACCCTGCAATTTAGTAGTGTGAGCACAGAGAGCTAATGTTTCTATATCAAATCCTGGTAATCCACAACTATGTAAACTAAACTGTTCTCCCTCCTCCCTCCTTTTCCCCAACTCTGTTTTAATGGAATTGTTTGGATTTCTTGATTGTTTTATAACAGTGGGACACAGCAGGCCAAGAAAGATTTAGAACAATCACCTCCAGTTATTACAGAGGAGCCCATGGCATCATAGTTGTGTATGATGTTACAGATCAGGTAAGCTCCAGGAAAAATTGTGTTATACTGACAAAGTAGTAAGCTACTATTTGATAAATAGCAGACTATTTTACTTTACATATAAGCCATTAGTATCATTTATATGGCAGAAAACTTTGTCCACCCCTAAGGAAGTGAATGACATAAAAAACGTTTTAAACCAATGTTATCTTTTAAGGACAGGTACATTGTTATTTTTCTCCCCTACATCATTTGAACACCTAATGAATGGGTCAACCAAAATTTCCTAATATTTTCCTTTAGTAAATAGGAAATTTAGTAATTGGTTTTACATTTGCTCTCAAGGGACCCAAGTTCTATTTATTATCAACTAAATAACTGATCATTTTGTCAAGAGTGTGTAGGGACTGGGATTGTTTGGCTTATACTGTGTTTTTGGTGCCAAGTGTTAACAGGAATTTGCCTGGTAATTAGACCTGTCGGAATTGCCAAAAGTAAGATTAGAGGCTTCTGCCTGTGGAGTATGTGGTTCAGAAATAGGATGAGCTTTGAGGAAGATTTTAAGAGGAGAGTGAGTAGCTAAAGGTGAGCTGTTGAAAGAAGGTAGGGGGATGTGGAGGTAGTGTGAAGAATGTGATCTGAGGGCCATAATTGTTCTTTTGATCAGAAAGTTAGAAAATTTCAGGGTCCTTTTATTTTGCCCATCAAAGAAAAGAATGAAAGATGAACTTTGAAAATTAGAATATATAATGCTTGTAGGAGATGTTAAATCTCACCTCAACTATGAAATCATAGCTAATTAGGAGACAGCTAGAATTACAGACTAGATTCAGCACCATTAGGAGTATTGGGTGAGTGATATCAACATGAGGAAAAAAATGTTGCTAGTTTTAAAAATCTCAAGTAATGACTTGTAATATTTAAAAATGGAAAATTTCCTCCCTTAAATATGACTATGGAAAAAACAAGCATCTTTACTTTGGACCCGTTTATTTAATGATTTTTGACATCTCTGGTAGTTCACATTTAGTAGGCTTATTCATAAACCAAAATTTTGTCACGTTTCAAAAACCAGGTTTTGTAGTGCATATAAATGGCATACTCCAAAACAATTCGATTTGCCTGAGCTGTAGTTTAATGCTGAGCTGTATTTCCCTCTCAGATAAGGCATTTTCATCCTCAAGCCTTAAAATTCTGTTTTCTTATTCATGTACGTATGTATCATTTTAATATGTCAGTTCACTTCTTTCCCAGCATTAAGAGTTCTTTTTTTGTAGCTAGATTGTCTCACTAGCTCGTCTTAGGTCAGGAGAGATGCGTCTGTTTATCACTTGCTTCATTAGAACAGTTGTGTCCAGAACTATATTATTCTTTAAAATGTCTATCTTTTTAGGAGTCCTTCAATAATGTTAAACAGTGGCTGCAGGAAATAGACCGTTATGCCAGTGAAAACGTCAACAAGTTGTTGGTAGGGAACAAATGTGATCTGACCACAAAGAAAGTAGTAGACTACACAACAGCAAAGGTATGTTTAAAGTTTGAGTTTCAAACTGAATTGGAAGGTGCTGAATTTGAATTATATATGGGTATGGAGTCACACAAGGGCCGCAACCGCCTTAGCTTTTAAAAATACATGCGCCAGAATACTTGGACAGTAATAATTTGTGCAGTGTCTACTTGGATTCAGTAAACTTAGTCCTTCATCAATCCCCATTTCAGATGATGAAATGCACTAAGTGAAAAAGATTTTTCAATTAATTGTGCCTTATATATTCTCTTAGGAATTTGCTGATTCCCTTGGAATTCCATTTTTGGAAACCAGTGCTAAGAATGCAACGAATGTAGAACAGTCTTTCATGACAATGGCAGCTGAGATTAAAAAGCGAATGGGTCCTGGAGCAACAGCTGGTGGTGCAGAGAAGTCCAATGTTAAAATTCAGAGCACTCCGGTCAAGCAGTCAGGTGGAGGTTGCTGCTAAAATTTGCCTCCATCCTTTTCTCACAGCAATGAATTTGCAATCTGAACCCAAGTGAAAAAAACAAAATTGCCTGAATTGTACTGTATGTAGCTGCACTACAACAGATTCTTACCGTCTCCACAAAGGTCAGAGATTGTAAATGGTCAATACTGACTTTTTTTTTATTCCCTTGACTCAAGACAGCTAACTTCATTTTCAGAACTGTTTTAAACCTTTGTGTGCTGGTTTATAAAATAATGTGTGTAATCCTTGTTGCTTTCCTGATACCAGACTGTTTCCCGTGGTTGGTTAGAATATATTTTGTTTTGATGTTTATATTGGCATGTTTAGATGTCAGGTTTAGTCTTCTGAAGATGAAGTTCAGCCATTTTGTATCAAACAGCACAACCAGTGTCTGTCACTTTCCATGCATAAAGTTTAGTGAGATGTTATATGTAAGATCTGATTTGCTAGTTCTTCCTCGTAGAGTTATAAACAGAAAGATTACACTATCTGATTAATAGTTTCTTCATACTCTGCATATAATTTGTGGCTGCAGAATATTGTAATTTGTTGCACACTATGTAACAAAACAACTGAAGATATGTTTAATAAATATTGTACTTATTGGAAGTAATATCAAATGTATGGTGATAAGTATTGTTTTAATTCTTATGGCTAAAGGGAAATAGAGCCTTGCATTATACTCAAAACAGCCATTTGTGTGTGCAACCAGGGCATTGTAGACCTATCTTAGAGCAGCATCCAATATGCTTTCCAGATAATATAACTAATAAATGACCTAGGGAGGCTTCCGTGCTGCATAGGGATTTAACCAAGTTTAGTGGTTCAGGGAGATGTATGCTATCTAGCCTGTTATCTCTGATCCTTCTCTAAAACCATTTGAAATGGCTTCATTGAGCAACATTTTAATTCTGTGGTAGAGGTGGAAAGCAGCACACCTTTCCTAAGTGGCAGATGATTAGACTAACGTGTGCTAATATTGTTTCTTCCATGCTTGGAGTCAGATGTCAGCTCTCTTATCCTCCACAGCTGTGTAGGTTGGAGGAGAGTTAAAGCATTGAAGTAGAATGCAGGAAATTTACTCTTTGCCCTAATTTTAGAAATCATTATCTCTTAAAATTAGCTGAGAACAGGAATGCTGGGTGGGAATGATAAATGAGAGAAATATATTTATTTCAGTCGAATTTTGCACACGTGAAAATTTTGTTAACCAGGACCTTAAAGATCCTAGGGTTGGTTTTTATTGTGGGGAACAAAAATCTTTTGCTAGTAACACTGGCATTTTAAGGTGATAGAAGTCAAAGAAAGATTGTTTCCTTGGGGTTGAACTAGCAGCCAAAACATTCTTTACTTAGGGGCTTGGGATGTGGCTGTTGGCAACGCATTTCATGGTGGGGTCTTTAATTCAATGGTAAAATTTAAGCTAAAACAAGCCAAAAATTATAGGTTTCTTTATTTTCACTAAACAGGCAATTGAAATACACGGTACAAAAATAAGTGGTAAGATTATTGTAAAATGAAATGGACAGAATAAATATTCAATTTAATTTTCCATCTATGAGAATTTCACAATAAAATCACAGTTTACTTTGTATTATAGATGTGCTTGTTGGATCTATTCATCCTCACATAAGGCAACTGAAAAATTCCTCAAGTTACCAGTAGGTATTTGGGTGAAGATTTTTTTTTAATGCTTCAGAAGGTTTGTTTTTTTGCCTTATCAATACAGTATACAGGGGGAAAGAATTCAGAAACTGTGTTTTAAAGTAGATGATACAAATGTCAGAAGTGTGATGCAGTTCAGTTTTATACAGCAAGTTGTTCAAACTGTCAGCTTATTCTTGGTGAGTTAGCAAAAAACATTACATGAATTTGAGATGTAAGCATATTTACATACTTATTTAGTTTGGAAAAGTCTAGTGTTCTTTTTCCTCCATGGCAGTCCAGACTGGGGCTTACTGTAAGATATTTCAGCATGCTTCACTACTTGGCTATTTTAAATTTGCCAATAAATGCAGTTTGGGGGGGGAGAAATTCCCATTCCTACCCCCATTTTCAGGCACAAATATTTCAAGCTACTATGGGCTTTTAATAATCCGTTCAACTCAGTAAAGGGAATTATTGCTTGCCATATTTTAAATAGTATAAGTGGCTGCCATGAATTAGCTTACATAAGTGAAGAGTATTCTAAACCTAAGCAGTCACAGTCTCTGGGAATCCTTACAGAATGATGATAGCCATTCTGGTATGAGCAGTAACTTCCTGTTCTTTGACCTTGGACCAAAATTTCCTTTGGCATGTATGTCGCCATTGCAGCATATTTTTCATCGGCCCTTCTTTATGTTCCCATTTAAGCTTCAAAACAGCCCTGTATTGACACTGTCTCCTATTTGCAGATGAGCTTAGCCATGGAGCTTCAACAAGAACCCAGGTTTTGAAACTGCCAATCCAGCTCCTAGTACTGCCACTTCCCTGTGGACTTAAGTTCTACTAATTTAAGGGGACTACTAGGAAATTATAATACAGGTAAACTTGGGATTTTGGAACTACATGATATGTCACTGTAAGGCACTGCTGTCCTTAAGGTAATATGTACCACAGTGCACTGGCTAGCCAGGCCACTTGAATCTAACCTGGCTGTATTTGCTCATGGAATGCTGCTGGCAGCGTCTTCCTAGTCAGAAACAATTCCAGCTTGAGTTGTAAGGGAGGTCTTAAACAAACTGCTTACAGCACTGCCGAAGACACCATTAACAGCTGTGCTGATACTCTTCAGTGGCATTCACAACTAGGTCCAGAGTAGGCACCCTTCAGTCACACCTTACTTCAAAGGAGGTGAACAAAAATATCTTAGATCATCTCTAGGTAAAAGCAGTACTTTGTTGGGAAACAGGGTACTCCGAAATAAAATATTCTGTGAAAATTCCTGTCAGCTGAAGCTGATTTAATTATTAGGTTGAATGGTAGAATGGCATGTTCAGCATTCAACTGCTATAAAATACCATCAGCCAGTTAGTTTCTCTAGGGTTGTCATCTTCAATTTTTTTGCTGACTAGTAAGACTTATTTTCATGCCGATCAAATGTTAGTAAATAAATGGTTTTAACTCCCAAGGGCTGTCTTGTAACACACTCATTGGAAAGGCATGTACCAATTTATAGCCACAGAGAGAAGGTGAAATATATCAATTTAAGAACAGAGGCCATTAGATAGGCCTTTTTAACCAATTCTAGGCTTTTAAAATACTTTACATATATAATGATCTGCTAGGAAGGTGTTTTGTCTTTTTAAAATCTCACTATGTGTGGAACCAAGATTAAAATAGAGATGGCAGAATCATAATACACAGTTTAGTTCTGATCATGCCCTTAAGCATTATGACAAATCATACCAGAGTAACAGAGGCACTTGAAATACTGCATTTTATATAGCTACTATTGAATTATATAGTTTTACTTCATAGTTAATCTTTAAATATTAGAACTTATAGCTCATTTTCCAGCATAAAGTCTGAGAAATTTTGAAGCAGAAAAGTCACTTTCATAGGATTTTAGTTCACACCTAGGTGGACGAGATGGTGTTAAGATTATGTGGCTCAGCCCCCAAAACTAAAGTCCACAACTTCTCTTAAAGAGGCTAATTTTGTATTAAATGTTTTATTCTGAGGGGACATCAGAAGTCTGCTCTACGAGAATAACTTCTAATGTTACCTTCTGGGTTCAGGTGACTTGTTCATTGCTTTATAAACTTAAAAGATCTTCCTTTCTTAAGCACCCTCCTCAAATGAGAATCTGCAGTTTGAAAAAAAGATCTGTAAGTGTTTATCTCACATATTTAAGTGTGAAGAACCTTTCCTCAAGTCTTAGCCCACGGTAACACTAAAAGTAAACGGGGAAAGTGCTTTCCTCCTTCTATGTTCATTCACAGCCCAATAAAACTTTTTTTTAAGTGCTTTTTTATTTTTGCAGAATCTGTGGTTACCAGCAGTAGCTGATCATTTTGCTTTAAAAAGCCATAGAATTGGCTTTAAATGGCTGATCCATAGATTTTTTTTTTTTCTTTCTCTACAAGATACTTACTTACATGTCAACTCCCAAAGCAACGAAGAATTACTTTTTTCCCCTCACTATCGACAGCCTTAGCTTCTGTAGTTAACCAGGCTGTGTGATCCTATCCATGCCCTTCTCTGACCCTGGACTACTCTTACAAGGGAGAGCAGGAGTGGAGGAAGGCTCCTCCTGGAGGTACCCTTAAAGCGGATAATTAGTCCATAGTCCTGCTGAAGCTCAATGGCAGTTCCCCAAGTCCCTAACACATTCTCCTTTAAGATGTTAGTTAGGCAGGCAGATGGAGCCCTGAGCACTTAGGATGATAAAAGATATCCTAACAGCAGCCCAAAATAACTGACAGAGGTTCTATTTGTTCAGAACCTTCTATTAATTGGAAGAGTTAAAAGTCTCTTCAAAGAGGAGGGATTTATAAGCCTATGCTTCATTTTATGAAAAGACCCAAGTTCCTGGCCCACCAGTCTCTTGGATCCTCTTGTATGCCTGAGAATACCAAGTATCGGGTACCTGCTTTCTCATACCTTCTTTAAATGATCTCAGCAGGTGGACTAGTTTAGGAGCGCTCTCTCCTCTTTTTAAATGGACAGAGGAAAGACCTGTAAGCCTTATTTGCATTATTTTATCAACAACTGCAAAGCTACATGCTCTTTGTAGAGAAGCACCAAAGGAAAACCTTAATTTGGAAGGATTCATTTTAAATAAAAATAGTTAACTCAACAGCCCTTCAGGGAAGAGAAAGGCATTTTAAAGCTAGTACATGAAAGTTTCCCCCTTGATTTCAGTACTGAATGGCTCTCAACAAGGACTTCTGAAAGTTTCCCAATAGCCAGATTTGGGCTAACAGATTACATCTCTTCCTGAGAAGATGCCTGAAAGAGAAAGAGAAGCATCTGTTACAGGCAGAATGCTGCAGAGGAAGAAATGACAGGGCAGTCACCTGCATTCATTTTAGAATTAAAATGACTACTGCTCAGATTTGAGGCAAATAAAGGGACTCCCCTGCTCTTGATATACCTGGATTTATCCTTTACCTTCTTTTTGTCTACAGTGAATTCTCACCCAGAAAATCTATGAGTTAAATGCCAGATTTTGGCTGTAGGACAGGAAGTTTCAGAGAAAGTATGCTCCAGTTGTGGAATCATCATGTTGGGCAGCGGCCACCCCACAGCCAGCAGTGATCCCTCTGTTCTCTTGGCCTCCCTTCCCTATGACTCCTGCTTGACTTTTCCAGAGATACGAAGTTGTACTGTTAAGTCTCCAAGGCATGGAACTCCCATCTTATCCCCCTAGCCTTTTTTGGAAGGGAGCCTTTTCAGGAAAAGGAGGTATGGAGAGGGGTCAGCAATTCTGGATCCTGTGGGTACTTGGTGCTGTTAAGAGTTGCTTAGAGATGGGGCACCAAATGCGTTGGGTGAGAAGAGTCTGCAGAACAGAGGCAGCTTGTACTGGAGAAGTGTACATGTGCAGACATAAAAAAGTGGGTACAGGTACATTTTGCAGTTGTTCTCGTGGGGGGTGGGGGCAGTGTCGGGTCTGCATAGACAACGGAAGCTAGAGCACCCTAGTCCTCAGCAGGTGCAGGGCTGAAACTGAGTAATGGGAAGCACCACAGTGAGCTTTCATCATCACTGGAAGACACCCCCCCAGCATCTCCCTTTTTCAGTTTCAGGGGCTTCTCCCAGCCTCTTATTTGTTTCATCAGCTCTTAGCTGGACAAGCTTCTAAGAAACAGCCAACTGTTACAGCAGGAGCTCTGTGCCCTAATTGGGCACAAGGACAGATGTTCTCTTGGGTTGCTCTACTTACCAGGCTAATCCCCTTCACACTGGCGTTCCTGTGTGCCATTGGTGTGTTCTTGGGGATGAGGGTGCAGCCAGCCAGGGTGTCCAGAGAGGCTAAGATAGTGTCATACAGGTGATCTGCATGGCTCTCCAGCTCGCTGGGCTGCCTGGAGATCCTCCCGAGGATGTCCTTTAACACTAACAAATGAGGTTTAAAGCAGTCAGGCCAAAGAGGCAATGCAAGTGTGTTTTCAAAAGAACATACAAGGGTGTAGCACTTCATACAAGACAGGAACATGGCAATCGTTTCACAATGTCCACTTTTTTTTTTGACAGTGACTCTCCAGGGACTGTATTGCACTGTAGGACCTATGCTGTTAACTTCTGATTAAAGCTGAGAGAATTATTTCACTGGCTCCACTCTGGAGTTAACGTAATCCACAAAAAGGCACAGAGACATAGGTGTCTGGTGACAGGAATTATCTGACTTTTAGAGATAAGACCCAGGGCACACACCCAGATCCTGTGGGGCAGAAGTCTGAAATGAACCAAAACATGCCAAGATTAGGACTCTGGGTCCTGCTACCAGGTCCTATCAGCTTGTTGGCTGTGGGACTGTCCTTTAGCACATATATGGGTGATCTGGTAATGTAATATGGGAATGCTTGTGAACCCTTTTTTGTGGGTCCTAAATGAACAGACTTCAAAAGAAAATTACCTGAAAGCAGGCTAAGACAAGATGGTTAGTGAGGCCAAGATTCCATCCCCTACAGGTCAAGTGTTCATCTGAGGAAGGGATGGGCTAGGTTCAGAGTGCATCACCCACAGCAGGCTTGTTTCTTTCTCTTAAAAACTTTACTTCCTTTGTTAAACACAAAGGCTGCTTTTGCTTCCTGCGCCTTTATCAGCTGTGTTCACACTCTCCCTAGTTTCCTGCCACAGCTGCAACATCTGCTAACAGAGGAAGGGAAAGGGGAAGCTGCATATCTCCAAAGGATACTGACAGAGGGGTGGAAGAAGGAACAGGGGCTGGCTGTGTTGAGATCAGCCCCTGGGGAAGCCACGTCAGTGCAGCATCATCGGGGCAAAGTGCCGACCTGACAACTTTTATGAGAGCCAGCAAGGCAGGCTGAGGAATGCAGCCAGGGCACGCGGCACAGCTCACCTGGAAAGGCAAATGGGCTGGGTTCTCCCCTCCCACACTCACCAGACCTTTGCCCAGTCCTCCTGTGAGTGGTCAATGGAATTCAGGGGACCTTTATTTTTTGAACTTTTATTTTACAATGTTAGAACATTTGGTTGGCTCCAAATAAAAGGAAAGCTGGGAACAGTAACAAAATTATCTTTCTCAGTTGAGACTTTGATGTTTTAATTGAATGCATGCATACAGGGGCCTGGTTCAGCTTGATGCCAATGGGTTCTAGTTACCTGATCCAGTAATAACGAGAAATTAGGGTGTGAGACAGGACCATCAACTCATGCATCAAAGTAACTGGGTCAAAATGTTGTGAAAACCTGCCAGATAGCCATTGGGGAGGCCTTTGGCTGGAGGCCGAGATGGGCAGGTTTTGAAGGAATTAATTTGACGACCTGTCCCTAAAGTTATACTTGTGGCTGAGGAAGAAGGCAGGCTCTGAAGAAGCTTGAGGGGGGCGGGGGCGGGGGACGGGATGGGAGGTGTCCGTGCTCAGGCTCCACTGTCTCTGACAGCATGCTCTGGAAAGAAGAGTTGTGCACCTAGCTGGAGAGACCCTGTGAATGTCTAGGGAAAGTTGTGATTTTCACAAAACAGCCAAGTTTCTGACTATTCTAAGCAGAGGGTCGGGAGGGGCAGGGTGTCACTCTGAAACCGTAGAATACCCAAAAGCCTCTTTTTTTTTTTTGGCTGTGCTCTGCAGCTTGTGGGATCTTAGTTCCCCAATCAGGGATCAAACCCAGGCCCACAGCAACGAAAGGGCCGAGTCTTAACCACTGGACCACCAGGGAATTCCCTAAAAGCCTCTTATTTGGGCAGTAAAATACTTCTAGACTCCTTTGGAGAGGAGGGCAAAGTGGGTTGTTATTACAGATTCAGCACTGAGAAGTATTACTGAATCACTTTTTAAATGAAGGTCCAAGAACCTGAAGCTTGTAAGAAGCCCACTGTTACATGTGGCCTCCAGGAAGTGTCCTGGTATTGAGCTCTTCTGTGCTGCTGAGTCTGGAGGTGCAGGAGCCTGAGCCGGGGGGTCAGCACACAGGGGCTGGAGCCAGGCTGCCACTCCTTGTGTGGCCCAAGGCAGATGCACAGCTCTGTGAAATAAGAGTAATAATAGTATCCATCTCACAGGGCTGTGATGGAATGAAAAAACTGGTATGTCAACTGCTTCAGCACACAGTATTCAAGAAAATACTGGTGTAATTACAAGTGGCAAAGGAGCCCGGCATACTGAATTTCTGCCCCAATAAAAACCAAAAAACCCTAAAAACCCTAGTGCAAGAGAACATCAGAAGAGCCAAGACAGAGGCCTCCCGCAGGCAGGGGATCACCAAGGGCTCACATAATTCACACTGGATAAGCCACGCCCTGCCGAAAACCCTTCAGTGGCTGCTCGTCCCATCCAAACCCCTCTGCCCATTCACAGTTTTCAATCTCGGTTTTTTCTTCCCAGGGGACTTTTGGCAATGTCTGGAGACGTTCAGGGTTGTCACAACTGGGGAGGTGCTGCTGGCGTCTAATGGGTAGAGGCCAGGGACGCTGCTGAACACCCTGCAACAACAGGACGGCCCCCTCACAGCAAAGCATCGCATGGCCCAGAGCGTCAGCGGTGCTCAGGCTGAGAAACTCCGGTCTCCACCACCTCCCTACCGCCCACCACCCACCACTTCTGGTCAGGAAAGCGCCACCTCTTCCCATCTCAAGCCAGTGGGTCCTGCCCACTTCTGCTTATGCTGTTTGCTTCCAGCGTAAACCCCATTTCACTCCAAAACTGAGGCAAGACATAGACAGGCTCTTTCAACACTTGGTGGTTCAGTCTTACAGGAAAATAGCGGCTGCTCTTGGCGGGGGCGGGGGGGGGGGTGGCCGGCCCATCAGTTCACTGCTTTAACCTAGCGTTCTCCTAGCTCATCCTATCATACCTGCCCCCGGCAAGGTCAAGGCCAATCGTAAACCCCTGCCCCCTGAGATGTACTCTCGAAGTCTGTGATTTTCACACCTTTCTAACCTGGGACCCCATCCTGCAAAAGGGGCTCGAGCTTAGTTTGTGCACTGCTGTCCACTTATCCCCTCTCATCAGTTCACTTCTTCCTTCAGTCTCTTCCTGTAGAATAGACTGACTGCTCTCAGATCCTGGAACAAACCCCTCCCCAAACAGATAATCTGAGAGGGGTCCAGCCTGCACTGCGAAAGGATGGGAACCCTAGGGGCTCCCTGCTGTGAGCACCCTAGCCGAAAGCCAAGGACAGGACTAAAGCCAGCATTCCCATCCAGGACACCACCAAGGAAAGATAAAAGCAGAAACTAGAGAGCACGGTTCTTGCAGGCTCAGTGCCTAACTTCTTAGCACCTGCAGGGCCGTGACTGCCTCATCAAGTGTTTGTGGGGCCGTGATGATTCGACGGGCTGGCAGATGGCTGTGGGAGTCGAAGGCAACGGGTACGGATGGGCGGGACTCTGGCACTAGGCTCCTTCCCAGTGACAGTGTGGGTCCCGGACTTACACTGAGAGGTATTAAGCCCTGGCTTAATTCAAAACCTCAAGCATCTCACCTGGGGTATTATCCAACAGGCACTGAAGTAGAATCTCCCCTTTCTGTAAGACGCTCTCCGTCAGGGACTGGTGTTCATCTATATCTTTCTTAAATTGCTTAAAGCATATCAAAAAAAAAAAAGTTTCATTACTACCATTTCGTAGAAGTTATTAAAAATGATCCCTTGTTCAGAAGCTGGATTCCCCTTTTAACCCACCCAGTCTTCAGAATCCAAGTAAACAGTTTAACTTCACCTTCTCTGAGCCCAAGGCAAACACAGAGTCAATCCTTTTTTCTGTTTACAGTTTGACAAAAGAAAAGCTTTCTTTTCCCTGGCAGAGCCTGGCTCACGGAACAGCCTGGAGTCAGGGTTTCCTGCTTGTGCCACACCTCACAGGGTTCTCTTTAAACTCACAGGCCTGTGAGAGTCTCAAAACACGGACCTGGTAAGTAAGAGCCACAAGGGCAACGCCTTTCACATGACCACAGGGAGCTGCTGCCTCGCCCCACGTCCTCCCCTCAAGGTCCTGCTTTCTGTGGACCTCAGGACATGGGAAGGCGTCAGGGAAGCTGACAGTCTCCTAAGCAGCTGATTTCTTTTCCCCTCGCAGTATCAAGCCTTGTAGCCGTTTCTGGTTTTTCCTTTAGCTGCTAAGACGTAAAGTCAAATCCGTGACCACCTTCAGTACAGGGTGCAGAAACTGGCAGTTTAATTTTGAAGTTACAATTTTACTTTTGGATTTACTGTATTCCTGTGTTCAGTTTTCCTTTGCCCTATTACCTATACTTACTATTTTATTCTTTAGCACTCTCTGCAGTTTATATGCTGCCAGGAACCCACCTGTGTTATTGTGTTATTAAGACAAAGTAAGTACGACAGAGTCACGAGTGAAAATACATGAACACAAGTGCGCGTGCTTATATTAGGTCAAGGTAGCTCATACGTGTGCCTGAGCCAAGCCCCATTCTGTGCAGGGAGGGATTGACAGTGTGGTCCCACTCTGTGACACAGCTGTGTGGATGACACAAGTGGGCTAGGCTTCGCTGACCTGCAGGGGTAACTCCCAGCTCAGACCTCAGCTCTACCCACAGAGCAAGATAGTTGCTTACGACCACCCTGGAAGTGGAGGTGCAGGAGGACAGAATGCGGGATAAAACGGAGGGCATGGAGCTGTTCTACGTGACACCTGCTCTGACGGGAGCGGGGCTGGGGCACTCCAGAAAGACCACCCAGGTAGATCCAACTAGGGCAATTTCCAGGCACTGTCCTCTCCTCACAGTGGTGCTGCCCCTGGGCCTCCCGGGGGTGGGCCCTGCCCAGCTCTGCACATACTCTGCGGGTGTCCCACACAGAGGACCCTTGCACTCGGCCTTCCTCTCCTTCCTCCAGCGTACTCCGGGAAAGGAACTCTGGCAGCCTCTCTCCAGACAGCAGGAAACAGCATTCCCACTAGGGTAGGGCAGCTGGCCCACCCAGGCAAGCCCCCTCCCCTAAACCTTAGTAGGCTCCAAGTTGTAAAACAAAGGCCCTCCCTCCTGCCTGGGTGTGGTGGGAGCTCTGAGTGGGGTGGTACGGCCCTGGCTCAGGCACAAGCAAATCACACGCTCTCCTACTCAAAGAACTGTCCCAGAAAACCCTTCCTAGACTAGCATCAGGTTCAGACCACAAATACCACCTCTGCTCCTTCAGAAGAGATGAGAAAGGCTTGGCCAACCAGACATGCCAGAAGTCAGTGGGTACTTCAGTCACAGTTAATGTTTATACTTAGGGTAACTGATTATCATCCAATTCAGAACACTTTTGAGAATGAAGAGGGACCTACTGATAATTACGCCAGAACAGCACAAACTGTCACCCAAAATACACCTGTTCTAAAGTCAAGTTAACCGGAACCCACAAAGAGATTTTTAAAATAACAAAATCTAAAAAGAGGCAAACTCCACCCCCAAAAAATACCTTGAGAAGCAAACTGGATCCTATTTTTGTTTAAATACCATCAAAATGCCTTGTGTATATTCTGGAGTCAGTACAATTGCAGCTCAGATCCTTAAATCCAGTCAGTGTTGTCCAAAAGAGCTTTCTGTGATGCTGGAAAGGTTCTGAATGCTCTGTTCAATCAATACGGTAGCCACCAGACAGATGTGATGACTGAACACTGGGAACGTGGCCAGATAACTGAAAAATCTGATCTTTAATTTTACTTAATTTCAATAGCCACGTGTGACTCATGACTTCCGAAAAGTGCAGATCTATGCCTATCAATCCCTGAGATATTTGGGAAATCATATCACAAATAACCCTGAAGTATTTTTGATTGAGGATAAATAAAATGCACTTTCTTCAAATTCTATTTGGTCTGGGAAATAACTCATACATGTTACAGTTTTTCAGCTCTAAGAATTTGAAAAGAACCTCTGATTAGATTTCAGGTGAAAGTCAATGGACCACAACACACATAGTGTCAGTTATTTGAACTTCTACTTTCTAATCAAGTAATTTAGCCACCACTCTCGTGAGTGAACAGTCAGATGCCAGGACCACACATTACCCGGTAAAGCTGCAGAGAAGACTTGAGGCCTGTAAGGCTGGACCTGGATGCAGTCAGGTGGTCAGCAGCGTCTGCTACGTTATACAGCCAGCGGATCAGCTCTTCCAGCTGACAGCAAAATGTCTGTGTAGACAAATTAACACGTGGTGTTACCCATGGAACCACTGTTTACATTTTCAAAGGCTAAAAATACCTGGGGGAATCCCAGGATACAGACTGTGCACCTTTCGAGAGCAATCCCCACTGAGGCGCTGTCTCCTCTCTCCTCCATGCCTGTCCCCACCCCGTGACTCCAGACCTCCGCCAGGGCAGTAAGAAGAGCGCACCTGGTTCTGTTGCCCCCTCAGTCTGAGAAAGTCCAGCCCCGCAGGTAGGGACAGAGGAGCTCAGGTGAGGGCAGGGACGGGGACAGCCCAGAAGGGGCCTGCCTGGCACAGAGACCAGTTCCTGGGTCAGCACTACCGCCAACTCTAGAACTGCTCCTGGGGAAGACGTGGACGTAAAATACGTGACTGTGATTGTGACTTACCTGATCCTATGCCTGAAAACGACTGAATTAAAACTGCTTGTCCCTGTTCTGCTCCCACCCGCCCAGGGAACTGGGGCCCTAGATTCCTGCCACCCACTCATCAGGGGTGGCCGTGACCCAAGCACTTCACCCCACGGTCTCTCTCAGTCTTTCATCACAAAGGAGGGCACAGGCTAACACCTGTCCTACCTGCTCCACCGTACAAATGAAGTCATCCACGGAACATCAGGGGGCAGGTTAAAGCCCTCCTTGAGAGCTAGAAAATTTCTGTGATGTCGCTCCTGGGGACACAGCCCTCGGGCTGGCTGCCCTGCTGCCGTGTGGACACAGCACCTGGGCGCTCAGCCGGAAGGCAGGCCGTGGGCTCTCCGAGTGTGTGTACAGCCACACTCCAAACATCCTTGTGTCAGGGACTACGCAAAGCCCTCGGCATGAATTACTTAATTTAATCCACACGACAGTCCCACAGAGGCAAAGCTCCCCATTCTACAAACGAGCAAAGCTTAAGAGACGGAGCCAAAGTTCACATCTGCCTGACGCTGACAACCCGATTCCTCGGAGTATTAGCTCCATCTCCTGGTGGTCTTAGGTGGTCCACAAGAGAAGGTTCAGTGACCGAGAAGCCCAGGAAACGGCGATCTGATACCTCCAACCCTGCAGTTACACCTTTATCAAACTGAAGCTCTGAGAAGTCCTTCGGCCAAGAAGCACTTTCACTGAGCCCATATTTCCTGAAGGCATCTGAGCACCGGTCCTTCCTGTGCAGAGTACCTGTTAATCCTCAAGGTCAAGTGCCTCGGGGAGCAGCCTGGGTAGTGGTTAGCAGCTCAGGCTCCAGCCCTTGTTAACTGTGAATGGGTAGGTTACCTCATCTCTCACTGCCTTTTTCTCCAACTGTGACATGAGAACGCCAGTAGAAAGTCATGAGGGTTAGACAGGAGAAGGTGCAATACAGTGCCTGGTGCGTAAGTACTCAGTGTCACTAGGTTTTATTATGAGGCCAGTGGACTGGGGGAAGAAGAAAGAAGACTCCTCTGAAATGCTGAGTTTACCTTCACACACTGCACGAGCGACTCTTTTCCCTGCTCTCCTCCTTTCCTGGGAAGCTGCCCTTCGGCATCTGGATCCGAGGATGCCCGCTGGTCCAACATCGCCGGCAAGCAGGCGCGTGTTCTCAGTGGTCCAGAGGAGACCCCCAGGGCCTGGCTGCTCAGCAGACTGCCCTCTCCTCCTGAGCCCCTTGCGCGGACGAAGGAGCGCAGCAAACAGTGGTTGTGGTCCTCAGGGCTTCGGGACCCTCTAAGGGCAGCCCCAGAGGGAAGCTGGCTTTGGCTGGAGTCTGACGGGAGGGAAGCTGGCCCATCACTGTCTGACACATCCAGGGATCTCTGCCCTTCGGCAGCATCAGTGGGCAGGGGCACCAAGGTGGGAATGCAACCCAGATACGAAACCAAGCTAGAAACCTGCGTCAGCCGAGAGGGCAGGGCCAGATACTCGTCCTCACTTTCCGCCTCCTCCTGTGGTTTCCACCCAGACTCCGTGCAGGCGAAGCGCTCGATACCCTGGCTGGCCCCCTTCTCCCTTTCCAGCCTGGGCGAGGGCCACCCTCTGTCCCGTGTTCTCAGGTAGGGAGAGCCCAGCTCAAGGTGCTTGCCCACAGGTGGCCAGTGCTTCATGCCCCTCAGGGCTGGCTCTCTGCTCTCCCAAGGAGTGTCCCTACTGCCTGGGGCTCTGGGGGTAGAGGCAGTGGGGCTACAAGATGCCAACCCCACACTGCCCTGCTTCTCGGGTACTCCAGAGGGCCACCGCTTGAGGATCGGCTCTCTGGGCCCTGAGAACGGCAGGGCAGCAGCCTCTGCTGGTGGGCAACTGTGCGAGACATTAGTGGGTGACTTCAGGGTGCTTGCTGGGGAGACGGAGAAGCTATCCAGGTCTATGCCTGAGTCCTGCAGGACGGGCTCAGCCAGCACGCGGCTGTCAAGGTGTTTTGGGAGCTGAGGCCCGGGCCTGAGGGGGTAAGTATAGTCCAGCAGGTCTTCATACTCTTTATTCGGACTCCAGAGCGGGGAGTGGCGGTCAGGGGAGGGAGGCAGGGAATCCGGCAGCACGCAGGCCCAGTACTCGGCCTGGAAGGAGAGGCGCCTCCTGCCCAGCCCGGGAGCATCGCCCCCTGAGGACACTGGCTGGGGCGACCACTGGAGCCGAGGCCCCGGCCCCACCACCGAGGGGGCCGACGGCGGGACAGCCAGCTCCAGAGAGGAGGAGACCTTGGCAAGGGAGCAACTCTGAGGCTCCACCTTTTCCTGGTGACCCTGGAGGCTGCTGCCCGGGGATGAGGCACAGACGCTGCAGCTGGAAGACTGAGGCGCAGTGGCACCTGGGCTCACCGTGGACCTGCACCTTGACGGGAACGGGAACCCTGAGACGTGAGACTGTGGGCTGTGGTCTAGCGCCTGCGGCGACTCCACTGGGGACGGGTCATCTTCAGTGTCAGCATCATGTCCTGAGCAAAGGGCGGCGGTTCTGGGAATGGTGTGAGTCTGAGGTAGCTCCTCTGAGGCAGAAGGCCTAGCCTCCTCCATCTGCAGTGACAGGAGGGAAGGAAAAGGTGAAAATAAGCACGCCGAATTTCCTTCCTCAATGACAAGCTGGCACTTTTCTCTGGGGACCCAGATGATACTGAGGAAAGGTCTTGAAAGGAAGAGCCTGCTACCTGGTGCGAGAATCAGCAGAGTGTGCTGCTGGTGACTGGAGACGCAGCCTGCTCTGGGGAGCAGACTGCCTGCCCCGAGCTGATCCTACACCCCCGTCCTTTCCAAAGTTCTTCCTCCGCAGATGCCTAGTTCGTGAGTGAGCAGAACTCAAATAGCTCTGTCGTGCTGAAGCCGGAACACACTGCCTAACCTTTGAGAAGCGTGTCCTGGGCAGGCAGAACCTCAACCATTCTGTCGCTGACTCACATCCAAACCTGGCAGTCAGGCAGCCCACCTGGCTCAGCTCACACCCAGCGGTGACGCGTGGCAAAATGAGTCATTCACCTCAGCCTCTTCCCTTCAAGTTTTTAACATGCTCGATGAAGAGGCTGCCCCCAAGGCGGGCAGGACAGCACAGAGGTTAAGGGCATGGGCTTTGGAACCAGACAGACCTGAGGCCAGCCCCTAGCTGCCAGCTTCCAGATGTACGACTCTGAGCCTCACTTCTCTCACCTGTAAAATGGGGGTAGTGACAGGACCGCTTCCTCAGGACATGTGGATTAAATGAGCTCAAGGGTGAAAAGCACAGGGTGAGAGCTCAACAAACAGCAGAGTTATAACAGCACCAGACTCACACTCAGGAAACAGCCCATTTCTGTGTTGGCTCACGTGCTGCCAGCCTCACTGAATCTGACTCAGGTGCCCGAGCCCGGCACCGCCCCTAGCCCCCAGGCAGGTGGGCCTAGCCTGTTTTCTCCCAGTCAGCTCAGCACCTCCTCACAAGATGGGGCTCTGGGGGCAGCATGTGGCACTCAATGCCACAGTGCCGTGGAAGAGATCAAAGCCGTTCCCATGAAAGGCCTTGGCAAGCAGAACGCAACAGGACGTAGAGATGGGAGGGGCAGGTCCATCAGATAATCTTCCCAACTATACTGAGGGCCTGAAAGATCCGGTGACTTGCCTGAGGTCACAGACACAGGCAGGACTCCCTGCTCCACGTGACTCCCATTAGGCGAGGCTGCCCTGTAATCAGGGAGGCCCCCAAAATTCTCCTTGCCCAGAGATGGTGCTGCCCACCACAGGGGCTCTAAGGTACCGCCAGGTTCCCTGGGTCCTGAGGAGATACAGTCTCAGAGCCCTCAGGAGCCCACAGCCCCGGACCCTCCTTTCGCACGTCTCCTCAGGGGCCCCGTAAAGCCTACACGTCACCGAGTGAGAAACAGGACGTGGCTCCCCCTGTCGGGGCTCCCCGGCCTCGCCCTCTGGACAGCAGGTCTGGGCCATAGCTTCCCTGGTCCTCAAAAGGTCACCAGTCACACTCCTGAGGAACAGGAGCTGCTGTGGACAGAGCCCCCTGCTGGCCCCAAGGCCCAACTCTCCATGTGAACCTGTAAAACAGAAATCATCACACCCAAGCTCCCCGACTTCCCCGCCTCGTACGGGGGCTGGGAAAGCGTGCCAGATGCTGAGACAGTGCTGGAAGGTACTCTCACAGGACAGCTTTAGGTGAGCTACAGCCCCACTTGCCTCAGCCCCTACCTGGCTTCTCACGGAGCGCCAATCTCCAGTCCCCAGGCTGGCAGGGGGAAGCAGGGAACTGAGAGCTGGCTTAGACCCACCCGCTGCCGGCTCCCTGCTGGCCCCGCTGGCCTGCGGCTGGCAGGCTCCCGAGGGGCCAGGGCCAGTCCCACCGTGGCAGGCAGGGGCAGGAAGCCCCTGGGCACCCCTGACAGGGGAGGCAGGCCCCCCTCGGCTTGCAGGTGGGGCGGCTGCTCCCCACGCGCAGGCCCTGCGGGGTCCAGCTCCTGATACGGGCAGCTCCACCCCCCAGGGCACGGGGCCTTCGCGGCCGCAGCTGCCTCTGCCTTTTCTTCTCCCAGGGCCATCGAGATGTTCCTAGATCAGGGCTCTGCTGAAGCTTCAGCTCCCTACAAAATGGGAAGGGGAGAGAAGAAGAGAAGCTTTCTGCATCTACGGCTAAGAAACCTTGTTTTTTACCTTCTAATGATTAAGACAAACACTTTTTTGGCCAAAAGAGCAAATGATGGCTCCCTCCTCGAAGGAAAACAGAGAGGCCTGGCTTTTCCTCAGCTCCAGACCCTTCCACAGGGGACACGGGAGCACGTCACTGTGTCCTCTGCTGTTGTGTGGCTGGCAGCAGTCCCAGCAGCAGGTGCCAGGAGGCTCAGTGCAGGCCCCAATTAGAGTCAAGGTCTGTCCTGCCTCAAGTCGCCTTTCCGCCCCTGTCGCTTTGGCCTAGCCCCGCTGGGTGAGGGGCCCGGCCTGGGTCCTCCCTGTGCCAGCCTGCAGCAGTTGTCGTCGCAACACACCCAGCGGCCGAGAGGCAGCCTCGTACCCACACCCGGACTGGGGGGCTCCAAGATGGCCCGTGACCGGCGGGAGAGGCAGCTCTCCTCCTGCTGACTGGGTTACAGGTAACCGGCGACTGAGGGAACCGTGGAAATCCGGCTGGTAACAACAGCAACGGTCACGCCGTGTGCATGCACGTGACAGTGAGAGAGAAGCACACCGGGCAGGCGGCGGGCAGGTGGGCAGGCGGGGCAGGGGACCAGGGTGAGCACTCGGGGCAAGAGAAGGAACAATCTGGAAGCTGGATCTGAAAACAGAACCGTTCCAACAGGAGCTTCAGGGACCACAGAGGGAGACCCCCCCCCCCCCAGCCTGAGTGTGCAGGCAGGGGCTCTACCAGGAGCCCTGGCTGGATGGGGTGGGACAAAAAGCGGGCAGGAAGAGAACTCCAGGAGGATCTGGACACGGAGGCGAGGGAAGCACAAGCACCCAGGATTTGGGCGGCCGCCTGGAATGCACTGGGTCAACCTCAAAGCTAAAACCTGGCCAGAAACAGCCCCGTTCCTCAGAGACGAGAAGGCGGGTGACGGCAAGAGGAGGTGCTGGTGGCAGCAGGGAAGCCTGAGAGGGCGGAGGGCTGGGGCTGCAGGCTCATCCTGCTGGGCCCTCACACTGGGAACCACCACTGGTGCGGACCGGACCGTGTGCCCGGAAAACAAGAGTGTCCTGCCCTGCCTGCCTGGTGGGGCTCCAGACAATCAGAGGCGAGCCTAGAGCACATGTCACACGCACTCTCATCGCCTTCTCACCGCCAGCGGCACGTGCGCAGGGACTAATCAGAAGAACGACAGTCTTGAACTGGTCACACATGGTTCAAATATAAAATACACTGCACATGTAAGTCTCCCTCCAGCCCTGTCCCCATTCCTAAAACAAGCCAGGGCACATGGGGCATGACGACAGCGCCTGTGCACAGTGCATGCTGAGTGTCAGCTAGTGTTTTGGGGGGAGGGGCGGAATCAGTGCAGAAAGTCACCTTGCGAGGAACGAAGGAGTCCAACAGAGGAAGAAAAAGCAGGTTATTTTTTCATATAAATCAAGCAAAATGCTTACCACTACATACTCCCACAAAAACAGGTAAATATGCTAATTAAAGTCATGTGTGTTTCTCACCTCTTGACTGTATATGCAGACAAACACAAAAATCTATTTCATTCATCCCCCTCTTTTTACATTAAAGTAGCAAACTGTACAGGACACACTGTTCAGAACCTTGCTTTTCTTTCTTTTTTTTAAATGAAATATCTTGGAGATCCTTCCTTAGCAGTAAACAGACAGCGCTCTCTCTTTTTTAACCACTGCCCAGCACTGTACTCCACTGTAAGGATGCACGCCAGCATATTCCACTGGTCCCCTACTGGTGGATATTTACGTTAGATCCAACCTTTTGCTACTACAAACACCGCTGTGATCAACAACCACGTACACACACCACTGCTCGTGTGCTAGCACACCCACAGCGCCAACAGTCAGAAGGAGAAGTGCTGAGGCGAAGGGGACCCGCATGTGTACTTCTGGCATATGTTCTACCTCTACCGGGTGGCATCAATTTATACTCCCACCGGTGGCCTGAGAGAGTGCCAGTTTCCCGCAGAAGGCAGGTCCTCCTATCCTCATTTCACAGAGGGGAAAACCTCTCAGAGAGAGTCAAATCCAGGCCTGTGTGACTCCAGAACCCAACCTTTTTATGAACTGGGGAACAAGTTACAAAACAGACAGACACACAAAGTAGAAGCGGGGAGAGACTGGTACAGGAACAAAGAGATGAGTGACCAAGTCCTGCTGAGGACGATTTTCTTGGAGCCACATCCTCACCTAGTGGCTATTTAAGGAACTGCACATGAAGACGATTCAGGCAATCTGTGTTTTCACAATTATAGGAATAAGCTGAGCCCACAAGCTGGAAATATTAGGGTGACGGCTGAACCTAGCCTGCAGCCTCCAATTTCTACTTCTTGCTCCACCTCTAGAAATTCTCTCAATGGCCAGAGTTGGGCCATGATGGGTAGCTAATACCCCTTTTACTCTCCTAGTCCCCTCCCCCTCCACTAAAGCGTGTGGTCATGACAGGACTGGAATAAGATGATGCTGGGGCAAAAGAGGGGTGCAAACAAATGATCTCTGTCCTTGTTTTAATGATGTATTTTTGATTTGTCTTGTCTGGATCTCGTTATTCAAAAAAGAAGGTATCCATTCATTCTGGGGGTGAGTGGTGAGCTAGAATTATAAGCTATGCAGGAGATATACCTCTAGATAACTTTCAAGTATACATACAAACTTGAACTAGGTTAACAGTGTCGCCAGAGGCCCTTCAGCAACCAGGAAAGAAGGTCTGAAATTCAGTGATTTTCATGGAAATGGTACTTCTGAAGAGACAGATTATAGGTGGTTATTTTCTCAGTCTGGATACGCAGTCCCTTCATAATCTTACTTATTAATCTGCCTAACAAATCATGCTGTTATTTTCCCTGCGCCACAGGGTTTTATGTGAGAACTAAGACAGATTCATGTGAAAGAAAAAAAGTCCAGGAGTGTCCATTCCAAATTCTATGTAAAGTACTACAGAATACAAAGAAAAGAGAAATCAACTCGGAGCGAGATAATCAGGGGAAACTCCTTTAAGTGATGACTGCTGAATACATCAATCATGCCGAAGAAAACATGAGCCTAGCAAATGTATAAGCTCTGGATTTCTAGGGCTCAACTCTGTCTACATCTGCCAGGTGGGCGTCTGTAATACTGCATGGAAGTCCAGTCCTCATTTCCATAGATGCTAGATTTTACACATCATCATTCCTTCTAACCCTCTGAGGGTGAGGATGGAGATGGGGATTCTGCTTGAACCCTTCCAGTGAGACAGCTTACTCCTTTCCTAAACACCCAATGGACTGCTCAGATGAAAACAACTTGCTATGCCGTCAGTAGCTTCAAACAACCTACTACTCTACGTGGGTCCTCCCTGCTCTCTGATCACACAGTTTACAGTGTTTCTGGAGGCTAGCAGCTTCTTGGTCGGCAGAGGCCTCAGTCAGCCTCCTTCCTAACCGGGAAGCAACAGGAGATTGGACAGAGTGACTGGAGAGCTCTGAGCACAGACGATGAACAATGAATTCAAGCCTCCCATCTGAAAAGGGTCTGCACACACCAGTTCACCCCTGTGCTTGGCCAGACCAAGTGACAAGACACATAAGCTTCAGGATGTTCTAGGGACCACCTGGAGTTTGGTATTAAAATTCTCCATTAGTTTCTACGACCTGCAGAGACCGTATGACCTACCAGATACAATGAGGAGTTATGTAGGCTTGGCTTACTCTTGCCCTACAGAAGTATGGGGTCACACTAACTGGGTAAGCCTGGACTCCTGACGCTTCCTGCTATCTGCTGCACCACCCTCATGCAGGCCTGTCACAGCTACCAGGACTTCCTCCCACTTGCTGCTGTCCAGGATGGAGAACAGAGGACAGGGAGGTGTGCATGTGTATGGGGGGGGGGGGGTGATGCCCCTCCCTTAACTAAACCAGTCAAATGTACAAATGATCGACTTAGGGAGCAATCCTCCTCTGATCAGAAAGACTTTCCCCACGATTCTGTAAATCACAAGCTCCCCTTCCAAACAATCTGATTACTACCAACTCTGCCCAGGAAGCTGGGTTCTGATCAGGGCCTGTCTCTGTAGCCAAGTGCACAGACGGCACCTGTACAGGCCACGAAGGCCAGGTGCTGCCTGACAGAGCCAGTCCTACCTGTTCAGGGTCCAAAGTCTTGAAGCTCCGTGCTGTTTTTGCAGGAGGCCACAGGTGTAAGTGGTCACGGCGTGCACACACAGTGGCAGAATCTGGCCAGAGAAGCAGACAAAGAGGCTCTCAGTGCCACTCTTTCTCTAGGAACATAAAGCTACCCACAAGGAAAGGGGGCCAGTGGGGAGGACCCAGCACTGTCAGGTTGCTGGAAGGCTTCTGGGGGAACTAGATGGACAGCAGAAAGGAGCTCAAAGGCAGAAGCCAGTCCAGGCATGGGAGGCAGCATGAAAGCGGGTAAAGACCTACGCGGGGGAGGCCAACAAAAGGGGCAGTCACAAGAGGGCCAGGCCCGCCTCAAAGGCGGGGGGGGGGGGGGGGGGGTGCCGGGAACGCTGTGGCAGGAGGTTTGAGACTGGGAGGCCGACGGCGGAGAGCTACCGCCGTTCCACCTGCTCCTTCCTTGGATGTACAAGCCCTGCAGCACCTCAGTCCTCCACACCGGCCCTGTCTTTCCCTGTGGGGCAGGTCACCCCAAGTGTTCTGTCCCCCTCCTTTGCAGGTGAAAGCAAGCAAAATGAAAAGGGAGAACAGGCTCAAAGCTATGAAGGGGTAGACGTGTCTCCCACAGCTTGGCAATAGGTCGACGCCGTCTTCAGGATCCTTGGCCCCAGCAGCCCTTTTCCTCCCCCGCAACTGGGGCAGCTTCCTTACCTTTTGCTTGGAGACAAAGAGTCCTCCAGGGCCCTAGGAGGCACACTGGGTCCCTCTAATGAAGTGGTGGGAAGGCTGCCACCAGGCTGCTCTCCCCTACTTTCACACTCTCACTCAATAGCTGGCTGACTGACTGGGGCCGCAGAGAACCTCACAGAAAGGCCAGTCTTCTAACTTGTCATGAGGTCTTTAGATGACCTATGAAGAGGTGCAACTGCCACATCTACGAGGATCTTAACTGAGCTTCCAGCCACCCCTCCCCTCAACCCCAAGCTCTCTGGCCTCCTCAGCAGTCACTAGATTGTTGCCATCCAACAAACTCGAAGTATGAGGATGATGGGGACTGAACATGTCAATCAGCTGGACACTCTGTTCCCACCAAAGAGCAAGGCCGAAAAACTGCTGCCCTGTAACAAAAATCATTCCTACTGTCTGAAGAAGCTGGCCCTGGACCACATGGCTGCAATTCCACAGGCCACTGCTTTTACTGTACTGACAGTTTTCTGTGAGTCTGTTGGGCTACACTGTATGAAGATTGATAAGAATCTTACTGATTTTCTGGAGATACTATTCAGAACACTTCTCTTTGGAGAAGAATTCTCAGGTCTCAGGAATAGAAACAGCTGTTTCACTGAGTAGCCAGTTTGTTTTTACTTTATATAGGTACTGGCAAAACTGGTTCCAAAAAATATTCTCCTCTTTGCTCTTGCTGCTTGGAAGCTCAGAACCAAATCAGTAGTCCCACCCAAGTAAAATGTATAGCGCAGAGAGGAACTCACCTTTTGTACTTATCTTTGACTTCTCTTAATTTTCTTTTACCCTATCTGCCTCAATCACTTTTCATTAAAAATCTTGTTACACTGAAACTATTTTGGAAAGATTCCTCAAATCATTTTTGGAACAAAATAGAGGAACTGTTAAAAACAGAAGGAAAAAAAACAACAACTCCTAAATCCAAGACTTCATCTCAATACCAGAAAGAAACAAAGCCTGTTTACCAGTACCTCTAAAAAGCAAACGTAGATACTTATGTTAGTACCTTTCTACTCAAAGTCCACGGAAAAGCAGCATATGCAGCACCTCAGAGCCTGTTGGGAACGCAGATTCTCAGGCACTACCCCAGAGCTTTGGGATCAGAATCTGCATTTTAGCAAGCTCTCGAGGTGGTTGGTAAGCACAGTAATGTTTCAGAACCACCAGGCTAGTAAGCCTGTTTCAGCGCCCTGAACCATTCATCAAGCGCCTACTTACGCGAGGCACACAGAAGAAGGAAATTTATGGTCCTTGTGCTCAAGGTCTTTCCAACAGGACACTAGAAAAAGCTCGCACCTTGTGGCAGGTTTTTAATGGTTAATTATAGTATGTCACAACTGGAAGGGCATCTTCAGAAAGAACAGTATTCCCTAGAAAGGATTCAAGATTCATGTGACTACACTAAAAGCAGAATCAGAGACCAGAATTCTCCTGAGACAGTTATAAGTGAGAAGAGGTACGGTCTCTGTTTTGGGGACTCCAAATAATTTTAGAGAAACTGACACGCCAAGGGGACCTACAGCTGGAAGGAAATGGACAACTTAGCCTGTTTCCTGTGACCAGAAAGTGGTACAGGAAAACCTGGAAGTGAGGCAACATCCTCCTAGGGGATGTATATGCCACCTCAAGGTCTGGCAAATAGATTTAGAGCTACCAGAAGACTTCTTCCACTTTTCACAATTTTTGTGAACAACTTTAAAGACAGGAGACAGTTTTTAAGAGAGAACAGATTTAAGTTAAAAGGAGAGAAGCCACTTCAAGTCTGCCTCCAACTGAACCAACATTTTTGTCAGCCATATCAGCCCCCATCTCCTCTGCTTTCACATGACCATTTTGAGAAACAGACCACGTGAAGAGTGCATCAAATACTACTGTACTACTTGGCCAAACTGTTATTCGGCACTCCATCAATCTCCAGTGGGTAGAGGTACTCTAAAGGCATAAACAAGTAATCTTCCATGGAATACTTTTACAGTGGGGGGAAAAGTCTGGAATGGCTTAAGGGATTTTTTAAAATCAAGGAACAGATAAGGACCAAGAGGCAGACAGAACCTGAAGGGTCAAATACTATACAGATACTTAGCACTAGTAAATCTGTTCAAGTACGTTTATTTTTATCCTAACAACTGCTAACAGCTACTGAACATTTTCTTTGTGCCAGGAACTATGCTAAGCACTTTATGTCAATGTTTTACTTAAACCTCAGAAATAATGGAGTAGGACCTATTGTCACTCCCACTTTATAGAGACTGAGGCATACGGAAGTTAAATAACTTGTCCAGGGTTAGGAACATGGCGGAGCTAAAGTCTGATTTGACTTGAGAGCCAGAGCTCAACTGACTCCCTCGCCTGTAAGAATAATCGGGCCGAGTTAAAGGAATTAAAGTTTTTATTTTGTCAACTTTTGGTTACACTGCTGATTTTTTGTTTTCTTTTGGCTTCCTTCAATCACTGAGTGCCTTCTATGCTCCAAGCACTATGCTACGGGCTGGGGAAACCACAATACAGTGTGATGTATAAAATCAGAGGCTATGGAAGGCAGCTGTGCAAAGGAGGGAACGATTATTAGTTGTGGGGTAGGGCAAGGGCTTTAAAAAGCTTTCCAGAAGACAGAAAACCTGAATTATTTGCTCTTTTCTGTACCGGGTGGCCCAGAACTGATCGACCCAGGTAGTGGAGGGAACAAGGATGAGAAGGGGTGACCTCTACCTCTTTTAACCAAGCCCTGTATCGTTGACTCCTTGACCCAACCCATTTTGTCATGCATTTTAACAATACCCTTTACACCCTAGGTCCAGGAACATAAGGGTATTTATGAATGCCATCTATCTTTGTGCCCGCCTTCCCCCACCCACTCCAATGAATTCCCAGTGAGGTCCAAATTTGCTCTGGCACTAGCAGGTTTCCGCTCATTTTTATTACAAACAATACACCGAACCCAACCTAATAATTATAAAAGGCCTTGAAACAGGTTTTGGACTTGTGCCCCTGGGCTGAGAACCGTTCTAGCGATGACAGTTGGAAAGGGTGGCCCCTCCAGGCAAAAAAAGTGAGACAAATTGCTTTTTCCCCTCGGCAGCGGGGCTGCTGCATTCAAGGTGACCAGAAGGCATCGTTCGTCTCCATCTTAACAGTGGTAATGATCCTGAGCGGGTGAGAGAGGGTCTCTGCGGTAGACCAGGTACGGGAGCAGCGCGGGCCCCTAACTCCCGGGGAACCTGGGCCCGGCGAGCGCGCAGTGTAAACAAGATACGCCCAGGGCGAGGCCGCGAGGGAAAGTGAGTCCCCAGCAGCTGAGGCAGCCCCGCGGCGCAGCTGCTTCGACCGGAGGATGCGCGGACACGCGCGCTCCCGCGGCCCGGCCTCGCGGCGCTCAGGCTTTTCCAACGCCGGCCTCCCACCTCCGCGCCTAGACTCCCGGCCGCTAACCTCACCCGCCGTTTCGCCTGCAAAATGGAGTCTCAGGCACGAGGCGCCCCCGCCTCCGCGAAGCCTCTGCGCCCTTCCAGGCGGGGGACGCGAGGCCCAGAGGCCAGCCCGGCCCGCCTCCGCAGACCCCGAGAACGCAGGGCAGAGGGGGCCGGGCCAAAGCCCCCTGCGCCGCGGACCCCCAAACCCCGCGCCCGTACGCCGACAGCTACATACCGCGCCTCAAACCCTTCGGACTCCCGGACCGGGCCGGGGGCGAAAGCAGCCGCACGCAGCGGCCCCGAAACGGGATTCCCAGGTGGATACCGCCGCCCTCCCGCCGGAGTCCTGAACGCCTGGGGCGGGACCGAGTGATGACCACGCCCTTCGGGCCCGCCCTGCCTCCGCGCGGAGGGCGTCTTTGGAGCCGCGCGACCAATCGCAGCCGTCAGTCCGGAGGATTGACCAATGTACGACCCACTCCTGCAAGAAGAGCCCACCCCTGGCACCGTCTTGGCCTATGGGAGGTCTGACTTTATTCTATCTGCAGTCCTCCCTCGCCTTCCGCGCTCGCCGCTCGCTTTGCGTGTTTTGGAGCCAATGGGGTCGCAAGAGGGCGCGTAGTCCCGAGCAGCGAGGAGGGGAGGGTGACTTGGGGCGCTCTCCTTGCGAGCAGGCCGCAGCCGGAGGCATGCGTTCGTTGATTCATTTTGCGCAGAGCGCCGGGCAGTGTTCCTGGCGCGACGCTGCCAGGGAGGCGGTTCCACAGTCTTTGTGCGTCTGTTTACATTCGCATGTAAACAACCAGGCGTGAACCGAGGCCTGAACAGGTGCCACGGGGCACAAGCACCGGAGGAGGGCGAGGTCATCAGGTCGGGTGGTTAGAGACAGCCTTAGGGGGCAGGTGGGACTTAGGCAGGCTCGGAAAGGATGGGAGGGGTGTGGATAAATGAGCCAGGAGCTGCTTAGCGGCTCTCGGAGCAGCCTGGTCCGATGGGAAATCGGTAATGGAATTTGAGGGGAAGTGGGATCCAGCTCGTGGGAGGCTATGATGCACATCTCCTTCCTCCACCTCCTCCTCCCCTCCGCTCCCGCCAGCATGAAGCCTGGGAGGATACTGGCACAGCTCTTTAGCTTGTACCACTCAGTGGAGTCCCACCGGGCTGGGAGGGGGAAAGGATCACAAGGTAACCCCTCTCAGACCGGTCCTGCCTTCTGATGCTTTTACCTAGCAGCACTTTCAGCAATCTGGGTTACGTTGAATGCCTAGCCAGTTCGTAAAACATGTCCGTAAATGTCTGAACCCCAGCTGTGGGCAACTTGAATTCCAGAGTACAAATTAGTTACCGTGGAGCTCTTGGGCGTCAGAGAGCTTAGGACAGCACTCCCCAATCTTTTTGGCACCAGGGACTGGTTTTGTGGAAGACAGTATTTCCGGGGCGGGGGGGAGGGGGGTGGTTTCGGGATGATTCAAGCGCATTACATTTATTGTGCACTTTATTTCTATTATTATTACATTGAAATATATAATGAAATAATTAGACAACTCACCACAATGCGGAATCAGTGGGAGCCCTGAGCTTGTTTTCACTTGCGACTTACTGATAGGGTTTTGATATGAGTCTGCAAGCAATTGATTTATTATGGTCTGTGGTGCAGTCAAACCTCTCTGCTAATGATAATCTGTATTTGCAGCTGCTCCCCAGCGCTAGCATCACCACCTCAGCTCCACCTCAGATCATCAGACATTAGAGTCTCATAAGGAGCACGCAGCCTAGATCCCTCGCATGCGCAGTTCACAGTACGGTTCGCGCTCCTATGAGAATCTAATGCCGCTGCTGATATGACAGGAGGCACAGCTCAGGCAGTAATTCGAGCGATGGGGAGCGGATGTAAATACAGATCAAGCTTCGCTCGCTCGCCCGCTGCTCACCTCCTGCTCTGCGGTACCCGTCCGTGGCCTGGGGGTTGGGGACCCCTGGTTTAGGAAATAAAAGACTTGTTGGGTTTTCCAGAACCTGTCATGACAGCTGGAGGTTTTGTCTAATCCAAGGGTCACAAACTTTGACAGCAAGAGCAGAAACTAGCCCACAGATATTTTTATTTGGGCAGTCTGTTGATTTTATTTGCTTTTGTTTTCTTATTAAGAATTTAAATCCCACAAGCACTACTTCTGTATTAAGTAACAGCCACCCACTTCACACATTTATTACCTGCCTGACACTGAAAGATGTTTACGTTTGTGACCCCTGATCTTCTCTGAGTACACAGAAGACCTCTGGCGGTGTCACCTAATCCCACTGGTTGAGACTTGGGTCTTTCCCAGACAAGACAACCAGCTGGACAGAGAATGGGGCCAAGTCCAAACGGGTAACCAGGTCAAGCATAGAACCAGGGCACCAAATCCAAGTAAAGGGAACTTGAAAACAAAATCAAGCCCAAATGAATAAGCTCTCAAAAAGCCAAGGAAGTTATGGGTGGTGGAATTTGAGATAAGCAGACTATGAACATAAAAGTAATTCTGGGGGCTTCCCTGGTGGCGCAGTGGTTGAGAATCTGCCCGCCAATGCAGGGGACACGGGTTCGTGCCCCGGTCCGGGAAGATCCCACACGCCGCGGAGCAACTAGGCCCGTGAGCCACAACTACTGAGCCTGCGCGTCTGGAGCCTGTGCTCCGCAACAAGAGAGGCCGCGATAGTGAGAGGCCCGCGATGAAGAGTGGCCCCCACTCGCCGCAACTAGAGAAAGCCCTCGCACAGAAATGAAGACCCAACACAGCCATAAATAAGTAAATAAATAAAGCTGAGCTGATTTTAAAAAAAAAGTAATTCTGAAGTTAGCAAAAAAGCCGCCCGGTATACCTGCTGTGTGTCAGATCCCAGGTCAGATCCCATCCTGATCTCCTCAACCAGATGTGCACTCTCCCTCCTTTGAACTCTGCAGCATCTGTGTTCACCTTTTCCATAGCCTTTATAGTTTTCTACCCTGTATGGTTTCCTTATCCGTAAGATGGCATAGGATGGATGGCTCCTGAGGTTCCTTTCAGCTATGACGTTCTGTACTTTTGTGTTGTGAGCATCTTTTGCTTTTGCCTGACAAGTGATCTTTCCTTTGAGGAATTGTCTGAAATCCCCTGGACCAGATTATTCTTTAGGGGCGTCTCATTTCTCTCATTTCTCCTTCCAAGGCAGGAAAGGTGGAGAGTGAGCAGGCTTGGCCAATTATAGTCTCCTTCCTCTTCTCCACAGAGACCCAACCTGAGATGGTCTGAACCCTTGCCTGGGATTTTAAAGTATGAGGCTGGCAGAGAGTTTATTTCCTCAGGTGCCTCTAAGCTTAAGCAAAGTAAACCTAGAGCTGTGTATGGTTATATTCCTTATTATCAGAAAACCTGGGGGACCAGGTCTGGAAATGGTAGAAATCCAGGAAGGTCAGGCAGCAAGATACTCAGCCCAAGTCAAGCTGCTTGAGCTGCTCTGGTTAGGGTGTATGCGTGTACTTTTAATGCCACCATGAATTATTTTTCAACTCTTCTGTGATGTTAGGTATTCACTCCAGATTCAAGTTTTGGGCAGGACCATTGACTTGTCTAACTGTAGGTCATGTTCCTGTATTCTAACTGCCAACAAGCAAGGAGAGTTCTGGTTTCTACTGTGGCTTGTACTGGATCAGTTGGCTTCTAGTGTGGGAGGAGGGGCCCAATTTCCTTCCAAGACTCGGAGTAAGGGGGTTCCCTCCAAATTAGAAGGATATTCAGGTGCTGGCAGCCAAAAGGACCTCCACTATAGTCCATTTCTTAGGCTGCACAATGCAACCATCTCTCCTACAACAACAAAAATGCACTCATGCCCTCCTCAAAGGAGAACAGTTCAAAGTCTCATCAGTCATTTTATCTGGCCCCAAGTCCAAGTCTGCAGGTGACGGTCCATTTGAGACAGGCTGGGACCTGGGACTTGGGACCTTTACTGCAATGCTGGCAGCTAGACATCTCCTTGAGCAACAGAATACAAAGAAACTATAAGGGACTAAAAATAACTGTGTGCATGAGTAGTTGGGGCAAATTATGAACAACAAAATACAAAAAAGGCCCAAACCCAGCTGCCTCTTCTGAGGTGCCAGGAGCAAAAGCAGGGTGCCACGCATGATCCCTGCACACAGCACCACCATGGGGGTGGCCAGGCCACCTAAGCCACGCCTCCGGCTCCCACCGACCCACTCCAATCCTCACTCCATTTGAGGAACCAGGTCGCCCCACCTCAGGGAGTGAGCAAGGGAATCTTTTACTTGTTTTTGCTCCCTTGTGCTACAGCAGGAGTCCCAGTAAAGCCTTGCCTGAATTCCTCATCTGTTCTCTTATCAATTTCTATTGATTGAAGAGTCCAAGAACCCAGGTTGGTAACACATCCTTCTTCTAAGTTTTCATCATCATCCTATCTCAGTGTTGTAATATGTAGACTAAATTTTGGAATTAACTATCACTAATAAACTTTAAATACAATAATGAAGAGAAGGAAGATGAAAGAAAAAGACAGTCACTAAAAACTTTACATTTATAAATGCAGCAAGAAAGGAAATACAAGTAGAGGCCACAATCCTCATTTTTGAAACTAGTCATGAGGCTTTATTTGCATTTATGATTCCCCATCTTCAATACCTATTCCAGGTTTCCAGTTACCTTCAAGCTGCCCAGGATTCTTTCCTGGTGGGGTTAACTAAACTTTCATTCTTGAGGAATCCTACTTGGTGAGCCTGCCTATATGTAGTACAGTACCTTTCCATTCACTTGTATCCCTGGTGTGGGGGTGATGAGGTGTCCCAGGAGACCTACTGGGTTCCAGTCATACCCCTCCTGCCTCTATCCCCTTGATAGTCAGGACCAGGTACCAGCCAACACTGCAACCTCCAGTGGCATGAGGAGACCACATCAGTTTCCAGTTAATAGGAGCCATTGCTGTAAGGCTCTGGTGAAAGTATTGCACTTGAATATCTAAATCAGCTGATTTGAGTAAAAGGGAAGCATGAATTTCGGAGGAGAATCAGTAGGAATAATCTGAGAGGTGCCACACCCACTTTCACCAGTGAACCAGTTGGTTCACTGACATTTGCATTCTGCTGAGGAAGAAAACTCTATTCGTCCTTGGTTTGGAACATACACTTCACCTAGCAGGACAGTACTACAAACTCTCAGAGTACTGTCTCCTGGCTGGCACGTGAACTGATCTTTTTTTGAAATTACATTCTTATGTTATTAAAGTAATATATGCACGTATTCTTTTTAAAAATCATGTAATACTAGAAGATTAATAAGACAAAGGAGTCCACTGCCCATTCCGCCCCCTTAGTCTCCTTTATTAGAGGCTTTCATTTTCAAAATTTTAGCTTTCTCTTCTATTATCTTCATATTTATAAATAACATACTCATTGTGTTATTATTGATTTATGAATTTGATACCCGATCTGTTGACTTTTTGTTATATGAGAATTTAGCCCTTTCCCATTTTCTCTCATCCACCTTTTACTTGCTATATCACAATCTTTATAATTTAAGATAGACACCATTTGAATAGACACCACTTATATCATTATGACTTTGTAAATATTGTTTACTGCTGAGCCAAGTTCTATACCATGGTTATATTTTCTTTATCTTAAAACTTTTATTTTCCCTGGAGTTAATGATTTTTTCCCTGCATAGATTTCATTGTATCTCTACTTATTTTTTCCATCAAATGTGTCATATTTCTACCATTGTTTTAAAATGCTCACACTCATCACATATTCTTCCATGGCCATTTTCCCCTAGAGATTTTCTTCCTAAGAAATCTTCCTCTCTTCCTTGCTTGCTTGTTTACTTCCAACCTCTTGCTCCAACCTTGACCTATTATTTTACCTTAGGCCTCCTATACTGTAATCTCCCCTCACTAGAAAAACTTGTTATTTCTGGTTCATGAAGATCCAAGACTTTCTGAAATAAACAGAAAACAGCAAACACCATCCATATAAATCAACTATAAGAAGAAAATAACAACCCTTTTCAGCTAATGAAAATACAACCAAAAAATAGGGGGAAACTGCAACACAGCACTCAACATGAATTAAATATCATTTGGTAAGCAACTGCAGCTACAAAGAACATAAAAAATCATACACTGAAAAGCTCAAGATAGAAATGGACACAAAACAGAAAGCTGAGAAATGAGGATTGACTGATTCAGAAAAGAAAAAGAAGAACAAAATAATAATCTTGGGCTTCCCTGGTGGTGCAGTGGTTGAGAGTCCGCCTGCCGATGCAGGGGACACGGGTTTGTGCCCTGGTCCAGGAAGATCCCACATGCCGCAGAGTGGCTGGGCCTGTGAGCCATGGCCGCTGAGCCTGCGCGTCCAGAGCCTCTGCTCTGCAACGGGAGAGGCCACAACAGTGAGAGGCTCGCATACCGCAAAAAAATAAATAAATAAAAAAAATAATAATCTTTATATGGTGTCTAAGGACAAATGGGTTAGACTAAGAATTCAGTAAGGAACATTGAGAAAAAAAATTAACACAGGAGAACCAAAAATAAATTTGGAAAAGTAAACAATCAGAGAAAAAGTGAGAAACACAGAAGATAGACAAAGAAGAGCCAACATATGTATCATCAGGGTCCCCAAAAAAGAAAAACAAACAAAAACACCCATGAAACTATAATACAAGACAATTTTCTGGAAATAAAATAAGACATGAATTCCTCAAAGGGACCAAAGGGACCTGGGGAAAAAATGGACTCAATATCATTAGCCTCAGGGAAATGCAAACCAAAATCACAATGAAATATCACTTCACGTCCACTAGGTTGGCTATAATAAAAAAGGCAGGTAATAACAAGTGTTGGTGAGGATATGAAAAAATGGAACTCTCATACACTGCTAATAGAAATGTAAAATGGTGCAGCCACTTGGGAAAACAGTCTGGCAGCTCCTCAAAAGGTTAAACATAGATTTACCATATGATCCAGCTGTTCCATTCTTAGGTATGTTCCCAAGAGAGCTTACAATATGTTCACATAAACACTTGTACATGAATGTTCATCTCAGCGTTATCCATAATAGTCAAAAAGTGGAAACAACTCAAATGTCCATCAACTGATGAGTGGGTAAATAAAATGTGGTATATCCATAAAATGGAATGTTATCTGGCAAGAAAAAGAATGAAGTACTGATGTATGCTGCACAACATGGATGAACCCTGAAAACATAGTTGGAAGAAGCCAGTCACAAAAAAACCCACATATTATATGATTCCGTTCATATGACATGCTCAGAATAGGCAAATCTATAGAGGCAGAGAATAGATTAATAGTTGCCTAGGGCTAAGGAAATTGGGGAGAATTAGAAGTGACCACTAATGGGTAACAAGTTTCTTTGTGGAGTGGTGAAATATTCTAAAAGTGATTGTGGTGATGACTGCACAACTCTGTGAATAAACTAAAAACCATGGAATTGTACATTGCAAATGGGTGAGCTGTATGGTAGGTGAATTACATCTCAGTAAAGCTTTAAAAAAAAAATGGATACAGGAGTCAGCTTCAAAGAGTTTGTCATTGGCCAAATTTGGGACAATTTGCACATCAAAAAGAATAATGTTAATCAATTATAATAATTTAAAAAATACGTCCATTGTAATTCTTGCACAAACAAAACATAACAAAAAGGGGAAGAAAAAGAAAAGTTCACCTTTACAAAGTGGTAAGTGTACAAGGAATAAGAAAATAGATAATCACCATTTGCAACCCCAAATGTAATAATTAACCAAGTCAAGGATTATTAATGAATGCTAAAACTATTGGGAAAAGTTGTTGGGGAACAGGATATTCACACAGACTCCAAGCATCACCCCACAGATTACTTATTAATTACAAGAGGAAAGTTATGCATTCATAAAGGATAAATCAAGCAGTCATCACCATACCCAAGTGACCAAAATCACTAACAATGGGACTACCAAATTTGTGCCTCCTAAGAAGTATTTTTTCCAAAAATATTTAACCTAACTTCCCACTACAGGAAATACAGTGGATACTTGGACAAGTTTAATACCACCATAAGGAAATAATTGTCTCCAGAATATGGGATGTTCTACAAAACAATTGGCCTAGACTCTCCAGAAATGTCAAAGGTATGAAAAAATAGAAACAGATGGTATCGGGATAAACTGTTCTAGATTAAAAGAGACTAAATAGATTAAACAACCAAAAAACAATATGGGAAACTCAACTGAAAACTGGAGCAAAATGAAAAAAGAGCTATAAAAGATTTTAGGGGGAAAGTTGGAGAGAGTTGAATTTGGGCTGATATTAGATTATATTATAGCACTATTATTAAATTCTGGGGGAGTGATATTATAGCACTATTATTAAGATTGTAGTTATATAGGAAAATGTCCTCCTTGTTAGGAGACACATGCTGAAGTAATTAGAGGTAAATGTCTTGATGTCTATAACTTATTTTTGGTTAACAAAAAAAGTATATGTGTGTACCTATAGCTATATAAAAATAGCAACTGTTAACAATCAATGAATCTGTGGTTGGCAGCCTTTAAGATGGCATGCAATGAATCCTGTCCTTCCCCCGTGAAATTCACACCCTGTGTAATCTCTTTCCTTGAGTATGAGCTAGAGTTAGTGATTGGCTTCTGCATGTGGCAGAAATGATAGGATGTCACTTCTATGCTTGGGTCACAAAAAGACTGTGGCTTCTGTCTTGGACATTCTCTCTCCCTCACTGGCTCGGATTGAAGCTGGTTGCCCTGCTGTGAACCACTCCATGGAGAAGTCCACGTGACAAGGAACTTAGGGAGGCCTCCAGCCAACAGCCAGTGAGGACCTGCGACCCTCAGTCCAACAGCCCATGAGGAACAGAATCCGACCAACAACCACATGAGTGAGCTTGAATACACACCTTTCCCCAGACCAGCCTTCATGGGAGTCTGAAGACCTTGACTGCAGCCTCATGAGAGACCCTGAGCCAGAGACACCCAGCTAAGCTGTGCCTGGGGCCCTGACCCACAGAAACTGTGACATGATAAATATTTGTTCCTTTAAGTAGCTGTTTTGGAGTCATTTGTTTCACAGTGACAGAGAACTAATTCACTAAGTAAAGGATACACCTATTGTACTCTTTTAATATTTCTGAGCATTTGCAGTTTTTCTCACCACAGGGACACTCTGGCCTGCACACTGCTGTTGGCACCATGGCCCTGCATACTGAATCCAGCCACTGCTGACATTTGATGTTCCTGCAGTAAATTATTTCTCAACGGATTCACTAGCAGGATCGTCCTGTGCCCAAGCTCAAGCTTCCAGGTGTAGGGCCAGAAACGACCTGGCTTTCTCAAGTGGGAACTGTGTTCCTGCCTTCTGCCAGGACTCATACAATGGGGGATTCCTCTCAGATGGGAAAGTTATTCAGATGCTGGGTAGACCAAAAAATAATAATGACGGGGGGGTGGAGGAAAAAAAGGGGGAAAGAAAGAAAAGGAGAAAGGAGGGAAAAAAGAAGATGGGTGGGGGGGAGGAGAGAGAGAGGAGAAGAGAAAACACCTCCTGTACTTTCTTCTGCTCCCCAACTGTCTGGAAAGCTTACCTGGAGGTCAGGGCTGGAGGTGAAGATGGGATAATTGATCATATACACATGTAAAAATTAATAAGCAGAAACCTCAATTAAATAATTTGGAGACCAGAATGGGGAGCTCTCACACCCTGCAACCATAGCGGAGCCCAACAGGAAGAAGAAAGACTCCTCTTCTTTCCTGGGAAGGAAAAGCCATGGACTCTGTTTACTACAGCTCTCCCCACTTCCTTTTCCCTTCTATAAAAGTGTTCTCCTTCCCTTGCCGTGGGAAACTTGCACGGCAGGTTTGCAGACCCTGACTTGCAAATTTTGACTGATCCTGAGTAAACCCATCTTTGCTGGAGAAAAATCTGGCAGTCTATTTGATTTAGATCAACAGATGTGATATAGCAAAAGCTACAGACAGGAAAGAGACTTCCACAGGCGTGGAAGAGATTAGAAAGCTGAAAATGCAGAGGGCCACTGTTGTAATAATATCTATTCCTTCAACCATTTTTACCTCTTCCCCTTCCTCAAGCAGGTAGCAGGCTCTGTGTTTACTTTCCTCAGGGGAGGTTTGTGGTGAGATGAAAGAAGTTGCCTAGGAAACATTCCATTCCTGGCTTTGTTTTCAAAAGTCTAGCCCCCCTGAGGTGATTTAGTGCACAGTGGGGAGAGGAGACAGGAAATGACTTTACGGGAGCAGAGGCACTGGTGAGGTTTCTTGGGCTTCCCTGTTGGCGCAGTGGTTGAGGGTCCGCCTGCCGATGCAGGGTTCGTGTCCCGGTCCGGGAAGATCCCACATGCCGCGGAGCGGCTGGGCCCGTGAGCCATGGCCTCTGGGCCTGCGCGTCCGGAGCCTGTGCTCCGCAACGGGAGAGGCCACAACAGTGAGAGGCCCGCGTACCGCAAAAAAAAAAAAAAGATGTCCTCTGGCTGGGGGAAGGGTCCAGGCTCCTGCGACAGCCAGGACCTGTGCCCTGCTCCCTGACAACACCCCAGGGGCTGGGTGACCTCGGAGGGAACAGTGAGGGGTTTCCAACCTCACCAAATCTCCACATGCGCCCAGGGTGACATGTAAGCTAGTGGCTCCTCGAACTGAGGGAACCAGGTAAACTGAGACTGGGGGCCTTGGCAGTGACGAGGGATGACCCATAATGGCAGGGTGTTCCAAGGGCCTCCCAAGGATGGCCTGAGACAGACCTTCCTGTTTGGAGGTGAAATTAACTTGATTTAGATAATTTATTCCATAATAGAGTTTTTAAAAACTTGGAGGGGATTAATGCACTACCTCAATAATACTGCCCTGACCATCTCTGTGCACTTAGTTTTTTCTATCTATGGGATGCTTTTTGAAAGGTAGATTCACAGAAGTAGAAGAATTACTGATTGAAAGGGTATCGACATTTTTAAGGCTCTTGATACATATGACCTAAATGTCCTCCGGAATCTTTGTGACTTTTCAGATTTAGATTTTAAAACTAGGACCTCTCCTCAGTGAGGTTGGGTGGGAAGGGACGGGAAACCTGTTGGGAGGCTCTTGCAGTATTTCATATGAGACATGAGGAAGGGCCAAAGTAATATTATGGCAGTGGGGAAAGAGGAAGGGACAAATTCCAGTGCCATTTAGGAGGTGATGTCAGTAAACCATCTCCGACTATCGGTGAAGGAGAGAGAGTAATCAAGAGCAACTTACTAATTTCCAGTTTCAAAACTGGGTAGATGAAAATCCTATCAATCAGGAAGCAGTGAGCTTTGGTGGAAAGAGCCTGTGTCATGGATCTAATGGACCTAGCTCAAATCCCAGCCCTCCACCCCCCACTAATTAGCTGTGTGGCCTTGGGCAAGTTACTGAAACTCTCTAAGCCCACATGCCTAGATTTCCTCACTTGTGAAGTGGCCATAGTAACATATGTTAGTCTCCTGGGTTACTGTAAGGATTAGACATGAAAATGTTTTTAAAGCGCCTGGCCTATTGTGGCTTAGAAGAAATGAAAGAAAAGCGATTATATGGATAGAAGAGGATATAATCACTTGGAGAATAAAGAATATATGTGGTTTGAGAGGAATTGTGTTTAAGATGTCTGCAGGAGGTTCCATGCAGTAGAGTTTATCTTGGTATACTATTTTAAGAGACCCACGTGTATGAGAAGGACTAGAAAAGAGGGGGTGGTGATCCTGCTACCCTTGGGCAATGGTGCAGTTCTCAAGTATGACCACAAGGTGAAGGCCCTTTTGTGCAAAAAGCTCCTTAGACTGTTGACTGGTGGGGTGGGAGCGCCATATTCATCTGCCAAACATCCATGGAGATGTTCTCTGTACTGGGCTCTGCCTTCCAGAAGCTTCCTGACTTGTACAGTGGGGGCTTCAGCTTGGTGGGAGGACAGTGAGTTTCTCTTTTTACCACTGTAGGCTTTTAGACCTTTACCTAATCAGGGAAATTTTCCTTCCAGGTTGGTCACTGATATATCTGACCAGGTGTAGAGTGAACTGCAAAACTGAGTTCCCTAAGCCTGAAGTCCTTTTTTGTTTCTGACAATGCACTTAGAAAAAAGATAACATTTAACAGAACTCAAGAGATTTCCTGGGGCTTTCTACCAAAGCTCTTCCCTACCTTCCAGTCCTTTAAAAAAAAAAAAAAAAAAAAAAAAACCCAGGACACTGACCCATTTGAAAAGTGCAAATCTGACCAAAGGCACAGATCTTCCCTGTAGAGAGTGTTGGGGGACAGTAAACCTCTCCTATCTAGAGAAAATAAAATGCCTTATTAATAGGAAGTACAGTGTTATCAGCATTATTAGTCTAACTGTATGTTGAAGAAGATGGATTTATGAGTTGTAATCCAAACAGCAACTTTAGTTTTAAATCCCATTATCCCTTTTGGGAGTGGGGTGTAAGTAATTTTCCCCCTTCATCTGCATTAAACCCTGCAATCCCCAGTATTATCCTAGTTACTTTAAGTAAAAAGAGGTCATCACTCTACATCATAAACAGGCTCAGTTTAGCCATTGAGATGTCAGTCCTAAAGAATCAGAACTCCAAACATTGTTTTAAGCATTCTCCCCTCTCCCTACAAGGGCGCGCTATGCAGTGTGTATCGGGGATGGAGGCGTCTGTCTCCTCCTGTCCCCAGCTCCAGGCAAACCCCCTCCACCCCAACTTTCTAACTCTGCTTTTGGACCCTCAGGATTACAGGAGGTGGGAGGGGGCCAGGTACATTTTTACTCAACTGGTACTGTAGTAGGATGGCTTCCTGCTCTTCAGGTCTGGAGGTGTTTAAAGCTGATTTTCTCATGGAGTTCTCTTTCAAGAATCCCAACACTGCTGGTTTCACCTGAGTTCTCTTGACCTGGGAATTCAGCAGTTTATTTGCTCCCTCCACAGTCCCTAAGAATCCACTTCAGTCTTCTTTTGGCTGAGGTTGCAATGTTCCTCTAGACGGCCCCATTGGTGGTGGTCTAAGACAACCCCAGTGGCTCTCTTTCTCTCTGCTACCATCAGGTCCACGAGACACACTCTCACTCTACGTGGCCTGAGAAACTGGGCGTCAGGTCCATCCCAGGGCAGAGGCAACTCTTCTTCATTCTCCTCCCAAAGCAGCTCGTCAGCCCACCTCTTGCCTCTAGATTTCCTGAGTGAGGGCGAGACACTCATCCGCTCTGCCTCCGTAGCTGCAGGGCACACGGATCCCGGTTTCTAAGGGCTCTGGTTGAAGCCCCTGTTGCTTAGCCTGGGCAAAGGCAGGCACTGCCCTACCCCATCAGTCAGGGTCCAGTCAGGAGTCAGAAACCACATCTGTTATTTTAACCGAGAGAATTTAACGTGAAGAATTGCTAACGAGGTATTGAAGAACCGAAAAAGCAAAAGAGCGTGAAGATATCATGGAGGTGGCAACGACAGGAAGCCTAAGGCTGGAAGCACAGAGAAGCCGTTGGAATTATTTACCAGGAGAAGCTTGTTGGAGGGGCCAGCAGAGCTGAAACTCAGACCTCTGAGGACGGGGTGCCAGCCAGCTGGTGCTGCATGCCCAAGGGGGTGTGATTAGCTGGATCAGAGGTGGAAAAACTGTACGTTGGAACCAACTGCTGCTACTGGAACGAACTGCTGCTGCCAAGGTGAAGAAGAATCTTTAGGGTGATGGCAACAGAAACGATAAGCAGACGGAGGGGAAGAGCCCTTCCTCCCGCTCCAGCCTTGCGAGCTCCTCTAACGCCCCCTATTGGCAGAACCTAAAAGGAGCAGCTGGCAAAGGAGAGTCCCCACCAGGAATCACAAAGCCTAGTGCAGAGGGTGGGTCTGAAGCTGACAGACCCTAGCTTAAACACTGCCACATCCTTTCTTTGTTACTCTAAAGAAATGCTCCAGAAATTATTCTCATTTCCAACCACCAGTACTCTCTGATACACTTGATCTGGGTAATTTGTCTAATAGATCTCAGTCCTCTACTTTGAAAATTCTACAAATTATTCTAACTCACAACACACATTAGTATCCAAAATCTATTGTATCTTGGTGCCTCCACTGAAACTTCTAATTTAATGTCCATTACAATAATACTAGCTAACATTTCATAGGCATCTACAAGGTACCAAGCAGCACTAAGGAATTTACATATTAATAAATCTCATTTAATCACCAACAGTTTTACTATTATCATTAAATACTATTATTGATCTTCATGTACTTTTTCATCCCCATGTTATAGATGAAGAAACTGAGGCACACAGAGATTAAGTAACGTGCCTAAGACCATACAATAAGTAAGTGATGGAGCCAAGGTTCAAACCCAAGCAACCTGGTTCCACAACCTGCAGTCTTAGTCACTATGTTGATTGTGTTGTAGACTGAATGTATCTGTTCCCCCACCCCCAATTCATATGTTGAAGCCCCACCCCTCAGTGTGGCTGTACTTGGTGAAAGAAAGTGATAACAGTTGAATGGGATAATAAGGATGATCTGATAGGATTAGTGTCCTTATAAGAAGAGACACTGGAGAGCTCTCTCCCTCTCCCTCCCTCCCTCTCTCCCTCCCTCTCTCTCTCTCTCTCTTTCTTTCTCTCTCTTTCTGGATGCACTAAGGAAGGACCAGATGAGCACACAACAAGAAGGTGACTGTCTACAAGCCAGAAAGAGAACACTTACCAGAAACCAAATCGACCAGTACCTTGATCTTGGACTTCCCAGCCTCCATAATCAGGAAAGTAAATTTCTGTTATTTAAGCCACCCAGTCTGTGCTATTTTGTTATAGCAGCCTGAGTAGACAAGCATGGACTGATAGTTTTATTATGTAACTTGAGTTTATTTGTTTCCAAGGGAATAAATGTATTCAAAATAAGGCATCATTAGTAGTCCCCAGCTAATTTCATGTCCCTCATATTTTGATGGTCAGACTGTTTCCTTCCACTCCTGGAATAGCTGAGTCACTGCCAGGAGAAAGGGAGTGTGAGATGAGGTTATGTCCAGACTTCTATGACAGTCTGTTAGGAGCACCCAGCTTCCTCAGCACACGGAGTAGCGCTCGGATGTGCTGCTGACTGTTGCGGTGATTATTACAGCCAGGTGGGCAACCATTTGGTGCTTCATGGGAGGACACCGTAAGTGGGAACGGCTTAACCTGGGCAGGAGAGGGGCTTAGCAGGGTGCAGGATCAGATTCCACGGCAGCCACAGAGCCCTCAGCCTACTTCTGCAGGTGAGTCCCATCTAGCCTTTCTCCTGCCTTGTGGTGACTGATCTTTCAAGCTATCAAGTTAAGCACAATGACATGTACCAGCCTCAGTGCCCCCCTCTCCACAGCACCCCAAAGAAACTATAAAGAAAATAATTATTATAAGCATATTTCAACTTTTCATGCCTCACCATTGCCAATTGCAGGAGCTCCCAGACCCTTGACCTGGAAGTTCTAGGGCTTTCACTCTATAATCCCAACTGACCTTTCCAGTATCTTCTCCTAATACTCTTCTACTCGACCTATAGGTTCTAGCCAACTGCCTACCCAAACATAGATCCCTAAACATGTTCCTCATTTTCCTACCTTTGTCTTGCTTATCCTGTTCCCTATTTCTGGAAAGTTCTTTTCCCATGTCTGCTTGTTGAAATCTCAATCATATTCAAAGACTCATTACATCTGGGAGGGCTCTTTATGTTTCAGGTGACACTCAGACAATAAAGGGAATCTATTTGCTCATATAAGTGAGAAACACAGAGGTATATGGCTTCAGGTGATGCCTGACCCAGCAACTCAGCACCACAAGTGACGTGGTTTTGCTCTAGCCTTCTTTTCTGCCTCTTGCAGGATCAGCTTGTCTTCACACACCCTCTCTTCCCTGTTGGCTCCCCTCTCCCCTCTCCTAGTGGTGGTAGGTGTCCTCCATGTCTTTGGAGGCTGACCTGGATTACATTAGTGGGCTCCTGTGTTCTCTGCCTCCCACTTGGGCTTGGCCAGTGTAGAGCACCAGCAAGGGCTCAGAAGATGGTTGGGGTGTTTATCACACCTCTGTCTTTCATGGGGCACATCCCTCCCTGATGAGGTGACGGTCTCTATACAGTACTCGCTGTCTCTGCATTCCAGTAACCATCCTCTGTGGGTCTAGAGTAGTAACGGCCCCAAGATACTTTACTATTCCTTGAGTTTTCCCTGCACTTTGCTCCTACCTTTGTAAATAGGCCATTAATTAATTGCTTCTCAAACTGCCCCACGGAGTGTGCCTTCTATTTCCTGCTGGGATCTTGACTGATATAGCAGGCTTTCCCCTTCCATGGTAGCAAAGTGATTTGCAGCAGTCCCACATCATACATCTTCACCCTGCATGGTTCAAGGGAGGGAGCAGTTCTCATTTAGCTGCTTCCATAAAAGGAAGATGAAGCTTCTTGCCTGGAAGCCCAGCACATATCTTCATATTCTTTGGCTTCCACTGTATACTCATCCACTCATGAACCAATCACTGTGGTGGTGGTGGTGATGATGATGAGAACGGAAATGTGCGGATCCAGCTAAACGAATAAGAGTCTTCCCTGGTGCTGAGGTTGAGGTCATTTCAACCCAAACCCTGTGCCTGAAATAGATGAGGGGCGATGCCCTCAAAACAAAACAAAGGTGCGGCTGTCCTACATGGAAAGAGGAGGGGATGCAGCACACTCGCCCCAATGCCATCTCTTTCTTTGAAGCCTGTGATGGTAAAATTTACACGTCAACTTGACTGGGCTGAGGGATGCCCAGAGAGCTAGTAAAGCATTATTTCTGGGTGTGTGTCTAGGAGGGTGTTTATGGAAGAGACCAGCATTTGAATAGGTAGACTGAGTAATACACATTCTATTATCTCCTATTGGTTCTGTTTCTCTGGAGAACTCTGATGAATACAAAGTCTGTCCTTATTTCCCCAAGAGGATATGATGTAATGGCCAGCATGATAGGTGTGGTTCTTGCCCTCATGGAGCTTACAGTGTAGTTAGGGAGACAATTTACATTATGCTAAGTGCCAGAAAGGAAACAAATGAGGTGCTGAGAGAAGAAAAATATTGATGACCTACTTTAGGTGGTGTGGTCAGGGAAAGCTCCTCGGAGGAGGTGACATTAGCCGAGCTGGAGAGTTGAGGAGCCAGCAAGGGCAGGGGGAAGGCAGGAATTCCAGGCATCCTGATGTGCACAGGCTTGTGAGTGGGTAAGTGCCAGGTGCGTGAGGAAACTACACAAGGCCAGGTGGCTGGAGTGAGGTGGGCAAAGGGCACAGCTGCCTGGATGAGACAGGAGAGGTAGCAGGGCTTCCTGAATCAGGGTGTGGATTCCATTCTGGGTGCAGAGAGGAGCCACCGAAGGATTTGAAGCAGGGGTGGGCCTTACTCCAATTCACATCTTAAGATCACTCGAGAAAAAGGGGCACTAATTTGGAACTTGCTGCAATTGTCCAGGTGAAAGATGGCAGAGACCCAGACAGGTGCCAACCGTGGGATGGAGAAACCGAGCAAATCTGAGACCTATTTTAGAGGTAGAATCAGCAATGATCGATTTACCGATGGGTGGGAAGCGGGTGAGTAGGAGGTGAGAGAAGAAGAAAAGTAGAGGGACTCCTCAGTTGCTGGCCTGAATACTGAGTTGTGGTGATGGGGGTGAGAATCAAGAGTGTCCAGCAAAGGCCGCTCCACATCTCAGGTCCTAACCACAAAGTCTGGCAAGAGTCTGATTGGCTCCCTTTGGGTCAAGTGCCCCGCCCTGGTCCACTAGCTACGCTGAGATGGGGGAAGGTATACGGGAATGAGTGTATGAGGGACTGCTTAAATTTGCTAACAATTTTTCCAAAAGGTGAAAATAAGCATACAAATAACTAGGATACAAAGCATTGTAAGGCCTGAGACAGATACCATGTGGGGTATCTTTGCACCCCACCAGCCATTCATTCCCCTTTCTCTACAGTCTGGCCCACCTGCCCTTGGGTAGAGGCCAACTACAGCTGATGGCAGAAAGAGACTCTCCTATGAGAAAACAAAGAACAACAGTAAAATGAAGAACGAGGTGCAGCATGTCTGTAGACACATCTCTGGTTTTATGTCCAAAGAATTGACAGTTCCAAGATGACTTTTGTCTACTTTGATTTCTCGCTGATTCCAAGTTACCTCATTATTTATATATATATTAATCTACACAGTAGGCTGCTCTTTTTCACATGCCAGGATAACTTTAAAAAATGATTTTCAAGTTATTTTATGGGTCTATTTAAATTTTCTGCCTGCTTTCTGCTCTGCATCCATGGAAACTTCTCCATGAATCCTTGTTTACAAACGATTCAGGACTCCTGAGTATTCTGGGGCACTGATGTCTACCAATTCACTGGTATAAATGGTTTCTCTAACTCTATGTTTTACTAGAGAGAAAGAAATACATGTATAATGTAGGCCTAAAATTTACCCATTTCCTGTTTCTATCTTAAAAGATTATTCACCGCTTTTCAGCTGGGTGACCTTGGACAAATCACTTAACCTTCAATTTTTTGTTTGTAAAATGGCAATAGTGCCAAACTCACTGGGCTGTTCTGAGGATTAAATGGGATAATCTCTGTAAGCCACTTAGCACAGTGCCTGGCACATGGTAAACTAAGCACTCAGTCACAGTTGACAGCTCTCCACATGAAAGGAATAAAGAATATCTCTAAATGCTACCATGGTGTGGTCTCCAGCATGTATTGTGAAGTGAGAAAAGCAAGGTGGAGAAAAGTGTACAACCGTATTAAATATATAAAATATTAAATATATATACCTATAATTATGCATATACTTATATTTAAAAACCAAATAATGGGAGAATAATCAATAAAATTAAAAAATGGTTACCTATGGGGACAGAGGGAACAGGGTCATGTGGGAGGAGAAAGAGAAGCCAGGCTTCTCTGAACATAACTTCATTTGTAGATATGACTTTGGAGCCATGTAAATAACTTACATAAATATAAAATAACATTCTAGGGCTTCCCTGGTGGCGCAGTGGTTGAGAGTCCGCCTGCCGATGCAGGGGACATGGGTTCGTGCCCCGGTCCAGGAAGATCCCACATGCCGCGGAGCGGCTGGGCCCGTGAGCCACGGCCGATGAGCCTGTGCATCCGGAGCCTGTGCTCCACAACGGGAGAGGCCACAACAGTGAGAGGCCCGCGTACAGCAAAAAAAAACCCAAAAAAAACAAAAAAAAACCAAAATAACATTCTAAAATTTTAAAGTCATCCCTAAAAGTAAAAACTAAATCAGTTTTGGGGATAACTACCCAGAGAAGGAACTCTACTAAGTGTAAAACACAGTAACCTTAAGTGTATATCCCCGGTCCAATATACCCTGAGGACAAAAAAGAACGGCCAAAATGAAAGTATAAGATGTGTAAAGTAATCATGTTTTTGCTAGCAGAAGTATTATTCTCAGATTGTTGTGTTTGTTGCGGTATGATAAAGCAATACAATATGTGACATTGCAACTCTGTCACTCCCAGAGTAAATGAGAGCCAGAATTCTCCGTGTGGGAGAAAGGTGATATGGGTATAAGGCAGAAGAGGTCAAGTAAAATCCCTGTGGTCCTGAATTTGAATAGGAACTATTGGGATGAATTCAGAATGTATTTCTTAGCTCTGTCCATGGAAAAGACCTAGAAATAATGACCAACCCATACCAATAATGAGCACTCCTAGCCTCCAGATTGTGGCATCATGTGTTAAAAGGTACCCATTTTATATTAATATTATGATATTATATTAATATTAGGATATTAATTTATGGAGGTGACTGAGCGATGACACAGAGAGGTAATGCCATTAAAAGAATTTATTACTAACATTTTCCAAGAGCAGAGCATGCCACACCACACTGGGCCATATGGGGAAGCACCAGGTTTCGACAGAAGGCATAAGGAGTGAGGAGACAGCATGGTCCAGAGCCTTTACTGTGTTTTCTGTGTGAAAGGCAGGGCAGAGCAGGATAAACAGTTTAGGACTGAATAGTCTGCATAATGTTGGTGGGCTCTGGGATGGTCTCTAGCTGTCCAGTACCTGGCCCTGGGTTGATTTGGGGCCAGGGAAATATTGGCTTGGTGTGTGAGAGTTAGATAAAGCCTGTGGTTGGGAGTATGGACTAAGGGTTTGTTGGTTTGCGTATGAAAGGTGCAGTGCAGGTGAGTTGTTTATTATTTTAGGAATTAGCTAGCTCTGCGAGAGGCAGTGTCCTTCCAGTCAGCAAGGCTCCCCAAGATGTCAAAACATCATAGGGGCTTCCCTGGTGGCACAGTGGTTGAGAATCTGCCTGCCTAATGCAGGGGACACGGGTTCGTGCCCTGGTCTGGGAGGATCCCACATGCTGCGGAGCAACTAGGCCCGTGAGCCACAACTACTGAGCCTGCACGTCTGGAGCCTGTGCTCCGCAACAAGAGAGGCCGTGATAGTGAGAGACTCACGCACCGCGATGAAGAGTAGCCCCCGCTTTTGTGTGTATTTAAAATTTTCCATAATAAAAAGGCTTTAAAGGAAAGAACACAAGGTGACAACAACAAGTTAGTGATTACCCTCTCTATTCCCAGACCTACACCTCTGGCTAGCCTGTAGCCCATTAATGTGAAAAGATCCAAAGACTAGACATCTATTGATATTTGGCCAGTCAAGATCTCAGTTTTCAAATTTTTCCTTAATAGAACTTTACAGGCACATTTGTAATAACATCTTATTAATTCTTTTTTTTGGTAATAAATTTATTTATTTATTTATTTATTTTTGGCTGCGTTGGGTCTTTGCTGCTGCGCTCGGGCTTTTCTCTAGTTGCGGTGAGGGGGTGTTACTCTTCGTTGTGCTGCACGGGCTTCTCATTGGGGTAGTTTCTCTCGTTGCAGAGCACGGGCTCTAGGTGTGTGGGCTTCAGTAGTTGCAGCATGTGGGCTCAGCAGTTGCGGTGCACGGGCTTAGTTGCTCTGCGGCATGTGGGATCTTCCTGGACCAGGGCTCAAACCCTTGTCCCCTGCATTGGCAGGTGGATTCTTTTTTTTTTTTTTTTGCAGTATGGGGGCCTCTCACTGTTGTGGCCTCTCCCGTTGCGGAGCACAGGCTCCGGACACTAAGGCTCAGCGGCCATGGCTCACAGGCCCAGCCGCTCCGCAGCATGTGGGATCTTCCTGGACCGGGGCACGAACCCGTGTCCTCTGCATCGGCAGGCGGACTCTCAACCACTGTACCACCAGGGAAGCCCCCCTATTGATTCTTATGAAAGCTAGATAGATTTAATTAATCATTCAGGCGACTAAAAAATAACTCCTTTATGTTAAATGCTAATTATTTTGATTATACTTTTTTAATGTCTTGTATCACTGCCTGTCATAGGAAATTGAGTCACTAACAACTTTTTAAAAAACATTTTATGACTCAGAATCATTGTTAGGAAACCTCAGGCACTGAGCTGGCTGTAATCTAGCCTAAGGGGCTATGTAATTACCTGCTGTTATTAGTGTTAATTCAAAAGACCTGAGACTTTGCTTCTCTTCTAGATGGTGATCTTCCGTTTCCTCCTCCTTGCTGCAGTCAGCATATCTGCTCCCCACGTCCCCACCTTGTAACTGTAGTCTGTTCTCTATCCCTCTTACACTCCTCATAGCAGCCTAATAGGGGGCCCTGCTCACAGTAAGCACCCAATAACCATTTACCGAATTGGATTAAACCTGGGAAGAATGGAAGTTTGCCAAAGGAAATCAAATGATTAAGCTTACTAAATCATTAACTTTAATTTTAGACACATCCCTTAAGCCGCTGAGTGAGGTTTGGGAATTCATACCTGAGTTCCAAATGGCTGAGGTAGCCAGGAGCCTGGCTACGGAATTAAATGGGGGATGCGGCTCTAGTATGCATCAAAATGTATGTTTGCGGGTACACGTAACTGCTGCTGATTTGTACCGCAGGAAGAACAACAGTAGCAAACTGATAAAGGAGTTCTAGTTCCACTTCTAATATGAAGAACAGCCCTTGATTACCTTAAGTACAGCCCCTACCTTCATTGTAGATACCAGTGTACGAAAGTATTGTCTGAAATTCCAGGCTACTTGTTGAAATTAAAACACTTTTTTATAAAAGATGATGAAATATTTTGACTAAAACAAAGAATTAGATAAATTGTGTGGAAGGAAAAACCCATAATCTCCAGTTTGTCTTTCCTACTAAAACGTTTGATCTTTAACTATGAGATACATCTTAAGTGTATCTTTAGTAGGCACCTTATTTCTCACTAAATATAGTTTTGTTCAGGCACAAAACCTTGGAGTCATCCTAGATTTCCCTTGGTCTCATCTCACATCCAATCCATCTGTAAATCCTGCTGACCCTACCTTCAAAATCCATCCAGGATTGAGCTGACACCTCTGCCACTACACCCCAGTCCAGGTCACCTCCTCTCTCCCTCTCCTGAGTTTTGTTTTAGCTCCTTATCTGTCCCCTACTTCCACCACTGTCTGTTCTCTATCTATACCTGGAGTGATTGTTTATGAGAAGACAGTCTTATCCTGTCTCTTCCCGGCTCTGTACTCTCCAGTGGCTCCCATGACACACCACGTCTCATCATGGTCGACTGTCTACACAGCCAGCCCCTGCCTGCCTCTCCAAACTCATTTCTTCCACTCTCCCTGTTGGCGGCTCTGCTCCCATCACATGAGCTTTCTTGCTGCTCTTTAAATATGCCATAAATCTGTGTTGAATGAATGAAATCCAATAGTTGCTGAATGCATGAATTAGTGAATTAAATTCTATAATAATTGTAATCAATATAACAATTAGTACAAGCTGTTATGCTAGCCCGGCCCAGGGAGATGCTTTTTTTTAATCCAACTGGTCTAAACTGGTGGTTCTCAGACTTTACCTGGCATCAGAATCACCTGAAGGGCTTGTTAAAACTCAGGGGATTGGCTCCACCCCTAGAGGGGTTTCAGATTCAGTAGATCTGGGGTGGGTCTAAAAATCTGCATTTCTAATAACTTCCCAGGTGATGCTGATGATTCCGACCCAGGCACATACTTGGGCTTAAATATTCCAGCCTGGAAGGTCAATTGAACATTCTGAGCAGAATTTTGGCAAATTTTGTCCTGGTGTTTGGGCGTGGGGAAAAAAAAAACCCGGACCTCATTTTTTTTAATACTAAGCCACAAGGTGGCCCCCTAGCTCCGGTAATGACTCCACTGGCCCCCAATTAAACCAGCTTTTGTTATCTGGAGAAGTTCCCAACCATTTCTTTTGTTTCTTTTCCTTCCTTCCTTCCTCCCTCCCTCCCTCCCTTCCTTCCTCCCTTCCTTCCTTTTTTTTTTTGGTGAATTTAGCTGTAGGGCCAGTCGTTTGCTGTTCACAAAAGGCTGTCTCATGGGGGGGCATGCTGGTGGCCTCCTCAGCAATGTAAGCTTCTGTGCTCTGTTAGAAATCACCACTGTCCTTCACATGGAAATGACACAGGGGAAAATAGGTCTGTAAGTGTGAGAAGACACTGTATCAGAAAATGAAAGGAGATTTCACTGGAGCCTACAAGGAAGGAAACACACACAGGACAGGCGTCCAGCTCTGTGTAGCCCAAGGCGCCCTGCACGCAGTAGACGCCGCATAGGCTGATCAGCCTCTCAACCCCTCACACCCCTCCACCTACCTCCTTACTGTGGGTGAGGAGGGCGCCTTTCCTTCAGCGGCCACCTGCCCTTCCCCGGCGTCTTCACTTCACTCCCAGCCAGCCAACGGGGCCCTGGACCAGCAGGAGTCGGAGAAAAGGACGGAGGATTGAGAACAGGGCTTATCGCTTTCCTGGGCGAGGTCTTGGTACCAGCGGAGGGGCTGGGCTGGCAGCTGATGGGCCAAAGTGGAGAGTGCTGGGCGGGGCAGCACGCAAGGACTCAGTGTACGGCTCTCCCTCTTCTCCCGTGCACACCTGTTCTCTTGCTTCTCTTTCTTTGTAGACTGAAACATACATACATTTCATACATTCATGGAGCCTGGAAAATGCAGCCAAGTGATAATGTGCAAAAGTTAAAAACAGCCTTCCTGACATATATACACTAATATGTATAAAATGGGTAACTAATAAGAATCTGCTGTATAAACAAATAAAATTCAAAAAATTAAATTACAAAAACTTATAATTAAATAACTTATATTTTTATAAATTAATTTTTATGTATAATATATAATTTAGAATTATACAGTATTATCTAAATAAATACTCAGAACTCCAAAAAAACCCCGCAAAACCAAAAAACAGCCTTCCACATTACAAGGGGGTTTCCATTCCCAGAAAGGATGTGTTCTTTATATGTTGATCTTTTTGTCACATAAAAGGGTCTCACTGAGGCTATAGGTGGACCTCTTTGGGGACTCCTGGTAATCTTTAGTCTTTGTTTCAGTTTTACTAAATTTATGAGAACTTTGTTTCTTACCACAAATATCATGACTCTCATATCTCTGTTTTCTACTCATTTGAGAGAAAAAAGAACAAGGGGAAGTAAAGTTTCAAATAGCTGTAAAACAGATATTGCTGAACGAAGATGGTGACACCACAGAGACAGACCCACTGGCTAGTGGGCAGCAGCATCACGAGAGGGTTTGCGGTATTTGTTCACTTATGGAGATCTGCAGGCGTCATAATGCAGGCATTTAGGGGAATCCAGACCTTGTCTGGAGTAGCGAGATATATCCTGTAAATGGGAGCTGTAGCAGACCCAGCCCACTGGCCCCTCAAGTCTCAATGTAACTCCCTCAGGAGTAAAGCCTGAAAACCTAGAAACCCCTTTCCCAGACTCCTTCGAAGCTCTTCCGAGCAGAGGCCCCTGTGTGAAACTTAAAAGGTGCACCTGGGAAGGTGCAAGTGAGGAATACAGGGTAGAGCTATACGGGGACGTCGAGATGCAGTAGCTGGGGACGGGGTTCTACTGCCTGGTTCCTTGTATCCAAGGTGTGGGGCAGTGGGCAGTGCCAGCAATGGAACTTCTGTTAGAACAGTTCTTCTAGAACTCAGAACTCTTAGCTGCATTGTTCCTGGCTACTGGCTATTAGTAACCTGTTTCCCTATTATTCTCAGAAATTCTGCTTCTTACTAATACCCGGTAATCGATGCTTCTTATAACGAGAATGGATTCTGTTGTCTGTAACTCGGAACTCTTACCAATAGGTTGCTCTGTCTAAATCAAAGCTATTCAGACTGGCTCAAGGAAATGTGACATCATTCTCTTTAAATCCCCTGAAGTTGTAACAAATCTCCTGTTACCCTTTCTTCTGGTTCCTGTTCACAGTTTGGATCTCTTCCTCCCATGCGCTCTGATGCGTATCAGTCAGGGAGGTTCTAGCACTCCCTACCTGACTGCAGATTCTGCTGTTTCCTCATCCAGTTCCCTGAAGGTGTTCGTTTTGAAAACCAGCTGACACTCTTCCTTGGCACTTTCGTGGCACCTCCAGTACTGTCACTTGGATGTTTTTTGACAGCTGTTACCATGAGAACATAAACACCACGGAGAAGTGAACACATTGACTTTCGTGACTCAAAATGAAGAAACACGGCAAAGTGCTCATTGATCAGGGCTTACAGTACAGGATGCCATGACAGCTCTCGGCCGAGGGCGTATAATACTCCATCTACTTGCTAATGGGTATTGTTAACAAATATATAGATGTTAACCCTAGTCTTCAAAACTGTAATTCCTCATGTGAATGGCACTATCAGCTTTGCATAGAACAATGCTAAACGTAGTATACTTTTATTGTACAAAGACACACGGCAGGAAAATCGAATATAGGGACTGAAGGCCGCCTAGAGACGTTTCATGTCAATAGCACTGACTAGACACTGAGAGAAGGCACCTGTGCTAAGAAAGGACTAAAGTGGCTAGCTCCAACTCTAACAACAAATCCCAGTGTGCAGGTGGGAGGGGGGCTGGGTTTCTCACACCACCAACCAATTCTCCAACACCATCTGGGTGTCCTAAAATTCAGCTCAATTCTGACACTAGCCACCAGGAGAGAACATCAGATTCCACAGGTTAAGGGCTCACTCCCACAAGACTGCCCCCACTTCAGATGCCAATCGCAAGTCCAGGTTGTCACCTGTGCTTCTGACTGATTGGTTATAAATCAGGGGTCCCCTTTGTCCCCTCCTTGGGTTTGATTAATTTGCTAGGGCTCACAGAAAGTACTTACCAGATTACAGGTTTATTATAAAAGGATATAATTCAGGAACAGCCAGATGAAAGATGCATAGAGCAAGATATGTGGGAAGGGGCGTGGAGCTTCTGTGCTCTCTGAACGTGCCATTCTCCCCCAAAATCTCCATGTGTTCACCAATCCGGAGGCTCTCCGAACCCTGTCCTTTTGGGTTTTCATAGAGGCTTCATCACAGACTACCTAGCCAGATATGATTTTTGTAGAGGAAGACGTTTAGATTTCATTAACACCTTTACTGTGATACTGACATACAACAAATGGCATTTATTTAAAGAAAAATGATTAAATCATTGGCCACTGGTGATCAATTCAACCTCCAGCCCGTCTCCCCTCCTTGAAGTTAGGGGGTGGGATTGAAATTTCCAACCTCTAATACCGGTTGATTCCCCTGGCAACCAGCTCCCATCCTTAGGTGCTTTCCAAAAGTCACCTCATTATCATAAACCAAGTTGTAGAAAGGGGCTGGTTATGAACAACAGGACGTTCATTTCCCCCTTATGGCTCTGAAGCAACTTCAGGAACTGAGCACAAGAGATCAAATACTGTGACAAAAGATGCTGCCGTGCTCCTAGCACTCAGGGAATTCCAAGCGTTTGGGGAGCTGTGAGCCAGGAACTGCGGATGAAGACCGACTCTATATGAGAAGTAGATTTTGGTCACCTGAATGACCAAATCTATATTTATTATAAATCACTAGCTCAGCAGTTCACAGCCTTGGCTGCACATTAGAATCACCTGGGACTTAAAAATGAAAATTATTCAGGTCCAAACCTAGACCAATCGAATCAGACTCTTTGAGGGTGGGGCTTAAGCAGTTATTAAGCTCAGGTGATTCTAATGAGAACCCCTGGGTAGGACTTTCTACTTCGCCTCATTTATTCTCATGAATGTGGCTTTTTTCTCCTCTCACTATAGGCATCTGAGGATTTAAGTTTTTCTAGTGAGTAGCATTTGTGGCTGGAGGCCAACTTACGGTTAGAAGACTCGTTCGCAGACGAGGCCTGCTTGGTGTGGATGGGAGCTCCACCAGGGCATGAATACTCGGAGACAGGGATTGCTGGGGGCCATCTTGGAGTGTCCTGGAGATACGTGCCTTTGTTTGTCTTCCAGCTAGTAAAACCTGCAACCAGCCAACCAACAAGCCTCAGGCCATTGTCCTAGGGTTGGGGTGGCTGGGCCCTCTTTCCTGGGCTGAACACTACAGCACAGTGTACATGACTTTCCAATTTCCACCAAACCATACCAGTGGCAAATCGGTCAGGAGAGAGGGAACATATTTTCCTCAGAGCAGGGGTTGACAAACTTTTTCCATAAAGGACCAGATGGTAAGTTATTTAGGCTTTCTGGGAGAAAAGCCAAATAGAGGATATAGTGTAGGTTCTTATATAACAGAAGAGAAAATTCCTGCCCTGCTCCATCCTACGCCATTTGCCTGGGGTGGGCCATTCCCAGGAGTGGATACCTTGACGCCCAGGTGGCATCATCTTGGAGACGTTTTCAGGACAGAGAGCCACTGGCCTGATGGGGAGAGGCTTGATAGATGGGGCGGGAGGCTGGGCTGCCACAGTCTGTTTCATTCTGCCAATGTCACCTGAGCCTTAGAGCATAAGTCCAGTCATCTCAGCTTGGGCCACTGGCCAGAGGGAGGCAGTTTGCCAAGCTGCCAACACCTGGACTGGGCTTCTACTGCCTGGTCCCCAGCATTTGCCAACAGTGAAGTCCCCAACATGCAGGTGGTGACCAGTGTGGACCCTGGGCAGGGGTAAGATGCAGCCACCAACCAGGGAGGCTGGTGCTGGGAGTGGAGGGAGGAACGGGGACCGGGGCCACACATGCCTTTCTGTCACATGGACCCTTCCACCATAAGCACGTATTAAAGATTATATTTTAGAGCTGTGATTATATTTTATAAACACAAATATAATCCAGCATGGGCTATATGCTTTCCTTCTGATTTTAAAATAAATTATCTTTGTGGGCTCCTACACATATTGTGGGCCCTAGGCCCTGTGTGTACTGTGCCTAATGGGTGAGTTGGCCCCGACCCAGTGGATGGGGCCACTCAAGCTTGGTCTCCATGGCTCACAATGCTTGTCTGTTGGAGCAGTGCCTGAGGGCCACGCGAAAGCAAGAAGCAGGCTGGATTTGACGTGGGGGCCGGTTGGCTGAACCCCTGCTCTAGATGACCAAGATGCAATTAGCTGAGAGCATTTCCCGTGGGCCACAGGACAGCTAAGAAAAGACATGGTCACCCAAAGTAACTGGGACCCCCTACAGAGAGCTGGATCTCCTGCTGGGTCCTGCTACCCACCCCTATTCTTTTTCCTAATGAAGTATTACTCACTTATGGAAAAGTATATAAAATATATGGGGTCAACTTAATTCATTATCACAAAGCAAACACCCGTCCAGGTCAAGAACATAGCCAGCACTTCTGGAGGCCTCTCTAGTCCCCCTCTAATCACCACCCCCTCTCTCCACATGAACAGGCTACTCAACCGACTTCTAACTCTGTAGGTCAGTTTTGTTGGTGTAAATGGAATAACACCACACAGAGCATTGCACGCTTTGGTGTCTGGCCTCTTTCAGTCCTGGCCATTGTTGCTCTTGTGTTTCTGGAAGGACGGAGTGGAGTGGGCCACCACTCACAAGATCCTTTTGTCACGAGATTGCTTCTCTTACATGGGCTTGGCTGGAGGTCAGGAGGGCCTGTGAGCAGCCCAGCCAACCAGCCCAGGGTGCTCTGTGGCCTAGAGATAAAATGTACATTCATGCTACAAAGTAGCTGGCAACAAACCCTTATGACAGGCACGCTAACAGGAAAACCAACCTGACCAGGGAAGTTGATTAAGGATGTTCCTCTTAACTTCAGCCTCATTGCCTCTGAGACTCATTAACCACTACTTATTAAAAGGAAAAAAAAATATTTTTACAGGGCAGACATATTCCACATGCTTTATGTTTGAGCGTGAGTCAAATCTTTTAACTGCAACTCACCTCCCGAGTTCAGGGCTGCCATGTATAACCATGAAGTCTGCACACTCCCTAACTCCAGGGGGCATCGTTGACAAAGAATATGATGTGCCTGGTGCTGGGCACGGAACCACACAGTGCAGGGAGCAGAATGTTAGCAGACTCAGTTGCCTGGATCCAGACCACATCGTAACTTAACATGTGGTCTGGGTACCTAGACCTTTATCAGTTATACATTTGGGGAAAAGTTCTTCAAATTAGTTGTGTTCTGGTTAATCCATTATTATTAATTAATTAATTACTTTATTTATTTTTGGCTGTGTTGGGTCTTCTTTGCTGTGTGCAGGTTTTCTCTAGTTGTGGCGAGCAGGGGCTACTCTTTGTTGTGGTGCACGGGCTTCTCATTGCGGTGGCTTCTCTTGTTGCAGAGCACGGGCTCTAGGCGCACGGGCTCAGCAGTTGTGGCGCGCGGGCTCAGTAGTTGCGGCGCACGGGCTTAGTGGCTCCGCGGCATGGGGGATCTTCCCAGACCAGGGCTTGAACCCATGTCGAGCATTGGCAGGCTGATTCTTAACGACTGTGCCACCAGGGAAGTCCGTTAATCCATTATTAATCCAGGAATCCAACCCCCCCCTTTTTTTTGCCCCAATAGGCTAAAATGATTGAATCTGTATTTGATGATTAACAAGATCTTACAGGCTCTCCTGTGGGTGTGTGGGGGGAGAATGGAAGTAGTGGGAAGGTGGGCAGTGTTTACATTTTGAACACCAATTCTCTTTATCTGGGATGTATCTATAAAAGAAGCATTTTGTATCTACATATACAAAACGTCCAGAATAGGTAAATCCAGAGACAGAAAGTAGGTAAGTGGTTGTCAGAGGTCCTGGGTTTATTTTCTGGGCTGATGAAAATCTGGAATTAGATTGTTGATGGTTATACAGCTCTGTGAATATACTAAAAACCACTGAATTGTATACTTTGAAGGGGTGAATTTTATGGTGTGTGGATTATATCTCAATAAAGGTATTATTTTTTTCAAAAGTGAAGAGACACTGAATCTCTACTGACCTCAGGACACTAGCTGAAAAAATTTTTTCAAAGAAGGAACACTTCTGAGATTGATGTATGGTTTTCTTTTCCCTCTAAAGGTGGAGCTATATTATAGGAAGGGCTGCAAATGTCCAGGTAAGACCAGAGATCTCTTCCTTCAGAGGCCCCAGGGTCTGGAAACTAAGGCTGCTAGTGGGAGCTTGTAGGATAATCGTATTATAAGAGGTTTCTAAGTTCCCTAATTGTGCTGGAATGCGGTGTCACTGAAAATGAGATGATATAAAAGAATGGGCTGGGTGTGGTGGCAAGGATGGTAGGCATGGGCAACTGTTTTAGGCAGGGACTTTCTCAGTAATTCTACAGATGGGGCATTCTTTCAGCTTGGCTCTAGGCTTACAGTAGATGGTCAATTAAGGCCTGTTGACCTACTTGTCCTAACGAGACTTGACTATGGAGGTATGCCGCAAAACCACTCACTGTTTCAAGATCCCTGCTAGTGCTGAGTGGGAGGTGCCCAGGAGCCTGGACGCTCACCACCGCAAGTCACATCAGTGACTGTCCTGCAGCAGCTCTGACACCTGAGTGGCCTGCCAGGCTTCAGGGGGTCGTGCTGGCTAAACGCTACTAGAAAAAATAATCAATTCAGTCACCCCCAGGCCCTCCCCTAGAAGAGCTCCAGCAGTAAATACCACTTCAAAACACAAGGAGGGAATAAAGGAACATGCAGATCCTAGTAGAAAGCCTGTATTCATTTCTGAGGACTGCTATGTTTTAAGGCAAGTGTCACACATACAAAACAGTCAGAGATGAACAGTATTTACGACAACATGTTAGAAGCGCAGCGGAGACATCTTCAGACAATGAGAAAGTGGCATTTTCCCCAGCCGGGTCACTCCTGGTCTGATTCTTGTTGCAGACAGAAAAACAGGGAGAAAGCCAAGGGAAGGGGAGCAATCACCATCTGGATTTTACAAGGAAGCACCCTGCCCCAGGCACGGCGCTCCCCTCACCGCAATCCCAGGTCCAGGATAGAGGATGCGCAGTCCCTGAGTCTGATTGTCCAGCTCTACTGTCCATGTTTTGTAAAATTCACCTTTAGAAACAGGAAAATCAGGATGCCAAAGACATGCAACTTGCAGTTAGTCCACCTCTGTCCAAATTCAAACTTGCCCGGACTGGAGCTAAAATATACACACACACATACATATAGATGTTACCCGCATGTATACCTCCCACATACATGCTGCATATATGTATGTGTACGTACATAGCCATGTATATATGTGGAAGAAGGAAAGATGAGATCTAATGACACCTGAAAAATAGTGAATGTTTGGGATTTGCAGTTTGGGATCCATCAGTGTGATTGTTTCCCCTTTGAAAACAGAAGGCATCAGCAACAAGCCAGAGGGTCGAGGCTTCCAGGCTCCTCTCAGCCCAGCTCCTGGTCACTCCTGCTTCACAGGAGACGGGAGTGACTTAGCTGGTTTAAAGAGGGCTGAAGGGAAAAGGGCCAGGTCTGCTCCGTGCCCCTTGGTTCTTCCCCGCCCGTTCCGCTCAGGCCCATGCCCCACAGTCTTAATACAGGGGAGCTTCACTCTCTGTCCCCCCTTCCCCCCATTCCAGTTGTGACAAGGGAATGAGCGAGGCTGAAAGTTTGGGAGTTTTAATGGCCAGTGTGCGGTGGCAGAAATGGTGCCTGGGTCTGGGAGTCGCGGGGAGCTCAGGTACCCAGAAGTGTGCTGGGAGGTGGGGTAGCTAATTCACAAAAAGATGAAGGACATCAGGAAGAGGCTGCATTTGATGCTAACAAGAAACTACTAAGAGAACAAGTGACGTGATAACAGTTGCTCCTGCACACAGAACAAAGCCCTGCTCGTAAAAGCTGTCCTCCCCAGAAGAAGGAGCCTCCTGGAGAACTTCGGTATCACTTAGGTAACGGTAAGGAGGGTACGGGGGCGTTCGCACTTGCTATCCAAGAAGCAAAATGCGAAATGGTCGTTTTTCGCGGATTCACTCAGTTTGCCTCACCAAATCCCTCTGAGGTAGGTAAGAGGCAGGTGACATCAGCCCCATTGTACTAATGGGGTAAAGTGAGGCTCCAGGGCTTGCTGCAGGTTACCCCACAGATACACACCAACAGCCACAGAGAAATAGCAGTCTAGTGCCTTTTAGGTTTTCCTTCCCTATCCCGGGCAATGCTTGTTCTCTCCGTAAAGCCCCCTCCCCTAGGTTCAGCTCAAGTCAGTAAGTAGCAGGTGGACCATTTAGCTTATAATTTTAAACTGATGTCCTGGAGGGAAAGGAAACCAAGTCTATGGAAATCAGCCAAAGCTAGGGCATCTGGGAACAGTGGTACCTCACTCCAATGAAGGGGTGGGTTTGTGGGGTTTTTAAAATTTTGTTTTTGCTGCAATGCAGCATTTTAGGGAGGGTCTAGTTGGATTAAAATCTGTTGCTAGACCAGCCAGGGTCCTGAATGTGATGACCACATGACACCTCCCCAGAGGAGGGGGGCCCCTCTCTGGCCTGTTGCCAAATCAGAGTAGATGGGTATAGAGCCACAGTGTTGACATAGGCCCAGGTCATGAAAACAGAAAACCTCCCCAGGGCTGGGGCCAGAATGGGGACATTAGTGTGAGTGTGTGTGTGTGTGTGTGTGTGTGTGTGTATGTCCTGGCCTGATCAGGCTGCTTCCCTTCCCCCTGCAGCCTGTACTCCCCCTCCTTTCTTTGACTTCAGAATATAATTGTTTACTTAGTGCCACTGACCAGAGACCCTAGCAGTGCTAACACCATGGAGTATTTCTAACTCGACAACGTGCAGCGCCTCCAGCCTAGTGACCCAGAAGCCAGTCAGGCCGATGTGTAGACTCTCGACACCTGAGGCCCAGCTCAGTGAATTCCAGCCGCGGCTATGAATTTGGGAATTCTTCCAATTACTATGGCTCACGAGGCAATGCGACAGATGGCTGCCACCCGTCCAGGTCTGCCCGGAAAGCACCCAAGGCTGAGCTTTCCTGGGTGCAGTGAAGCAACATGTGCATTTTCCAAGCTTTAACCACCAGGTCCTGTGAGCCTGTTACTCCCCCCGCCCGGCAGCTCGAGGGTGTGTTTCCAAACAGAGCTGGGGTGTACACAGTTGCACCTAGACATGGTAAGCCAAATGGCAGAGTGTCCTGGTCCTTGGGAACCAGGTCCCGCTGGGAAGCCCAATGCCTGTGCTGAGAAGTAATCCTCAAACCAGTGACTGGGCCAAAGCATTGCACGGGAGGCTAGAAGTCAGTGAAGGCGGTGCCCGGGTCTGCCGACCGGACCGATGGGGCGGGCATCCCCCGCAGGCAAGCTGGAAGCCCAGCCCCCTCACAGAACTGACTCCTTGGACTCGGGGGTGCTGGCCGCAAGGCCGGTGGGGTTTGGGTGTGTCACCAGGGGTGACGTCTCCTCCTCCGACTTGCAGTTGGGGACAGCCTCCACTTTGACCTCACTCAGCTCCTGCTCGCCTCTCTTCGTCGCCTTCTGATTCAGGTGGTGGAGGATGCCTGCACCCAGGGCATCGCCCTCCACGTTCACCACGGTGGTGGTGCGGTCCCTGGGGGGAAGAGAACAGGCAGGCATTACAGCCACCAGGGGGCGGATGTCACCTTGGGCTGAGCCACCAGGAAGCTGTGACACTGAGGGAGAGCAAGCTAGTAAGGGCACAGGGCCTCACTTGATGCTAAAGTGATTTTCTCCAAATACTTTTTATGAAACTAACAGATCCTCAAGAAAACTTGGGAAAAAGAAAAGTACAAAGGAGAAAACAAAAGTCACCCCGCCCCCCCATACTCCGCAACCCTGAGTGAACCAGTATTGACCTCTGGATCTGTTTCCTTCCAGAAATCTTTCAATGTATGCATTTCACGTGTGAGACACCATCGTATAAAAGTTACAGACAGCTGGGATGATCGCACAGATTCCGTCCTGGGTCCAGCTTCTCTCCCACTCACGGTTGCGCTGTGGGAACCTGCCTTCTTGCTCTCACTTTGACACTGCATCTCTACTGAATTGTAACCTCCACATGCTTTCCCTGGCTGGTGGCAAACACCATCTCACAGAGAACAGCGCTGTCCCTTCCAGAAGCTTGTCTTCCCAGACCCCCATAACCATCCCCTATCCCTGGGGCTCAGAGGAAGTATTGTGCCCATTCTGAAGAAAGGGGGAAAATGTGACCTTGCCTGCGGCATTGGAGAAGCTGAGGGCTGTGGAATCAGAGGTCACGGTGGTACAGGGCTCCTGTGACTGCAGGTCTCGCCTGGGCAGCCCGCTTGGCGCCCTGCGTCTCTCGTCCTGGCTAAGTGCCCCTTCGTGCCTGCACTCCCCACGTAGAGGAAACAGCGGGGTGAGGAAGGAGGCAGGGCCTCTGACACGCAGCTCTGGTCCCGTCCAGCTCACCGCAACGTACCATCGCAGGGACTGAGTTCCCTCCCAAGTGCTCTCTAGACAAGGCGGGTCTCCAAGGCACATGACACATTTCACCCCCGAGGAGCTGTAGGGATTCTGAGAAGCCCCTTCAAGTCTCCAGGGCTTGAAGATTTCCAAACACAAAATTTCCAACCACCATGGGTTGAGCCACGAGCCCAGGGCCAGGCTCCAGTGTTTAGGGTATCCCATGCCCAGCTCTGACTAGCCTGGCCAGGGGCGTCTTTCTTCCCCAGTGTTGACTGAATGCTCTTCCTGCATGTGCCTGGAACCCTTCTACGTGCTGTGCACGTGTTAACGCATTTAGTCTCCACCATAACTCTGGTGTAGGTTCTGTTCTTATCCCCATTTGACGGATGGGCAGACCAAAGCACAGATGGTTCATATCATACAACTAGTAAATGGCAAAGCTGGGATTTGAGCCCAGGTACCTGGGCTCCAGTGTTCATTTTCTTATTCACATGCTCTACTGTCCAACATCAGTACCTCAGCGGACCTTCCCTATAAAACAGGTATTGTTTGTATCTGAGAAAGGTATCATGGGACTCAAGGAAGCAACACTCAGAAACTGTTCTGTGTCTTTATGGGAGCCCAGGTAATGGTCATCTGGATCACAGCTCCTTCCGAACTCCGCTCCTGAGCCCAAGCCATGACATTCGCATTAGCTGGGCTCATCTTTCCTCCGCTTGCAGAAATCACTCCTTGGACATTCCAGGCCAAGGATGATCATTCCCGAAGGCTCGCTGCTCCAATGGCTATGACCCCTATGCAGCCACCAATCTCCATAGACCCTTGGGCCCCTAGCTTTCCTGAATGTTCTGAGCAAGTTCTCAGTAATGACATGTTTTAAGTTTCTCTGCATGCCCCAGGCCAGAGTAGTGCCAAGCTTCTAGGGAGCTCATTACAGACCTTCTTTTATTCGGTGCCCTTAGGACTTGCTACTTACACAATCCAGTCCACAGCCAGGATCAGAGAGAGGTCGTGAGTGGGTAGCCCGATGGCCTCCAGGATAATGGCGATGGTGAGGACCCCTCCAGCTGGCACGCCTGCTGCTCCCACACTGGATGCTGTGGCTGTCACTCTAGGGGATGGGACAGCAGGATCAGCCATTAGCCCAGAGGATGAGGGGGCACAGAAACATGCAGAACATGGCAGCCATGGCTTGGAAACTGAAGACCACACAACCCTAGAGTCTGTCAGCTGTGCCCTTCACAGAGGTTCCACTCTCTTCAAGTAATGAATTCACGCTGTTCTCAGTTTACAAATGAGACACCCGAACCATGGTGAGATTGGTATTCATGAAGTTTTTCAAAGGAAATCACAAGAAAAAGACCTCACGTTTTGTACCAGACCTGATGATGAAGGAAAGACTACAGAACTTACAGAATGGTGAAAATCTGGCCTGCTTTCAGCTCCACATTGTTGAGCTGGGCAATGAACACTGCGGCCACACACTGGAAGATGGCTGCGCCGTCCATGTTCACCGTGGCCCCGATGGGGAGGATGAACCTGCCGATCCTCTTGTCTACACCGTTGTTTTCTTCGATGCACTTAATCATAGAGGGAAGGGTTGCAGAGCTGGAAACGCAAACAACCAACCATGAGAATAGTCCTTGCTGCCCAGGCTAACACAGTACTCAGCTCAGACCTGGGAACAGAGCAGTTGGCACCATCCTAGTTTATGGCACTCTCCCCTTGAAATAAGAGAAATATCAGAATTGTTGCAAAGTTTCTGTCACACGTGGGGTTTTGTTAACTCCCAAAGTATTCAAAATTGGACTTCTTAGATTTACCTGTTTTTTTTTTTTTACCTGGATACCCCTGTTCCAAATTTCTCAAGAACCACACCTTGTCTCATGGTACAAAATGTGCGTCTCCTCTCTTGAATATTTTTCCTCCCAAAAAGTAAAAGGCAAACTATGATTTTTTTTTTTTTTTCTCTTAGACCAAGAAGCCGAGATGGCTCTGAGAGTTTGGAAAGAGTAACTGTATTCCTAGATTACAAAGAATAAGACCCGCTCTCTCCAGTGGGCTCTGCAGCTTCTGCAGGGTGTGGCTGGCACAGCCAAGAGTAGGCTTGTTTCTGCCTAAGCTGGAGAAACTTACCTCCTTCATTCTTTCCCCCCACGACCTTGTCATATACATAGCCAGTCAGGATGGGAGGAAACATGCAGTAGGGAGGCAAAAACTAAATGTGTGAGTGAAACGATGTGCTGCCATCCTTTGAAAGTTTCCTTTAGTGTATTTGGAAAGCCCAATTTTTTTGTGAAGGATTTCTAATAATGACAAGGTGAGATAATCCCACAATACTGTGGACTCCTAGAGAGCTGAGCATGCATCCCTCACCAAGATGACTTGGTCTTATTTAGGAAATAATTCACCCATCCAAAGGGAGAAAGAATTGGGCAGGTATCATTCTAGAAACTTCCCTGCAATGAGTTTTTCTTTTTTTAAACATCTTTATTGTAGTATAATTGCTTTACAATGGTGTGTTAGTTTCTGCTTTATAACAAAGTGCATCAGTTATACATATACATATGTCCCCATATCTCTTCCCTCTTGCATCTCCCTCCCTCCCACCCTGCCTATCCCACCCCTCTAGGTGGTCACAAAGCATCGAGCTGATCTCCCTGTGCTATGCGGCTGCTTCCCACTAGCTATCTATTTTACGTTTGGTAGTGTATATATGTCCATGCCACTCTCTCTCACTTTGTCACAGCTTACCCTTCCCACTCCCCGTGTCCTCAAGTCCATTCTCTAGTAGGTCTGCATCTTTATTCCCATGCAATGTGTTTTAAGTAGCTGCTTTCTTTCACTTAGGCAGAGGTCTAATTAGGGTGAAGACCCACAGTTGGACTAAGTAATGGTCCAGTTGACCGCTAAGCAGCAAGAAGAAGGGAACGAGGCAATCCCTCATTCTGGCGATCCTAAAAATCCACTTCCAAAGAGCTGTGGGGCTGGTAGTACAAAAAAATCAGATGACACCAATTTAGAGTCTTCAAGAAATTAAAATATGTCAAGGTGATGGTTGTGCATCCACCACAGGCTCATCTGGTTCCATATTAATACAGCTCAGGGCAGCCAAGGGCACCTGAAACCCACTCACCTGGAGCAGGTGGCAAATGCTGTTGCAAATGGTGTGAGGAGGCCCAGGAGGAACCTGAACGGGTTTTTTCTCGTGAAGACAAAATAAATAAGTGGCAGAACAATTCCTCCGTGAATAAAATGGCCCAATATGGATGTGAAGATATATTTCCCCAGGCTGGTCACCAGCACGATGATGTCCTTCATTTCCACAATCTTGCTTCCAACCAGGAACATGATGCCCACAGGTACGTACCTAGGACATGAGCAAAGGGCACTGGTCAGTAAGGGTGGTGATGCTGGGGCTGAGAGATGTAGGCCTTTCCTGTCACAGAACGCAGGGACTCTCAACTAGGTGGTCTTCACCTCTCCCTAGGATGACCCTAAGGAACAGAAAAGGATGGGGGTATACCGTGCCCATTTTACAGGCCGTGAAACTGAGTAAAATTAACATGATTGCTCATTGTGGGTGACGGAGTCAGGACTAGGACACAGACTTCTTTCCCCTTGGATATTGTATGTTCTTAACAGCTGGATGCAACCAACCATATGGGCTCCCAAGTGGAAAGGCAAGGAACTCTTCAAGAGCAAAGCCTCTGGGGCTGTGAGCTTGACTTTCAGCTTTGCTCAGGATTGTTCTCAGAACTTAGAAACACAAAAGACACCTATTTTGCAGAATTGCTGTGATACAGAATTGAGCCAAAGCTGGGCCTTTTGTGAAGTTTTAAATTCTTTGTGGTTTGGAAAACATGATTCTGTGGGAAAAAGGCATTAACAATGACCCTCTGGGAACACTCTTGGAGCGTGAAGATTTTTTTAATGGCAGGATGGCAGGAAGAAGGAAGGGAAGAAATGAACTATGGGCGCTACAAAGAACAAAAGTCTGCTGTTTTGCATTTAATATAAATTGAGGAAGAATTTTTATAACTATCAACTTTGTTTGTAAATTTTAATTATATACATAATAATGTCACATGGTTCAAATTTTAAAGGGTACAAAAGGGTGAAGTCTGCCTCCCACCTCTGTACCCAAGCACCCATCTTCCTTCCAAGGAGACAGCCAATGTCACTGGTTTCTTGAGTTTTCTTCCCAGAGATATTCTAAGCAGTATTATTATTTTAAAATCCCATAGTAATACATGAAAACATTCTCCTTTCAAAAGAATTAAAACATTATAGATTAGGCCAAAATCTTTAGGGACCATCCTCAAGCCAGCCCCATCCTCTGATAACCACTCCTACTTCCTATGCCTGCATAGGCACTTTTCAGGCAACAGATCTCTCACTGCGGTTAAGACACTCAGCTGGGTCTGCCCTTCCAAATATCTGCTTCTGTAACTAATACATCACATTGAAGGAATGACTGTAAATTGGTTTCCAGATTGAAAACAAATGTCTTAACATACGAACGTCACTTTCTTCCACAGTTTCCTTTAATCCAACCTTTGGGAGGATTTTAGACTAAAAAAATAAGCCAGGAAAAGAACTCGATGTGATGAAAACATGTTTTCCTTTCTGAAAATATTTTTCTCCCTTGAACAACAGCAGTCATATGAAGTGTCATGTTTACAATATAGAGTCAGACTCTGGAATTTTGGGGTGAGCAAGAAAATTTGGTTAAGCAAGATAAACATCACCAGGGGAGGCTCCGAACTTGGCTTCCCACCGAATCTCAAACTTTCTTACCAAATGCCAGGCTTCTCTCCTAAAATCAGTGCAGCTGCCATCCCAATGCCATCTAAGAGAGAGATGTTCTGGGATATTTAAGGGTTGACAATAAGGAAGATGCTTTGTGCACAAAAGGAGAAACTAGTTTCTCAGCAACGAATGGGTAGAAGCTAAAACCCACAAAGTTTGGCTTGAGTAAAACAGCAGGATAAAGCTTACGAGGCATTGGCACTGAAATCGGTATGATTTCTGAGAAGTTACTTTGAGAGATCTTGTCAACTTTTCCCTTGTTAGCCAGAAATCAATCTGATGGTTTTTATTAAACAATTGCCCTTGCATTGATATTACATAAAGAAACATTCACATAAAGGAGAGACCATTCCAAGTTCACATATATGTATGGAGTGAAGATGGATTTTCCCTCCATGTTGTAAAATACTATAGGAAGGGGCCCTTCTGAAGCTTGAAGTCTATCCTTTAAAGTGAAATGAGCCTTATTTTATACAGCAGATAGCAAATTTATGGAATCCGTTGCCCCACAAGATGATATGGGCATCTCATGGGATATGGGATGGTGGTGGGACTCATAGATAAATCCCCAATGATAAAACCCAGGGGTCATTGTGGGTGATGAGGAAGTGATTGGTAACCATGACACATGCCTGTTTCTCTGAGGTCCTTCACCCCTTGTACCAAGACTGGCCTGTGGTACATCAACCACATGCAGAGCACGGGTCCAGGTGGTCCCATAGGGGTGACCTAGAACAGCTAAGTCAGGTTCTTTTCTGGATGGCAGGAGAAATGAGAGAGAGAGCAGGTGGCAGGGTGACACTCACCACATAATCCACGACACCAGCACCATCGTCGCCTCATTGAGGGCATTGAAAAAACGAATGAGCTCTTCTCCTTCAGAGCCGAGTTTCTTCAGGGCCACTCCTAACACCAGGGCAAAAAGGACCAATCCTAAAATGTTCATACCTTCAATTTCGGTGCCAATGGGGATCTGTAGGATCAGAGGGGACAAAGGGTCTAAGTTTACAACAGATGAGTGAGAATTAAAGAATGCATTTGCTCCGTTGTCTCTGCCAGACTGAAACACTGTGCCCGGAAGGAGGAAAGGCTCAGATTTTCTTTAACCCGCAGTGATTTCGCAAATCAAGGGGCAGGAAACTCAAGGGGAGATGGAGTCTGAGGATATGGAAGTCAACAAACAAAATCTTCACCTAGTTGTTAACTCTGAAAGCTGTTCAAAACGGGCATAGGTTGAAGCAGAAAGTAGCGAGCTCATCATCACTGGATAAATTCAGCTAGAGGTTGGACAATCACTTCAAAGGGTTGCTTTTAGAAGAAGAGCTGATTGGTGAAAAGGTCCTTCAGATCAAGAGTCAGTGATTGGAACTCTGCCTCCTAAATGTCAACAAATTCTTTGTTGCTAGGCTCTTACCATAGTCTCCTCACTGACGAATTTCAAAAAAGATGTTCAGAATCAACGTGGGTATTTTCAGGATATTCTTTCTTAAATCACTGACTTAAAATGTACAGGTATAATGTATTCTTTTTTTCCAGCAGTGCTGAATCTCACTACTCTAAGCATATGTTAGAGGAACATTTTATTCCATCACAACACATTATGAAACTCTGAACAGGAAACATGTCAGCGTGGTAAAAACCGAAAGAGCATTTTTACCACTGTTCTAGTCTGAACCCTAGTCCCAGCTCTGATACTGAATAACTTCTTTGAGCTTCAGGTGCTTCATCTGCAAGATGAAGTGAAATAGACTAAACTAATAGCTTTTGACTTTTTTTAAAAAAGTAGAACTTTTCCTTCAATCAAAGAAAGGCTGGTAGGGCTTCCCTGGTGGTGCAGTGGTTGAGAGTCCGCCTGCCGATGCAAGGGACACGGGTTCGTGCCCCGGTCCGGGAAGATCCCACTTGCCGCGGGGCGGCTGGGCCCGTGAGCCATGGCTGCCGAGCCTGCGTGTCCAGAGCCTGTGCTCCGCAACGGGAGAGGCCACAACAGTGAGAGGCCCGTGTGCCGCAAAAAAAAAAAAAAGAAAGGCTGGTAGAACTCAGAGCCACTCAAGCCCTAAGGAGGTGTACTAGGGGGTGGGGAAGGGCAAAGTCCCTCCTTCTCCCCATGGCAGCTCCATGGCTGGACTGAATAATTCTTGAGGTCCCTTGTCCCTTCCAGCTACATAGCATGAAGGCTGGGACCTAGCTCAGTGTCTGGTAAACAACAGGTACTCAAAAATACTTGTGAATGAATGATGGTTATAGTGAATTAAACCCCCAAGACCAATTCTATGTGCAGGGGTAGGTTAAATCACCTATTAATTATATTTCAGAATAGCAGAAGGGGTGTTATAAAATTATTTTTTCTAAGAAAGGGGGCAGTAGTTCCAATTCAATGACATGGATCCACTAAACATGGTAAATGGCCAAAGGAGCAAACCTAACCCGTGTGTTTCAAACAGCCCATTCAAACCCCAAAGTCTTCAGTCCGGCTGAGAAAAACACGCATCGTGTATGCTCCCTCAGTTATGAGGCATTATTTGTGTTATAAGTATTTGCCACAAGTGATCTCACAAGAAGTTTTACCTTTTCACGGGTTATGTTTCCAGTGCTTGTGTTGTGGGTCACCTCTCTATAGTCGGTTGCATACTGTGAACAAGAGAAAGCAAAACTCCCGTCAGTTCACAGCTGAAGACCACCTGGAGGAACCGAGAGGACTGCTGGGCCTCTGGCTACTCTGTCCTTCTTCATTCCAGGTCTTCTGGGCACTCCTCACTTGGCTGGCCTGACAAGGGCCTCTGAGGACTGTACAAAAGTTACTTAAGACCAAGGCAGCATGCACTCCAGACTTCTGGTTTTTTAGGAAGCCAAGGAAATGGGGAGAATTTCCTATGTCCCCTGGTCGCTGGTTTGGAGAAGGTCTGCACACTTTCAAGCTGATGGTTTGATATCTCCAACAGCTCAGAGTTCACCTTATTTGGGGAAACTTGGAATTCGTTCCACGATGCCGAAGTACACTTTTCGATGTGTTATTTTATGTTCATTCATTTATTTATGCTCCACTATGTTCCAGAACTTATTTCAGCCTGACTGCTTTTCAGCATCTGTTTCTAATCTGCCTTCAGCCTCCACTCCCCAGAGCAAAGGCTGGAAGGCAAGACAGGATTTTCGGGCTGAGTCTTCTGGGAGACCACTCATCAGAGGTGAAAAGTCCCTCCAACTTTGGTCCTGCCAGTTGACTTCACACACTTCTGCCCAACGCACACAGTTGTCTCCCTGGGGCAGTATGCATTATCGTTGAGGGGACTCTGTTATAAGACACCCTTCCTGACCCTTCTAAGGACACCTGGCTTCTGAACTGTTAAGAGGAGCCCCTTAGAGGGTTCAGACCCAGAGGCTTGCTTTGAACCGGCCTTTAAAGAGCTCTGGTCTCTCTCAGCTTTGATTATCAAGCTTTCAGACGGGCAGAGATGTTCAGCTGTCCCATGATTAAGGATGGCAGGGCAAACAAAACCCACCCCACACCTTCTGTGCCAGGCACTGAAAGCCCCGCAAACCTTGTATTTTTCTCCTAGCTCACGTTATACATACAAGCCACAGCTATGTTTATATGCAGGGTTTTTTGTTGTTGTTGTTTGTTTGTTTGTATGTTTGTTTTAAAGAGAGGCTGTAAGTAGAAACAGAATAGTCTTGGCTTGAAAAAGGCAATCAGTTTAGTCCATCTATCTAGACCTTTATATTCTTTCTCTATATAAAGCATGGCTGCAGGGGAGTTACTTGAAGAATTGCTAAAATTAGGGAAAAACTGGAAACCACCATCAACAAGGGACTGGTTGAGTAAAATTATGATACTCTCATACAGTGGAATACAGCCAATAACTTATGCAGAAGGATATTTACCAACATGAGAAAATGTTAACAATAAGAGCAGGTTACAGAACAATATGTGTAGCACGGGTACATACTAACAATGTTATGTAGTATAATTATTTTAAAATCATGTGAGTGTGCACATGTATAGAAAAAACATACTGGAAGGATGTATACCAAAATGTTAATGGGTAGCTCTAGGTAGTGATTATGGGTGATTTTTATTTTCTTCTACTTTTTTCCACTTTATTTTTATTTTTTGCAAGGAGCATACGTTATCCTTATAATCAGAAAAAAAGATTAAAATGTATTTTTTAAAAATTCTAGGGAATTCCTTGGTAGTCCAGTGGTTAGGATTTGGTGCTTCCACTGCAGGGGGCACAAGTTCAATCCCTGGTCAAGGATCTAAGGTCCCACAAGCCACACAGTACAGCCAAAAAAAAAAAAAAAAAAAAAAAACCTAAAATATTTAAAAGCTCCCAAAAATGTGATTTGAGGGTATTAGGTGATATGAAAAGATACTGGAACTAGTGGGATATTTCGGAAAAATTTTTGGTTTCTTGTTGTTTTGTTTGTTTTCGCTCCAGGGGTATACCTATAAATTTTAGGCCAATGATACTAAGTGTTGTTAACAACACAACCCTCCCTGTTCCACCTTACCTAACTCTATAGCAGTAATTTATACGTAACCCACCCCTCCCCAAAGTTTCATATTTTTAGCAAAGCATCAAGCTTACCGTACGGAAAGCTGCAACCACAAGATTTGAGGGAAACAGGTTTCTGTTGGAAAAGAAAGCATTTTGTCAGTATTCTTAAAATTCAGCATTCAAAGTGTCCACTTTAAGATGCCCATTCCTGACAGCCTGACACACAGGGTTCCCTCTTTCCCCACGTCCAGCATTTACTGCCATCTTCTGCTTGATCCAAGCACCCAACTGTGCTTCGGCTGCGGGGCCCCAATAGATACTTTGAGTGCACTGATCTTTATCCTCATCTCCCTCGTGGTGCCCCTGGATATTGAGGTAAGCTGTGTCCAAGGAAACCGGAATAATTGCATCACTTTCCTTTCCCCTAGAGGCTAAGCCCTAGTGCAGTGGTTTTCAACGGGGAGTGGCACTGCCCCCTAGTGAAATCCAAAGGAGTGTTTTGTTGTTGTAATAACTGGGGGGCATTCCTGGAACTGGGGGAGTGTGTTCAGGGAGAAGTGCCAGGGCCCAGCCATTTGTTCTGCTAAATGTCTGAATGTAAAGCTGTCCCATTAATGGTGACTCTAAACTCGGAAGCAAGCACCTAACCATTTTGGTTTAGAGCATTCACATCCTGACATTATTTTTATTATAAATTACTCTCCTTTAGTATTTTTTCTTTTTTAAAATCTTATAGAATACTTACATTTTTATTTCTATTTTTAAAAATATATAATATCCCCTTCTACTTATTTCTCCCACTCTCCACCCCCGCCTCTGGCAACCACCAAGCTGGTGGGTTTTTTTATATTACAGTCAAGTCATATTGATGTTTGAAATTATGTGTGTAGGTAAATTCTATTTATGGATTTCATTTCAGGATGAAGGATAGTACAAAATATTTGTTATAAAAGGAGAGCAGTAGAACTGATCCAGTTAAGCTAGATTTTGAAAGCAAAATCTATTCACGCACACAGTTTTTATTGAGGGCCTCCTTTGGGTCATATATTGTACAGATGCTAGTCATGATATACAAGAAAATCCCACTGATAATCCGTTTGTTCTACCCACTTCCTATAAGAATAAGTCTAGAAGAGTAAAAGACCATCTTTTACAATTTGTGCCAATCTTATCCACTCATTCTTACTTCTGTGGTTGAGTTGTTCATAGCACTAGAATCTCTAGGCAACTATTTGCATGCATTCGGTTTCAGAGGTAGGCAGGTCTGACTGTAGCCCAGCTTGGCGAGCAGAGTCTAAGAGGCCTCCTGGTAGTCACACCTTTGTGTAATACCCTCCCCTTCAGTGTGTGTGTCATGGGGGTGGGGGATGGGTATGACTTGCTTCTAGCCAACAGAATACACCAAAGGTGATGGGATGTCACTTTTGTGATTTGGTTCCATAAACTTGTGGCTTCCATCTTGCTAGAAGACACTCTTTATTGCTTTCTGGGCTTGCATATTTGATGAAACAAGCTGCCATATTGGAAAGCCCCGTATGACAAGACATGGAGGGTGGCCTCTGGCCAACAGCCAACTAGGAACTGAGGCTCCCAGTCTGAACCTCAAGGAACTGAATTCTGCCAACAACCACGAGTCCTCAGAAGTGACTCCTTCCCCAGTCAAGCCTTCAGATGAGACCCTAGCTGCAGCCAACACTTTGATTGCAGCCTGATAAGAGACTCTGAAGCAGAAGACCCAGCTAAGCCGTGCCAGGATTCCTGATACCACAGATACTATGGGATAATAAATATGTGTGATTTTAAGCTGCTAAATTGGTGGTAATTTGTTAAACAACAATAGATAATGAACACACCCACCAAAAGGGTTAATGAGACACAAAAATGACTTCATTAGAACACTCAGGAAGCTTCCATAGACAGCCAGCATCTAGAGACTGCAACTCAGCCTTTCCCACCTTGCTTGTCTATGAAACCTGAATTGCTTTTAACATACTTAGAGAATACCCAAAAGTACACGTCTGTATTTAAACAGACAAAATGTGATCTTCTGTTGAATTAACCATTGCAAAACGGTGATCTGAAGTTTGATTCCTATTACAAGCATATTTACATTAAAAGAAAGGCAGAAACAGACTAGGCATTTGTATTGACTATTCTTTAGTGTGTAGATGAATAGCAACTTACATTTGCCTCTTATTTCCATTACAAAGCACCCTTCTCAGTCTTGTAGGAGTACGTTTGGTATCTCATTTCCATTTGCTACACTAGTTAGAAGCAGAAACAGGCCCTGAGCCAAGGTTTCGCCCATTCTGCATCTACCACAGTAGTTCTCAGACTGAGCTGGCCACCTGCTTCTCCCCCTAAGAAGACAGGGAAGTTAAGGAAAGAGCTGGGTTAGAAGCCCTCTGTCTTCTCCATGGGTGACGATTTCCCCTGCAAATACTTCGTATCCTTCAGGAATGAGCTGTTGACCTGCCTGGTGTCTTTAGCATAAGCAATAACCCAATACTGTCTCACCCAGAACGGACCCTAACCCAGAACTTCTAGACCGTTAAACGGCCACCGTTTGGTCAACCTGTTTTCAGACAGTCTACAATATCTAGTCTACAAAATCCAATGGGAACAGAGGGGTATATTCAATACTAGAGTCAAAACAGTGACTCCTGCCAAAAAATCAAGTTCCTAAGATCATGATGTGTTCTGACAGTTTCTTATAAAGTTAAACATACACTTACCATATGAACCAGCAATTCTACTCCTAGACATTTACCCAAGAGAAATGAAAATATATGTCTGCAAAAAGGACCTGTATGAATAACAGCATTATTCATAATAGCTCAAAACTGAATTGTCCATCAACTGATGAGTGGACAAATAACATTATGATAAATCCATACAATGGAATCCTACCTGGCAATAAAAAGGAATCAACCGCTAATATACACAACGTGGATTATCTCAACACCATCGTGCTGAGCAAAAGAAGCCAGACAAAGAAAAGTACATGCTGAGTGATTCCATCACTATGAAACTCTAGAAAAAGCAAAACTAATCCATAGTGATAGAAAGCAAAACTTTCTATCCAAAACCGCCTGAGGCCAGGGATGAAGAGTGGGAATTGCTGAGAAGGGTCATGGGAGACAAAAATGTTCAGTGTCTGGATTGTGGTAGTGATTAAATGGTTTATCTATTTGTCAGAACTCATTGAACTGTACCCCTGAAATGGATGCATCTTTTGTATGTAAATCATATCTCAAAATTGCTTAAAAAGTTAGGACAAAAGATACAGTGCTAACTGCAAAGGAGATCTGACAACCAAAAAAAATACGTACATTCAATGGGATGACTGAACTCTTTTTAGATTACATAACTCAGCTCTCAAATATGGATCCTTTGGAAGGAATCGCCTGCAGGCAGTGAGTTGAACCCACAGAATCATACTCCTTTCCTTCAGTTCCCCTGGTTGCCACAGGCCAGGAGCAGGGGCAGGAGCATGCCCCTGCCCCCACCAAGGGGCAAGGATGCGAGGCTGCAGGAGTAAGGCAAAACATTTTTCTCTACTCTTCATAGTTTGTGCCTTTGGTGTTGTATTTAAAAAGTCATTGCCATACCAGAGGTCATTTTATGTTATCTTTCAGGAGTTTTACAGTTTCGTGTTTTACATTTAGATCTTTGATCCACTTTTTTTTCTTTTTTAAGAAGTATTTTTTTTTAATTTATTATTTTTGGCTGCATTGGGTCTTCGTTGCTGCGCGGGGGCTTTCTCTAGTTGCGGCAAGCAGGCTTTCTGAGTTGCGGTGCACAGGCTTCTCATTGCGGTGGCTTCTCTTGTTGTGGAGCACGGGCTCTAGGCGTGTGGGCTTCAGTAGTTGTGGCACACGGGCTCAGCGGTTGTGGCTCTTGGGCTCTAGAGCGCAGGCTCAGTAGTTGTGGCACATGGGCTTCGTTGCTCCGTGGCATGTGGCGTTTTCCCAGACCAGGGATCCAACCCATGCCCCCTGCACTGGCAGGCGGATTCTCATCCACTGCACCACTGGGGAAGTCCCTGAATTTTTAATTTCATTTACATTTAAACTAGTTAAATTTAAACAGCCACTTGTGGCTCATGTCTATCATATTAGATAGTAGAGATCTGGAGTTGTGAGATCCACAGTCTGGAAATCAGAAGGATCAAATGGTCTTCTCAAGCTTACCTCTGCACAGCACTCAATTTCACTGGGTATTAGGCTGCTTCTAACCATTGAGGCTCTTCATTTTATTTAAATTCTCAAATATGTCATTTTTCTGTTATTTGACCCCGAGAAATTTCCTTGAATTACATAATACCAGGTATACATTAGACCAAAGTTTTTCAAACATTAGTTGGCCATGGAATCAATTTCCTGGCTCTAACCAGCATTTTATAAAAGATGTAATACATTAGACAGAGTAGAAAAGATCAGCATGTATCACACTTAAAATGTTGTTTTGTAGGACTTGTGTTTCAGATTGTATATGTGGGAGTGAAGGTGTCTGTATGTGGATATGCCATTTTTTTTTTTTTAAAAATTTATTTATTTATTTTTGCTGTGTTGGGTCTTCTTTTATGTGCGTGGGCTTTCTCCAGTTGCGGCAAGTGGGGGCCACGCCTCATCGCGGTGCGCGGGCCTCTCACTATCGTGGCCTCTCTTGTTGCGGAGCACAGGCTCCAGACGCGCAGGCTCAGTAATTGTGGCTCACGGGGCTAGTTGCTCCACAGCATGTGGGATCTTCCCAGACCAGGGCTCGAACCCGTGTCCCCTGCATTGGCAGGCAGATTCTCAACCACTGCGCCACCAGGGAAGCCCGATATGCCATTATTTAAAATGTATTTCTCATAGTGGGTCTAAGTCAAAAACGTTTGCAAAAAATGCCACGACTGTACTACTAAATCCAGAGACCCAAGTCAGACCAAATTGGGAGAGAATGAATGGACGAGCCTTTCCGGTGCTTTAGGAACCTTTGGACACATTACTTAAAGCAAGCAGAAAAACTGGTATGACAGAGTGAAGTAAGTCAGAAAGAGAGAGACAAATACCGTATGCTAACACATATATATGGGATTTAAGAAAAAAAAATGTCATGAAAAACCTAGGGGTGAAACAGGAATAAAGACACAGACTTATTAGAGAATGGACTTGAGGCTATGGGGAGGGGGAAGGGTAAACGGTGACAAAGCGATAAAGAGGCATGGACATATATACACTACCAAACGTAAGGTAGATAGCTAGTGGGAAGCAGCCGCATAGCACAGGGAGATCAGCTCGGTGCTTTGTGACCGCCTGGAGGGGTGGGATAGGGAGGGTGGGAGGGAGGGAGACGCAAGCGGGAAGAGATATGGGAACATATGTATATATATAACTGATAAAAAAATAAATTAAAAAAAAAACTGGTATGAGCTCAGGCTGAAGTTTTGAAAGCAGAACTTCTGTTAGTAGTACTGTACAGACTCGTGCAGCTCACACCATGAAAAACTTCAGAAATGTTCCTTCTTCATACATCTGGTGCTATTTGTTCTTCTGATCCTATTGTCAAGGGTGGTATGCATTTCCCTGTTCCATATGAGAAGACTGTAAAACAATTTACTTTGGCTTGGTATATTTTTTCTGTTCCAAAAGTATTTCCTTTCATTTAAGTTCAAAAATTCTTTACTGAATTTATGAAAATTTCAAAGACCCTTCGGAACAGGATACGACACTCTACGTACACCTGATAAATATTTATTATCCCTAGTGCTTATTGTTACAGGTTCAGTTAACAGGGATGTGCCCCTTCAGATCTTGGTACCCCCTACAAGGCTGGGAGCGGAGGAAGGGCTGGGGGTGACGGGCTCACACTATGGAGACAGTGGGGGGTAGGGGAGTAACCTATCCTCTTTCTGAGGCCCACATCCAGTTTTAGATTCCAGCCTGAAAGGCTAAGGCTGGGACCCTGGGGTGGGGGACGTTTGAGGAAATAAGGCTACGAGCAGTACTCATTCTCTGTATCAAGTAGCCCTCAGCTGTCCCTGAGAGGCTGGGACACACTAGAATATCAGCAACACACTCAAATATTAACTCATTTAATCCTCGTAACAAGTCTAGGTAGTAGCTAAACTGTTATTAACCTCATTTTACAGATAAGGCAACTGAGGTACAGAGAGGCTACATGACTTGTCCCTACAACTAGTAAGTGGTAGAGCTGGATTCAAAACCGGGTAGCTGATTTCAGTGTCTGTTCTTCATCACTATCCACACTACCTCTCTGGGTTTATGTTCTTTTCCGAACTATTCAGGCATGGTGTCGAGCTAAAGAATTTTTTTTTTAATATCCTAAGCTGCCATTGTTAGTGACTAGTTAGGCTGAGAAACCTCCATTAATTTGGATCCACGTTAGATTCGCTAAGAGTCTTCATCTTGCCTACAGGTTTCTTCGCACCGACTGAAGAAATGTGTTCTTTGCAGCCTGAGACGCGTCATATTCACCCAGTTCTCGGGAAGGAAGGTAAGTCCCTAGCACCACCCTGTGTGAAAGGAAAGGCTCCAAGCACTGTCCACTGTTGAGAAAGTGAGCGCAAGAAAAGCAATAAAGCCTAGAAAACTGGGCGACAGGCAAAATCTCAATTGCCTTTACCAGGCACGTGGTAGCCCCTTCTGCAAGACAGTGGCCCAGGATCATTTTTCTGGCTGCTAGGGCAGACAGTGTCCCGGGCCCAGGAGCTACCTGCCTCGTTGGCAGATAAGCCTCTGGTTTTCCATTTGAAAACCACAAATATTATCACTCAGAGGAATGTCTGAGGTCAGTCGCCTGAATCCTTTCCATTGACAGGTGAAGAAAACCGAGGTCAACTTTGGAGACCAGACACGTGTCATGCAGGGGAAAAAGAAACTGAGATGTTGGGGAGAATATGTGAGGATTTCTGCCCCATTTCAGAATGGAAGGCTCTTCTGTGTTTAGTTTTGATTTTCTCCGTTTTCCAAATCTCCTACAGTGTTGATTATATTAGTCCAAAACATAGTCACTGTTCACCTTTTCTCCAGGCTCCATGTGATTCCCAATATACCTAAAGGCTACACTAGCTTCAAGTCATCTTGAGGTCCCAAACATCCTTTTCTTCCCACTCACTCTCATTTATTTCAGACTATGAAGAGAGAACCATCCCCATTAACTCACGTGAACCAAAAAAACACAGTTGGTCTGTAACCTTGCCCCATTTATAACACGAGCAAGCCTCTATTGGGTCAGCCCTATTCTTAGATCTTTACAGACATAACTCATTTAACGCTCACCACGATCCTGGGAGGCAGGCACTCTCATGATCCCCATTATAAAGATGAGGAAGCCAAGGCACAGAAAGGTATGGACATGTCCTAGGACCCACAGTCAGTAAACATTGTTAGGGACCAAGAAGTTCCACAATGACTGGGTTCCTGAAGACCTGCTTAGAAGTCACTTTGGGTCACACCCAGTACTGAGTCCCGTACTCTTCCAGGTTCCAAAGCATGGCGCTTGGGCTGCTCAAGGGGAGACCATGACTTTCCCACCTGCCAGCTGCTGTCCACTGTCCTTTCTCAGCTCTCAAAGGGCCTGCTCTAGCCTCACCCCCATGCCCCAGTCTGCTATGCTATTTCTAATACATTGTGTTGGGAGATCAAACCACTTGGCAACGGCATTCTGAATTTCCTAAAAGGCATAATCAGTGTCTATTAGCTTCATTTCTCTCTGACTTGTAGTTCCATCTTGAAAAACTAAATTAGAAAACATGGCAGAGAGATGCAGTGGGAGTTTGGGGGCACTCCACGGTCTGGAAAGGTCGTGGACTTCAGCAAAGCCTTGGTGGCAGCTGCAATCACTCACCTGAGACTTTCCCCACTCCTTCCAGGCGTTTAGGTTCTAGGCAGTTACCAGGGGCAGGCCTGCGGGATCATCGAGGTGTTTGCCCACAGAATCTCATATTCACTCACTTGCCCACAGGCAGAAAGGACTGCGCCCTGCCTTTGCCAGGGAACATGCCTGGAGTCACATAAAACTGGCATCCGTAAAATTGAAAATTGGCATCCATAAAATTTTATGAAACCATAAAATTGGTTTCTTTGACGGAAGCAATTTTAAAATGTTTACCCAGAGAGTCCCCAGACTCAGGAAGCATTTCCATGTGGCTCAGGACTCCATTTCCCCTCAAAAGCTGCTCAATGAGAGTCCAATCCAACCTGCACGTTCGCTTTCCTTCACTGAAGAGGCTCGACTCCTCTGCTTACAAGAAGTGAGCGTCTGCCCCGAGCCGACTATACCCTTACCTGGTACACTTACATGCGCATCAGAACAAACACTTCTGAGATGGGACTAGGCCCGCCAGCATGGCCTCATTTCTATGGCATGTTGACTTGGGGAAGGGAAGAGTGGGAGAAATAGAGCCCTGAACCAGGGGGGATGAGACCCATAGTTCTTCTAATCTCTCTTTTGACAAACCACTCTGTGTCCTTGAGCAAATCACTTAATCTCTGTCTCAGTTTCCTCATACCACCTGCCCTACCTTTATCCATGACCTGCTGGATTAAATAAGCTTGGCCTTTGGAAGCATTATGAAACACTACCTACCCCCAACAAGCTACGACAAATGTTCTCTGGGTCCTTCCCTGTATTTGTGGCCCGAGTCACCGAAAGTCTGTACTTACACTGACCGCTAAGCCATAAGGATGGGTCATTCACTTCAGAAGCAGGAGCTGAAGGGGCTTGTATCTAAAACTAGAAAACCATGATCAGGAAATAAGTCCCTTCTGGGGCTGGTGGAATAAGGTAACCCCTCCTTCACCCCCACCCCCTGCCCCCTGTTTCTCGGCCATTGCCTCTCTCGGAGATAAAAGAATGCTACTAGCGTCTCTATGGGGTACCACCAGCAGGTCAGAGCATCCACACTCCGAGCCACTAATCCCTGCAAAAAAGACTCCCTTAACCCCACAACCTCCCTCCCTGACTGATACGCTGAAGGTAATAAGCCAAAGGTACTCTCACCCTCAGTAGACTTTTTCAGTACCCACTTAAAAGTTAGTCCTCCAACCTTAAGGATCTTTAAAGACTCCAAATATCAAGCTGCTAAGACATTAGACAAACGCTGTAGCTCATCAAAGTTCTAATAGGCCACCTTCACCTGCCATTTTGGTAAGAAGTTTTGGTAAGAACTTTTTGGTCCCCCTCATCAGAGAGGTTTGGCTTTTTGATTTTTTCAGTGTAAATTCCTTTGGGTTTTTTGTTGTTGTTGTTGTTGTAATTTTATTTATTTATTTATTTAGCTGCACCACACAGCATGTGGGATCTTAGTTCCCCGACCAGGAATTGAACCCGTGCCCCCTGCAGTGGAAGCGCACAGCCCTAACCACTGGACTGCCAGGGAATTCCTGTTGTAATTAAATGAACACTCGCAATCTTAAGTGGCAGACAGTCATCACATTTTCCAGAAGGAGAAATTGAAACAGCAGGGAGTCAAGTCACTTTGCCCAGAGTTTGCTGTTTTTCACAGCCTCAGCAATGAGGAGCTTTGCTTCGGTGACTCAAGACAAAACATATGTCCAAGGCTCTGAATCCAGAATTATTGGAAATCTGGAGGGGGAGCCAGCTGAGGTCCTCACTCAGCTGAACCTGGCCATGTCAGTAAATACCTCTAGGCTGCAGTTTTCCCACCTGTGAACTCTGGGCTAATGGAGAAACCAAAAGAGGCTGAGGCTTTGGCCAATCCACAAAGACTACACTACAACTCAAGGGATGAAATGCAACTTCTAAGAGTCACAAAAAACAGGCAAAGCTAAGTGAAGATGCTTCTTTCTCTCTCCTCTCTAGAATTCACATCTTCCCACAAATAAAGTCCCTTAAAACTCATAATACTCTACAATGTTCCTGACTATGGGGATTGACAGCAATCCGTCCCAAGTTCCCAGGAGAGGCATGTTTCTGGGCAATGAGCCCTGCACAACTACCTCCAGCCTTGTTATCCTTGGGTCCACTGACAACTCTTCAAAAAACTGCCAGCTTCCTACCAGCCAAAGGGCTGAAACAGAGGCCACAGATTACAGGCGAGAATGGTCCAACAGGCAAAATTTAACCAATGCTCCCAGAAGCTTTTGGGCACCGTTGGCGGAGAAAATTGGGTGAGGATATTGGGGCATGGTTGGAAAGTTTTCCCTAGTGTGGGCAGCCAGAGAGTGTAAGGAGTAAAGTACAGGTGAGACCGCTGCCTCTTCCCTAACACACTCCCACCTAATGGTAGGACTGGTTCTTCCTAAAAGATGCAGTACCGATCCTTGAGAATGTCAGGTGTGCCCCCGGCTGACGTCTGCAAAGGTGTGGTCAACATGCAAAGCCTCCAGACGTTATTTTGATATTTAAAAAATGTTAAGAGCCACCAGCAGCCAATTAAGAATGAACTCTTAGGAGTATATGAGGGTGTATGAGTATGAACTAGAGTGCATTAGAGAGCTGGAGTCTCCCACTGAGCACTCGGCGAGGTGTTGGCTGGCGGGGAAGGGAGGACGTTACCTGGCCAGGTCGAGGAATGAGTCCACTGTCTCTTTGGGGACCGGTGGGGGCCCCGTCTCCTCCAGACCCAGGTCGCTGGACTGAAGGGTCTGCGCGCCAGATCCAGGCTTGATGATGAACGCCAAAGCGACTGCGAGAGCCGAGGCGCCTAGTGTGGTGAGGCCGAAGTAGGCTATGGCGATGCCGCCCAGGCGCCCGAGAGAGCTGGCATCAAGGGAGGCGGCGCCCGATACCAGGCTGCAGACCACCAGCGGCAGGATGATCATGCGCAGCATGCGGAGCAGCATCTCTCCAGGAAAGGCCAGGTAGATGACCTGTGTGCGGTTCAGCTTGAGCCCACGCAGCGCCGCGCCCAGGCCGGCGCCCGCCACCACTCCGGACACTGTGAGCAGCACCAGCGCGTGGCGCCGTAGGAAGCCAGCGCAGCGCCGCGCGCGTCCGGCCGTGCTCCCCCGCGCGCCAGGCCCCGCTGCAGGCCCCGCCTGGGCGCTGTCTAGGTAGCCGTTGGTCTCGCTGCTCTTCTCCATGGCGCTACCCGCGGCTTCGAGCCGGGGACTGGGGCTCCGGGAAAATACGCGGCTCTCAATGAATGGATCAGGCGGAGCTGCCGAGGTCCGCTAGCTGTGCCTAGCGGGTTCTGGGAGCTAGCCCGCGGGGCTCTCCCGGTCTTGGCCCTGGAGCAGGTGCGGGGAGGGCCAGGAGAGACGCGGGAGAGCGGGCTGGAGCCCCGGGGTGAGTGGATCGCGCCGCGCCCAGTCCTACACGGCGGCTACGGTCCGAAGATGATGTAATGAGGGAGCTCGCAGTTGCGGAGGAGAGGGGGAGCTCTGAGAGACCTGGGCCGGCCCCCTTCACACCCACCGCCCCGCCCCCTCGGCTCTGGCCAATCAGCGCCCGAGAGTCTCCTCCGCGAGCCCCTCGCCCGGCTCCTGGCCACCGGCGCGGGGGGAGGGGCGGCCCGGCCCGGGACGCCTACTGAGGCCGCTGGGGTGCGGGTGTAGCCGGCCAGTCCCGGCGCCCGCAGCCTAGGAGGCCCCGCTAACCGAGGCCCGCTCCCAGCGACCGCGGGGGTGGCGGGGCCTGAGGGACAGCCAGGGCTCGTTGGCACCTGCCGGGGCCGCTCGGGCCGGCCGGGGTCTGGGCCCTCGGGGTCAGAGGGTCGGGGAGAACGTGGAACGCAGTGACGTTCCTTGTCCTGGGGGTTGGGGGAGGGGAGGGGTTGCCAACAAGGTTGGTGCTGTCGCCCCCGCGCGGCCCGTTTTCCGCCGGAGAGCCTGCCCGCCTCTCCTAGGAAGGGTCCTCGCGTGAGGGGATCCTGGGCGCGCTCCTAGGCGCGTGGCTTCGGGCCGCCGGGATAGGCCCTGGGTCGCCAGGCAGCTGTCAGCTGTATGTGAGCTGAAGACCAAAACTCTTCGAGAAGAAACAGAGCTCTTACCACTACCACTTCCAGTCGCGTTTCTACCTTGTAACCTCAGCTGAAACACACAAGCCACTGGGTTTTAACCTTTTCCATACCCTGGGCCCCAGCCATCGTATGAAAATAGTGCAGACAGCAGTTTAGCCAGGCTGAACAGATGGTTCCTTAGAAAATTCCCTGACGGTCCAGTGGTTAGGACTCCGAGCTTTCACTGCTGACGGCTTGGGTTTGGTCGGGGAGCTAAGATCCCACAAGCCGCGTGTCTTGGCCAAAAAAAGAAAAAAAAAAAAGTTCCTTAATGTTCACATTAGATTCGTTTACTTTTTATTTCAAATTTTATTTATTTTAACATCTGCTCTGGTCACAGCAGATATGAGAAAAACCTCTGCAGAGTCGTTTTACTGTCACATTTATTAGATTTTCATATTTTTTCATTCTGCTTTTGAAAGGAATTGTTCTTTTAAGACTTTTGTGAAAGGGAAGCCTTCTTATGTGTGGCCAACCTGAATTAAGGAGGAAGACAATTTACTATAGATCTCTTGCTGAAAAGGAGTCATCTTAAAACATGCCAGCACAGATATTTATGCAAATCAATACGCCTTAGTAAAGAACTTTAAGGAGATGTCCACATTTTGAGACAGTGAGGATTTCATGGCTTGAAGCCAGCCAGCCAGCTGCTGACTGGAGTTTGTAGGGTTTTTTTTGAGGGAGGGGGGTACAAATCAGGTGAAGAGCTTACATATTTTTATCTGGTTTTGCAGAGCAAAAGTTTATTTCTGTGTGCACTGAAGAAAGAGGAATTTCTACAGACACACTCTCTGTTTTGCCAACCAGCCCCTCCCTTCATTTTGACTACCACTTTTATGCAAAGGATTTGCCATTTCCAACTGCCTGCTTTACATCTCCACCTGGGTATCCTGCAGGCGTCCCAACTCAACATGTGCAAGACTGAACTCCTGGGGGCCTTCCTCATGCCTGCTCATCCTGCTGATTCCCCTATTTTTGTTACCAGCATCATTGACTTCCCAGTCAACTCTGCTTGAAACCTCAGAATGACCTTTGATTCTTCCTGGTGTCTCCTCTCACCTGACCCATTCCCAAGTCCCACAGACACTCCTTGCGCAATATTTATCCCATACTCCCCTCCCATCCGTTCCCAAAGCTGCCATACTGGCTCAGTTCTTATTTCCACACTTCTTACCTCAAGTATCAAGATCTTCCCACCTCCAGTGCTCATCCTATATTTTGCCTTGCCCCAGGCCTATCTTCCTAATGAATAATATGCTTGTTAGGATTAGGTTGGGCTTCCATCCAGCAGGGAAAAAAAAAGGCGCAGTGCCCTCTCCCTTTGAGAACACTTCTTAAAAGTGGCACACACTATTTCCTTTCTATCTCATTCACCAGAATTCAGTCACATGACCACACCTAGCTGCAAGAGAAGTTAGGAAAGCTAATCTTAATTTGCACAGGCATGAACCTGGTTAAAAACTGGGGCTTCTGTTACCACAGAAGTAGGAAAGAATGATATTGGAGGACAGCTTCAGATCACTTCTTTTTTTAAAAAATTAATTAATTAATTAATTAATTTTTGGCTGTGTTGGGTCTTTGTTGATTGGCTCGGGCTTTCTTTAGTTGCTGTGAGCGGGGGCTACTGTTTGTTGCGGTGCACGGGCTTCTCATTGCGGTGGCTTCTCTTGTTGCGGAGCTCGGGCTCTAGGTGCATGGGCTTCAGTAGTTGTGGCTCGCAGCCTTTAGTAGTTGTGCCTCGCGGGCTCTAGAGCGCAGGCTCAGTAGTTGTGGCGCACGGGCTTAGTTGCTCTGCGGCATGTGGGATCTTCCAGCACCAGGGCTCGAACCTGTGTCCCCTGCACTGGCAAGCGGATTCTCAACCACTGCGCCACCAGGGAAGCCCCAGATTACTTCTTGTTCAAAAGTTCTCAGGGTTCCCACTGAACTAAAAATATGCTCTTCAACCTGGCATTCAACATTTACCATGATCAGCTCACTCTCCAGCCTTGTGCCCTCTATACATGCAACAAAAATGAGACTGTGCTGCTTCCACATTTTCTGGCCTCTGCATCCAGTTCCAGTTCAGATACTACTTCTCTCCCAAAGCCTTTCTTAACGCCTCTTTGCTCTAACTCTGCCTGCTGCCCATAGCTTTTTGGGCTGGTCCCACACACTTCACAGCTGCGTTAATAGTTAACCCTCAACTGGGAGTAGGGAACTCCCTGCACTGCTGGTGCTTTCATTGGCTATAAGTATGGTGCTGAGTGGGAGAGCAGTGTTTGGAGGTGCCTTATGCCATGCCAGATGCATCTGTCATTGAATTAGCAAAACCTCTCCTTAAGGAGGAGCTGGTCTCTTGGGACTTCTTTCAGGGACTGGCTGCCCTGTAGCAGTTCCGCCTACATATGAGGCAAACCAAGAAACAGGTGTCTGCTCCTGGCCTCCCCAACAGCTGGTAAAGGGTTTCATTTTCTGCCTTCTTTTTCTCTTTCTTTTTTTTAATCCCTCTCCTTTTGTTCTATTACATTTTCTTTGTCTTTTCATAATTTTACATGCCTCCTGCTTGTAGGGATTTAGTATCAATAAATCATATAAACTGACAAATAATATTTATATTATTAATAGAAACATTATTTATAACATAATAAATAAAATAAATAATTATTGATTCCTATATTTAGACACCTTCCCCCACTACACTCACAAGTGTTCTCTCTGGGTTCTAGATGTATAAGTACCAAATTACAGAAATACCTTAAAACTGGGCCAGTCTGACACCACTCACTATCACCACCACCATCATCTGATGCTTGAATCTCTCAATAGGTTGGGGTACTGTTCAGCGAGTATCTCCTTTCTTCTTCCTCCCATTTGGATGGGCGTGTACTTACCCCTTTGACTCTGAGCTTGACCATGTGACCTACCTGGCCAATAAAATAAGCAGAGGAGTAAAATGTTTTTGCAGAGTTGCACTTGGATTCCTGAATATCCATCACCCAGCGTGCCCCAGGTAGATGCTCCACCTTCATCCTGGCACCAGAACAGAGAGGAGTGTGTCTCAGACCAGCCCACAGAGGTTTGCCTTGCCCAGCCCCCTCACAGCCCAGACAACGCACAGCCCCATGAGTCAGAAAAATAAACACTGTTGTTGAAACCCACTGAGTTTTGGAGTCATGCATTATTGTGGCAATAGCCAAGTAATACAAGTCCTCTCTTCGACATCTATCCCAGTTATCTATTACCATAACAAACCACTCCAAATGTTGTGGCATAAAATAACAACCAGTTTCTTATGATCATATATATATTTTAAATTTAATTAATTAATTAATTAATTATTTTTTGGGTGTATTGGGTCTTCGTTGCTACGTGCAGGCTTTCTCTAGTTGCGGTGAGCGGGGCCTACTCTTTGTTGCGGTGCGCGGGCTTCTCGTTGCAGTGTCTTCTCTTGTTGCGGAGCACGGGCTCTGGGCGCGCGAGCTTCAGTAGTTGTGGCTTGCGGTCTCTAGAGCACAGGCTCAGTAGTTGTGGCGCATGGGCTTAGTTGCTCTGTAGCATGTGGGATCTTCCTGGACCAGGGCTTGAACCCATGTCCCCTGCATTGGCAGGTGGATCCCTAACCACGGTGCCACCAGGGAAGCCCTGTGATCGTAATTTTGTAGGCCAGAGATTCAGAGAGAACACAGCAGAGGTTCCCATCTCTGCTGCATGCTGCCTGCAGCCCAGCTGGGGTGGCTTAATGCCTGGAGGTGCCTGGGATGGCTCAGCTGGGGCCATATTCACTGTGATCCTTGGTTCTTTTACACATTGCAACTAATGAGGCTGGACTGTCCAAAATGACTCATTCACACTCCTGACACCTAGGCTAGTGTGGTTAGAACAGCTGGGGCTGGCTGGATATCTCATTCATCGTGAAGAAGAATCAGTTTCCCTCATTAAAGCAATGATATGGATTTTTTACTTACGCGGTGATAAGAATGGTGTTTTTCCTACCTTGTCAAAGTGACTGTTTATCACTCCCAATATACTCGTGTATCGATGGATATTATACATGAAACTGAGCAGGACCCTGTGAGGCTCCTGGGCAAAAAAGCCTTTCTGTGTCCCTCATTTCTTGATAACAGGAAATAGGCTTCCTTCAGCCTCCATGACCTTCCCTGTGTTCCAACGGGCAGGTTTAAACAGTTGCTAATTAGGTAAGGGAGGGGATGTGGAGACAAGGCAGGAATAGTCAAGAAACTATAGAGTAGCCTTGGGGCAGGGTCCCGGTTCCCCCTCAAGGGATACACATAACAATATCTTTGAGCTGCTTTACAGATACTGAAACCTCCACCAGGCGGGAAAAGTTAACAGTATGCTGCCCACAAGCAGGTAGACTCCAGACTGGTTGGAACCAGAAGGTTGATGTTGGCTGACTCCCACTTACCTCACCACCAACCAATCAGAATGTCCACGAGCTGATCACGCCCTCTTTGAGCCATGACTATAAAACTCCTCACTACCCCCTCCAGGTCGGGACTCACAGTTTTGAGGGCATTAGCCTGCTGCGGCCCCCTTTGCCTGGCAAAGTAATAAACCTATTCTTTTCTACTTCACCCAAAACTCTGTCTCCAAGATTTAACTCAGTGTCGGGGTACAGAGGCTGGATTCGGCATCATACACACATGCTGGCTTCTTCTGGTAAAGAGATTATCTCTGTTCTAACTTTATATCTGATGACAGTTTCGTATTTTCCACATTATTTCACTAGAATTGCTAGTGGCATCAAGCATCTGGCAGGAATTATTTTCCGCCAATGAATGGGCTGAAAAAGGAAAATTGTGTCCTTCATCACAGGCAAATTTGGATTCTAGAGTGCTTCTTTACCTTCACTAAGAGACACCAGATATTTTAACTAACGACTATATTAAAAAGGTTAAACTTCAGCTTAACTCTTTCCATGTTAGCAAAACACAGCTTTGCAGAAAATGCAATGTGATTTTCAAAAAAAGAATATTTGCTTTTCACATAGATTACCTAGCAGAGCAAGCAAGGTGAAATTCCAAAATAATAAACAGGTTCTTTTTCTCCCATGATGGACAACTTAGTTCAAAGTGGCATACTGGAATCGAAGTGTGGGTGACTTTACAATCTGTAATCCTCTGGGCTCCCCTCCATATCATCTCTACCCACCAAAAAGAAAAAAGAAAAAAGGGGCCATAAAGATGTCACTAGAACCGAAAGGTCAGGCACAGACTCAGATAAACAATTTGAGTCAACACTAAAAGGGAATTTGGTCAGAGTGGGAGTAAAAGGCAGGGTGAGGCAGAAATAAGATGCCTGTTTCTATGGTTTTAGAGAAAAGCTAAGGCTCTGTGAAGGACATTTTCTACTGAGAGAATTGGTCAAATAGGAGCATTGAAAGAGATGAGTTAAAAGACGGGAAGAAAAGTTCTTTTGCTGTCTGTTTTGTGGGCAAGGGTTCTAAGCATAGAGGTTTATTTCAATGACACAACCAGAGGCTTACTGAGTTGCTTACTAAGAGTAAATCACCCTGAAAGGCCCTTAGAATGAAATACAAAAAAAGGGAGTACGGACTACTTAGGGAGCTGACTAAAATGCACATTCCTGAGCCCAGAGGAGGGCCTAGAAATCTGCATTTCAACAAGCCAATCCTTCCCTCCCACATCCCCCTACCCCCACCCCAGATTATTCAATTCAAAAGTATTTATGAGGTCATTAACAGAATTTGGAATTAAAGAGAAGTCCAAGATAAAGTCTAGGACTGGGCCTTCAAAACCTGCCACTCAAGTTCTTCTGAGTATAATGTTAAGGGGTAAGAAGCAGGTGGGATTAGAGGGGAGGGGCAATGGTTAGGGTACAATTAGAATGAGTTAGAGTTCTCCCAGCAATTTATTACTCCTGGCACAAGAATTCCCTGAAATCTGTTTGGGAAAACAGCCATAGACAGGTGAAAAGATAATTAACCTTCCAGGTAGAACTCAGTGATCCCCAAACGTGACTCTCATCAGAGTCATCAGAAACAGTTTTAAAAGGATAGATTCCTGGGCTCCAACCCTGGAAATTCTGTTTTTTGTAGCTCTAGGGTAAGACCCAGGCATCTATTTTTTATTCTTCCTGTTAATAGATTAATGAGATAGAACAACTAAATGCAATGGGATCTGGATTAAAAGATAATTTTCAGACAGTTAGGCAAATTTCATGTAAACTGTATGTTGAACTTAATGTTGAGTTTGTCAGGTGTGACAACAGTGTTCTCAGTACTAGGACAATGGCCTCCTTCTTGGGAAAGGATGGAGAATTATTTAGGGGTGAAGTGCCAGGGTGCCTGCCCACCACTCTTGGATGGCTTGGTAGAGAGGAAACGTGTATATAAAGAGAGAATGTATCGATAGTGTGGGAGGCAAGAGGTTAACAGCTGGTAAAACTAGGTGAGGAGCATATGGGTGCTCACTGTTTTGTTCCTGAAACTTTTCTGTAGGCTCAAATTTTTTTCAAATTTACGAAACGTTAATTTTTTTTTTTTTTTTGCAAGAGAGAATAAACAACGGAAAGGAAAGCCTCCATCCTTCACTTTGTTGCACAACAGATTGAGCAACCTTAGTAGGAAGGCATGGGTTACAGGGGCTTGGAGCAGAGAGGTCACTGTGGGCTAGCACTGTGGTTCTCCACTCATTCTCTGCGGCCACATACATGACAAGTGATGCTTACACACAATGCCCACAGCCACAGGTGCACCTCGACTTTGATGTAGTTCCTGGCTACCAACTTGTAACACAACAGATTTTCCTGCTTAAGAAAGAATGCAAGTAAGTGATATTATCCTAGGGATAATTTTGAATTACTCAAATTTATTTTAAAAATAATGTCTGAACTTCTCTACTTTTGTGTGGAAGGTGTTTGAAAATTCAATAAATCACTCTGAAGTACAAAGAAAATGTAGGTTATTTGCTATCTATAACTGATCTAATCTTTGTCATGGGCAGTCACAGCATTGGGTCATTGCAGGGAGGAGAAAATGGCTTTAACTTGACAATGAATGTAATGGAAACCTTAACCAGTTTAAATAGCCTTGTGTGGATAACTCAGAGTCTTTTGGTAAATACTCAGAAATTTCAGGCTTCCTTTCTACCAGTAAATGACTCTACCATGATGTGATTATTTTAAGAGGGGTTACAATTTTTAAAAAAAACTGAAGAGTGGTACTTCATTAATAAGAAAAATGCACGGACACTGTGGTAGATTACAAAAATAGTCCCATTCTTCACCTCTCCTTGTATCCCGACCCTTTGTCACATTACTTTTCAGGGTCGTACAACTCCATCTGGGCTCAACTACATGATTTTCTTTAACCAGTGGGTATAGCTGACCCTAGGCAAGCACAAATTTGAAATAGGTTTATACATTGGGCTTTTCTCTTGTGCCTGTGCCCTTGCCATCAGAACATACCTGGGCTAGCCTGCTGGAGGATGAGAGATGTGTGGAGTCCAGCTGAGTCCCAAGTCATCATAGGGGAGGTCATCCTAGATCAACTACCAGCCCGTCAACCCCGGATATGGGAGCAAGCCCAGCCAAGGTCAGCAGAGCCGTCTGGTTAGCAGCCCCGAAGCCTGCCCCCAGAAGCACAAACAATAAACTCCTACCGTTGTGTGCCATGGGGGTTTTGTGGTTCTTTGTTACTATGTTACTCCAAGTCCTCTAAGAAGCATATGCCAAGCTAGGATAAAATGTACAAGGATTTGATTGTGGAGACACTTCTGAGAGAAAACAGAGAGGGAGCGGAACTAGCAGAGCTGTCAGAGGGCAATGCAAGTCTGACCCCAAGTGAAGGAAAGAGGGAAGGAAGGTTGGGTGGAAACATCCTAGCCTCTCGTGCAGCCAAGAAAGGTCAGCAAGGCTACCAGGGAACCTCAAGGCAAAGTCAGCTGTGAGAGGAGTCTCAAGCCTTCCAGGAACAGGTTGGCCTTAGTATCCCACTGTGCCCAGCCATTGGCTGGAGAAACCTGTGGGACACATGGCCTTGGCATAAACTTGGCAGTGGATTTCAGAGCAAACTAATTGGCCAAATAGTCCAATAAGTCTGCAAGGTTTTTTTCCTTGTGCTTGCCACGGTTACACAGCTTTATTGGTTGACTTTAATAGAGACACAGAGACTCTAGTTACTTATAGAGCAGCAGTTTTTTTTTTTTTTAACATCTTTATTGGAGTATAATTGCTTTACAATGGTGTGTTAGTTTCTGCTTTATAACAAAGTGAATCAACTATACATATACATATATCTCCATATCTCCTCCCTCTTGCGTCTCCCTCCCAGCCTCTCAATCCCACCCCTCTAGGTGGTCATAAAGCACGGAGCTGATCTCCCTGTGCTATGCGGCTGCTTCCTACTAGCTATCTATTTTACATTTGGTAGTGTATATATGTCCATGCCACTCTCTCACTTTGTCCCAGCTTATCCTTCCCCCTCCCCGTGTCCTCAAGTCCATTCTCTATGTCTGCATCTTTATTCCTGTCCTGCCCCTAGGTTCTTCAGAACCCTTTTTTTTTTTAGATTCCATATATATGTGTTAGCATACGGTATTTGTTTTACTCTTTCTGACTTCACTCTGTATGACAGTCTCTAGGTCCATCCACCTCACTACAAATAACTCAATTTCGTTTCTTTTTATGGCTGAGTAATATTCCATTGTATACATATGCCATATCTTCATTATCCATTCATCTGCTGATGGACAGCTAAGTTAGAGCAGCAGTTCTTAATGTGTGTGGTGCTGCCTCCTAGAGGACATTTAGGAAATGTCTAGGGGCATTCCTTGACTGTCCTCATGACTGAGCAGGTACTACTGGCATTTAGTGGCATGGGCTAAAGATGCTAGATGTCTTGCAAATCACTGGACCATCCTGCATGACAAATCATCCCGTGTGTTCTTCACCAATTTCAATGCTCTATATGGGGAATAATCTGTTTAAAATGATCTGAGCCAGGGCTTCCCTGGTGGCGCAGTGGTTGAGAATCCGCCTGCCGATGCAGGGGACACGGGTTCGAGCCCTGGTCCGGGAAGATCCTACATGCCGCGGGGCAACTGGGCCCGTGCGCCACAGCAGCTGAGCCTGCGCTCGAGAGCCCACGAGCCACAACTGCTGGGCCCCGCGCGCCTGGAGCCCATACTCTGTAACGGGAGAGGTCACCGCAATGAGAAGCCCGCGTGCTGCAACGAAGAAAAACCCCCGCTCGCTGCAACTAGAGAAAGCCCATGTGCAGCAACAAAGACCCAATGCGGCCAAAAATAAATAAAATAAATTAACACCCCCCCCCAAAATGAATAAAAGGAAAAATATTTAAAAAAAAAGATCTGAGCCAAGAACCTACTTCTTTTTTACATAGAAACATCAATTATTCTTTGTCCAACATAAATATGCACTGCCTTTCTAAGATTACAATTGCCATGACATTGAAAAAAGTTGCTTTGTTTCAAACTTTACTGTGTTGGTTACCCATATTACGAAATCATGCCACCAAGCAACGCTGCTTGTGGTATTCAAATCTCCAATGCCATGCTCCTGAGACATTGAACGTTCGTGGCTGTGTCCACCGCGAGCAACGTGCAAGCGTATGACTATTTTGTTATGTGCTCTGTGTGATTGTTCTCAGGTATTTACTCACAATGAAATAGATACTTTATTATATTGATTTTCCTTAAATTATCTGGTAGACAGGCTATATTACTTATGAACTTCATTTTAGAATGAGAGAAAGTGCTAGGTCTGACATGTTAAGAGCCACTCCTATAGAATGAGGGTCTATAAAAAGATTACGAAAGAGGAGGGAAACGTACCCCCATGTTCATAGCAGTATTACTCACAATAGCCAAAAAGGAGGAAGCGACCGATGTCCACTGACAAATGAATGGATAAACAAAATGCTGTGGGTGTGTATACATATATATATAACAGAATATTAGAAAGCCTTAAAAAGGAAGGAAATTCTGACCTGTGCTATGACATGGATGAACGCTGAAGACATTATGCTAAGTGAAATAAGCCGTTCACAAAAGGACAAATATTGTATGATTCCACTTCTATGAGGCACCTACGGTAGGAAAATTTGGAAAGACAGAAAGTAGAAGGGTGGTTTCCAGGGGCTGGGAGGAGGGGGGATTGTGAATTATTGTTTAGAGAGTACAGAGTTTCAGTTTTGCAAGCTGAAAAGAGTTCTGGAGATTGGTTGCACAACAGTGCGAATATACCTAACACTATTGAAGTGTACACTTAAAAATGGTTAAGACGGTAAATTTTATTTATTTTTTAAATTAATTAATTAATTTATTTATTTTGGCTGCGCCAGGTCTTAGTTGTGGCATGCGGACTCTTAGTTGCGTCATGCATGCGGGATCTAGTTCTCCCACCAGGGATAGAACCTGGGGCCCCTGCATTGGGAGCACGGAGTCTTACCCACTGGACCACCAGGGAAGTCCCAACATGGTAAATTTTATATTATGTACATTTTATCATAATAAAAGAGAGAGAGAGAGAGAGAGAGAGAGGAAGGGAATGTAATTCCAGCCTAGGTCAGACTCTGAGTAAAATATAAATGGATACTAGTAAGTAATAGTGTCCATTAATGTTATATTGATATTTAAGTACATAGGTTTATATGACAGTATGTATATATTTGATATATTAAAATTGATAAGAAATGATATGAAATTTGAAGAAACTAGTAACTCAGAAAATATTTTATACTAAAACAAGACTCTTTTTTGAGAAAAGAGGACTTAAAGAAGTTGGAGTTTACACAGATATAGAAAACAAACTTATGGTTACCAAAGGGGAAAGGGGTGAGTGGGAGGGATAAATTAGGAGCTTGGGATTAACAGATACACATTACTATATATAAAATAGATTATAGCACAAGGAACTATATTCAATATCTTGTAATAAAGCATAATGTAAAAGAATATGAAAAAGAATATATCTGAATCACTTTGCTATATGCCAGAAACTAACACAACATTGTAAATCAACTATAATTCAATTTAAAAAAAAAGAAGTTGGAGTTTAATTGGAAGGTCCGGGTGACCTCATGACCTTTGTGCTGGTTATCCACTATTGTGCCCCAGTCCAGGCCACCGTCCTCTCTGTGATGTTCGGGCTGAGCCACCCTTCCCAGTTTCCCTGGCCAGCCGGCTTCCTGTGGTTCTAGTGGGGACTGGGAGGGTGGAAGAAAGGAAAAGAAGGCTGTTTTCTTGTTCCTGCCTCCTGTCGGGAGATGGCTAGCGGTCCTGGACAGCTCCAGCTCCGCTTCTAGCTTCCTTCCGCCGTCCCAGCCCCAGTCTCGCGCAGCCCCTTGGAGGTGCCCCCGTCAGCGGGGCCACGTCTTCCTCATCACTCGGAGTCCCACCCACCTGCCTCTTCATCCAGGACCCAGCGCACACCTGTGGACAGAGGCCTGGGTGTCAGGCCTGCCCAGCCCTCCTCTGCAATTCTGGTTTCTGGTAACACCACCCCTTCCCTTCTGATCCCCAGCCCAGTGGCAGTTGTGCCCTCAGTTATTAATCTCTGGTTTACCTCAGCATGCCTTGTTTGCTTTTTCCCCCCAGCTACCTAACACTTTTGTAATTAATCGTCTATCTTATGTCTCTCCTACTGGAAATTCCTAGTGTGATTTCTGTTTTCCTGACTGGATGCTGACTAATGAAATCTTTTAAAGATACACCAAATCTACCTGTCAATAAAGTGGTCTAGTAGTGATGCTGTCTCCACCTGTGTTCCTAGGGAGCAATCTGGTATCCATCCCTAAAGCACCCAGATTATGGTCTCTAGTATGACTTTCTGCTAAAAGGAACCAGGGCTCCTTGGAGAGCAGCTGAGTCTATTATTCTATGTTTGGGGCAGAGAAAGCAGAAGTGGGTTAGAAAATCCTACTGTTTTGAAAAAGCACAAATGCTTGCAAAGATCTCTGGGACTCCCATCGGTCAGATTGTGACAACCTGAACATTGAAAAGGAAAAACAAAATTCTATGCAAAACATGAGTACATAATGACACTTAAAAGGAGCAACTAAAGTATAGTACATTCAAAGAAAGGCAGTTAGGAGTTTCAGGTAGTGTTTGCAGAAAAAGCTCTTTATGCTAATGCAAACATACACACGCCACAGTCAGATTTAGTTAGCACCTAAGTAGTACCAGTAAAATCCAGGAAGTTAACAATTTAGCTCAGCCAAAAAATGCTTGGACAAGATTATCCTGGAAAAAGAACTCTGATCCTGTGTTCCAGTCCCAAACAGTAATTCATATATTTAGTATTTGACCGATTATTTTAATAAACATTTATTGGGTGCCTGTTATGTGCACCATGCCAGGAACCTGGGGTACAGCAGTGAAAACAACACAAAAATATCTGTCCTCAGGAAGTTTTACGTTTTAGGTGAGCGAGATCCGTATGCAATAAGCCTAATAAAAAAATAGACTACATAATAGGTTAGAGGGTGGGAAATGCTACGGATAAAAGAAAAAGAACAGGGTAAAAAGAATGAGGAGACCCTGAGGTGGGCAGTTTGCAGGATGAAACAGGTAGGCCTCACTGTGAAAGTGAGATATGATAAAAACTTGGAGGAGATGAGATGGGGAAAGAATATTCTGGGCCAGGAGAATAGCTAGAGCAGAAGCCCTAACTTGGAAATTTACCTAGTGTGTTCAAGGAACAGCAAGGAGGCCAGTGTGGCTGGAGTGAAATGAATAAAGGGGAGACTGATGGAAGCTGTGTTCAGAGAGGTGTGGAAAGAATCACACTGAGTAGGGCCTGGCAGGTCATTATAAAGACCCCGGCTTTTATCTTGAGTGAAATGGAGCGCTGCTGCAGGGTTTGGGGCATGATTTGAATCGTTTAAAATGATCTGCTGCGTTAAGAATAAGACTGTAAGGTGGACTTCCCTGGTGGTCCAGTGGTAAAGAATCTGCCTTCCAATGCAAGGGACGCGGGTGCGATACCTGGTCGGGGAACTAAGATCCCACATGCCACGGGGCAACAAAGCCCACGCGTCATAACTACTGAGTTCACGCTCCTCAACTAGAGAGTCGTGTGCCGCAAACTACAGAGCCCACGCACCCCGGAACCCACGCCACAACTAGAGAAGAGAAAACCCGCATGCCACAACTAGAGAGAAGGCCGTGCACCGCAACGAAAAGCCTGCGTGCCGCAACGAATAATCCCACATGCCGCAACGAAGATCCTGCGTGCTGCAACAAAAGACCCAACGCAGCCAAATAAATAAATAAATATTAAAAAAAAAGAAAAGAAAAGACTGTAAGGATGCGCTAGAATAGAAGAGGCGAGACCTGTTGGGAGGCTGTTGTAATTATCCAAGTTGAGAGGTGATGGTGACTTAGGTCAGGGTGGTGGCACAGGAGGTGATGAGAAATGGTTCAGTTCTGAATATACTTTGAAGGTAGGGCCGAAGGTGTTTGCTAATGAATTGGACATAGGATGTGAGAGAAAGAGAAGAGACAAGGATAGCTCTGAGGTTTCTGGCCTAAGCAACTAGAAGGACAGAACTGACCTCCCCCTGAGGTGGGGAACGCTGAGTGCAGCACGGTTTTTAGGGGGGAAGTTAAGAAATTCAGTTGTGGGCTTATTAGGTTTGAAATATCTGTCTTGACATCCCAGTGGAGCTGTTGAGTCAGTATCTGGAATCTGTGTCTGGCATTCAGGAGACAGGTGTGGGCTGATAAATATTAGGATGGGCAAGGCTAGGCTGCAGTAACAAAACTCCAAAATCTCACTGGATCAACTCAACAAAAGTTGATGTCTTATGTGTAGGGCTCTGCCCCATGTCATTTTCACTCTGAAAGTCAGACTGATAGAGGCTCTACTTCCTCTTGCTGTGGCAAGAGGAAGAAAAGAGCTGCAGAGTCTCACAGCAGCAATGAAATGCTTCTGCCTTGAAGTGGCCCATAACTCCACTCACATTTCCTTGGCCAAGGCAAGTCCCATAGCCACAGTTAACCTCAAGTTGAGGGTAAGGAAGTACAATTTTCCTGTGTTTCTAGAAAGAGAAGAACCAGAAATAATGAGTGAGCAACATTAATGCCTACCAGAGCTCCAGAAGTACAATAGGGAGTCATCAGCATGTAGATGGCAGTCAAAGCCACAGGACTGGATGAGATGACAAGTAAGTGAGTGCAGAGAGAGAAAATGAGAAGTCCCAGCGCTGAGCCCTGGGGACCTCCAACATCCAGAGTCCATGACCTCAGTTGCTATAACAACTAAGATGGCAATTGTTTTCGCCTTCGTTATGTGAGTAATCTGTAACTCCAGGGTGAAGTAATGAATCAACAGCATTGATACCTTAGTGTCCAACTGTGCTTAAGTACAGCAGCAAGTTTTAAAGATCTTGTGCTGCTTGTTCTTTACGATGCTCTAAGTGATTAAGTTAATCTGATTTATTTATTAAATTTGTAAATCTATTTTGATTTACAAGAGTAACTTGAGTCATTATGAAGATTTTACTTTTAAAATGTATAAGTCTGCCGCTTGATGTTTGAAGTTGTTGAGAGAATCAGATATGTCATGTTGGTGACTGTGGTTTGAAATCTGTAAATGAATTTAATTAGTCAAGTTTGTAAATGTTTAGGGAGAAAGTAATGTCAAACGTATAAGCTTACTGAGATTAAATCAAACAGAAAGAGAAAGTAAGTGTTCCTGGGCATATCCAGAGAAAACTCTAATTTGAAAAGATACATGCACCCCAATATTCATAGCAGCACTATTTACAATAGCCAAAACATGGAAGCAACCTAAATGTCCATCATCAGATGAATGGATAAAGAAGATGTGGGGTATATATATGTGATGATTAGCCATAAAAAAAGGATGAAATAATGCCATATTCGACAACATAGGTGGACCTAGAGATTATCATATTAAGTGAAGTATTAATGAGTCAGGGAAAGGCAAATAGCACATGATACCACTTATATATGGAATCTAAGATATGACACAAATGAATTTATTTACAAAACAGAAGCAGACTCACAGACAGAAAGCCAATTTACAGTTACCAAAGGGGAAAGGAGGGGAGGGATAAATTAGGAGTTTGGGATTAGCAGATACAAAGTACTATATATAAAATAGATAAATAACGAAGATTGTATAGCACAGGGAACTATATTCAATATCTTGTAATAAACTATAATGAAAAAGAATATATATATATACATATGTGTATGTATACATACATATATATAACTGAATCATCTTGCTGTACACTAATGCAACATTGTAAATAATAAAAAATTTTAAAGAGAGTATTTTTATTTCAACACAGAAATTGCTAGATTTGTAAATAAATAAAATCTGTATGTTGAGCTTAGAGGCTTTAGGAAAAATACAGGCTCACAGGTTTATAAGCTAAAACAATATTAATGAAAACATGAGTAACAGCTGGTGTTCTTTTCCACACACAATAATACTCTGGGGATGCTGAAAACCTAATCAACCCTCCTCCTCCTTCTAGCGTTCCTCATGATGGCACTGAGGGGCTCCTAGGTGACTGAGAGCACCCAAAGGGCCCCTGCTTCTCCGTCTCTGGGGGTTGTCTCAAGGCTAATGTCCAGCCCATCCCAGCCCCTCCACAACTGACAGTGTTCTGTCTGGCCTGTCCTCCATCATGATGGGTGTATGTATTTTCTGATGGGCTGGCACTGAACTAATTTTCGACATTTTGAATACTGTTAGTTATTTGGGATCATGGTCATGTTCCATGCCATTTCCTTTGGTCCCCAAATCATCACATGCTGAAATTCTGTATCCTGATTTGAGGTCTCCTCTAGATAGCCAACTCTTCTAGTACTACAGAGTTGGCTCGTGGGCATGTGGGAACTTCTGGATCCCCTGCACTTCTGGGGATAAGTGGACCAACAGTGAGATCCTTTTGGCCAGGACCCTGTTTTATTCATCTTCCTACTCTTGGCACTTCGCAAGTTGCTGGGAGCATTGTAGACACTACTGTATAGTATAGGGGCTTGCTGAGCAGGGTAGCGGTAGAGTGGGTGGTTAGTTGAACAGTATAGCAGTGGTGTAGCTGTTTTTGAATAGTATAGTAATATCGTGTAGTGATTTGTTCAACTGTGTAGCAGTACGGAGTGAGAAGTCAGGCTGTATTTATAACCTTCCTGGTCACTTATTAGCTGTGTGATCTTGGGCAAGTTACTTAACTTTTCTGTGTCTCATTTTATCCTCTAGAAAATAGGGCTAACAAACTCATCAGGTTGCTGAGAATTAAATGAGGTATGTACATAAAATAATTAGCACAATTCCTGATGCATTGTAAAATGCTTAATAAACATTAACTAAAATAATAGTTATATAACATACTTTTATTATTTTGTAAAATAATAGTTATATAACATACTTTTATTATATTTTGTGTGATCTAGTTCAGTTACTTGAACTAGTTAATGTGTCAGAATAAAGAGGGGGAAGACAAACAATGCTCCAAATCCTATCTGTACCAATGAAAAACAATTTGATGATACTATATATCGAAAACCCTAAAGACTCCACACAAAAACTACTAGAACTGATAAAGGTATTCAGCAAGGTAGCAGGATACAAGATTAACATACAGAAATCGGTTGCATTTCTTTACACTAACAATGGAATATCAGAAAGGGAATGTAAACAAACAATCCCTTTTAAAATAAAATAAAATAAAATAAAAAGTTAGAATAAACCTCACCAAGGAGGTGAAAGAATTATATCCTGAGAACTACAAAACATTAATAAAGGAAATTGAAGAAATGGAAAGATATCCCATGCTCTTGGATTGGAAGAATTAATATTGTTAAAATGGCCATGCTACCCAAAGCAAGAGACAGATTTATGGTGATCCCTATCAAATTACCCATGACATTTTTCACAGAACTAAAACAAATAATCCTAAAATATATATGGAACCGTAAAAGACCCAGAATTGCCAAAGCAATCCTGAGGAAAAAGAACAAAGCAAGAGGCATAACCATCCCAGACTTCAGACAATACTACAAAGCTACAGTATTCAAAACAGCATGGTATTGGCACAAACACAGACATATGGATCAATGGAACAGAATAGAGAGCCCAGAAGTAAACCCACACGATTATGGTCAATTAATCTTCAACAAAGGAGACAAGAATATATGACGGGGAAAAGATAGTCTCTTCAGCAAGTAGTGTTTGGAAAGTTGGACAGCCACATGCAAATCAATGAAGTTAGAACACACCCTCTCACCACACACAAAAGTAAACTCAAAATGGCTTAAAGACTTAAATATAAGACATGACACCATAAAACTCCCAGAAGAGAACATAGGCAAAACATTCTCTGACATAAACAGTACCAATGTTTTCTTAGGTCAGTTTTCCAAGGCAATAGAAATAAAGCAAAAATAAATGAATGGGACCTAATCAAACTTACAAGCTTTTGCACAGCAAAGGAAACCATAAACAAAACAAAAAGACAACCTATGGACTGGGGGAAAATATTTGCAAAAGATGCGACAGACAAGGGCTTAATTTCCAAAATATACAAACAGCTCATACAACTCAGTAACAAAAAAAACCCCAAACAACCCAATCAAAAAATGGGCAGAAGACCTAAATAGACATTTCTCCAAAGAAGACACACAGATGGCCAATAGGCACATAAAAAGTTGCTCAACATCGCTAATTATTAGAGACATGCAAATCAAAACTACAATAAGGTACCACCTCACACCAGTCAGAATAGCCATCATTAAAAAGTCTACAAATAACAAATGCTGGAGAGGGTGTAGAGAAGAGGCACCCTCCTACACTGTTGGTGAGAATGTAAATTGGTGCAGCCACTATGGAAAACAGTATGACAGTTCCTCAAAAAACTAAAAATAGAGTCGCCATATGATCCAGCAATCCCACTCCTGGGCACATATCCAGACTCTAATTCAAAAAGATACACACACCCCTATGTTCATAGCAGCACTATTTACAATAGCCAAGACATGAAAACAACCTAAATGTTCATTGACAGATGAATGGATAAAGAAGATGTGGTATCTATATACAATGGAATATTACTCAGCCATAAAAAAGAATGAAACAATGCCATTTGCAGCAACGTGGATGGACCTAGAGATTATCATACTAAGTGAAGTAAGACAGAGAAAGACAAAATACCATATTGATATCACTTATGTGTGGAATCTAAAAGACAACACAAATGAACGTATCTTCAAGGCAGAAACCAACTCACAGACATAGAGAACAGACTTGTGGTTGCCAAGGGGGGTAGGGAGGGAAGAAATGGGAGTTTGGTATTAGCAGATGCACACTATTATATATAGGATAGATAAACAACAAGGTCCTACTGTATAGCACAGGGAACTATATACAATATTCCATGATAAACCATAATGGAAAAAAATATGAAAAAGAGTTTCCGTATAACTGAATCACTCTGCAGTAGAGAAGAAACTAACACATTGTAAATCAACTATACTTCAATAAAATTTTTTAAACAAGAATTTATAAAGTGGGAAAAAAAGAGTTTAAATTCTTGTTCATGTTATGCTTGAATAATGTAAGGAAGAGTCCAGCAAAACTACCCAGTGTAACAGAGGGGCAGGTTAGACATTTTCTGGTGAACTTGCCAGATCTAATTCCTTTTGTTCTTTCCTCTTCCCTTCGCATTCTGGCCCAGCTTTTCTGGCCCCTTACTGCCTCTGAGAGTGCTGGGGGGTGAGTCACCACCCACAGAAGGCACTTGCAGAAGCTGCACCGTGAAAGGTCAACATTGGTGGATAGGAAAAGGACTGGGCACTTGGTGCTACTTGGCAGCTGACCTTGGCCCTTGGCAAGCCTCCCTGGTGGGTTTGGCATGTTGTTGAAGCGGGCAGGTCATCCTGAATCCTCTCCACCCTGCACCCTCCTCCCATACTCAGGGCCAGTGTGAAGGTCACATGTTTCTCTTTTGAATCATTTCAGTGTTTAGGCTGCCCAAGTCCAAGCTAACTGCGGACACTGTTACGAACTGGAATCAGATCCCCATCTTGATGTGAAAGGCAGAGGGATTCCATTTGGCCGTATGTGGGGGATGGTTAAATCTGCAAAGCAGCCAAGGTTAATATCAACAGCAATAAGTCATATGGATGATACATACCCTTAATGTGATGTGATGAGGATGACACTTTACTTCTATGGTTCTCCTCTCAAAAACTCACAAACCTGTCTAGTCATGAGAAGAACGTCAGACAAATTCCAATAGAGGGGTATTCTACAAAACACCTGATCAGCACTCCTCAACACTGCCAAGATCATCAAAAACTAGCAAAGCCTGAGAAATTGTCACTGCCGAGAGGGACCTAAAGAGACAGGATGACTAAATGTTGTGTGGTGTCCTGGATGGGATCCTGACCAGAAAAGGACGTTAGGTAAAAACTAAGGAAATCTGAATAAAGTGTCAATATTGGTTTATTAATTGTGACAAATGTACCATACTAGAGTAAGATGTTAAAAACAGGGGAAAGTGGGTGTGTGTATATAGAAACTCTCTGTATTATCTTCACAATTTTTCTGTAAATCTGAGACTATTCTAAAATTAAAGGTTTATTTTTAAAACTTTGTGTAGGAAAGGTCTGCAGGACAACACCTTAGCCTGTTAACCATGGAAAGGGGTGCTGAACCCCTACTGTGTGCAGGGTTAGGGCCTGGAGAGACTGGGGTAGATGAAACGGGCATGACTCTCCCCACAGAGTCTACAGTCCACCAGGGAAGGACTTTGTGCACTTCCATACAATTGGAATTTCTCTCAACGGATGTGACCTACTTTCATAACCTGCTTTGTTATGAATTAAAAAAATACAACAGGACGCTGAATAAAATTAATAAGTAGTGGGCTCTCTTTACAAGGGTTAACCTGGATTTCCTAGGCCACATCAACTCCTCAACTTCTTGGACTATGATTTTTAAACCTTTTTTTGGTGAGATTAGAGGGATAGTGTTTCCCAAACTTACTTAACTTTGACCATGGAATCCATTAAAAATGATAGTGTATTGACAGAACACTAGCAGGCGTGTATTTGCTACAACGAAAGCTGGTTTGAAAGAAGACGGGGTAAAGGGTCTCACAGATGAATTTCCTTCAGAAAAAAAATTAAAGCAAAACATCTTTTTACTTTACCTGTTCTTATAAAACTTTTAAAGCAGTTTGCACGTATTTCATATCTTTTGTATATTTGTTTTAAAATTTTTGTATATTTTGTGTCTTTCAGATATTTGTGTTTTAAATATTTTTGTGTCTTTTAAAAATCCGGGCTTCCCCGGTGGCGCAGTGGTTGAGAGTCCGCCTGCCGATGCAGGGGACACGGGTTCGTGCCCCAGTCCGGGAAGATCCCACATGCCGCGGAGCGGCTGGGCCCGTGAGCCATGGCCGATGAGCCTGTGCGTCCGGAGCCTGTGCTCCGCAACGGGAGAGGCCACAACAGTGAGAGGCCCGCGTACCGCAAAAAACAAACAAACAAAAAACCAAGATGTCGCCATTTCATTGAAATATGGGAATAGGATAGAATGAATGCCAGGGTATTGGTTAAGTTAGAAAATGATAACTGGTGGGTGGCAACAAAGGAGGACACAGTAAAATGATCAGAAGCATAAACAAAGGAAAAGGATGTCTGAACCAACACTGCTCTGGGGCCATTTCATGTATGGGAGATAGTTTAATAATCTCACCTCCTGTATTGATGGCATGGATGTTCAAGGTGATGATGCATCCCCATCAACAAGAAACTGAATAAGTTTCTTGTGGCGTGTTTAAGATGGCAAGGAAATAGGCGAGACATTTTAGGGGGAAAAATTCATCCAAAATGACTGGATCTTCTTTTTAAGCTTTAGGGCTTTGTGGGGAGTAAACGTGATCATCCAAATTGCATCTCACATCACATCCCCCTCCAGATGAGGGGCAAATGAGGTGGTGGTGCTGGGGAGGGGGTTTGGTTCAGCACATCAGTGAATTCAGACTCGTTTGGGGTTCAAGGCTTATCAAGTTCTTGCTTCAGCCCCAGTGCTCTGTGCTCTGTGGGCCTTCCCTATGCGTGTGTGGCTTCCTGATTCAGGCAAATGAAGCCTGCCCAGTGATGGGGGCCTTTGTGCAGGAATGGAGAGAAACCTTCCTGTTTTGTGCCTTTTACATAGAGCGTTATCATAATATCAGACTCTCAGATGAGGGGATGTGATTCCAAGTGGAGTGTTATGCTGACCAGGACTTACTTATATTTCCTTACTCAGCAGCTGATGGCATTTTTAGCCAATACGTTTCTGAATTCCACCGTTGACGTTTTGGTTCTTAGCCCCTCTGAGGAATCTCTACTGAACCATTTCTTAAATATTTTTCAACTATTATCCAATTAGTATCCATCATAGTTTTAAGAAGATTTGAATCAAGATCCATCTTAACCTATTTTTCTTTGTTACTTAGTTATCTTACCACATTTGTTATTTCATATTGACATGGTATCCCATAAAACAGCAAACCTTTAAACCCTTAACCATTTTTCCAACATGGCCCACATATCGAAGCTATGAATAATGATGACTAGCTTTCACCAGGTCCTTACAATGTACGAGGGATCAAGTTTTATACGACTCAATTTTCTCAACAATCCTATGTGATAGACACCTTTATGATCATCCTGTTACAGGTGAGAAAATTGAGCCTTGAAGAGATTAATTAACTTGCTCAAATCACAGCAAACAAAGCCCATGGGCCAAATCTAGTCCTCACCAGTGGAGACTGCTAGAGCCAGCTAGCACTGCATCCCCATCTGTTCCTCTCCCCCGTCTACTCCCAGAGCCTGCCTCCCTGGCTGGTGGTCATACCTTGCTGCTCTGGGGTCTGCTGATTACCATCTATATATACTGGGGACTCTACTGCTGGTAACCGCTGGACAACAAGCAGTAGAATTTCAGTTCAGAAGGCAGTGGCTCAGCAAGTTGTCTCATCTCCAGTGTGGTGCCCCCAGGGGACACAGCCAGGCTCTCTGGGAGGCAGGGATGGGGGCAGAGTGAAACTGACAGGGCAGCAGCCCTGCACTCCTTGCCCGAGGCCAGCAGCTCTCCTTCCCTAGAATGTCTCTGCTCACCACTGAGATGGCTCACCCCAGGCAAACCAGGAGGGGTGCGACAGGAATTTGCTCTCTTGTTATATAAGTACCTACATAATATACTCAATTTTGCTTCTTCGTCCCCAAAGCTTAAATATTTACTATCTGGCCCTTTACAAAAAAGTGTGCCTATCCCTGCTTTAAATCATATCAAGGAAGTTCTGCCATTTCACCTTATTGATTGTGGGCAACAGTTTGGTCCAGGTTTCAGTCAACTAACAAAGCAAACTGTTAAAACTATTTCTAGCCCCTTGAGCTAACATTGAATCTAGAATCTCTATATACTGAGCCCCTATCAATAAATCCAACCACATCCAATTGGCAAAATCATGCAGTTCTGTTGGTGTTTATCACCCCTCCCCATGGATCATAATTTCACCTTCTGGGGCTTTGTTTTGTTTTCTGTTTTTTTTGCGGTACGTGGGCCTCTCACTGCTGTGGCCTCTCCCGTTGTGGAGCACAGCCTCCGGACGCGCAGGCTCAGCGGCCATGGCTCACGGGCCCAGCCGCTCCGCGGCATGTGGGATCTTCCCGGACCGGGGCACGAACCCGTGTCCCCTGCCATGCTGGGGAGAGTCCGCCATCGGCAGGCGAACTCTCAACCACTGCGCCACCAGGAAAGCCTCCTTCTGGGGCTTTGGAGACTTGAGTTTAGTTATAGATCTAAGATGGAGTGGTGATGGGGGTTAGGCCTTTTGGAGGCTCACTACAAGATCTTCAGGCAACAGGAGAGTAACCTCTCAGATGGTGAAAAGCCTTCTTCTATGGCAAAGAAGGCTCTGCAGAATATGGGGTTCAAGGTCCCCAGCTTCACTGGAATCTGCTCGTATACCCCCATCCCAGTTGTCAGGGCCCCATTCCATCCCAATCAATGCCTAACTTTAACAAAAGAGGTACTACACTATTGGGGATACAATTTGTGTTGTAATTCAGCCACCCACAGGATTAGACCTTGGTTTTAGTTTCCTGGCGATAGGAGATTAGGACTTCTTTAAGGGCAGTCATTGGAGCTTCCAGGTTCTTTAATGTGGACCTTGGAGCTGGGAATTTGAAGTCCAAGCCCATCATTTTCTTTTCCTATGTTCTCCAACCCAATTAGAAGAATTATACTCCTTATTTCATTAAAAATACTCTATGGCATCAGATACTGCATCACCCAGAGCCTTGCCTTCTATAGACACCTTTTTTTTAATTTAATTTTTTTTAATTGAAGTATAGCTGATTTACACCTTCTATGGATATTTGATTGCAGGTATCTAAAGGTAATAATTTTACATAACTGTCTTGCCACTGCAGGCCATGGAGTATCAGTGCCCAGGGTGACTGAGTGTTACCAGGCCTTCTCCCTGTTTACTCTCCTTCCCCAGAACACCCTGAGTTCCTGCTCTAGACTTTGACGAAGTAGTTAAGTCTAAATTCTACCAAATATTGGGTTCTGGGAACATCATTCTTTGTGGGAACATTTTTTAAGCCCAAAGCGTTATAGGTGGTGCTGGAATAATCTCCCATGTCTTATTAACTTCTAAGGTCCATCCTTGGGAGGGACATCTGAGTCTGGAGTGACTAAGGCCCCAACTTTATCCAGGCATCAAAGACCTCTTTGAATGACCCTGAGCAGAATCTAAAAGTGAGGAGGGATTTATCTGAACTTTGGTTTCATTTCAGGATTTTGGACTTTAAGTCACAAGGCCATAATGATTTGGTTTTAGACTCTAATTCCTTTAGAATTTAACTTAATTTTGGACTTAGGTTCACTGGACCGAATTAAGTGAATTAATTTTTAAGAGAATTATTTTTACCCAAGAAATTGATAATGCCAGGAATGTTTAGTTCAGATTTGGGCCCTCTCTATTTTTTGGCATGTAATTATTGCAGCATCTTTTTGTGATTATTTAATCTCATTGCAGAAACAAGGATAGACAGTATTAGAGAGCATGGCTGGACATAATTTTAGAGGGGAAATGGAATAAAGAGTGAATTTTCAAGCCGTGGGTACAACTTGACTTTGGAGCATGTAGCAGATTATATTTTATAAAAATGACCCCACAGTGAAGTAAGCCAAATACAAAAGGAAAAATATTGTATGATTCCACCTACACGAGGTACTGAGAATAGTTAAATTTACAGACTAGAGGTTACCAGGGGCTGAAGGAGGGGGGCATGGAGAGTTATTGTTCAAAGTGTGCAGAGTTTCAATTTGGAAAAGATGAAAAAGTTCTGAATATGGATGGTAGTTATGGTTCCACAACAATGTGGATGTACTTAATGCTGCTAACTGGAAACTTGAAAGTGGTCAAAAAGATAAATTTTATGTTATGTATGTTTAACCGCAATAAAAATAAAAAAAAAAGGGGAAAGAAAATGGTCCCGTAACACTATTTCCAGTCCCACGTGCTCTTTCAGAACCTTGCTACTCTCCCATTAAGAGGCGGAGTTTATACGTGCCATGCCCTTGAACTTTTTGTGTTCTGCCTCGTGACTGCTCTTTTGACTGCCTTGGCCAGAGGACAGCAGAAGTGATGCTGTGCAACTGCCGAGACTCAGTCATAAAAGAGGTTACAGCCTCTGCCCAGTTCTCTGTGTATTTCAACCTGCACCTTTGGAGCCCTAAGTGTTGCCAAAGCCACCCTGCAGGAGGGACCACGTTGTGAGTCACACACAGATAGAAAGAGATGCCCAAGAAGCCCCAGCTGTGTGAGTCTTCCCAGCATAGATGCCAGACACATGAGTGAGGAAGGCTTTGAGATGACTCTGGCCCCAACTATTGCCTGAGAGGGACCCCAAATAAGCACTGCCTGCCAAGCCTCATCAACTCAGAACTGTGGGAGAGAATAGTACTAGATTGCTGGGTTTCGACACTAAATTTGGAATGGTTTATCAGGCAGCAACAGATGACTGGAATATGGTTGACTTAACGTATTCATCTGACCCATCCCAGAGCATTTGGGGGTAAAATGTACACTGCCTGTCAGCAGTCCTGGGAGGATGCTCAGAGGACCGTGAAGTATCAGAGGTGGGGCATCTAGCTAGTTTGCTGTTTCTTCTTTCCTGCATAAGAAGGGGGTTGTCGGGCTTCCCTGGTGGCGCAGTGGTTGAGAGTCCGCCTGCCGATGCAGGGGACACGGATTCGTGCCCCGGTCCGGGAAGATCCCACATGCCGCGGAGCGGCTGGGTCCGTGAGCCCGCTGAGCCTGCGCGTCCAGAGCCTGTGCTCCACAATGGGAGAGGCCACAACAGTGAGAGGCCCGCGTACCGCAAAAAAAAAAAAAAGGGGGTTGTCACATCCCTAGTTGATGGCAGACTTGATAGAGAAACCCAAAGCATTGGCAGAACAGAGAGCCAGATCTTATTATGGGGGCTTCCAAGTTTCCTGTGCAAGCGTCTACCCAGAGCCACACTCCCGGCCTTTCTTCCTCCCACAGTCTTCCTCTCACAAGTGACATCTGGTAGGTGGCTCTGAGAGAAAGCTCTGGGTGTGCTGGCCCCTTCCCTTCCTCTTTTCGGAGACGACTGTGTTCTGGCCGACATCTCTGCTGTGCAGCGTAAAACATTCACCCAGCTGGGTCCCAGACTGGGGAACACGTCTAATTCAGAGGTTAAGCCTTCGTAAACCCACTTGGCCAAAGACCTTAGCCATGTTATCTTAGTGGCTTTATGGATAATAAGAGTGATATTTTCATTTCCATCTGCCAGACTCCTGTGTGTGTATCTCAAATAGTTTAAAACTCAAGTCTAATAGGGAGAAAAGAGGGATATTATTTCTTTGACTTCCTAAAACCCTAATGATCCCTATCTACATGTCAAAGTTTTCTCCATCCTGTAAGGGCCAGACCAAATGCCATCCCTACAACCCCTCCCCCTGAAAGTAGACACGAGCTGACCTTGCTCCAGCCTCTTGCTGTCCTTCCTTGTCTCCCTTTCTCCCTTTCAGTTACTTGTCAAATTCGGCTTTAGAGTTAGCTGTGTACTTATTATACCTCACTACCTAGCATAGGTTGTTCTCAACATCAATGGTTGGGTTTTAAAATACCTAAACTCTTTTCACATGCTAACTGACACTCCCAAACTGAGGTTTATATGCCAAATTCAGACCCTCCTGCATCAGCTGATAAAAACAAACATTTCCAGCTATCACACGGCAGAGTTGCTTCCCAGCCAATTGTTCTGTTCTGCAGTTTCATCATTTTTGTCAGCATGGCAGTTTGGGGACAATTACTTCAATATTTTATTATATTTGCAGTGTTTATTTTATAAAACTAATATAAAGAGTGGGAAAATGAAAATGTTCATCCTGCTGATAAAAAAATAAAGAGCTCACACTTGATTCAGTTAAGGCAAAGATGGAGATTGTCAGGTATACTGAATGCTAGGAAGAGTTAACCTTGCTGTAGATATTTGTTATTTCTGGTAGTTGACTGTTGTGTTAAACTATGAAGGAAAAGAGAAAAAATGAAAAAAAAAAGTTTAACATGGTATATTAGTCAGCATTCTCCAGAGAAACAGAACCAATGGGATGTATGCATATACATAAAGAGAGATTTATTTTAAGGAATGGCTCATGAGATTATGGAGACTGGCAAATCCAAAATCTGCCATTCAGATGTGAAGGCCATCTGCTGACAGGATTTATTCTTGCTCAAGGAAGTTCAATCATTTGTTCTATTCAGGTCTTCAACTGATTGGATGAGGCCCACCTATATTAGGAAGAGCAATCTGCTTTACTTAACATCCACAGATTTCAATATTAATCTCATCCAACAATACCCTCACAGAAATATCCAGAATAATGTTGTCCACATATCTGGGCACATGGCCCAGCCAAGTTGACACATAACATTAACTATCACACATGGTGGGTATATATCCTCAAAATTATGTTCGAAAGACAAGGGATATTATACTTCTCAAACCTCTGAGAATATTTAAATATTATTTTTGTATAGTATTTTGAAATTCCTGGAAATACACACATTTTGTATATTTTAGCATAGTTTTAAGGAGAAAAAAATTAAGGAACTGCCTATAAACTCTTTGTTATATAAAATGGGGATCATTTGGGTGTAGATCTAGGTGTAAAACTGTTTGTGATGTTTAGCAAAAGGCTATTAAATCAAAGTGATTGTTAATGAATTTTATCAACAACAAAATTTTTTTAATGAGCACTGGGTTAACCGGAACCTTCAAGTAACCACAATTTTTTTTCTAAACTCTAAAATTATGGGAAAAAGCAAGTCACCTGACAATAAACTCAATTAGGAATATAACTAAAACAAATGAACCCCAAAGCCAACTCACAGTGCTGGTGTACGTCACCACCTCAGCCTGTGCTCCTCAACTGCGATGATCAACACTTACATCATAAGGACCCTGATTAAGAAAAGGCAAGAAGTTCTGGAGACGTATGGTGGAGATGATTGTAGAACAGTGTGAATGCACTTAATGCTATAGAACTGTACACTTAAAAATGGCTAAAATGGGGGCTTCCCTGGTGGCGCAGTGGTTGAGAGTCCGCCTGCCAATGCAGGGCACATGGGTTCGTGCCCCGGTCTGGGAAGATCCCACATGCCGCGGAGCGGCTAGGCCTGTGAGCTATGGCCGCTGAGCCTGCGCGTCCGGAGCCTGTGCTCCGCAACGGGAGAGGCCACAACAGTGAGAGGCCCGCGTACCGCAAAAAAAAAAAAAAAAAAAAGAAAAAAAATGGCTAAAATGATAAATTTTATGTTATGTATATTTGACCACAATTTTAAAAAAAAGAATATGGTGAGTCACTGACTTTCTTGGCTTGGTATGTATTATTCCTGTTTGTTAGTTAAGACTCCTTGGTTGTAAGCTACAGAACCAGTAACAGCTAGCTTGAGGAAAAAAAGGAGAATTGCAAGGATGCAGGGGGTATATCTCAGAACCCAAGGGCAGGAATACTAAGAGATCTCGGAGGACTAGAGTCAGGAACTGGAAGGCCATTGGGACTCTTCCTTGTCTCTGCTTTTCTCCATGATTCTACTTCATCCTCATTCTCTCAATAACCTGGTTTCTCTGTCTCTCTGGCTCACAGGATGGAATATGCTCACTGCCTTCCTCTCTCCATGACTCCCAAGTTGACTTGACCTGTTATACTCCTGTGTTGAGAATACCTTGCAGTCTCTCACTCCTAATTCCCTATTCCCAAGAAAGGGAAGCTGATTGGCACATCCTAGGTCAGGTGACCTCCCCTGGTCCAACCAGCCCTGGTCAAGGGGTGATGTAAACATGGCCAGTTCTGAGAGAGTAGCTGCTGAGCATATACCTCAAACAGTGTCTTAACATTTGGGAATAACCATCCCACTAAACCAGATCAAGCTCTTCCCTCAAGCTCTTGGCACACAGTTACATTCAGTTTAGTGAACATAGAAGAATCTACAGTGGTATGAATTACATGGTTGGGAGATGTGTCAGGGTCACTTCCTCCTCTACAGCCAAATCCTCCATCTTGGGAGAGCCTGTTACCTCACTCACCATGGCCAAAGACATGGATGGTCTTGGGATGTTCTGTTTCCATCCCAGTCTTCTGTCAAGCTCCAGCCCTGAGGGAGCACAGCAGATGCTCCGTGTTTGACCCTCATGTTCTAAGGCATTGGTCCACAGCCCTGACCGCTTGCCCTACTTTCTCTGAATCTCACAGACCACACACGGCACTGACAGACTTTCCTGTGGTAAAGGGCATCCTTTCCATTTTGCCTGTTCCCAGGGTGTGTCCCTCTTTGTTCCCGGCCAAGGAGAGAGTCTCTTTGCCTCCTCTGAGGGGTTTGTTCTCTGAGTCTCTGCAGGCTCCTTCCCTGTGGCCCTTCCCGCAATGCCTCTGAGTTGCCAGGAAGTTACAGGGTCACATTTATCTATGGTCAAGTCTAATAGGTGTATGTATGGATACCAAGGGGGAAAAGGGAAGGTGGGGTGGGAGGAATTGGGAGATTGGGATTGACACATATACACTCTTGATACTACGTATAAAATAGACAACTAATGAGAACATACTGTATAGCACAGGGGACTCTACTTAATGCACCGTAGTGACCTGAATGGGAAGGAAATCCAAAAAAAAGGGGATATATGTGTATGTATAGCTGATTCATTTTGCTGTACAGTAGAAACTAACACAACATTGTAAAGCAACTATACTCCAATAAAAATTAATTAAAAAGGGGCTTCCCTGATGGCGCAGTGGTTGGGAGTCCACCTGCCGATGCAGGGGGTGCGGGTTCGTGCCCCGGTCCGGGAGGATCCCGCATGCAGCGGAGTGGCTGGGCCCGTGAGCCGTGGCCGCTGGGCCTGCGCGTCCGGAGCCTGTGCTCCGTGGCAGGAGAGGCCACAGCAGTGAGAGGCCCGCGTACTGCAAAAAACAAACAACAACAGCAAAAGAAATTAATTAAAAAAACAAACAATACTGTATTGCATATTTGAAAGTTGCTAAGAGAGTAGACCTTAAAAGTTCTCACCACAAACATATACAAATGTAACTATGTGAAGTGATAAATGTGTTAACTAACCTTACTGTGGTAATAATTTTGCCATACATATGTATATTAAATCATTACATTGTGCACCTTAAACTTACAAAATGTTATATCTCAATAAAGTTGGGAGAAAAAAAAGTCTCATAGGTATAAATTTTCTTCACAACACTCCAGTGTGAAAACATCATATTTCTTCTTTTTTAAAAAAATCCAATTAATCCATCCAGCTGTGAGACCTGCCTGCCAACTGATGAGAAGCCCAATGTAGCCATTACTGGAGCTGGCCCCCGTCTCCATGGGACCAGATGGAGATCCTGGAGCTTATGTGATGCCAAGAAGCTGTGAGGACCCTGATCCTTGGTCCAGGGGAACGGTCGGCAGTACAGTTACACACTTTGCTGCAGGACACAGCTGCCAAGCTGGTCCCACCCTTGCTAACCTGAGTGGGCTCAGGGAAACTCTTTAGGACTTAACGGGGCTCACAAGGAACCTCCTGCAGGTCTCAAGGCCCTCAGGGCTTTGGAGAGGGCGTATGCAGGCCTCAGTGCTGTGGCACCCCTACTTCCCCCCTGGTCCTCCATCTCCAGAGCACTTGTCTCTCCTCTGTTCAGGTCAAATCCACCCTGTAAGCTTTGTAGCCTCACCTCACCCCCCTGTGACCCGAACCTGAGCTTTAGAAAACGAAGGCCTATTAATTGTTTCACAAGGCAAGAGAAGCTTCTAGTTTCAGGATGTAGGCATAGGGGTGTGGGCAGGCAGAAATGTGGGTACGATTTATTCTTCGATGAGTCTTGGAAACTGGACACTATTGATTTCTTCATCAAGAGAAGCTACCAAGAAACGTGCCACTCATCTGCACAGCCTCACAGTTCTCCCACCCTAGAAAGGAGAGAAAGGCGTCCACCCAGATCACAGACCGGTGACTGGGAGGAGGAGACCCCCTCACAGAGTACCTCACCTGCAGCAATCACCGGACAGCATCAGTGTCAGGGTGAGGACCCCCTCACCATGCAGCTTCCTACACGAAGTGGTGAGCATGGGAGTTATTTTTGGACAAAGTGTCCTAAGTATGCAGTGCATTCTTTATAATCATTGTCTATGATGGTTAAGTATTAAATCGTAGTTAGTACTTGTTTCAACCCATAATAAATGAGAGGTATTACATGGTGCATACAACCTTCCCCAGGACGCAAAAGACTTGAGTTTTCAAAATTTCTATTCCAACTCCTCTAAACTGTAAGCCCACAAAAGTCAGCGTCCCCAGTCTTAATCACCTCTGTCCTCCCACACTCAGACACCACTATAGGACTCTGTAATGACTCAGTGAATTGACTTCTTTCATTTAAGCACCCAAGTGAAGATAAAAGATAAAACCCTTGCCCACCATTTCCCTGTGGACCTGTGGGGAGGATGCACCTGTGATGTTTGTGTCTGAAATGAGGACGGAGGACACACTGCCAGGGGAATTCCATGAACAAGTGGTTGGGGAGTGTCTGTAATCCTTCCAGGGAGTAAAGAGTTAGCTCCTGAAATAAGCCCACTGGACACGGGCAGGTCCAGAATTGAGGCCAGTATCCATCTACCCAATGGAGATGATTTCCTCAAAGAGGGAGACCCATCGTTTCTCTCCACCCTGAGATATCCATCACCATCTGAACTCTCACTCTCCTAGTGTTTGCTATAAAGACTTGGCAACATTTTTACTCAAAATTCACTATCTGAATCAAAAATCATCCCATTATAGAAAAGAATTTGAAAAAGAACATACATAACCGAATGATGAAATATAGACACTCGCTACCCTAAAATCTCCAGCATATTTTTAGAACAGAATACATTCAGATAATCCACGATGCCTGTGCTGCCAACTTGCAGCCTCCTGGGGAATTTGTTGGGAGCTACCTTCTTGCCCAGCAGGCCCACATTTGGGACTGGACACTTTCTGCTGGGTGATCTGGGCTGGGAGAGAACAGCAGCCTGAAAGGGACTCCACAGCCCTGCAAGGAAAAGATTGAAAAGCCACTGCACTCTGCTGCAAGGCTAAGAAGGCCTTTCATTGCTAATGAAAACAATTTGGAGAACTTGGCCAGGAGCCTGGAGCTGGAGGAACCAGAGCCATGGGTAAGTTATTAAGTGCCCTATAAAAGCCCCACTGGGCAATTTAGAGTCCCTGGCTCAGCTATTGGATGAATCCATGGGGCCTGAGGAGGCATCAGTGCCCCAGCCTGGATGCAGGTTGGTGTCACTGGGGTCAACACCAGGCCAGGGAAAAGGAGAGAAAGAAAAGAAAGTTGAGAGAAAGCCATTTTCAGCTTTAGGCTGTCAAATGGGGTTTCAAACATTTTGGAGAAATGGAGCAGGGTAGAGAGCATTTATTTGCTCAAGGAGTCAGGAATCCTCACCTCTCTTACCCAAGTGTCATTTTCCAGAAGTCATCACCTACTTCTTGAGTCACGTCTCGAAACTAAGGTTTCTTCTTGGTATTAGTTAGAAGATGTGCACTTTCAAGCTTTCCCAACCCGTGAGAGGAGCTAGATAGAGGTTCTGGGAAATGAGATGGGGGCCTTTCCACCTGTGTTTCCTTAAAGGCTGTAGTATTCATGCTGACGTTCCTTTCTCCTATTTATTAGTGCTTAGTCTTTCCACTTGTCAAGTGGAGTGTTTAGCTGTCAGTCCTGACAGCCTCTCCCATTTCTGGCAGCGCCCGGAAAAACACACCAAGGCACTCAGCTCAGAGGCAGGGAGCCCCCCCAGCTCGGAGTGATTTCCAAGGCGGGGTCCTAACCAGAGGCTCCTAGAACTGTAGGGTCAGGAAGGACCTTTAGAAAATCCACCCCTCCCCTGGCACACAAGGAGACTGAGCCAGAGGGCTGGGTTGATTTCAAGGCCACCTTGCTGTTTGCTCTTTCCTGCTCCCTAGCCCAACCTCAAACTTGACAGTGAGGAAGACCTGTCCTATCCACTGGCAGGAGGGTGTTGTGGGAATCAATTCAGTCTGAAGGATGAATGAATGACTTGAATATTGATACAGAGTGGGAGTCTGTGTTGTGAGCTGTCCTATCCACTGGCAGGAAGGTGTTGTCCTATCCACTGGCAGGAGGGTGTTGTGGGAATCAATTCAGTCTGAAGGATGAATGAATGACTTGAATATTGATACAGAGTGGGAGTCTGTGTTGTGAGCTTCTTTGCATGATTAGCTCCCTGAAGGTAGGGGTTTGTTTGATCCTTCACTGATATCCCCAGCTCTTAGAACAATGGCTGACACAGCAGGCACTCAAAAGAATGTATTGAACAAATGAATGGGAAAAAAGAAAAAACATGGAACTATAGAGTTTAACAACTGGAGGGATCCCTAGGGTCAACCTCAAATCTTGGTTGATAAGCCCCAGCAAGGGTTATGCTTCTCTTCAAACTACTGTAGCCTCAAGGGTGGAAAAGTCAAGCAGGCCTCCATGATGGAGATTGATCAAGTCTCACATTCAGGTTCTCTTTCTGCTTTGCTGTGACATGAAACTCATTTTGAAAAACAAAACAAAACAAAAATTAAGCCCTAATTATTAGCTCTTTTTTTGGCACAGGAAAAAAAAATTCCAATCCAGCTCTGAGCATAACATGTCTGGTCATATTCACTCTTAAGTTAAAAAAAAACAACAACAATAAAACCCCCCAACTTTCTTGGCATTCCATGTCCTTATCCCAGGTTCATGGAGCAGTCAGAAGACACATAACATTTGTGAACATCTTCTTGGTCACAGCGAAAGCCAGCTTGGCCTCCCAAATGTTTCTCCAACATCTGGGACTCACAGGCAGGTCAGCTCTTGGCTAGAACAATCTGGGTGACAACTGTCCATCAGAAAAAGCTGCAGAGGTCTTAAGGTCCCTCTATCACACGGCTCGCCACAGTCCTCCCCCCTGATAATGAGAGACCCTCCCCATGTCCCAGCCCAAGGACACCTACTAGAAAGACCCTGCTCATTAACTGACCTTGGACACCCTGCAGACCACAGGGCCTGTTGGGAGATGGTGTGGGTGACGAAACTGGCAGGCTGTGGGCTAATGGCCAGGGAAGTTGCACATCTCCCTCTGCATCTCCCTCTGCAGCCTCTGACTGCCCTTCCCCACGCTCAATAGCACGAGGGTCTGTTCGTGTGGCACCCCTGGCTGCTCCATCCTTCCCCTGGCTCTTCCCTCAGCACTGGAGCCCTTGTGTATGTTGTGTGAGCAGAAGCAAAGGTGCAGAAAGATGGTTGTCACCCGTCAACAGTCGTTACCTTGGGCAGTGCTGTAGGGGGGTGGGGCAGATGGAGATGATTAAACTTTTCTTTTAGCCATGTCTGTGTGGCTCGACTTGTTACAACCAGCATCTATTACACATACAATTTTTTAAATCCAGTAAAATTAGAAAGCAAGTTGCAAAAGGATACCTGTCGTATGATATCATCTATATAAAATCCCAAACTACAAAAACTATGTACTGTTTATAGAGCTATACCTAGGTAGTAAAAGCCCAAAACCTGCCCAAACACTTCAACTGGATCTGTGACATCTTGTTTCCTTAAAACAAAAACCAAAACAGAAACCTCAAAACAAATATAGAAGGTTAATGTTCATTGGAGTGGGGGATGGGTACTTGGGTGACTGTTACAGTATTCTTCATAATTTTCCATATGTTTGAAATACTTCAAAGGCTAAAATTTTTTTTTTTTTTTTTTTTTTTTGCGGTACACGGGCCCTCTCACTGTTGTGGCCTCTCCCATTGCGGAGCACAGGCTCCAGACGCGCAGGCTCAGCGGCCATGGCTCACGGGCCCAGCCGCTCCGCGGCATGTGGGATCTTCCCGGACCGGGGCACGAACCCGTGTCCCCTGCATCGGCAGGCGGACTCTCAACCACTGCGCCACCAGGGAAGCCCCAAAGGCTAAAATTTTAACTACAATAAAGGGGAAAAAAAGGACTCAGTTTACTTTATTTGTAACTTATCATCTTAGCAAGTCGCTATGCATCCTCCAGATATAAGAGAGAGGGGAAGGAAAGAGGAAGAAAGGATCACAACAAGTCTGGGAGAGCTAGATTGCTCTTCTGATTTTCCTTATTCTTTGTCTTAGTCAGTTTGAGCTGCTGTAACAAAATACTATAGACTGGGGGGCATAAACAACAAATATTTATTTCTCACAATTCTGGAGGTTGGTTAAGTCCAAAATCAAGGTGCCAGAATAATCTATGTCTGGTAAGGGTCCTCCTCCTGGTTTTCAGATGGCCACCAACCTACTCTAAGCTCTTCTTATAAGGGCACTAATCCCACCATGGGGGCTCCAACCTCACAATCCCATCTAAACCTAATTACTTCCCCAAAGACCCACCTCTGATACCATCATATTGAGGATTAGGGCTTCAACATATGACTTTTGGGGGGACACAAACATTCAGTTTATATTATTCTTCTACAGTGTTTTATTTGGCAACAAACAAAGGAGAGAGCCAAAATTAATGTCCTCTGGCTAAATGGCTAGCTGGCTGGCTGGATGGATGGATGGTGGAATCTTGCCTTCATCATGAAGGCTCACAGAGGCCATCCCCCAAGGCTGTGGAACTGCTCACTGCTCACCTCTGGTTCTAATACAATGCATTCATGAAACTGAGCCCCTTGTGCTTTTGCCTGTCAGACCACAAGAACCTACCTGTGCTAATAAGTAGTTGGAAGACAAAGAGCACTTGCTACCGATTACCCTCCTTGTGCAGTGGGGAGGGGGAGGGGTGAATATTCCTTGTCCTTCCCCCGTCCTGAGTGGAGACCTGTAGCTGTGGCTGTAGGGACCCAAGGGGATGGTGGCTCCCCTGCTCTCAGAGGATAGGAAATAATAATGAACTGTGTGGCCATTCCAAATGCACTACCTCAATTTTTTTCCTCCATAACAAACAAAAAAAGTCCCCGAGAAATAGCTGGCAGGGCAGGTGTTCTACATCCCCTTTTCTTGGGGAGGGGGCGCGTGTAACTTGGATACAGGGAGTTGAGGGCCTGGCTGGGGTCACAGTTAAGAGCGTGTCCCCTGGCTCAGAGAGCAGAGTACCACTGGGCTCTAGAAGCCAGCCTGGAGGGGAAGTGCCCAGCCTACCAGAGCAGCCAATGTTTACTAAGCAGTTCCTATGTTCCAGGTGCCGTGCACATCGGCTGGTGTTTAATTCTTGCAGCAGCTTTGAGTTAGGCGGGCTGTGTGGCTGGGAGGTCAGTTGTGCACATTACGAACGACCCTGCTGAGGGAGGTGGAGACTGGGCTGCAGAGGACCAGACTCCACACTAAGGATCCATCCACTGGGTGAGCCGGAGCTATCTGGGGCTTTTAATAGAGCAGTGGCTTAACCCAACTTGATTTTTGGAGAAGTCTCTCTGGCTTCGGGGTGGAGAGTGGATTGGAGGGGGCAGGAGTGGAGGCCGAAAGGCATCTGTGAGGTTGCTGCTGTGGCTGGGAATGAGCAAAGGTGGGGAAGACTAGAGCTGGGACCTTGGCAAAAGGGGATGGCTCCCAGGTCTGGAGTGGGAAGCAGCGTGGAGAATCACCGGGGAAGGGAGCCGGGTAGGAGGCAGCAGCCAGACAAGGAGGAAGAAACCACTGACAGAGAGGGGGTCTTGCGTAGGCTCGGCCACCAACTAGTCTTGGGACTTTGGGCGAGTCACAGCACCCCTTTGGGACTCAGTTTCCACTTCTGTAAAATGATGGGGCTGGATGCAGCCTCTCCCACTGCAATGCCTCTGGGTCCTGGTGCCCTGTGCCGTTGGGAGTGCCAGAGAAACTGCCAGGGTGGCAGGGAGTGGTGAGCACCCAGGAGCCAGTTGGCATCCCGGCAAGCAGACTGGCAATGCTAAGGCAAAGGGCAAGCAAACGCTGCCAGGCTCGCCCGTGTGGCCAGGACACTGAAGTCACCACAGCAGGGTTCCAGCCGGGCATGGGCTGGGCCATGAGCTGCATCCTCTCTTTACATAACCGTCTTCACAACAGCTTGTTCTCTCAGTCGGGTGGTGCCAGGCCTCTGATCGAACGGCTTTTGCAGTTCCTCACTGTCAAGTTTGAGGTTGGGCTAGGGAGCAGGAAAGAGCAAACAGCAAGGTGGCCTTGAAATCAACCCAGCCCTCTGGCTCAGTCTCCTTGTGTGCCAGGGGAGGGGTGGATTTTCTAAAGGTCCTTCCTGACCCTACAGTTCTAGGAGCCTCTGGTTAGGACCCCGCCTTGGAAATCACTCCGAGCTGGGGGGGCTCCCTGCCTCTGAGCTGAGTGCCTTGGTGTGTTTTTCTGGGCGCTGCCAGAAATGGGAGAGGCTGTCAGGACTGACAGCTAAACACTCCACTTGACAATACACATTTTACATATTTCCAGCTGTATAGCCATGATAAGTGTCTTAAATTCTCTGTGCCTCAGTTTCCTTGTGCCTGCAGAGATAAACGTGGTGGGGCCCATTATGGCCCTCTACACTGGGGATGGTAATGCTACCTACTTTGCTCTTAGGAATATTAAGTGAGAAAATACTAGTAAACCTTTAGCACAGACCTAGGCATACTGAAGTTTGCAGTTACTGATAGCTATGACCATAATTACAGCTTCGCCGTCAGTACTTATGGAGCGCCTGACACCACGCCAGGCTCAGGGGACACAGTGCTAACCTATTAGCCTGGCACGCAGGGCCCCTGCCCTCAGAGTTACTGTCTGGAGGGGAGGCGGACAAGTTAACCCGTATGCATTAACTAGTACAGGTGCACTCTGCTAGGCATGCAGGGGGTGCTGCGGGAGCACATACGAGAGGCTGAACCCCCAGCACTTACTATGGTCTTTTCACTGTTAAGCTCCACCCAGTGGAGAAACAGATACGTGTCACCCAAGGGTGGGGGGTGAGACAACGGGTTTTAGTCTTAGAAGCATGAGGCTGGGAAATTAGTGTTCCCATGATCAAAGGTGGTGGTCCGGGCCAGGGTAGTGGTGTTGGAGTTGGAGAGAGGAGGACAGGGAGAAGGGACAGGACCTAGTAACTGAGTGGACAGTGGGGACAGGGTGTGTGTGTGCTGGTTCTGTGTGTTCACAGGAAGGTCAAGGATGAGGCCCAGGTTTTTGACTGGCAGGGGAATGGTGAGGCCATTCAGTTCCACTTCCAATCCTCTTCCAGCCCATAAAGTACTATAGTGATTAATTTCATGTGTCAACTTGACGGTGCTCAGATGGGCCATGGTGTGCCTAGATGTTTGATCAAACATTATTCTGGGTGTGTCTGTGAGGGTGTTTTTGGCTGAGATCGACATTTGAACCAGTTGACTGAGTAAATCAGATTGCCCTCCTAATATGGGTGGGCCTTGCCCAATCAGATGAAGACCTGAATAGAACAAAAAGGCGGACCTTCCCACGAGTAAGAGGGAACTCCTCCTGCCTGACTGATGGAGCTGAGACGGGGATCTTTTCCTGCCTTTGGACTCCAGCTGAAACATCAGCTCTTCTTGGGTCTCCAGCCTGCTGACTTTCAGACTAGAACTTACACCAACAGCTCTCCTGGGTCTCCAACTTGCTGACTGCAACTCTTGGGACTTCTCACTCTGCAAAACTGTGTGAGCCAATTCCTTGTAATAAATTTCTTTCTATGTATACATACGCATCCTACTGGTTCTGTTTCTCTGGAGAACACTGACGAATACAGGTACATTTGTGAAATCTAGAAAAAGGGCCCTCTAGGCAGCTGCAGCCACTGACAAGGTGAAGGCCTGTGAGCGGAACAGATGGACCCCGTCTCCCTCACTCCCTCCTGGCTGGGAGCACGGCACAACCTGCACAGACACACACAGTGTTCTGGACACCACGGACTGAAACAGGGGACAGAGAGGCCAGTTGATGTGATGAGTTTTAAACATGTTGGTTTTGAAGTGTCTGAAGGTAATGGTGAGACTGAGAGGCTTTTTTGGTTTCTTTTTTTCCTTTTTTTAAATTGGGGTGCAATTCACACAACATGAAATTAACCATTTTAAAGTGTACAATTCAGTGGCATGGAGTACATTCAGAATGTTGCGCAATCAGTGATGTGACAGACAGGGCTTACTTTCCAAAACATAAAAGCAGCTCATACAGCTCAATAACAAAACAAACAAACCAACAAACAACCCAGTCAAAAAACGTGCAGAAGACCTAAATAAACATTTCTCCAAAGAAGACATACGGATGGCCAATAGGCACATGAAAAGATGCTCAACATCATTAATGAAAATCAAATGCAAATCAAAAGTACAATGAGGTATCACCTCACGCCTGTCAGAATGGCCATCGTTAAAAAAAAAAGTCTACAGGGCTCCCCTGGTGGCGCAGTGGTTAAGAATCCGCCTGCCAATGCAGGGGACACGGGTTCAAGCCCTGGTGCGGGAAGATCCCACATGCTGCAGAGCAACTAAGCCTGTGTGCCACAACTACTGAGCCCACGCGCCACACACCACAACTACTGAAGCCCATGCACCTAGAGTCCATGCTCCACAATAAGAGAAGCCGCTGCAATAAGGAGCCCACGCACCACAACGAAGAGTAGCCCCCGCTCTCTGCACCTAGAGAAAAGCCCCCATGCAGCAATGAAGACCCAATGCAGCCAAAAATAAAAAAAGATAAATAATAAAATATTTACTAGAAAGTATGTTTAAGAATAAATAAATAAAATAAAATAAAATGCTGTTATGGAGACAAGATGAAAACAAATTCCAACCCATTCAATAAAATTGCTGTATACTTTAAAAAAAAAAAAAGTCCACAAATAGGGACTTCCCTGGTGGCGCAGTGGTTAAGAATCTGCCTGCCAATGCAGGGGACACGGGTTCAAGCCCTGGTCCGGGAAGATCCCACATACCGCGGAGCAACTGAGGCCGTGCGCCACAACTACTGAGTCTGCGATCTAGAGCCCACGAGCCACAACTACTGAGCCCGCATACCACAACTACTGAAGCCCAAATGCCTAGAGCCCGTACTCCACACAAAAGAAGCCACCACGATGAGAAGCACACGCACCACAACGAAGAGTAGCCCCTGGTCGCCGCAACTAGAGAAAGCCCACGTGAAGCAACGAAGACCTAACATAGCCAAAAAATAGATAAATAAATAAATTTATTTTTTTAAATGTCTACAAATAATAAATGCTGGAGAGGGTGTGGAGAAAAGGGAATCCTCCTACACTATTAGTGGGAATGTAAATTGATGCAGCCACTGTGGAAAACAGTTTGGAAGTTCCTTATAAAACTAAAAATAGAGTTACCATATGATCCAGCAATCCCACTCCTGGGCGTATATCCAAAGAAAACCCTAATTTGAAAAGATACATGCACTCCAATGTTCACAGTAGTACTATTTACAATAGCCAAGACACGGAAGCAAGCTAAATGTCCATCGATAGATGAATGGATAAAGAAAATGTGGGATAGATATACAATGGAATACTACTCAGCCATCTAAAATAATAAAATAATGCCATTTGTAGCAACATGGGTGGACCTAGAGATTATCATACTAAATGAAGTAACTCAGACAAAGACAAATACCATATGATATCACTTATATGTGGGATCTAAAATATGATACAAATGGACTTATTTACAAAACAAACAGACTCACAGACATAGAAAACGAATTTTTGGTTACCAAAGGGGAAAGGGGGGTGTGGGATAAATTAGGAGCTTGGGATTAACAGATACTACTATATATAAAATAAACAATAAGGACCTACTGTATAGCACAGGGAACTATATTCAATATCTTGTAATAACCTATAATGAAAAAGAATATATATATGTGTAAAACTGAATCACTTTGCTGTACACCAGAAACTATCGTAACATTGTAAATCAACTATATTTAAAAAAAAAAAAATGTTGTGCAACCATCACCTCTACCTAGTTCCAAACATTTTCATCACCCACAGAAGTAGTCACTTCCCATTCCCCCCTCTCCTCAGCCCCTGGCATCCATTAATCCACTTTCTGTTTCTATAGATACACCTGTTTTGAATATTTCATGTAAATGGAATCACAGTTTGTGACCTTTTGTGTCTGGTTTCTTTTGTTTAACATCCGTTTGTTTGTTTCTTTTGAAGGCTGAGGAGATGATGGAAAGGGGCCAGCAGAGGTGGGAGATGTTGATAACACAGGAGAGAAAGAGGATATAGCCAATAGAAAGCGACGCTGAGAATGCACCGGAGGGGGTGGGATGAGAGGAGCCCAGCAGGGACTGCCTTCTGCACGAGTGGGGGGACACCTCTGTCATGGAGGGAAGGAGAAGGGCGTGGGGGAAGATGCACACATGGTCATAACTATAGGTTTGGCAGCAGTGGAGGGGATTTCCATCTGATGGTTTCTATCTTCTCTGTGAGAGAAGAGGTTGGCCACCTGCTGAGAGGCAGAGAAGTTGGAAGGTTTGAAGAGAATGAGGATGATTTGAAAATATTTGCTATGGGGAAAGGGGAAGATCTTTCTTGGGAAAAAGAAGGACTTTTCCAGGCAATGTTGAGGGACCGGGTGAGGTTGGGGTTAGTGAATTCATAGTGACATTAATCCGTAGTGTTATCTAATTTTATCTACAGATCTCAGCAACCTGGACATGACAGGTGTCTACATGTAACACTTGGAGCTATGGCAGCTATCCTGTAACCATGAGGACACAAGTTTAAGAGCTAAGCCAATACACTGAGGATGGCAGAGCAAAGGTTGGTTGTAACCTCCAGTGTACTCTGCATACAGTAATTGGGATGTTTCTGTCCATAAGTCAGATCTTATTGTTTCTCTCCTTAAAGTCCTTTAATGACTTTCTGCTTCTCCAAGAAAAATTCCAAGTTTTTACCTTAGTTTGTAAAGCCCCACTTGATCTGGCCCCCTGCTGCCTCTCTTGACTTCATCCTTCCACTCGCTCCCACTCCCCCTCCATGCCACCCTCTGGCATCCTTGCGGATCCTTGACTTTTTCCAGCACATTCCAGCCTCAGAGCCTTTGCCCTGGCTGTTCTGCTTTGCCTGGGATGCTCTCAGCCCAGATGCCTGGCTTGTTCCCTCATTTCCTTCAGTCCTGTTTAGATGCCACCTCATCAGAGAGGCATTCTCTGGCCACCCTCTGGCACCTTCATCGCTCTATTCTCTTTTCTTGCTTTATTGTTCTTTGGAGCCCATGTTGGCACCTCACACTGCACAGACTTATTTGTTCACTTGTTTATTCACACACACACACACACACACACACACACACACACACACACACACACACGAATGTGAGCTTCCTGGGAGCAGGCCTCTGTTCAATCCCCCAGCACCTAGAACAGCGCTCGGCACCTAGTAGTTGTTCAACAAATCTTTACTGAATGAATGAATGAATGAAAAGAAAAGGCCAAGGTCCTTGATGACTAGTATTGAGCCACTGCACTGACCCTGGAGCCACCCAGGCCCACACTTCTCATCACACGAGAGAGTTGCCAACTGCCAGGATGTAGGGGAAAGTGGCCAAGGCTGAGGCAGAAGGGACAGGGCACTGGGGACCGGGGTAAAACTTGCCCACTTCACCATGACCTGGTCTGGCTGGCCAGTCCCAGCCCCCATAGAGAAACTGAAACCAGAAATCTAGCTCTTAACCTTGGCACCTCACTTATACAATGATCCGCATACTTGGTTTCAGTAAGAGAGAAGTCTCACACTTCTTCAACCAGGACAAACCCCTGTCCCCAGGTACACCAGTTAGGTTCAGTTGCAAACCACAGGAACATGGAAATTAGTGGCCTACACAAACTGAGGGTTTGAATTTCCTACCATCACAAGTCTAGGCTAGAGAGGCTAGCATGCAGGTCAGGGCGGGTACAGCCACCCTCATGTTCTCAGTGACCCTGGCTCCTTCCGCCTTTCTGTCCCACCATCCTGAGCATGTGGCCCTTAGTCTCATGCTCCCATGATGGCTGCATTCCCTCCAGCATTTGTCCACAGTCCAGGGAGGAAGGGGGAGAAGGGCAATGGAGCAAAGCCACAGGCCAGGAGAGCTTTCCTAGAAACCCCACTCAGTGACTTTAGGTTTGCATCTCACTAGACAGAACTATGTCACATGGTCACCCCAGCTGCAAGACAGTCCACGTACCTGTCACTCCAAACAAAACCAGGATTCTGTCATGAGGAAGAAGATGAGAAGAGATGGTGCGTAAGCTGGTGATTTTCAAACTTGAGTGTGCCTCAGGGTCACCTGGAAGGCTTATTAAAATCCAGATTTTTGGGCTTCCCTGGTGGCGCAGTCGTTGAGAATCTGCCTGCCAATTCAGGGGAGACGAGTTCGAGCCCTGGTCTGGGAGGATCCCACATGCCGCGGAGCAGCTAGGCCCGTGAGCCACAACTACTGAGCCTGCACGTCTGGAGCCTGTGCTCCGCAACAAGAGAGGCCGCGATAGTGAGAGACCCGCGCACCACGATGAAGAGTGGCCCCCGCTTGCCACAACTAGAGAAAGCCCTCGCACAGAAACGAAGACCCAACACAGCAAAAAAAATTAATTAATTAATAATAAAAGAAATCCAGATCTTTGTCCTTCCCCTCGTCCCCAACCAGTTTTCCAGTTGATGCTGGTGACAGGGAACATACTTTGAGAACGGCTGGCACCCCAGCGCATAGCACTGTGAAATACGCAGAGAGCGTAAGTTCACGCTGAACGCTGACTGGCTTAGTCACAGAGTGGTCGCCATGGATTTTCCGGGACAACGTCACTGTGGCTAATGTGTCAGCTGGTTTGGCTTTGCGTTACCTGCCATCCTCCCATTTCCAACAGCCCATCTGCCTTCCCCTGCAGCCCACACAAGAAACTGCCTTCAGAGCCTCCTGGCCAAGCCTGAGTGTGTCTGCAAAGACTTTTAGGTGAGGAGGCACTGAATCCAACTCGCAGGTGCCTGGAGACGTCAGGATGGGCTGCTCCCTGCAGACCTTCCTGAGAGGCTCCAAGCTGCCCTTTTGACAGGCGGGTTCTTCCGGAGAAGTGCCACTGCCCCTGTCATTCACGTCTGCAGAATTCATCGTTACATTTCACCGTCAGCTTCTAGTGACACGGGCCACGTGAATACCTAAACGTCCTGCAGCTAGAAAAGTCTCCCACACAGACGTGCCCACCTCTGCTTTTGAGGATGAGGATTTTTATTTTTAATTGAGAAAAAAAAATCACATACCACGCAATTCACCCTTTTAAAATACGGTCTAGTAGCTTTCAGTACATTCAGAGTTCTGCGGCCATCACCACTAATTCACAGAACATTTTCATCATCCCGTAAAGAAATCCCATTTACTGTCCCCGCCCCCAACTCCTCCCCCCACTCGCCCCCCTAGAGACCTTCTGTCACTAGGGACCTGCCTATTCTGGACATTTCTTTTAAATGAAATCATACAATATGTACTCTTCTGTGCCTGGCTTCTTTCACTTAGCATAATGTTTTCAAGTTTATACATGTTGTAACATGTAGCGGCACTTCATTCTTTTTTTATGGCCAAATAATAATCCATTGTATGGATATACGGCATTTAGTTTATCCATTCATCAGGTGATGGACATTTCAATTTTTTTCTACTTCTTGGCTATTACGACTAATTCTGCCATGAGCATACCTAGGAGTGGAATTGCCGGTTCTCAGAGTAACCCTGTGTTTAACTTATTGAGAAACTGCCTGACTGTTTGCCAAAATTACTGCACTATTTTACATTCGCATAGCAATGTGTGAGGGCTCCAATTTCTCCACATCCTTGCCACCACTTGTTCGTACCTGTCTTTTTGATTACGGACATTCTAGTAGGTGTGAAACCAAGGCCAGATTAAAGTCTCCATTTTTACACAGAAAAACCTAGGCCTGCAAATAAACAGGTCTGTGAACCAGCCACTGACCAGTGAATTGGAATACAAGAACATTATTCATGATTTTATCACCACCAAGTGATGGTGTCCCACATAGGGGACGTGGACTAGCTTGGTTCTTCTTTTCCATGGAAACAGTCATCCATTGAGTTGCATGGTGTTCCTTCCTTGACATGATGTTTTCAGATGAAAAAGCTCTCGTCTCCTGCAGCGACCCAGAGGTAGGTCTCTTTGATCGGTTTTGCATTGTGTGCTTCCTGTCACACCAGGGTTGAACAAAGACCCAGAAAGCCAGGCTGGGACAAGAGGCTGCCTGCGTCACAGCCCACGTACAGCCCCTCCGGAGGCCAGGCTCCCTTGCAATCTCCAGCCGGCTCTCCTGGTTGACCAGGCTTCTCTGTGAAAAGCTAGTAGAGCACACACAGCCCCGGACAGCATTTGGAGACTAAAGGAAAACACACACAGCGATAGAAATAAAACCTGGCAATAACTGTATGCGGATCTATGTTTCTTAAACTTAAAAAAAGCTATGTCTTCTTTAGAGCAACATAAAAACCTCAAGGCCACTCCCCACCCATGATTCTGATACATTGAGAAGCACCTCTCGTCTGTGTTTCCCCTCTTCCAAGAATATTTTATTGAATTTTATTTTCTGTACTTCGGCTATAAAGATACATTTTCCAAATATAAAATTATGCTCTAAACTTGAATGTTCCTTTAAAAACACCCATGTTTTTGCACGCATTGGAAGTATTCCCCCCAGGGATAGGAACCCTGAGAACCTTGGAGCTCCAGCATAGACGCTGACCAATGGGTGATTTGGCATATTGATTCAGGGTGAAAATTTGGAGCCCAACAAACATAGTTTCAAATCCGAGTGCTGCCATTCAATAAATGTGTGGTCTTGGGCAACTTCCATAACCTTTCCAGATCTTTCTGTTCTTTCTTCATCTATAAAATGGGAACACCAACTACAGTACTACCTATTCCACATGGGTCACCAGGAGAAGCTAGATCAGATAATGCATACAGAACACTTAGCACCCGGCACATAAGGCACACGCAAGCAAATGGTAGCCACACCAAAACTTGTTGCCCAGCATAGAATATAACCAGTGACCACATGGAACTGAGAATTTTCACAATGTACTATTTTCACATCTTTCTCTGCTTCCTCTTTTAAAGAAAAGGCCTCACACCCACTTGTTTTTCTAGAAGAGGACGACTGTGGGCCAAAAAGAGGTTAAGAAGTTTTGCAGGAGCTCTTCATGGAAACAAGGCCAGGCCAATAAAATACTGTGTCAGCTGAGTCACAGAACATTGGAATGACAGATCTACAGGACTGGAAGGGACCTCAGAGATCTGTCACTCTCACCTGACTGATGAAGACACTGAGACCCAGAGAGGTGAAGATCCCACCTCCTCAGTCCCAGGGCCAGCAGCGCAGTCTGGGTGAAGAGCTCCTCCCAGAGTTGTGCAGTGCGCGACCACCACCTGTGCAGCCACGTGGCCCTGCACATCCTCCCCGGGGCACAGTGACGGAATAAGGTGGTCCAGTCAGAGGGCATCTCAGGACTTCTGGGAATGTTGGCACAATGACTCCCACGCTTTTCCCACTCCCTGGAATAATGAAGCCCAAGAAGCTGCTGGTACTGTCGTACAGCCACAAGGGGAGAGCCTGCCCGAGGTCATGTGGAGGTCAGAGATGAAAGAAGAGAAGATGGCTTGGTTCAGTCCCTACAATCCAACCATGCCTGAATGTAGATCTGCCTCATAGACTGCTTTCTGCTCAATTGTTTGAGCCAGTTAGTGTCGGTTGTTCTGCCACTTGCTAACTTGCTATGACAAGTTATAACAGAGGGGTTCAAAGTGCTGTAAAGATCTAAGGAGGAAGATTTCAGATCACAAAAGCCTTCCTGAGCCACGTTACATCAAAGGAGGATCTGAAAGGAAGAATGGGATGTGGACATGCTGTGAAGGGAGAGTCAATTCCGGGAAGGAAAAGACCTTGAACAGATGCCTGAGATAGGCAAGCCTGTGGTGCGGAGCGTTCGGGGAATTAGATTAAGTCAATTTGGCTAGAACGTTGGGTACCTGAAGGGAGTAATGGGAATTAGATTAAGTCAATTTGGCGAGAACGTTGGGTACCTGAAGGGAGTAATGGGAATCAGATTGAAGATGTACGTTCCTACCAGTCTGAAGTTTGTTCTTTTGTGTGCAGATAATTAGGAGTAGAGCAATCAGGGTTGGGTTTCCGAATGAATTCAGTAAAGGAGAGAGATGAGAACGAAACGAGAGAACTGTTTGGGAGGCTATTTGTAATTGTCGATGCAAGAGAGTCCATGGCTTCTAGGGTGCCCATAGTCCCAATTTGCCCGGAACTAAGGCATTTTCCAGGATGTGGGACTTTTGGTGCTGAAACTGGGACAGAGTCGGGCAAACTGGGATGCTTAATCACCCTAAACCATAAAGGAAAATGTTGATAGATTTCATTGAGTGAAAATAACATAGGACTAAAAAGATAGGAAACAGTCTACATACATCAAAATTTCAGTATTTTTCTCCAGAAGAAAATTAAAATAAATGAAAATCCCTTTTGAGACTTCCTGATTCCTATCATCCAACCTCCCCGTACCCTGGATACCACCAGCACCAGGAACCTCATCACCTCTGAATTCCCAAATTTCAACATCCTACTTTAACCAAAGCCATTCATATTTTCAGCACTCTCTTGTCCTTTCAGAGCCCTCCAGTACCTTCATTGCTCCCCTTTCTCCTTTCTGTCTTCACCCTCTTCTTTATCTAGCCAAGACTACTGCATCAACCAACTCAGTCAATATTATACCTTTTGGTCCTCTGCCCTTGGCAAAACTTTGGACTCTGGGTCAGTTCCACCATCGATCCCCCTTCTACATAAAGACTGTAGATAAACCTTGGATGAAAGCTCAATGCTGCCCACCAATGCTTCTTTCCCTTCCTCTCTCCCACTTCCCCACTCAACTCTTCAAGCCCTGCCCTACCACTGATGTGGCTGTGTGACCTTGGGCCAGTTGTGAGGGTTAAACACATTTACATGTGGAAAAACACTTAGCACAGTGCTTGGCAGGTGATAAGTACCCTGTAAGTGTTAGCTTTTACTCACACAAGGATTTCAACTGCACACTTAGAAGGGTTGAATCAGTGTCTCAAGCAGTGTAGGTCACACCACTGGGGTGTTTGATAAATCAATCACACGGGGCATGAAATCACTGTGCAAAATTTTACTTTTGCAAAGATTTAACCAGACATTTCATCAAGGAAGACAGAAATAAGCTCATGAGAGGCTGCTCAACACCATTAGTCATTAGGGAAATGAAAATTAAAACTACAGTGATCTCCACTACGCACGTATTAGAATGTCTAACATTTTAGAAACCAATCTTAACCAAGGATTGGCAAAGATGTGGAGGAATTAGAACTCTTACGTGCTGCTGGTGGGAATGTAAAACGTTTGAGAAAACAGGTTTACAGTTTTTTTCATTTTGTGGCAATGTCTTAAAATGTTAAATATACACCTACCATAAGACCTAGCCATTCCCCTCCTAGGTATTTAGCCAAGAGAAAAGAAAGCATACGTCCACACAAGATGTGTACACAGATGATCATAGCAACCTTAACTGTAATAGCCCAAGGCTGGAAACAACCCAAATGTCTCTGGACAGGGACATGGCTGGAGAAACAAATTGGGTACATCCATGCTATGGATATAACCCTCAGCAATAAAAAAGAATAAACTATTGATACAACAACATGGATAATTTGCAAAATTATTATGCTGAGTGAAAGAAGCCAGAAGAAAAAAGAGGACATACTGCATGATTCCATTTGTATAAAATTCTAGAAAATGCAAACTAATCTATAATGACAGAAGGCAAGTCAGTGGTCTCTTGGTAAATAGGAGGGAGGTGAAGAGGGACAGAAGTGAGTAATTACAAATGGGCTTGAGAAAACTTCTGAGGGTGATGGATGCGTTATCCTGATTGTGTTGGTGGTTTCATGGGTGTATACATATGTCAAAAGTTATCAAACTGCACACTTTAAATATATGTAGTTTATTGTGTGTGAATTATACCTTAACAAAGCTATTTAAAAATTACTTTTGCAGGTGAAGAGTCTCAGCTTTTAGGAACACCAGTTGCAAAAAAGGGAACCTGGGGCTTCCCTGGTGGCGCAGTGGTTGAGAGTCCGCCTGCCGATGCAGGGGACACGGGTTCGTGCCCTGGTCCGGGAAGATCCCACATGCCACGGAGCGGCTGGGCCCATGAGCCATGGCCGCTAAGCCTGTGCATCCGGAGCCTGTGCTCCGCAACGGGAGAGGCCACAGCAGTGAGAGGCCCGCGTACCGCACACACACAAAAAAAGGGAACCTGGCTGACTTAGATGTGAAATGAGTGCCACCTTATTGCTTAAACACCCCAAACTAGTGAAATAAAGAGACTGGACAAAAATCCATAAGAATAAGAATGTACAATTACTGTTTGGAAAATATTTCTTATAAGTTATTTTATAATTGCATCCAGAATAAACCCTTAAGATACATATTTTCCAGTGCTAAAATATTTGCCCTTTGAACAGTCCTGGATGGATTATTAATATTTCCAAACAATGATTATACATTAGTTTAACAATAGGATTAAGAGAAATACATCTCTAAAAGAAAAAAAATGAAACAAGCACATGTTCACAATAGAAATTAGCATTAATTTAGTAAAATTAAGATTAGGATAGTCTATGACTCCTTGAATGGAAGCCATTTCCTGGGGTTTCTGCCCACACTTAAATCTTTGAGTCTGAGGCAAACTCCTCCTTTGATTTAATTCAGCCTTTCACAAAGAGCAGCAGCTGCTAAAGAGCTCCTGGCCGCGTGAGACAAATTGTAAGTAGATGGCTGCTAAGAGACTGTTTTTCCCCAAAGGGGAAAGTGTGCCAAACCTGAGTAGGAGAGGGCGGCCAGGAGGAGAGGATGCTCACCACAGAGCAAAACAACGATAAGGGGGAAGTGCCAGGCCTGAGTGTCCTACAGAGCCCCTGGAAACTGGCACCAATGTTTCCTATAGAAGGAGAGTGAGGGGCAGAGATCACAGTCACCAGCCAGCCCTGTGGCGTCGGGTGAGCCACCTGGCCTTTCCATGCCTCGGCTTCCTTGCCTGTCAAATGGGGACGCTGGCACCCATCTCACAGGGTTGCTGAGATGCTCAAAATTGCCAAGAACTCTGAAAGTTTTTAAAAAGCATTTTACAAATTAGCACCATCTGGGTACCTATCAAAACCAGAGGGAACTTGGAGAAATTAAGTCTATATCAAGCTTCTCCAGCTTTTTCAACAATATCCCAGCAACCAAGAAGGCTGAACTTTCATTCTGCCTGTAGCGTTATGAAGAGAAATAGGTATTTGTCTTGTTTCCCAATCATACAAACTCCTGCCCCTCTAGAGACCTCAGTCCACTCCTCTGGTCCCACCCCCATTATGTGTTTAAGTAGATTCTGAGACTGTACTCAAGGACTGAATTGTGGTTGGTGTTAAGGTCTGTCTGGAAACTGGCAGTCCGTAAGTTACCCCTCCTCTCTTTCCTCCCCAGAGCCGAAGTCACAGCGCCCACCTCTGGCCCCCCGCTAACCGCAGCCCTCAGGCCGTCCTGCCCCATCTCTGGCATCTGCCTGTACCAGCATCTGGTATTTTGTTAAGTTAGCAAACAAATCCCTACCCAGTCTCATTTCTGAGTCTCAGTCATCAGAACTTGCCCGGGAGCTCCAGACTCTTAGGACGGGGACTTTGCAACACTTTGATTTCCAGACACTGTTCATTTCTCCTGTTCCGGCCAAGGGAGTGGAGTCTGGCCCTGAATCCTGGCCAAGTACCCAGGCTGTTGTCCTCTGTGAGCAGGCGTGCCTGGTGAGCCGACGTGACGGTTGAGGACCTCGGGATAAAGCAGGTTTCTCAATCTCAGCACTGTTGACATTTGGGTGCAGATAATTCTTTGTCGGGGGTGGAGGGAGCCTTGCGCGCTGCAGGATGTTTAGCAGCATCCCTGGCCTCTACCCACTAGATGCCACTAGATGCTCCCTCCTCCGGAACTGTGACAACCCCAAATGTCCTCAGACATCGCCCAAATTGTCCCTGATTAGGAACCACAGGGACAAAGCTTCTCTGACCTGCCTCCTGGAGCCCCTGTTACTCTGGGTTAGAGCACCCTATGGCCCCTTGAACACCTTCCACCTCCGGCCAGGGAGCACAGCTCCAGAGTCTGATTGGCTGGCCTTCCGCTCTAAAGGACATTTGTTGAAGTTTTGGCCACCCAGCCTCTGAACTCCCTTCCTGGGTGATCCTATCCAACATGAGGCGGAGGCAAAGATCACATTGTGGAATGCAAAGACCACTGCTGAGGTCATGGCCTCTCCCAGCTTCTCTTGTGGTGAGGACAGTGGCTAAGGCTTGCACCTATCCAGGTCTTCAGAGGATGAAAATGCCTTTTTGTTTCAACAATCCTTGTTAAAACCCTTCTAGAACATAGGCAGCTTCCAACTCACAAACAAGGCTTGTAAGGGAGCCTCCGGAGCATAGGCTGCCATGGAAACTTCTGGAGGAGGCATGTGTGTTAGTTTCGCGTGGAGTTTGGAGGACCTGTGGATCCAGAGAGGGAAGAAGGATGGACCTGCTTTACAAGCTCTGACTCCAAAGAAAAACGATTCCTCTCTAGCCCACTGCTTTCTAAGGAGCAATGGAATAAAGGAAGCACAATGGTGGTGGTGGGCAGGGGGATCAGTAGATTTTACTAAACAAAAATGAAGAATGGCTGAACATGAAACAGTGCTTTGAATAAAATGAAACTGTTCATAACCTGAGAAATAGTTGCAATAAATATAACATGCAAAGGTTTGAAGCCTTAAGGTATATAAAGAATTATTCTAAGAAAAACATCAAAATCTCAATGAAAATAAAGACAAATAACACATCAGCTTATTTGCTGAAACGAACAAACAAAAATACAAATGACTGGTAAACCTAAGAAAAATGCCTAGGTACATGTTGGGCTGCACCCCGCGGGCCTCCAATCCCTGTAGCTCTCTAGCCTCGAGACTGAAGAAAGAGCCCAGTAACAGAGACATCAGTGATCTGTTGGACGGGGGATCTTACACAAAGGGTCTTGGATCAACACCCCACCATGTGCAGCAGAAGGCGGGCAGGACATGGCAGCAATCTTCACTACTTGGAGAAAAAGCTACCATTGATAGGGGGAATTGATGTCACGGGGGCTCACCAGGTACCAGGAGCTAATTAAGCCCTCTAATCTGAGGATTGAATAGTCATGTGAGTGAAGCAGGGCCTGGTGGAGCAGGGGATGTACAGAGAGCAAGAGAACGCCCTTTTTTTATTTTTTTGCTGTACGCGGGCCTCTCACTGTTGTGGCCTCTCCCATTGCGGAGCACAGGCTCCAGACGCGCAGGCTCAGCGGCCATGGCTCACGGGCCCAGCCGCTCCGTGGCATGTGGGATCTTCCCGGACCGGGGCACGAACCCGTGTCCCCTGCATCGGCAGGCGGACTCTCAACCACTGCGCCACCAGGGAAGCCCAGAACGCCCATTTTGAATGGCGTACCCAGAGGGGGACGACAACAGCATCTCAGTGTAAACTCAGCAATCAGACTCATTTTACAGTGAGGCCACCATTGTCACCCAGTCCACAATCAGATGCCCTTTGCTCAGACTACAGACAAGATGTAAGATGTGTAACAGGCACAACACAGTGAAGATCATGACCATTAAGCAAAATACAAGAAGTAACAGCATTCTGAGATCATACCACCCCTGCCTGTGGTTTACGTCCTGGCCAGCAGTACTATACCACCCATCCACCCTCTGTCCCCACAGCCCGTGCCGGATACTGGAGAGGCGGTATGATATAATGATGCTTTTCTCAAGTAGGGACCTGGGATTAATTACCTTAGTAGTCTTAAGTGGGCCTGGGTAGAAGACAGGTGAAATCTGTTAAGTCCCTTTCTAATCTTATTCCCCATGGGACAGCACCCATGGGCAACAGGATTAGAAACCGAAACCACCGGGGACTTACCTGCCAGTTCCAAGGCCATTTGTAATACTTTCCCCTGGGAGTAGATCCTAGGGCAAAGGCAAAAGTGAGTTACTGTCCTGACAGATAGTTGGCAATGGTCCTTCGGTGGTCAACAGTTGAACTCGGATGGTATTGACTAGCTGCCTTTGGGTTAACATGGTGTAGGCACTAGGACAATTGCTCCTGGGATGTCCAGTTATAGTTCGTAGGGTTTGAGTTAGCCTCCTGTCCGCATGTTGACAGAGAGTTTCTGTTTCCGTTGTTAAGTAGTCCATTCGTCCTTTCCATTAGCCTGGCAGCAGTGGGGTTGGAGGGTAGGTGGAAATGCCCGTGTAGATCATTTTTATCAGCCCATTCCTGAGCTTCACGGCCAGTAAAGCGGGTTCCTTGGTTGCTGTTGACGTCCATGGGGGTCCTGTATGTCTCGCACAGCTCTAGACCCTAAATAGTGTGTGTTTGTTTGTTTGTTTGTTTTAGCATTGCTGGACAACTTGGGTAGGCCTTCTGTAACGTCTTCCACCTGTTGTAACACACTGTAGACTGGACATAGCTGTTGTTCCACTATGTAGTTGCTCTGTCCCCTTCCACAGCTGGGACCAGAAGCCCAAAGTTACTTTATTATTATTTGGCCATTGCCACAGGCCCCAACCAAACCCTTCCAGATAACTGGCCATATCCAATGCACAAGCCTGTCCCTGAGTTAATATACCTAAACCTTGTGTCTGTGATTGTTTAGGGGTGGTGAGTCAGGGGCCTGCCTGTCTTTTGTAGATAATCCAGGTCCTTGCATTTGTCTGTATTCACCAGCAATCTGCGTGCAGTCAGAGGAGCCACGTGCCTAGGGCTGCTACTTTGGAACTGGAGAGTCTCTGAGGTTAATAGCATATCATCGATGTAATGGAAGAGGAAGACACCTCTCACAGTAGACAGCTGCCACAGGGCCCCACAGGCTAGTGGACAGCCATCTGGGGATCACCCCTACAACTTGCCATTCCCTGTCCTATTTCCCGACATCTCAGCACTCATGGGAGTTTCCTCAGCCTCCTGGCTCGTTCACCAATTTTTGGGCTGCACCCTGCAGGCCTGCAAGCCTTGTAGTTGCCCAGCCTCAAGACTGAAGAAAGAGCCCAGGGACAGTGACAGAGACATTAATGATGTGTTGGACAGGGGGATCTTACACAAAGGGTCCTGGAGCGACACCCCACCGTGCGCAGCAGACGGCAGACAGGACATGGCAGCAGTCTTTACCACTCAGGGGAGAGGAGGCTTCCATCTACAGGGGGAATTGACGTCAGGTGGGTTCGTCACTTATCAGGGACTAATTAAGCCCTATCTCACTTTCCCCCATCACATAGAAAATAAGAACAAATACAGCGCTAAGTGTGGGCCATGCTGGGATGAGTCTGGCCCGGCAACTGTGCAGGAGGAGGGTGAATTGTGCCACTGCCTGGAGAGAGGCTTGAGCACATGCATTATGTGTGGCCAGAAGAATGTTCGTGTTCTTTTCATCTGGAAATTCCTCTTCTAGAAAAGGAGGAATAACCAGCAATGCATTTCAACTTAGCACACTGGATTTGAGGACAGGGGCTGCAGCCAGACTAACTAGTTCAAATCCTGGCTCTGCTCTCTCTAGGCCTCAATTTCCCCATCTGTTTACCCAGGGATTGTAAAATGTTTTAGGGCTGTTATCTAGACTAAATATTTGTTAATACTTGCAGAGTACTTACAACAGTGCCTGGCACGTAGTGGGCACTGGGTAAGTATTAGCTATACATGCGGTGTTATCTATGATAGCAACATACACACACAAAGGAAATAAATTAAATATCCCATATTAGGAAAACAAATAAACCATGGTACACTTATACACTAGCATTTTAGGAAGGCATCGAAATATCAATAGTATTTTAAAAGAGTATTTCAAGACATGGTGATGATGAAAATAAGTAAGCCTCCCCACCATAATGAAAAGAACTTTATGTCGGATATTAGAAAAGTTAAAAAATTTGAATGAACATCATGATCTCCACCCCATCCTTTTTTTTTTTTTGCGGTACGCGGGCCTCTCCCTGTTGTGGCCTCTCCCGTTGCGGAGCACAGGCTCCGGACGCGTAGGCTCAGCGGCCATGGCTCACGGGCCCAGCCGCTCCGCGGCATGTGGGATCTTCCCGGACCGGGGCACGAACCCGTGTCCCCTGCATTAGCAGGCAGACTCTCAACCACTGCGCCACCAGGGAAGCCCCCATCATTTTTTTAATAGACTTTATTTTTAGAGCACTTTTAGGTTTACAGCAAAATTGAACAGAAAGTACAGAGATTTCCCATATACTCCCCGCCCCCATTCATGCATGGCCTCCCCCACTATCAACATCCCCCACCAGAGCAGTATATTTGTTACAAACGATGAACCTACATTGACACATCATTATTGCCCAAAGTCCATAGTTGACATTAGGGTTCACTCTTGGTGTTGTACAACCTATGGTTCTTTACAAATGTATGATGACGTGTATCCACCATTACAGTATCACACAGAGTAGTTCTGCCACCCTAAAAACCCTCTGTGCTCCTCCTATTCATCCCTCTCTTCCCCCTGGGATCAGGCAACCATTGATCCTATTACTGTCTCCTTACTTTTCCAAGAACGTCATATCGTTGGAATCTTACACTAAGTAGCGTTTTCCAACTGGCTTCTTTTACTTAATAATATGCATTTAAGATTCCTCCATGTCTCCTCGTGGCTTGATAGCTCAATTTTTTTTAAGTCAAATAATATTCCACTGACTGGAGGCACCACAATTTATTTTATCCATTCACTTACTGAAGGACATCTTGGTTGCTTCCAAGTCTGGGCAATGATGAATAAAGCTGCCATAAATATGTGTGCACTTTTTGTGTAAACCTAAGTTGTCAACTTATTTGGGTAAATACCAAGGAACACAATCACTGGATCAAATGGGAAGAGTATGTTTAGTTTTGTAAGAAACCTCTGAACTGTCTTCCAAAGTGGCTGTACCACTTTGCATTCCCATCAGCAAGGAATGAGAGTTCTTGTTGCTCTACATCCTCACCAATATTTGGTGTTGTCAGCGCTTTGGACTCTAATAGGTGTGTAGTAGTATCTTGTTGTTTTAACTTGCAATTCTCCCATGATCATGATCCCTTTTAAAAATTAAATTTATAATGTATCTCTTAACTTTTTCAGATGTTTGCTTTATTTTGTTTACTGAGATTCTCCTTGTTTTATATAGAATCTCTCTTCAAGAGTATATTTTACCTTGTTTACTATTATTCCACCTGCTTTCAAAATATCTACCTGTCTTTCAAATGTCAAATAAAAGTTTGTTTACTTCTAAGTACAAGACTTCCCTCCTCTGCGAATCCCAACACCATTTCTGGAGGAGTGTCTGTTGAGGGTCTTGGGGGGGACCCTTTATGTAAACGAGGAGTCAAAATGTTGGGTTTAAAACTGAGAAAAAGGGGCTTCCCTGGTGGCGCAGTGGCTGAGAGTCAGCCTGCCAATGCAGGGGACACGGGTTCGTGCCCCGGTCCGGGAAGATCCCACATGCTGCGGAGCGGCTGGGCCCGTGAGCCATGGCCGCTGAGCCTGCGCGTCCGGAGCCTGTGCTCCGCAACGGGAGAGGCCACAACAGTGAGAGGCCCGCGTATCACACACACAAAAAATAAAACTGAGAAAAAGTAGTTAGCACTTTTAGGTTGCTGGCTCTTCCATTCACTTCTGCCTGCAGAATTTAGTAAACTGCAAAAGTCACATTTCAAAATATTCTGAGATTATGGTCTTATTTCCGTACAAATTAGAAAATGACAAGTGAAAACAGCACAGAGAGGTAAGTGACTTGTTGGAAGGCCACACACCTGGTTGGCGATGAGTTCCCAGCTGGGCCACCTGCCTTGCCTCAATATATTTGTTCTGAGCCCTGATACCTGGGGTTCAGAGATAAACACAAGACTGATCTCAGGGATCTGGGTTTCTTTCCAGAACCTCCTGCCCTACCAGGCCCTCAATGAGCTGTCAGAACTATCAAACAGTTCAGCTACAACAAGAGTTAAATGGTGTGCTAGGCTGGAAGAATTGACCTGGTTTAAATATTGGCAGGAAGGGCAACAGGGGCTCAGCTAAGGTTGTCTTCCCTTTGTTGACCGCTGACCTAGCAAACAAACAGTGCTGGGCTGTAAAAGTCCTGAGAGCAGCGGGTAGGGTTTTGCTCCCCACTTGCCCAGAGCAGGGATGATCAATATTTGTTAGCTGTTTGAAGGAAGGTAAAATTAGGCACAGGTGTCTTGGCCATGCCTCTTAGCCATTATCTGTGGAGCTGTTAAATAAATAACCCAGTGAAAGGGGCTGAGCCCTGAGACCTAGGGGCTTTGAGACAAAGGCAAGGCTGACCCCACTGGCCCAGAGGTCTTGGTTTCTTTCCAGAAGGTCATGAGTCTCCGGCAGTAGTTCAGGGAAGCTGCTGGCTTCTGTAACTGGGCATTATAGGGAGATCACAGAGGCTGTGACCACTTGAAAGGCTTGGACAACAAAATCAAAACGGGCCCTGTTAGCCAAGATTTCCCAGCAAGGTTCAGCTGTTTACTGGTGCTGAACTAGAAAGAGTTGAGAGGAGCCCAGCTGCCCTGCGGGGAGGTGGAGGCTGTTGGAAAAACCCATTTAGTAACCACTCAGGGAAGCCCCCCAAGAGAGGGATTTAATTTTCCTTAGGTCTGAGGTCAATGGCTGCCACAGGAAGTAAGGGACAGGATTTAAACAGTAAAATTACTGACTGTACTAAATGGCTACAGATCACCAGGCATTTGCATCTACAGTAATAACCTCCACAACATGTCTGTGAATCCAACAGGGGAAGGTCGTGACTTGCCCAAGGTCACCCAGATGGTCAAATTGAGAGCTGTGATTCCAGGCCATCTGCTCCACTACAGAGCCCAGCTCTTCACGATGCCAACTTCCAATGATGAGAACATGACTTAGACTCTGTATCAAGACAAAGGGAGCTTTAAAAGATAAATGCATAAGAAGACAAAAGGAACACAGCTTCTCAAAGAACAGATTTGAAATATTCTGCTGTGTTCATAACAATTTTCTTCCCCACCTTGGAAGACTGGCATTGGTTCTATCCTCCCTGACAAGAGTTAGCCCCTGCCATGGCTCATCAGGCTCCCCCAAAGATACTCCCACACCCCCCAGTTCTGGGGGGAGGTTTGTGCCTCCCTCCCTATAGCAGATCGACTAGGGAGAATCTAATGAAGTGGGGAGATGGGTTGTTAATTCTACCTTTTCCTAAGTGTTTCCTGATTTGCCTTAGACACAGACTAACTTCTTCCAAGACCAGTGCCACTGGTATAGCATAATCGTTTATGTAACCTTGAAAATGGTGCAGTGGTTTTAAAGTTATGTCCAGTTGTGTTTTGGAGTTAAGTTTTATTTCTTTAAGACCCTCACAACATTGCACAAAAAAGCAGTTGCTGAACCATATATATGGTATAATACCATTTCTATAAAAAAAAATCTCTATATAATTTCATGTATTTTCATAGGAAACAACTGAGAGGATGCTTAGTAAACTGCAACCACAGTTAGCTTCAGGGAGCAGGTTCACAGCTCTGCTGTGTTTGTGTAAAGGGCCCTTACACTTCTTCCTCCCCGTACTTCTATATCGTTTGACATTTTTATAACAATATGAATTATTATTTTAAGATTTATATACAGTAAAATGCACTCTTTTTGGTGTACAGTTCTATGAGTTTTGACAAACGTGTAGATTTGTGTAACCACCATCACAATCAGAACCACATGATCCAGCATTTTCACTTCTGGGTATTTACCTGAAGAAAACAAAAACACTAATTTGAAAAGTTATACGCAGGGGCTTCCCTGGCGGTGCAGTGGTTGACAGTCCGCCTGCCGATGCAGGGGACACAGGTTCGAGCCGTGGGAAGATCCCACATGCTGCGGGGCAACTAAGCCCACGCACCACAGCTACTGAACCTGCGCTCTAGAGCCCATGAGCCACAACTACTGAGCCCACGTGCCACAACTACTGAAGCCCGCATGCCTAGAGCCTGCGCTCCGCAACAAGAGAAGCCACTGCAATGAGAAGGCCGCGCACCGCAACAAAGAGTAGCCCCCGCTCGTCACAACTAGAGAAAGCCCGCATGCAGCAACGAAGATCCAACACAGCCAAAAATAAATAAATAAATAAAATGTATTTTTAAAATAAATAAAATAAAAAATAAAAATTTAAAACTAAACAATAAAGAATATAGTCCTATCACCTAAAAAAAAATCCCTTTACAGTCAACCCTGTCTCTATCCCAACCATTGGAACCAGTGAGCAGTTCTTCATCACTCTAGTTGTGCCTTTTCCAGAACGTCACGTCAATGGGATCTTACAGTATGCAGCCTTTTGAGCTTGGCTGCTTTCATTCAACATAATTATTTTGAGGTTCATTCATGCCATTGTGTGTGTCACTAGTTCATTCCTTTGACTGCTGAGTAGGATCCCACTGGATGATGTATGCAGCTTGTTTCCCATTCACCTCTTGAAGTATATTAGGCTGGTTCACTGTTTTTGACAATTATGAATAAAGGAGCTATAAACACTCATGTGCAGGTTCTTACATCAACATAATTTATTTTGGGTAAATACCTAGGAGTAGGATTGCTGGGTCATATATTAAGTATATGTTTAATTTGATAAGAAATTGTCAAACCACTTTCCAAAATGGCTGTCCCATTTTACATTATGAAATAAAGAAATGTATGAGGTTCCAGTAGCTCTGCCTCCTCTCCAGAACTCGTACTTGATATGATAAGTGTTTTGGATTGTAACCATTCTAGTAGGTGATAACCTCATTGTGGTTTTAATTTGCATTTCCCCACTGAGTAATGGTATTGAGGATTGTTTCGTGTGCTTCATTTTTTTGCTATCTTTCTTGGTAAAGTGTCTATTCAATTTTTGCACATTTTTTTGAATTGTTTGTTTTGTTATAGTTGAGTTGCATTACTATTTTTAAGAGCTCTATTGATACTAATTGACATACAATATACTGCATGTATTTAAAATGCATAGTTTGATAAATCTGTCATAAGCATACACCCATGAAACCACTGCCACAACCAAGATAATGGACATATCCATCCCCCCCCAAAGTTTCCTCATGCCACTTGGTAATCCTTTTTCCATTCCTCTTCCTGCCAGCACCCACTCCCCAGGCAACCAGTGATCTGTTTTACGAGGTAGTTTGCATTTTACAGAGTTTTATATAAATGGAATCATACAGTATGCACTTTTAAAAATCTGGCTTCTTTCACTTAGCATAATTGTTCTGCGATTCATCCATGTATGTATCAATAGTTCATGCCTGTTTTATTGCTGAGAGTATTATTTCACTGAATTGGATACACCTCAATTTGCTTATACATTCACCTGCTGCTGGACATTTTCAACGGTTACCAAAACAGCTGCTATGAACATTCATGTACAAGTCTTTGGGCATATGTTTTCATTTATCTTGGGTAAATATAATACAATAAATACCCAGGAGTGGGATGACTAGGTCATACAGTAAGTGTATGTTTCACATTTTAAGAAACTACTAAACTGTTTTCAAAATACTTGCATCATTTCACATTACTCTCTTAATAAAAGTTTTTTTTAAATGGTTTTACTGGTATTCACTGATCACTGTGTATAAACTTTCCTCAGTCACAGAATTTAGGGTGAGAGTTGAGAGAGAGCTAAGTTCTTTCTCATAATAAAAGGAAAGAATTGGATGGGTGGTGTAGGGTAGGGCCTCCAGATGGAGCTAGGAATTTGGGCCCTGATGGCAGAAACACAGAAGATTAAAAGACCCAGTGACTGTGTAGCCACAGTCACTTGGGAAGAACACAAATGTCTCCTGTGGGATTTTATGGCTGTGTGAGTTGTAAGCTGTGCTGTATAAAGACCTCTTCAATCATCTGCCATGAAATCTCCAGTGAACTCTGTACTGCTCACCACTGCTTTTGAGTAAGTGAATTCTGTGGGCCAGTGTTTTCCAAACTGCAGATAAACACCTATTCCATGACTATTATTCTTCTCTAAAAGATTCACTTTCACCAATTCATTTCATCTTTGTCTCAATCTTAAACTGATAAAGTTTTTTAAACTACTTAAATTAAAAACATGAGTCCCTGAACTCCTGACTCACCTCACGGGCCACCAGGGGGACTCACTACACACTCTGTGAAAGGCTGTCTTGGGGTACCGGGGAGGTTAAAAAACCCTTCCCTCTACTCTCTTCGGTTCAATACATTGGTCATTTGAATCAAACTGATTAAAGAGAGATTAATAGGAGAAAAGATTATTTTGCATACATATGAGGGCCTTACAGAAAAAAAGTGAAAACCCCAAAGAAGTGGTTAGACCTGAGGACTTAATATACCATTTTAACAAAGAGTAATAAACTGTGGAGAAGTAAGTAGACAAAGGAAGGAATAGGGGTTGGACTTCTAGGGGCATAAGTTGTGGGAAGGTAAATATATGGGGGAAGCTAATGGATTATAATGGATAATAGGGTTATTTAGTAAGGTTTGTTATGTTCAAGTTGGTGCTTTCTCCGCTGAAAAATCTTCTCCTCTCTGGTGATTGAGTCCTTCTCCTCTTTCTGGTATTTCTGGAAGATTTATGTTACTTTAACAAAGGGAAAGTTATGCCCTGCTTTTAGACAGACAGCTAATTGTCTTCAGTTAAAAACAATCCTTGCCAAAGTGGCATATTTTGGGGTGGCATATTCTGATCCCCTTCAAGGGAAACTTGAACAAGGCTCAGAGCCCAGTGGCTGCATGAGGGGTGTCAGCAGCAAGAGATAAGAGGACAACTGCTTACATACACTTCTACTTATGTGTGTTCTATTGTGAGTATGTGACCGAATGCAAGTTCGTGTGCCCGACGCACAGTGAGGCCAAACAAACCAAAACGTCTGTGTTTGGAGCAGAGTGAGGTTTATCTGAAATTCATCAGAAACCTGCACTTGTCAGAAAGTCCCTCCTATGACTCTTCCTGACGGTGAAGCACTTTTGCAAAAGCATCAGAGTACAACGATAACTGTCTATAAACAACCAAAAGACTTTAAAAGACATGGTTAAACACCTGCTTACAATGTAATCGATAAAGAAACGAACTATGACTGTTAGCATTTTATCAGGACATACCAGGTGTTTAGAAATTCCATATCATTTTTAGAACAATCTGTATTAATATCATTTATCCATAGAGTATAACCTGAGAAGGCTTATCATTCATTTGGTAAGGCTTTCCGCGTAATTTAACATTACCAAATAATCCTAGTTAACTTAATCTCTCTCTCTCAGATGCATCAAGGGTCCTCTGAAGCATCTCAAAGTTAGCTTCAGGTCAAAAGAAATTCAGTTAGAATTTGATATTTGGGAAGTTTGTCAAAAATATCAAAGAGGTTTCAAAACACTTGGTCAAATAAGATCACAGGTCACTGTGAAACAGTACTTAAATTCACTTAACCAAAGTGGCAAAAGATTTCAAAAGCAAACACAGATCACTTAAAGGCAAAGAACCTCACACAATCTGTTATTGAAAGCAGTATTCCAAGAAAACTTTGCTCTCTTAACAAAGTTCTCTCTCTAGTCTTGCACCAGCCTACTTTTAATAACAAAATTCATTTACCTAATTAAATTTAATCCAATCTTGGCTAATCCTGACCATGTACAAAACTCTTTTCTTAAGGTTCCTTTTCCACAAACTTCCCATCACTTTCTGTATCCACATTATATGTCCCCCTCCCCCGCTTTTTTTTTTTTTTTTTTAACCATCTAGAAACAACCAGGTCTAGGACAAAATTACTTTCTTTTCCCTTAACAAAATGCAGTTCCATTCCTCACACTCTGTTTTACTGAAAACACACATCTTACTTTCCTAACATATTGAAATGTTTCTCTTGTTTTAGTAGATTTAATCACATATAATTTTAACCCTTAGAAACCTTAATCTCCAGCAAAAAACCAAGGAGCAAGTAACTGTGAGCTATCTGTCACACCAGCATTTCCTGATTAGAAAACGTATGCTTTAGTCTTCCTCTCCTAAGAAGGCAAAGGTGGGTAAACTTACCACCCAGCAATTAATGTTCCAATATTTTATCCTATCTGAAATGACCCAGATAGTCGATGAATTCTCACCACTCAACTTAATTTAGTTTCAAGTTATCAAGTTACTTTCCTTGCTGACAAATTCACAACAGCTAAAATAAGGTCTTATTTGACCTCTAGTAAACCTAGGTACAACAGAAGTACTATACTTAACATGTTGACACTAAAGACATGTCAATATTAGTCAAACCAACAAGCTTAAGCTAGCTTCGATACCAGATGTTGATTCAGCACTGAATATCTCCCAGATCACTTGAAACTAAAATTCATTCTGACAAGTTTCTTTTTTATTTCTGAGAATTTAGATAAGCACTTAATTTCTTTTAAGCCAATTAAACAGAACTCATCCACGAACCAATCTTGGCAACGCCACTTTGGAGCCAGAGACACCTCGTATTTATATATCTATTTAGACAGAGATCTTACAATTGTTCTCTGTTCACTCATACCTAATTATTCATGGACAAACAGCAAACCAATGCAACGCAGAATTGCAGGTCTCTCAGGGTCACAATTCCCTGACTCCAGAAAGGGAAATTCCCAACCAGTCCTCTGCCATAGAAAAAGCCAATGCAATAGGGAAGGATACCCTCGTGTTGTCAGAGACCAGAGACGTCTCAACCAGCCAACACAAGTACTGATATACACACATAGACAAACAACAAATATCGTCCCACAAACAAAAGATAACACAAGGTGTAGCCCCCAAATTCCACTTCAACTCCGAGATGGAGGCTGCCAGAGTGTCCTGGCTCCCGAAAGAGAATGGGCCCAGAGTGGCTTGTAATGAGCCCTGGATGGCTCACTCCCTGAAAGTGAAGTGAGCCCTAGATGGAGCAAGTAGAATTTTCCCATCCTGCACAAGCCAGGACGATACACACAAAAACACAAACTACAAATAAGGTATGGTCACACAGAAAATCAGAGGAGGTGTAGTCTAAACATTCCACTTCCACTCCCAGACAGAGGCCTCCAGATTGGCCCAGCTCTTGAAAGAGAATGAACCCAGAGTGGCTAGCCCAGAGTGGCTCACTTCCCACAAGAGTGAGCCCAGAAGGAGTGGAGAGAATTCCCAGCCTGCATGCATACTGGAGCTACTCACCCCAAAGCCACACCGAAAGTGAACTGTAGCTTAGGACGTTCCTTGGCTCCAAACGGACTTGGGCTGAGGCGGCCAGTGCCTGCCACGGAGAGTCTCTCTGAGTTCCCCAGAGCAAAATGAGCTCCGGCAGCTGCTGGGGATTCGGGGAAAGGGCTGCTCCTGGCCAGGGTCGACTTGCCACAGGCATGAACTCCTGGGCTGGCTCACCAAAACTGTTACCGAATGCAGGTTTGTATGCCCACCCCACGGTGAGGCCAAACAAACGGAAACGTTGAAATTTGGAGCAGAGAAACGTTTACTGCAGGGCCAGGCAAGGAGAATGGGTGGCTCATGCTAAAAACCGTGAACTCCCTGATGGTTTTCAGGGAGAAGTTTTTATAGACAAAATTTGGGATGAGGGTTGGCAGGGTGTGTGACTTTCTTCTGATTGGTTGGTGGTGAGGTAACAGGGTAATGCTCAGCCTGAAGTTGCCATCCTCCACCTCAGTGGAGGCCTTAGTTCCTACAGAAGAGCTCAAAGGTATTGTTATGTGTATCCCTTCAGGAGGAACCAGGATCCTGCCCCAGGGTTGCACTATTGTTTCTCGACTGCTCCTTCTTTGTTTCTGCACCCCTCCCATTCCCTGATTAGCAACTGTTTGAATCTGCCCTTTGGAACTCAGGGAAGGTCCAGGAGGCTGAATGAAGCCTATTTCCTACAAACAAGAAAAGGGGGACATGGAAAGGCTTTTGTGTCCAGGAGGGCCCCACAGGGACCTGCTCAGTTTTCAGGATGTGGCCTCCTAGTGGGCACAAGCCCATGACGTTGGACCTTCGGCTTTCCAGCCCATCAAACCTTGGTGCTGAGCTTGGTACATCACGCGTGCTCTATACACCCTTTTCCAATAAATAGCAGAGCTCACAATTCGTAACCAGGCAGTAAGTGGTCAGTGCCACCTCTGCAGAAGCCCTGGCGCTGGAGGAACTCAGAGGAGGGACCCAGGCTTTTTTCCTATGACTCCTTCTCGTGACATGCACTCCAGTCAGCCCATATCAACCACTGGAGGGGCCCATACGATTTGTCTGCACTTCCTCTGTGATATCCAACACTCCCACCAAATCCAGGCCCCTGCTATTTCCACCTATTTCTGGGGGGGGAGTGACTCTGCCTTGAACTGGTGGCACCAGGCAAGGAGCGTGGTCTCTGCAGGTTTTGTGCTCAAAGTGGGGCTAAGTTTGCTCTGAGCGTCTTAATCACCCTTCTTGGGCCAGCAAGGATTATGAGTTATGGCAAAGGAGGGAGGGGGCCTATCACCTGCGAAGAAACTCTGGCTCCCAGCTAGCCTTCCAGACCACGTTCCGACTAGCAAGTACCTGCCACGGCCTGAGGGTACTTTGAAAGGTTTCTGAGACAGCTGAGGCCTCATCGCGGGAAGGGGTGAGGGCAGTGAAGAAGGCAATGGGGGGTGGGGGGTGGCGATTTGGACTAAGTTCCTTTGGAGTCACGTCTTTCTCTAGAACTGGGCTTATATAATTTGTTGCTTGAGAGCTTTTCGAGAGTTTAGAGTCGTGGTTCTCAAAGGGCAGTCAGTCTCTGGGTCAGCAGTCTCCGCGCCACCTGGGAACTTGTTTGAAATGCAAATTATCAGGCCACCCCAGACCTCTGGAGGTGGAAGCCAGCCCTCTGCGTTTTAAAAAGCCCTCTGGGTGATGGTGATGTAGGCTGAAGTTGGAGAAACTGTAGAAAGTGACTCCTTAAAAACATTCCCCACCAACCCACTCCTGATCACCTCGTCTCTCTCTCACACACACGCACGCACGGACGCACTTGACTCGGAAAGAGCCAGAGCGTACATCTGTGAGATGTGGAGCCCGGGTCGCTCCGAAGCTGACTTAAAGAATCGCAAGGCGTACCTCCCCCTGCTTGCCAACAGGAGCCCTTTGCTTCCGCCACGACTTTCACACAGTCCGTATTCAACTCGCTGTGCCGACCTTGCTTTTGCATTCCAGCGGGGCACAAAGCTGAGGCCTGTTTTCCCATTGTCTGTCAGATGAATGCTTGGATTGGTGTCCGGCTGCCCGCTCGTGCTTGGTAATCCGAAACAGAGACCTGGAAGTCTCGGGGCCAATTCAGGCTTCCTGCCGGGGAGCCAGCTGGAAGCCTGTTGGAGAAGAAAGGACGTTGGTGTCACAGCGCCACCCTGTGGCGGGGAGGGAAAGAGCCACTCTGCACGGCGGTCTGCATTGGGCTTGGAGTCTGCAGAGACCTTAAACCTCATCAAATCCAAACATAACAAAACGCCCATTTAAAGAGCATTTACTGTGTGTTAAGCACGGTAATCATTGCCTCAGAGTTTCCTACGCGGTAGATAAGGTCACACAGCTGCTAAAAGTGAGCCAGGCTATGAGTCCCCAAAAGTCTGTAGAGAGGTGACACAACTAAGTACCAATCTGTCCTTTCATGCTCTTCCAAGTTCCAGTGGGGAATGCTCTTTATAGCCCTGCTTCTCAAACCCACAAGTGCAGGCAACACCTGGAGATCCTGTTACAATGCAGATCCTGATTCAGCAGATCTGGGCAGGCACCCAAGATCCTGCATTTCTAAGGGCTCCCAAGTGATGCTGATGCTGGATCATGGACCACACTAAGAGGCAAGACCCAGAGCAGTGCTGTCCGGTAGAACACGGAAGGCTCTAACCCCACGCTGTCCAACACTTTGGCCACTAGCCACCTGTGGCCATCGAGCACTTGAAATATGGCTACTGCAACTGAGAAACTAAAATTTTCATTAATTTCAACTACTTTAAAAGTAAATAGCCCCTCTGTGGCTAGTGTATCCCATACTGGACAGAGCAGGGTCCCTCATGAGGGGGGGCTTAGGCTAACTTGTTATAGAAGAGCCAAAATTCCATGGCAGGTTAAAGCAGGATTATTGATTAACAGATTTTTAGAGCCATGGGAGATTAATAGACTCCAACCTTGAAGATGTGGTATATATATACAATGGAATATTATTCAATCAAAAAAAAAGTGAAATTAAAAAAACAGTGAAATAATGCCATGTGCAGCAACATGGATGGACCTAGAGATTATCATACTAAGTAAAGTAAGCCAGACAAAGACAAATATCATATGCTATCGCTTATATGTGGAACCTAAAAAAATGGCACAAATGAACTTATTTATAAAACAGAAATAGATTCACAGACAGAGAAAACAAACTTATGGTTACCAAAGGAGAAAGGGGGGGAGGCATAAATTAGGACTTTGGTATTCAAATATACATACCACTATATATAAAATAGATAACCAACAAGGACTTACTGTATAGTACAGGGAACTATACTCAATATCTTGTAATAACCTATAAGGGGAAAGATTCTGACAAAGAATATATATACTCTTCTTCAACATGGCTGTTGCCAGGAGGCCACAGGTGGGCCTCCCGATAGGGCTGCTCATGACAACTTCGCCCCCGCCAAGAGCAAATGATGAGAGAGCAAGAGAGAGGGCCTAGGATGGAAGCTGCAGCCTTTCGTAACCTCAACATGATGTGCTGTACCATCAATCCTGCTGCATTCTGTTGACCACAGAGTAACCCTGTTGCATTGTGGGAAAGGACTGCACAGGTGTGAGTACCCAGAGGTGGGGGCCACTGGGGGTCATTTTGGAGGCTGCTCATCACAAATATGAAAAAGAAGATAAAATTCACCTGAACCCTCGCTCTCCATAAACGATCACTGTAGCACTGAGAGGTAATTCCTGTATGTGACACGTATATTTGTATGTGTGTGTATGGCAGATTTTTTTTCTGACTCTTAACTCATATATTAGTCTCTGTATTTTTCCTCCATTTCCCTTTCAGCTGGAAATCCAGGCTTTGTTTAACCTCCTTCCTGCATGGAAGATATGCACTCAATTTTTATTATTCTACTGGATACCCTAAATTGCAAACATGCTTATTTGATGCAACAAAATATAAAGTGAATCAATGTCTTTATTCTCCTCCTAAACAATTCAATGATATTAAAACATTAAATCAGATCATTAAGCTCCCATTTTATAATTACTGTTGTCTAGTGGTTTAGTCCTATCTCATTTTTACATATCCTAAATTAGTTTTATAAATCATTATTATTGTTTTTAGATTTACCCCCTGGTTTACCTGTTTCTTTACTCACCAATGCTTCTTTCATCCCAAAGCAAGATGAAGTCTTGGCACCTGAAGGTTTCTTTCTTTCTTCCTTTCTTTTTTTTTTCTTGAAAGCTCAGCATTTCTAGGAGTTTGTAACAGGAGAATTTTCAAATCATCTAATTCCCATGTTGCTGGTAATCCCTTTATTCAAGTATTGTAGCAGGGCTAGTATACTTCTTCCTTTTGAAAAACTTAAACCCATTGAAGAGATTATGCGTCTGAAGGGGGCAGGCTGGAGAGAGGTCTTGAGGCAGCAGGGAGTTAGGGATGAAGGGAAAAAGGAAAGGCAGGTATTTGAGGAGGGAGGTGGCAAGACCTCAGAGGTGATACTTCAGAGGGTGGGTCTGAGGAAGCCAGTCTCCAGGATTTCCAAGATTCCTGCACCCAGGCCAGGCACTAAAGCCCACAGGGACCGAGTGGACAGGGGATGGGGAGGGCTGCAGTGGGATCTGTGTGTATATATGGTCAAAAATCACAGAAGCATACTGGTGTTTTGCTGCTGTGGACCACGGATCCCAGCACAACTGTGGTGATGGGGACACCTGAGAATCACTGAAGGCAAATTCCCATCAGGACAAGTGAGGGTTAGGAGGCAGAATTAAATTGAGTAAAAGGAAATAAAGGACTTAAATATTTCTTGCTCATATAGTTTGCAGGCTGAGATTCATACGTGCTACACACACACACACACACACACACACACACACACACACACACATTTAAACTGTAGTCTAGTTGTACTTTTGTATCCTGCTTTTTCACCTAGCTTATATTACGGACATGATGCAATGTGATTATCTACACTCCCCAACCATGTCCACAAAGTTTCCATGGAGAGAGCCATACATCAGGGGATGCCCTGCTTCACTGGCTGTGAGGGCAAAGTGCAAGGTCACATTCCTTTCACTCTTCAAAGACCCAACGCCCCCAGAGAATCTATCAGGAGAAGCCCTTTCTTCGATCCCCGGGAGTCCTCGGCCCTATTATAACCTATTATAACCCCGTGCGTCTCAGCCCAGCAGGAGAGGCCTGTTCTGGTGACTCTCACCTGGAGGCTGGGACACCTTCTCCTCCCCGGCTAGTAGGTGGCTGCTTCTTGGCTGTCACAAGATGTCACCAGCGACTTAGCAGGTGGATGCATTTCCTGTCCTTAAGGATGGCAGCGACCCAGGCTATTTCCTCAACCCTGAAATGAAGCTATTAGTTACCATTACAGGTTTTCTGTGAATTCAATGTAAAAAAAAAGGTTAAAAGTATTGTGATGATCACTAAGTCTGACACCCATGTTCTCATTCTCCCCCTTCTGGAAATGTGGTGGAATTGCACTTCCTTACCCTCTCAAGGCCTCTTTGAGTTTTGGGAGCCCAAGAAAAGTGGGTGAAAGTGACCCATGTCACTTTGACCCTATGAGCCAATCCATAACTTGTCACATTTTCCATCTTCCTACCACTGCTGCCGTCGCCATTCCACATGGTGGCTACTGCATCAGCTGTGGTCCCTGAATGAGGCCCATGGAAGTGAGGCCCCAGCCACCTCAAGATAGGCAGGTGGAATGAATATAAAATAAATCTTTGTTGTTCTGAGCACTGAGATCTGGACATCATTTGTTACCACCTACCCTAACTGGTTAAATTTTTTTTAAAGGATGAACCTACTCAAGGTTACAGAGGCTTAATATTAAAGCAGAAGAGAGGAGAGGATGCAGACTATTTTAGGGTTCTTCCCCATTCCTCACTCATTGACAGGGGGTTACAGCTGCCTTGAGACAGAACAGCTTCAATGCCTGGACATTGCGTAGAACACTCTCCTTTCCACCCCTGGGTGAGTCCAGCTAATTATTTTGAGGACATCTCTGCCAGGCCTCCATCTTGCCTGTGAAATCTATGGCCCTGGTGGAGATCTGGATTCCCATTCTGCCCTTGGGCTTTACGACAGCCTGGGCACCATGCCCGTGGCCTTGGTGGTGTTGACCTGCATCTTCTTTTGATCCCTCTTGCTGTGCTTCTTGGCAAAGTGCATGTTTCTGAGGAACTTGGGTCCATGCCCTTACGAGATTCAGATCTTTTTGATCAGGGTTTCTTGATGCCATTTCTGTGCTATATGGGGAAGGGTTGTACATGGTGTGGTTCTTGGCCTCAGCCATGTCTGCAAGGAAGCCAAAGGCTCCTGAAGCACCTTGAACCAGAGGAGAAATGTAACTTCTTTTTTAAATTAGGAGGAAAAAAGTGAACTTTTAAGTTGGACAAAATATTTTCATATATAATATTAAAATGATCACTTTTGGGGACTTCCCTGGTGGTCCAGAGGGTAATACTCCGTACTCCCAATGCAGGGAGTCTGGGTTCCATCCCTGGTTGGGGAACTAGATCCAGCATGAAACTAAGAGCCCACATGCTGCAACTAAAAAAAAAAAAAAGATCCCACATGCCACAACTAAGACAGAGCGCAGCCAAAATAAATAAATAAATATTTTAAAATAAATAAATAAATAAAATGATCACCTTTATACCAACCCAGTAACCTCCTTCTTCTATAGTAATAGAACCTCTGCGCAGGCTCAGCGGCCATGGCTCACGGGTCCAGCTGCTCCGCGGCATGTGGGATCTTCCCAGACCAGGGTTTGAACCCATGTCCCCTGCATCGGCAGGCAGATTCTTAGCCACCGCACCACCAGGGAAGCCCCAAGCCTACTTTCTAATAATAAAGGGGGAAGAAGGTTCTTCACTTTTTTGTGTGTAATGAATTATGAATGCGTTCCAAGTTCAATCGGAAGAAACCAGGAGAAGGAGAGGTTGAAAGCAAAGAGTGACCCAGGACGATGGTTAAGTGCAAGGGCACTGAGAAGGCAGGACGAAAGGGAGTGCAGAGCCCAGGTGGAGGGGCCTGGCCCTGATGGTGGGAGGGACACCACTCCACTCGGATTAAGGGGAATGGCAGATGAGGGGATCTGCGAGCAGGAGACTTGAGATTTGGGAGCAGGAAGTTGAGGCAGTCCCTTCCTTTTCTCAGGGAAGCAGGAGGGGAGAGAGAAGTAAGAAAGTCAAGCCGGGGGGCTTCCCTGGTGGCGCAGTGGTGGGGAGTCCGCCTGCCGATGCAGGGGACGCGGGTTCGTGCCCCGGTCCGGGAGGATCCCACATGCCGCGGAGCGGCTGGGCCCCTGAGCCATGGCCGCTGAGCCTGCGCATCCGGAGCCTGTGCTCTGCAACAGGAGAGGCCGCAACAGTGAGAGGACCGCGTACCGCAAAAAAAAAGAAAAAAAAAAAAAAAGAAAGAAAGTCAAGCCGGGAGAGTTTATGTAAGTGTTCAGGGGTGGGAGAGTGGGCCCTGCATCCTCCCCATCGCTGTCGTGTTGCGTTGTCTAAAAGTACAAGAACTAAAAACCAGACACAATTTAACTCAATCTGTCAAGTACCACACAAGGCCATCCCTGAATAGGACTGGAGAAGAAGAAGTTTTTTCTATGATTCGATCATTAAAAACAGGAATATAGAACAGGTTGGTGGCCTATCCAAAAGTTTCAAGCCAAAATGTATTCATTGTCTGTAGTTATCAAATTAAAATAGATCCTTGTGATAAAAATATCAGGATAACTGAGACCCAAATAAAACACACAAATGTGGCCATTTCAGCTGTGAATCAGGCACGGCCAGACACCACGCTAAGCTTCTCACATGGCTTAGCTCTCGATCCTGTGAAACAGGTATTTTCATCCTTGTTTTATAGATGAGAAAACTGAAGCCAGGAAAGATTAAATAACCGCCCTAAACCATACAGCTACCAAAAGAGGAGGCCAGAATTTGAACCAAGATGGATCTGACTCCAAAACTCCGCTCTTAACCACTGCCCACTGCCTTCTCTTATCCCAGGAGGAGTGTGCCAGGACCTGTCAGTCCCAAAGTCTTGCTGGCCTTCTAGAAAGCTATGGAGACTTTATGGAAACAGAACTTCTGGAGGTTGGCCTGATATCTCAGAGTGGCTAGTTGAGAAATCAGGTTAGACACACCCTCTACTCCCTCACCAGCCCAGCAATTGTTCTACAGTAAAAGTCACCTAGCTGGTCGGCGGCCTTGCACTTTCTTCTAGTGGATGTCATACCTGGTGGCCAAATGAACATCAATAAGTCACGGCTTTTGTCATGTCACTCTGCTACTCCCCACTGACCCACAGGATAAAGTCCAGACTCCTTGACCTGGCACTCAGGGATCCCCCCCTTCCCCAATAATCTAGGCAGGCTACTGCAGTTAGGAACAAATTCAGCTGTATGTGATAGAAAACCCAAAATAACCATGACGTAAACAAGAAAGAAGTTTCTCCCTAGTACCTAAATGAAAGTCGACAGATTGGCAGTCCAGGGATAGTACAGCAGCTCCACAGTTATAGGGGTTACAGTTTCATCACTACATCATTTCTAAAGTGTGGCCCTTGTAGCCGTTGTCTCAGATAATGCTAGAGGACCAGTCATCACATATATTTCCCAGACATCAAGATGGAGGAAGGGAGGAAGAAGGGTTAAGGAGGAACTTGTTCTATTTTAAGAGGTTTTCCCAGAAGTTTCTACAAAACATTTCTGCTTACATTTCATTGGCCCACACCAAGTCACATGAAAACACATAGCTGAAAGGGAGACTGGGGCAAGTAAGCATTGTTGCAGGAAGGCTTTAACTAAGGAATAGGGTAGAACCGATATAGGGGTTGACCATAGCAGCCTCTGGCATTTCTAGAGCTGCCCCATCACTAGGTGCTTCCTTGGGAACCCTCTCCAGCTGTCTGGTCCATTCCTGTCTCCTCAATATGAGCCATGCAGGGACTCCCTACCCCGGTCCCCTGGGAGCGTCCCTATCCCTATTTCTGTGTGCAGGTCAAGACTTGATCTCTTTCTTAAGCCTTTCCTGGCCACCCTGACTTCCGGTGACCTTCCTTCTTCCTTCTACAGGATCTCTTGGGAAAGGAAGCAGAGCAGTGGAAAGTGCCTAGACTTCAGAGTCTTGTCGTGGCTCTTCTCCCACCCCCTGTGTGATCCTGGGCAGTTTATTTAGCTTCCATGAGTCTCAACTATCTCTTCTTAACTTCAACAACCTGGAATAGGGTGCATAGTGAGGTAAGGTCTGAATTAATTTTTAAGTCACTGACTCCTTCTCAGTACAGTTAGGAGAGAGTCATGTTGGAGCAAGGCTTTTTTTTTTTATGAGAGGAGCTGCTATTTGCCCCTTTTAGTTAAAAATTTTTTTTTGGCAAACACAGCCTCCCCTGCCCTGGGTGTAAGATCTTTGTCTTTGACAATTAAAAGGAATAACAGGACCTTTGCTTGATTTAGCAAGGCAACCCTTCGCTAAGACCCCTTGTTAGGCAGAGTTCTGAAAAGGGAGGGACGCATTTGCAAAACCATCTCAGAGTCTTAAAGGAGGGAAGGAACGAAGACCCCTTTACCCCAAGCTCTCTGAGATTTAAACTTACAAAAGCTCGTTGGGATGTCATCGACCAAAGTCTGAGAGCAGGAAAGGACACCCGGGGCCACAAAAGGGGAAGTTTGAGGGAGGTTATGGGGATTCTGGGATGGTGACCTTCATACAAATACATAATGGCAATCCAGAGGCAGCCACCCTGGCACGGGGTCAGGCTTTGGGAATACATATGTGTACTTTTTTTTTTTTTTTTTTCCTTTGGCTGCACTGTGCAGCATGGGGGATCTTAATTCCCAGACCAGGGATTGAACCTACCCCGTGTGCAATGGAAGCACAGAGTCTTAACCACTGGACCACCAGGGAAGTCCCACATATGTGTACTAAGAAAAAGTATTGCCACCTTAAAAGCTGGAATGTGGCACTACGGTGGCTGGCAAGGGACCTGTACGGGCAAGGGCATCGCCAAAATCTAGAGCAAGTGCTGTGCTGACCTACGCAAAACCAGTCTTCAACAGCGACACCTTGTGGCGGAAATCGAAACAACAGCGCTGGTGAGCTGGTATGGCTCATAGTACTGACCTCTTCCGACTAAAAATATAGGATTCTTGCAAAGTTTAAAGGGATGGCTCAATAGGTAGATGATTAGATTTTCCACTAATAAAAGTAAATGGGAGTTATTAATGGTAAAAATAAGAAATGTGACTACATTTGTACCCCAAAGGAGACATACATCATACTTGTAGAGTGTCGCCCCTGGGTCTGTCTGCAGAACAGGAAACAGAACTTGGAGAGAAGGGTTTCAGCTGGCTGTCTCTCCTGGGCTGCCTGCCTTGTTGTGTGCTGTCTCCCAGAACTTCTTCGGCTCCACTTACAGCCTGGCTTCTGGACCTTGTGATCCCAGCAGTGACAGGGCAGGGAGCATAGGACGGCCCCAGAAGGAGGAATCAGCCCCAGAAGCAGTCACTAAGTCTCCAACTAATGGAATCCTTTTCAGGGTAATGAAATTGCAGTTAATGCAACTTGTGGCTAGTTCCTCTCAAACTGTGGCGTCGTCCGTTTGTGGCTTCTTGTCATACCCCTGGCAGGAAAGGCCGCTTCTCTGTAATCAGATTGTAGAGCCATGGGGCCTCTTCTAAAACAGGAAGCAAGCTCTTTTTAGAGCGTTCATTTTATTTGTTGTACATTTTAGCAGATTAAGCACTTAGGCTTGGGATTTTTTAAATATTTATTCTTTGGGCCAAAGGAGCATTTTAATAAAGCTAAGTTCTTTGTATAAAGCTTCTCCAAACCATGACTTATTAATTCCTAAAGAAGCAGCACGTGGTCCTCGATTACTGGCAGCCCCTCCTTCTACAGGACGATACCAGGGAGAGCGCCAACAACAGCAAAGGGGCCCCGAACGGTGACCCTTGCACTGAACTGGCCCACCAGATGTGTTTTGTTCGGGACATTTCACGTGAAAATCCAGATTTATTACTCCTTTTGGACAAATGGGCTTGAATTCTCAGAAGGCAACAAAGGGCAGCTGCAGCCTTCCGAGGGGCGTGGTGGGTGTCCTGTTCTGCCAAAGCTGCCGACACCCCGATTGTCTTACGCTTGCCCATGTACACGAACCTGCCTGGCTGCCGTGGGGATTTGCATTTGCTCCCCCTTGGCTGGCGTGAGCTGTACACGAGCTTCTGAGCTTCTCTTGTACTGCTCAGCAGACAGCAAGAGCCTGGAAGACAGGAGGCGTGTTCTTTTCCTGCTCTATCACTAGCGCTGAGCACGGATTCTCGGTAAATGTTGGATAAAAGAATAATGGAGTAAATGGGCAGATATCCCCTGTGTGCCTACTGTGTGCCAGGTATGGAGCTAGGCACCAAAGGGCCACAAAGGTGTTATAAGCCATGATATCAAGGAGTTTAGAGCATAAAGCGGTAACAAGATTGTGTAGGGGGTGCGTGTGTGTGTCTGGTATTTTAAACAAACACAGTGCATAAGCAATCAGAAGGACAGCTTTGCCAGCCCCTGATGGAAACTCCAGCAGGGCTCTGGACTGTCCCCCCACTCTAGGGAATGGCAGTGTTACAGCCCCTAGCCCCTTTAAGGCCCAACCACAGTCACCTGTGGATAGAATGTTCCTCCTATATAATCAAAACTCTGAACTTGATGTGGCCTTACCTTTTCTTCCATCTCCCCGGCGACCTGAGCAGGGAGGTGGTGTAGCTTTTCTCCTCCCCACCCCCTTTCCCACCAGCAGGCCAACAGGGTTCCTGCCCACAGGGAGAAAGGGCAGAATCCAAGATGGTACCCTTGTCTCCAGACCCCAGGGTCCTCTGAATGGCAGGTGGGTTAAGGTAACTCTTGAGCTCATGGGCACTCTGGGGGTTCCTCAAAGATCCCCCAAACTGGGGGCTTACCCCCAGTTCCCAGGACTCTGTCACTGCAGAACATGGAATCTGGAGGTTCCCACTTCTTTTTGGCTGCCCCCCTACCATCCTGACCATATTGGATGGGATTTAAGATGTTCCCACAGTGGCTTCCTTGGACACTTTTCTTGGTCTACAAGGAAAGCAACACTCCCCTTGCTGTGCCCTGGGTGGAGGGCAGTTCCTTCCCTCTCTCTCCCTGGCCCCAGGCTGCTTCAGCTCTCTCAGGCAAGCATTGATCTGGCCCTGGTCCATAGAGGCCCCCAGCTGCAAAGACCCCACATTAAGCTCTCAAGCAACCACTGAAGCCCAATTTCTCTGGGCTTGAGGGGAAAGAAGTGACACTCCCATTTGGTCTCACCTTTCTCTCTCCAGGTTTACAGCACAGCCCACTCCTAAGAAATTCTAAAAAAATCCTATCAACCATTTTATGACCAGGGAAAGTCCAAAGGTCTGGAAACCTAAATTCTGCATTTAATGATCTCTTAAACTCACCTTAGGGTCTGATATCTCTTTAACAAAATTGTAAAAACCAAAGAAGAAAGAGTTCCATTTAACATCCCATTCTCATAAATAACAGGTGCCCTTAGAAGGCTCAGACAAACACTCCTATGAGAGCCTAAAGGAGCAGAAGGTTCCTTCCATATAGGGAAAGAACCAAGAAAGACTGCCTGGAGGAAGCAGACATTGAACTGGGCCTTGGATAAACAGAGGTCAGGGAGGAGAATAGCCCAGGGGAAGAAACCAGCATAGGGAAGGGCCATCAATGGTGTCCTAAGGGATATGTCCATTGCCAGGAACAGATGCTCAAATTACTTCAGAAAAAAGGGGTAAGTGTTAAATGTTCCCATGAATACCTTCAGAAAAGTGGTTCTCAGAGTGTTGTCCCTGGACCAGCAAGCCGCATCAGCATCAGAGAGAACTTGTAAGAAATGCAGATTCTCAGACAGCACTCAGAGCCTCTGAATCAGAAAAGAAACTCAGGGGTCAGTTAGCATTCTTTGTTTGAACATATCTTCCAGGTGATTCTCATCCACAGGGAAGTTTGAAAACCTCTGCCATGGAGAATTTCTGGAAGGATATGCAAAGAACTAATAAGAGGGGTTATTTCTAGGGAAAATAACGGGGTGCTGGAGCCCAAAGGTAGAGGGTGGGGGAGATTTCGTAATTGGGTCCCTTGTGCATGTATGTCTATTCAAATAACCCAAGAATCATGAGACTCCCGGCCCTCCCATCTACTTCCCTCACCCCATAGCTGTCCTAGCACCCCGCTCCTCACACTGCCTCTCCCCCAGGCAACTTGGCTTGCTTTTCTCCTCTCCCCATTCTTCTCTTGTCTGGTCTTTATTACTATGTCTTCTAACCCTCATAAGGAGAGTTGAGGGAAGGAGTAGAGAAACCAGGCTAGCACTTACAGAATTCTCCTTGAGGAGCTGGAGGGGCAGGAAGTCTATGCACCCGAGCGTGCTAATAATGTCTGTTGGGTTCCCCTCTACTAAGGAATTAAGAGAAAGCCCGTCTCCATCCTCTTTCCAGTAGTCAAACAGGCATTGTTTTCTTCTTCCGTTGTGCTTTTGTTTCTGTTCCACTCTCCTCCTGACTCAGCCCTCAGAAGCCTGAGCTCTCAGCCTAATTCCAGCCACACAGAAACCGTGGAGAGGGCTGCTCAGCGTCTGGAAGATGTTTTGCAGCTGAAACATGTCGACCAAGAAACACAGAAGGCTGCGAATTAGAAGAGAGCTTCTGTGGAATTAGGAATTGCAATTCAGGAGATACCGGTTCAGGTAAAACCAAAAGAGTGTTCCAGGGAAGAGAAAGAGTCAGGGGCTTATAAAGGTAAAAGGCACCGGGTTGTTGAGTTTTAAGAACTAGGATTGACCCTGACGCAAGAAAGGAAATATTTGTCCTTAAGGGATAGGTTGTCATGGGTTATTTTAGGGTGAGGGTCTGATAAGTATCTTGAGTTTCTGGAACATGGGGCAGATGTTCTGGATGCCTGCGTTAAGACAATAAATGGTCAGAGCTCAGATTCCATCCAGGCCGAGGCGTGTGTAAATCATACTTCTTCCACGGTCTCTCAGCTCCATTTTAGAGAACGCTCTTAGCGACGCTGACTCTACGTTGACTTTCGTCACACAAACAGGAGCAAGAAGAACCTTCTAACAGGTCACCCACACCCCAAAGACAGCCACATGGAAGTGGACGATGTGGCAAGAATATGTATCCAGGGAAGTAGGGCGAATGCCCATGGTGCCCAAACATCCCTGCTGATCCAGTGAGTGGCCCTTGGCTTGTGGTGTGGGACTGAGTTTACAGATACCACCTCCACCCCAGGAACTCAGTACCTTCGATGCAGTGATAAGCTAGTAAGTTAACTTTTTTTTTTTTTTTTTTTTGCGGTACGCGGGCCTCTCACTGTTGTGGCCTCTCCCGTTGTGGAGCACAGGCTCCGGACGCGCAGGCTCAGCGACCATGGCTCACGGGCCTAGCCGCTCCGCGGCATGTGGGATCTTCCCGGACCGGGGCACGAACCCGTGTCCCCTGCATTGGCAGGCGGACTCTCAACCACTGCGCCACCAGGGAAGCCCTAGTAAGTTAACTTTTAAAAAAGTCCTGATTAATGGTGTTTGCCAATTCCCGTTGTGTAAATACTCATGCCTCAGCCAATTTCAAGTTACCGGTGTGAAGCGCTGGGAAGAGATCCACACAACAGAGGGCAGAGTTAGCGGGCTTCCCAGAGGGAGTGGCTGAACCACATGCACCCCTGGGGGCACAGAACTCCACTGCTGGACAGGACTGATGTGTATGGCGCCCAGTGCGTGTCCCCTAGGAAGAGGCCAACATCTCTGTGTTACCTTCCAGTGTTGCAGAGAGCACACAGCAAGCCTTAAGAGTCCCTGACTAACATTGTTGAAATGTGATATTCATTAGCACAGCTGATTTTATTGATTTTTTTCTGAGATCTATTATTTAAAAAAAAGCATTAGTTATGGTTTTTCCCTTCTCCAGGATTAGTCATGCAGTGAAGGATCAGAAGAGGTGTCACTCATTACACATGTCCTAATATGAGTCGAGTGGGTACATTGTTATTAACAACACTCTTAACCATCAGTGTTGATAACAGGACTGCTCCCTGCCAGGCCCGGTGGTAAGTGTTTCACTCACGGTGTCCCAGCCGGTTCTCTCAACAGCTTCTCCCCGTGGGAAGTAGGTATCTGTATTTCACCAGCAATTGTAACCTGTGTCATAATTTTATGCTTGCCTAAAAAAGAAAAAGAAAAAGCCAATTAATCGACACAAGAGTTTCTTAGTACTTACAAGTTTTATTTTGTACTTACTGAAAGAGCGAGCTCTTTGAGATTTATTTAAAGATATTTGCCATACATCACTCCTGTGCATAGATAAAAAGCAAAATACCAGTGAAATAAATTGGTTATGGTATTTCCAAACTTCCTCACACTTGGGGTCCACTCTTCTCGTCACGCTTTGACTCAGAGTCATGGTGGCCTGTTTTTCCCCACATTGTTGTCCTGGGTCCCAAGAGCTTGTGACACAGCCTCATTAAAAGGAGGCTCCACTACTGTCTCTGGGGTTTTCTCCCTGGCAGCTGACTGCTGGTCAGCAAGTTTTGACGTCCAGGCAGTGACAACAAGGTCCCGACTTCAGCCTGCCTGACATACACGTTAAGACACATCATGGGCTTCCCTGGTGGGGCAGTGGTTAAGAATCCGCCTGCCAACGCAGGGGACACGGGTTTGAGCCCCGGTCCGGGAAGATCCCACATGCCGTGGAGCAACTAAGCCCGTGCGCCGCAACTACTGAAGCCCATGTGTCACAACTACTGAAGCCTGTGTGCCTAGAGCCCGTGCTCCGCAACAAGAGACGCCACCTCAATGAGAAGCCCGCGCACCGCAACGAAGAGTAGCTCCCGCTCACCGCAACTAGAGAAAGCCCGGGGAAAGCAACGAAGACCCAACGCAGCCAAAAATAAATAAATAAATTCATTAAAAAAGAAAAAAAAAAAAAACTAACGGACGATAGCAAGCGTTGGTGAGGATGTGGGAAAATTGAAAACCTCATACATTGCTTCTGGGAATATAAAATAGTTGCTGCTGCTGTGAAGAATACCCTGGCAGCTCCTAAAATGTTAAGCAAAGATCTACCATATGACCCAGCGATTCCACTACCTGAAAGAACTGAAAACATAGATTCACACAAAACCTTGTACGTGAACGTTCCTAGCAGCATTATTAATTACGGTTAAAAAATGGAAACAACCCAAATGTTCATCAGCAGATGAATGGATAAACCAAAGTGGTATATCCAGACAACAGAGTATGATTTAGCCACAAAAAGGAATGAAGTCCTGATACGTACTGTAACACAGATGAATCTTGAAGGTATTCTAAGTAAAAGAAGCCTGTCACAAAAGGCCACATACTGTACGATGCCCTTTATATGAAATGTTCAGAATAGGCAAATCTATAGAGGCAGAACGCAGGTGAGTGGTTTCCAGGGGCTGGATCGGGGCTGCGTGGGTGGGAACGGGAACGGATCGCTCACAGGCACGGGGTTTCTTTTGGGGATGATGAAAATGTCCTGGAATTAGACAGTGGTAATGGTTGTACAACGTTATAAATATACTAAAAACCACTCATTTATACGCTTTAAAGTGGTAATTTTATGTTATGAGAATTATATCACAATAAAAAATCATTTTAATAAAAGAACTGATTTACTTCTCCACCTACACTCCTTTGGGATAATAAAAATGTAACTGGTTGCCCATCAAATGGAAAACACTGATGTGGACAAGACCCCTCGGGCAGGGGCGGTACAGAGGCCGAGCTTTTAAAATTCACACTCTGTGTGATCTCCAAGGACCTTATGAAAGTGGTGTTTGTTTCTATTTCCTTACCTCCAGTCACTTGCCCTATTTTGATAATGCTCTAAATTACAGGACCCAGAACTGGTCTTTAATTACAGAGTGCTTTAATAGGGCTTTGCTGGCAAATACCATAGAATTAAAGGAGCCACTAATGAAATACAGCATCGTTTTATCTGTGCTCCGGTGGCAGCCTTTAAGACGCAATTAGTACCATGCAAGGTATTTATTTAGGATTTTATCTCATTTATTCATTCCATCTCCGAAGGAGTGTTGTGCTTGCAGCTGTTTTTTACTCCTTCACACGGCAATTTTCTCACTTTCAATCGACTCCTTTCTTCCCTCTTAGACTCCAGGGAACCAGAATGTCAGCGGCCTAAGGGGCTGATTAAGGGAAGCCAACATCTTAAAGATTTTCACCCATTCCGCCCCCTGCTCTTCCCTGGCATGGAGCGAGGGGAATCAAGGTAAAACACTTGATGGGCGCCCAAACATCACCTCCAGGAAAGCAGCACATCTCCTGGGCGAAGCATGACAAGGCCTGTCCAGCCTGGTCCCTCCCCTGCATCCCAGCTCCAGGCACACTCGTCATGCCGACTACTCCCCACTCTCAGAGGGGACCAGGCACTTCCTCGCATCTCAGTTATGCCTCAAGTGCCCACGATAGTGTCATATCCTCTGTAAAGCCCTCTTGACTCACCCTCCCACCCTAATCACTCAACCTACCTTCCCACCCCAGACAGAATCCATTCCTTCTGGGTCCTATAGTCCATATCCAGTAATTCCCATTTTGGTCCCCTGATAGGCTGTAAGCAGTGTGTGTGTCTTCCCCTCCATGGTGGGACCCTCGAGGGCAGAGGAACGATTTCATCTTTGTATGCCCCAGTGCCACAGGCCACTGCATGCTGCACACAGGAAATGCCCAACAAATATTTGCTCTATGAAATCATTTCAGGCCTTTCCTGTGCACAGGAGCCCTCAATCAATCAGTGTCTCTTAAACATCCTCCTGAAGACACTGGGTTTATTTGGCTATGGCCTGCGTCTAGGCTGCTTTGGAACAAGCAGGATTTGACCAGTTGCACAAGTGCCCACAGCGCTAGGTGCAGTGGACATCACAGAGACCAGGACAACATGGTCCGGCTTGCAAGGAGTTCGTAATCCAGCCGTGGGAGACAAGTATCCGTACTGAGAATGACAACGGGGGAAAGCTGGCTATTTTGAACTCACCTGCCTTGTAAGGCGAGCAGACTGTGCCCGATGGGGGCCCTTGGTTCTTCCCAGCTCCCTGAAGAGGCCAGATGTGCAAGTTTGAGGGAAGGAGCTGGGAAAGCTGAATTTTTTCCACCATGAAGAGAGAAAAAATGGAGCTCCCCAAGGAACCCATGAGGGAGGGGATCAAGAACAGAGTTGGGAGGAGGGAAAGGAAAGCAATGAGACAAAGTGGCGGAAGACTGCAGCGTGAGCCCGCCTCACCAGGACTGTCTACGTGAAGGGCTGTAGAAACCAACGACGGACTGAGCTTCACACCAGCCATGACTTGGCAGAACAACTAAACCGCTCTTAGAGGTGGGAGCCCGTGAGGCAGAAATGTCCATGAGAAATGAAAACCTCTTCCCTGCTTCCCCAAATTTGTAGAAATGGGGCGGGAGCTTTGGATAGCCATTGACGTTGGAATCCATGTGTCTGTGTGTGTTTGGTGTTTCGGGGGGATCAACGTGATTTCATATAGAAAACTTCTTTAAAATCTCCCAGATCTGCTCCCCCATAACCTCTCACCAGAACTGGTCCAGTAGCACCTCCAACTGCAACCACTAACCCAGCTCCCCACTAACCCATTTCCACCTTGCAGCTAGAGCTCAGGGCAACCATGTGATGCAAATCTGATCATGTCACCCTCTTCCTGGACTCTCCCTGCTTATACCTTGTAATGACTTTCCACTCTTCTTGGGGTAAATTTGGTCCTGAGGGTCAGAAAGCCCCACCAAATCAGGCTTAAAATACAAGGCAATTTACTGGCTCCCTAACAGGTAACTGGAGTAGAGTAAGCTTCAGGCACTGCACGATCAGGACACTAGCACCATATTCTGCTATTCTCTTAGCTCGGCCTTCCTCCATAGGTGTCAGCTTTATCCACAGCCCAGCTTCCTTTCAAACAGCATCAAGTGGAACACCCCCAGGGAAAAAAAAAAAAAGAACATCTTGCCCAGCCACGAAATAAAATTCCTTCCCTTCAGCCTGAGTGAGCCAACTGACACCATGTACTCATTCCCGACCAAAAAAATTCCTAGTGATATGCCTCTCCGCTGAATCCTTTCCTTCCCTGCTCCTGGTGGGAAATGGGTCCTTTTGTATAAAAACACATTGAGGGCTTCCCTGGTGGCGCAGTGGTTGAGGGTCCGCCTGCCGATGCAGAGGACACGGGTTCGTGCCCCGGTCCAGGAAGATCCCACATGCCGCGGAGCGGCTGGGCCCATGAGCCATGGCCGCTGAGCCTGTGCGTCTGAAGCCTGTGCTCCACAACGGGCAAGGCCACAACAGTGAGAGGCCCGCGTACCGCAAAAAAAAACAAAACAAAAAACAAAAAAAAACCCCACATTGAAATGATGCTAAAATATACAATTGGCATTAAACCTAGAAAGTTTTACTTTAATGATGCTCAACTATGAAAAAAATGAAAGAACTAACTATCAACCTTAAAGTTCTCCACTGTCCTTGATGAAGGATCTGAGACCGCAAGTCCCCAGGACCTTGAACTCAAGGTAGTGAGGAGTAAGGGCAGAGGGCTAGAGCCTGGAGAAGGGAAGACAGCAGGGGACCAGGGGCTGCTGGCCTCATAAGAGATGGATTTTGAATGGATGGGATAGAAGAGATAAGAAAATGTTGCTGTAGCGTCTTCTGCACCCTGGGTGGGATCTCATTCGGCTTAGTTTTTTTTCTTTCTGAAAATGAACTTAGCCAAAAAAAGAATTGAAATGAGGGACTCAAACAGCCGCCGAAGTTCAGAACAACATTATCCACGGTAGGCAAAAGGTAGAAACAAACCAAATTTCCACTGATGGATGAACGGATACACAGAATGTGTATATACGTACAATGGAATATTATTCAGCCTTTAAAAGGAATGGAATTCTGACACATGGAGGAACCTTAAAGATGTGCTAAGTGAAATAAGCCAGATACAAAAGAAAATACTGATTCCACTTACATGAGATTCCTAGAATAGCCAAATTCATAGAGACAGAAAGTGGTTGCTAGGGGATGGGGGGACGGGTACAGAATGGGGAGTTACGTGTAGAGTTTCAGAATATGGGAAGATGAACAAATTCTGAAGATGGACGGTGGTGACAGTTGCACAACGATGTGAATGTATTTAATGCTACTGAGTTGTGCAGTTAAAAATTGGTTAAAATGGGGCTTCCCTGGTGGCACAGTGGTTGAGAGTCCGCCTGCCAATGCAGGGGACGCGGGTTCGTGCCCTGGTCCGGGAAGATCCCACATGCCGCGGAGCGGCTGGGCCCGTGAGCCATGGCCGCTGAGCCTGCACGTCCGGAGCCTGTGCTCCTCAACGGGAGAGGCCACAACAGTGAGAGGCCTGCATACCGCAAAAAAAAAAAAAAAAAAAAAGTTGGTTAAAATGGCAAATTTTATGTTATGTATATTTTACCACAGTTAAGAAAAAGAACTTAGTTCATCTTTCCAGGCATTGGGGGCACAACAAAGGGGTGACAGGAGATTCTCAAAGAATGACTGTTGGTTGATTGGGCTATCTGGATAAAAGACACATTGATAGGGATACACTTCCCTTTCGGTTCCATGACGCTGATCAGGATGACCAAGATGATGAAGAGACGCGGGCCTCCCACAGAGGAAGCCTTGAGGCAGCCCAGAGTGAGAATGGACGCCTCCCACCCCTGCACAGACGAATCCCCAGCACACCCAGTCCCTCCGAATCAGGGCAGGCTCTTTTTGCGATGGGTGTGTTTCCCCCTTCTGTTCTCTGCAGGGAAGAGGCTGCAGGGTAGCGGAGGGGAGGAGAGGAGGTAGGGGGAATTTCCTTCTGTCGGGCAGGAAAATAACGCAAGGAAACAGAGCTATCCCTACTCTGTGAATGGAAAAGGTCTCTTTCAGACCTCCTTTTAGAGAGTCCCCTCCTGCCGTCTTCCCAGAGGGATGATGGAACACCTGTCACCAGTTGGGTCTGACTCATTCGTTTATCATCTCTCCCCACCCCTCTCTCTAACCCCCTCCCTCCAAACCCACCCACCCCGAAAATGCCTATGCGCAGTTGACTATTTTAAGAACTGAATTCCCTGTCGGCATGGCAACTTCGGCTGTACCTCTTGTCACTGCTGCCTGGATGGAAGAAAAGCCACCTTTCACCAGGATTCCTGCAGCCAACAGAAGAGATGGTTCACAGCTCACACATGGCCACAGGGTGGACATCTAGTTTCTGTCGCATATTCTCCTTTGTGTGTTTGCTTGTTTTATAGCCCTTTAAGAATGTAAAAAAACATTCTTAGCTGACTGGCCATACAAAAACAGGCCCTGGGCCAGAAATGGCCCAAGGACCGTAATTTACCCAACCTTTGTTTAGGACAAGAGCAGCAGGTGTTCTCACTGCCTGGGTTTCTCATTGTGGAAGTTTTAAAGGTTGTGAAGGGTGAGGGGGCTGCTGGGGAAAAGATGGGAAGGCGTTGTGGAAGGACAGCGTGATTAATTGATTTTTAAAAATTTCCCCCTACTATCTATACTTTATTATACTTTAAAGGTTTATTTATATTCTTCTTGTGCTTCAAAGCTAAAATGTTAGGCTATGCCATTTTCACCATAGCCCTAATAAGGATTAAGGCTTACAATCTATGAGTTCCTCTTGTAGATAATGGTGTTTATTTCATAACCTCTTACATTCTTCACAAAGACCAGATTTTCTTCAAAAATGTTGAAAGAACATTTTGAATGTTTCTTTTCTGTTTGAAAATTTTTTAGAAAAAATTTTTTAATTTTAATTTAAAATGAATTATTACACAAATAGGAATACTAAAATAAACTCCCATGTACCTGAAGGGCGTTTCTGTGTAAATTAAAGAAACAGTTTCTACTTTCTTAAAACATGGATTGAAAGGGGGAAATGATACATTTGCAAATAGTATTTGTATGGAATCCAGTTCTAGGTCATATCTGAAAATGACTATTGGGGGCAGGGGTGGGAGAAACATCTGTGGGAATGAAAAGGGGATCATTCTTTGATGGTTACCATGGAAACCACTAGGTTAAGATGGTTGAGTTTGCTTATGGGGCAGTGAGGTTCCTGCTAACGGACTCTGGGTCAGAACTGTAGGAGAGCCCTTAGGCTGGTCCCCAAGGATGCCTTGCTGTCTCTGAAGCTCTCTCCCAACCCCCAATACTGTTTGAGGGTACTCTCATTCTGAATTTCTAGGGTTTGATGAAAAGAAAGACACTGTAGTGTTTCGTTCCTCAATTTTAGAGCTTTGTTTTGTATTGAGTAAGCTAGGGTCAACGTGTTCATCTGCATACCCACTTTGAGGTGTTCTGGGATTTTATGGTAGACCACTCCTGTCCTGTTTATAATAGGAGGGCCCCTATGTCCCTGGAGAAAAGCCCTAGGACTGGTGGGGGTCTTGTGGTATTGATGCCCACCTCAGAATGCGGAAAGTACGACCATGAGCCCCGGAGGAGCAAGGAATCCAACTTAAGCCAATGAGATTCAGAGGGTCCAGACGCATTTGCCCTCTCCTGAGAGAATTTGACCCCAACGTAGAATATCCCTCAGTCGCCAATATCCAGAGCTGCTTTAGACATCAGATAATTTGCTCTTAGGCATATCAGTAAGAAGTGGAACTTTGTCATCGGACTCCTTGAACTCGGATCCATTATCTCTACCATGGCGTACTCTGTCACCTAATGGCATCGGTGGTGGGGAAGGAATCCACAAGACGCCTAGCATCCACAAAGGGCAGGCACAGAGGCAGAAGCGGGCTGGAATTAGTCACCAAGGGATAAACGTGCGCAGAGTGACAAACAAGAGGCCGCGGAGGACCGACGTAGATCCTAAGCGATGGGGCCACAGCGCATCGATCCCCAAACTTGAGGATCCCTAGGGCGCTCCCGCAGCTCCAGAAGGAAGAGCTTGCACAGACGAGGCACGGCCACCAGGGGGCGCGCGGGCCCCGGGATCTCGGGAATCTGGGGCAGCGGGAGGGAAAGAAACTGGAAGGCTGGCGCAATACCTGCTTTCTCCCCAGGATGTAACTGGCAAACAGCAATGACAGGTATCTCCTGGGCAGCTGCTTGCCCGTCCGTATCTCCCACAAAATCAGAAGCCCCTCGAGGGCAGTGACTGTGTTTTCATTCCCTTGCTTCCCCCGACTGCACATGAGTTCCCTTGTCCCCATCCTAGGTTTGCTGAGTGTTAAAGGAACACGTTCTTACCCTGGAAGGTGGGAAGGGGGCACCTGGAGGAGGGATGCTTTGAGGCAGCTGTTTGAGACATGTCAGATGGTCACCACGGTGAACTCCAACAGTTGGCGCGGAAGGCGAGCTTGTACACTTGAAAATTTGGGGGCGGAGCCTAGGGGACGGGCAAGAAATAAGACAGTGGTTCTCAAACTTCTTAATCTCAGGACCCCTATATACTCTTAACATTACTGAGGGCCTCGAACAATGTTCTATTTACCATATTAGAAATTAAACTGAAAAATTTTAAATATTTACTTAAAATTACAATAATAAATCCACTACATTAACATATATATATTTTTTTAAACCTATATTTTCCGAAACAAAAAAAGTTAGTGAGAAGTGTGGTTCCATTTTACATTCCTGCAATTTAAAAAAATGTTTAGCTTAATAAAAGACAGATGGATTCTCTTATCTGCTTCTGGACTCACTCACTATCGGACTGAGTTTTTGCAAAGCACATAGCTTCATACATTCACGAGAAAATGAGAGTGAAAAAGGCAAATAACATCTTATTATGAAAACAGTTTTCATCTTGCAGACTTCCTCCCCATTTTGATGTTAAATAGAATATAACTTACATACAGTGTAATTTTTGGATAAGAATTGAGAGGCTTTTTGTAAAAGGAAGTTTGCCTGAGGTGAAGGTTGAGGGCTGAAGGCCAGATTGCCTTCAAGTTCACCCACTGGAAAGATGTGGCCTCCGTGGCCAGTGGTAACAGAAAACAGAGCCTCAGCCAGCATAGACACACGTGTATTGTGTGAGCGTCAGAACCCTGTTATAGCTGACTTTTCACTGTCTGCTGTTCTGAATTGCAGAGGGCAGAATTGTGGCCGGACTCCCTCTCTTGAGGCCAAAAGCATATTAGAAAGTTGTTTCTCCTTGGGGACGGGCTTGTTTTCCTAATTCAGATACTCTGCTAACTTTGAACCCACTGGGGGGTTCTTATCAATTCAAAAATGTTTCAAAACAATGGTCCCCCCTCACCTCACCTGTTAGAACTGCTATCATCAAAAAGACAAGAGATAACAAGTGTTGGAAAGGATGTGGGGAAAAGGGAACCCTTGTGCACTGTAGGTGGGAATGTATTGAATAAATTGATAGAGCCACTATGGAAAACAGCATGGAGGTTCCTGAAAAAATTAACAATACAACTACCATATGATCCAGCAATCCCACTTCTGGGTATATATCTAAAGAAAGTGAAAACAGGATCCTGAAGAAATGCCTACACTGCCATGTTCATTGTAGCATTGTTCACAACAGCCAAGATATGGAAAGAACCTATGTGTTTGTCAACAGACAAATGAATAAAGAAGATGAGGCATATATATACACAATGGAATATTATGCAGCCATGAGAAAGAAGGAAATCCTATCATTTGCAGCAAGATGGATGGACATTGAGGGCATTATGCTAAGCGAAATAAGTCAGACAGAGAAAGACAAACACTGGATGTTATCACTTCTATATGTGGAATCTAAAAAAGCCAAATGCATAGAAACAAAGAGTAGAATGGTGGTTACCAGGGGCTGGGGTGGGAGGGTTGGGGGAAGATGGGGAGATATTGATCGAAGGGGACAAACTTCCAGTTATAAGATGGATTAGTTCTGGGGAATCTAATATACAGCATGTTGATTATAGTTAATGAGACCATATTGTATACTTGAAAATTGCTAAGAGAGTAGATCTTAAACGTTCTCACCACAAAAAACAAATACTAATTATGAGATGTGATGGAAGTATTAGCTAATGCTTTGATGGCTAATCATTTTGCAATATGTAAGTATCAAATCAACGTGTCAAACACCTTAAACTTCCACGATGTTATATGTCAATTATATCTCAGTAAAGCTGGAGGGGGCAGTGTGGAACGCCACCACAATGGCCCCAACATCTCCATGCCCTAGGCCTGCCCTGGGGTCTGTGCAGAATGCCCCAGTCTCAATGAAGAGGCAATGTGGGGAGACTTCCAGAGTCAAGTAACAGATCAGGAAAGCTTCTTCCCAGTTAATTCCCTCCTGGGACACCTAACCTGAGTGATGATCACAGTCATCCTAGGAATGTCACAGGTCCCACCTCACATCCAGCAGGGGCGGAGGCTGGCTCTTAAAGCGCCAGGTGTATTCTTGAACCCCCAGGTTTGGGAGCCGCTGGCCTCCTCTATCCCCATCTACCTATTCTACAAGGGCCCTCAGTCCTTAGGCACCTTGGGGTCGCTAGGGGCATATATTTAAAATTTGGCGTTCCCTGGCCCAATCTCTAGAGAGCCCAATAGCTGGAGATTAGATAGACCTGGGATGGGCCCTAGAACAAGTTCTAAACAAGCAGCCCACTTCATGCTGCTATAAGTGGCCCAGGACCACTCTGTGCCTCAAGGGTTTTTGTAGCCTGTGTGTTACAGTCTGAGTGTCACAAAGAGACTTGAGGGCCCAACTCAGAATCAGTGCAACCTTCGCCTTACGTCCCTTATCCTTTGAACAATCAGACCCCTTCTTGGGAACTGAAATTTAATATCCAGCGTTTAAAATTCTCATTTGATGAAGGTGACAGTCTTCCCCCACAATCCCAGGATGATGTGTTCCAAGAAGATCCTAGTCTTCTCAGACTCCAACCGGGCTGCGAGCACTGCCCACTCACCTTCTCCACACTTTACTACCACCCTTCTACTACGGCATGAGTCGATGTGTTTGTGGATGCATACACATCCATCTTTCAAAAGAGCCAGGTTAGGGCTTCCCTGGTGGCGCAGTGGTTGAGAGTCCGCCTGCCGATGCAGGGGACGCGGGTTCGTGCCCCAGTCCAGGAAGATCCCACATGCCGCGGAGCGGCTGGGCCCGTGAGCCATGGCCGCTGGGCCTGCGCGTCCGGAGCCTGTGCTCTGCAACTGGAGAGGCCACAGCAGTGAGAGGCCTGCATACCGGAAAAAAAAAAAAAAAAGCCAGGTTAAAGGTGCAGCAGGCAGGAAAAAAAGGGGGGGCAGATTTATGAACTCAGCTTTCTTCATACCAGGAGCCCCACTCCCACCTTCTCCTCCAATTCGGTAGAGGATATTTCAGTTCCGTCATCACAGAAGGAGCTGCTGCTCCCTCTCTGCCCACCCCCTGACAGGGCCACTGGTTAGAAGGGCCACCTGCCTGACTGGCTCACGGATTTCCTAACGGGGCTCCTGGACTCTGGCTCCCTCAGGACAGTCCATGGCCCCGGATCTACTCTGCAGCCAGCCTTATCCTCATTCTCATCCTCATTCTCTGCCTTTGTCCCTGGCTTTCACATTTACTCTGCCTGGCACACATTAGTGAATATTAACTCATTACATGAATCGCTTAAAGCGTCAAGTTGCAGAAAGTAGCTTTATTTTCCCCTCAATTGTGTCTAGGCACACACAAACACACACTTAGGAATGGAATTGGGTTTATGGTGACCTCTTTTTTTTTTTTTTTTTTGCGGTACGCGGGCCCCTCACTGTTGCGGCCTCTCCCGTTGCGGAGCACAGGCTCCAGACGCGCAGGCCCAGTGGCCATGGCTCACGGGCCCAGCCGCTCCGCGGCATGTGGAATCTTCCTGGACCGGGGCGCGAACCCGTGTCCCCTGCATCGGCAGGTGGGCTTTCAACCACTGCGTCACCAGGGAAGCCCTGTGGTGTCCTCTTTGACCTCTGGGCAGCCTAATTCATTTTCTGCTGTGGTCTGAACTCTGTGGGAACCCTCAGCGGAATCTGGGGCTCTTCACCATCAGCTTGGGGAGACTCGATCCTGGGGGAGACTTGATGGAAATGATGAACGTGCACAGATCAGGGCTAACTCCCAATTCTGGACACCAAGGCAGGTCCCATGCCAATTACACCTGCGTCCCTGGGTGGGCCTGGGCTTCCCCAGTGATTGCAACTGGCAGCCAGGTTGAGGAACGCCACCCAACCCAATTCTTGGGAACATCTTCCCTTCTGCCCTAGTGGCCTGGAAGTCATCCCCCCAACAGATGGCTTCACCAAGGAAAAGAGAAACTATCAGAAGTCCTTGAAGTGACATTCCCACAGGAGTTCAGGACACCCCAAAATACGCCACTTTGTTATTCTGATTATTTTGAGCTGAGGGCAGTTAAAAACCAGCAAAGGTGGAGAGAGGCTTTCTCCAAACCCCCCTCATCTGCCTAAGACAGATCCTCTGAAAGGAATTCAATTGTCATAAAATCTCCTCGCTGGGAGTTTCACCAATCAGGGAAGATTGTCACAGGAGAGGACACTAGGAGTCCACACAACACCCTGACAAACTTTGTCACAAACTATCGTATCTCCCATCTGTTCTTCAAAGGGCCCATTCATCTTGCCCCTAAATTGCCCCTTCCCTATAAAGACGGTATATAAGCTCTCAAATGTCATCACCTTTCTGGGTACTCACGTCTTTTCCTGTGATGTCCCTGTCCGCGTAACGTTAGAAATCCACAAGTGTGTATACCTTTTCTCCTGTTAATCTGCCTGTTGTAAGTTTATTTCAGAGACCCAGATATCGAACCTAGGGGGGTAGAGGAAAAGTCTTTCCTCTCCTACATCCTCATCCATTCCTTCCTTTTTTCATCAGATATTTATTGAGCACCTACCATGCTAAGTTGTCGGCTAGGTATTAGAGATACTAAGTTGAAAACGGAACATGGGTCAGGCCTCAGGAGGTAGAGTGGAGGGACCGGACACTAAGCCAGCAGGGAAAGTTCAGCCCGCTCCCCAGGATCCTGGCCCATCGCAGAGGGAGGGAGGACGCTAGGAGCGACTAAGGATATTTCTGGGAAACAGGGCTCATCCGTGGCAACTTCTCAGCACCTACGGGAGGGGCGACTTCAGGCACAACACGGTTCTGTGTCCTGGGAGCGCCAGCATCTTTTAAACACAGGCTCTTAACGTTATTCATATTATGCCTCCTATGCTCTGTAGGAGGTGGTGCTGTTGCCTCCATTGTACAGAGGAAGAAACTGAGACTCCGCGAGATGAATCAGCTTGTCTGAGCTTGTCACCTCCAGTCTAACTTCAGAGCCCTTTTTGTAACAGCTCTAGAGAGACGGGCTTCACTGAAGGAGCTGGTAAAAACGGACAGGGCCATTTCCCTGGCATCTCAGTGCGGCCCTGGAAACACCAGGTGTCGTCGGCAGAGCTGGCAGCTGGGGGTGCCGGTGTCAGCAGTGTTGGGAGAGGGCTTTGGGGCAGCTGTGGAAGGTGGCGCTGGCGGCCTCAGCAATCCTGGCGGGCGGGCAGCCAGCCGTCCCCCCGCGGCACGATATTTGATATTTATTGAACATTTACGGTGTGCCAGACACTGTGTAAGTACTTAACGTGGATTAACGTTTTTAATATTTACAACAACTCCCACTTTTACGGATTAGGAAACCGAGGCCCCAGGAGGCAAGGTAACTTTCCCTGGTCAGCATCTGATAAGTGAGAAGCCAAGGTCCGAACCCAGGCACGCTGACGGCTGGGCTGGTGCGCTTCGGCGCTGCGCTCTGAACATCCTAGGGGAGGCTCAGGGATCTAATATCTTGACGTGTTTACTTATCAGTAGCGTGCCCGAGGGATAGGAGGGCCAGTGTGTGGATCGCAAAAATGGCTACAATACTTTGCAGCTCCTTCCACCAGGAGCTGAAGTCCGTTTCCCACCTCTTGAGTTTGGCCTGGCCTGGCGACTGGCTTTGACCAAGAGAGTGTGGCGGGAGTGAGGGCGGCCGGTTTCCAGCCCAGGCCTCAAGAAGCCTTGTGGCTCTGCTCTCCCCATCCTTGGAAGCCCGCTGCTACAGCAAGCAGCCTGGGGTCGGCTGTCCTACCTCATGAGAGGGACGTGGCCCGGTCGCCCTTTCACCCTAGCTGACAGCCTGCTGACCATGAGATATGTGGGTGAAGCGGTCCTAACCCATCCAACGACCTGCCGGCTCACCACGGACACACACGCAGGCCCCGCAAAGCCAGGCTAGCTAGACGCTGCCCCACTGACACCCACAGAGTCAGGAGCCAATAAATACACGTTTCTTGTTTTAGGCCGCCGGGTGGCTTGTTGTGTAGCAATAAACACAGCAGAAAACACCTCAGAGAGAAGGAAGGTATGAAGTTGGAGGAATTCCCACCAGACAGTATGAGTAAGTGGAAACCCTTCAGGCAGGGAAAAGAGATTCAGAGGAAAACAGTGAGGGCCGGGGGAGCACCTGCCTGTTTCCTCAGAAACCCAGCACGCTCACCCCTTCCAGCTTCCACCAGGTGGAGGAGAAGCCATTCTCTTCCGAAGAGAAACTCCAGAGAGAGAAGCAGCTGAAGCAGGAGTACTCTGCTCCTGTAGGGAGGGTGTCCACAGTCAGCCCAAGGCGGCTGCCTCTTGGCAGACACGCTGGCGCTGCATGTCGAGCAGACGGAGAGAACCCAAGACAGTCCTGTGGACCTGGGATCCCGGGTGTCATGGAAGGGTTCCAGCTGCTCCACTGGAGGAGCCCCGATCCAGACAATGAGCTGTGTGAGCCTAAACTCAAGCAGCGGCCGTAAGAATGAGAAGAAGCGGGGAAAGGGGAGAAGCGTTTAGGAGGTACAAGGAACAAGAAAACTGGGGGCGAATTGAAATAGGGGGAAAGGTCAGTGGGAGTGGGGCAGCCTAAAATAACACTGCTGTTCAGAGTACAAAAGGATGCCCCGGGAGATAACAATAGGGGGAAAAAAGATTCGATGATACTTACCAAATGTCATCATCATATAAAATTTACATATTATGGTATAATCATGCCTTTTGGTGATGACAGTGGTGATTTTTGGACATAGCCTGCCACTGGCCCTTGTTTTAAGGATTACCCCTCCTTGAGGCATTTGAATTTTAAAGAGAATCAAAGCCTTCGGGTAAGGGATGACGCTGTATTCACAGGATTTCAGGCAGCCATTGAGAGTAGAACAAGGGTTTTTCTTTTATGTTGGCTCCTTCCCGGGGCTCTTGGCCTGGGCACTAGTCCCGGAACCACAAATATCATTTCCCAGGACCTTGGCGTCGCAACACCTTAAACTCCCTTCCTCCCAAGTTTTCCCAGTGTTTCTCAGACTTGGGGAAGCGACTCTCCCCGCTCCGGAGCCTGGGGGTGGGGGCGGCCGATACCCCGCACGGCCGCCAGAGGGCGCTGCTCCGTCGCCGGGAGCGCCGCGGCCGCCTGGGCGTGTGGCCTGGGGTGGGCATTTTTGTGTTGTTTAAATGCCAGCATTGATTGCTCACTCCTTTCCCAAACATGTTTCTAATTTACCCGGTATCTCGTCTACGTGAAAGCCTCAAGAACAACAACAACCAAAGAATGCACACTTTAGTTACCGGGTGAGCAAAAGGGGTTTGACACCAAATGCAGTTTCGTTCCAGAAACCTCTGGGACTGGGGCAGAGCAGCCAGCAAGGGATCTCCAGAGGCTACTCACCGGTTAGGACAGAGGCACGTGGAAACAAACACACCGAACCTCGACCCTGGATAGGTTCTTGCTAGCACCCAACAAGCCGGCAGCTTTCCGCTCCAGAGGACGGGTTCGTTTCCGGCTAAGTTCAGGAGCTGGTGCCCGAAGAGGGTGCCGCGCGGGACCGCGGAGAAGCCACCCGCGGCCCTGGGCAGGCGGCGGGCTCCGGCATCCCGCCTGGCCCTTGGTTGCATTCGGCGTCCTGGGGAGCAGAGGCGCTCGGATGCGGATGAGGGGGAGGGACGGCGGGCGATCCGGGAGCTCGGGGCAGCAGTACCCGCACAGGGTGAAGGCGGGGAGGCAGGGGCAGGGGGACGAAGAGGGGAGCAGAGGGAGAGTCCTGTCTGATGGGGGTGGCAGGGACGGCCCCTCGGGCTTGGGTGAAAGCCTGACCGCCACAAATAGAAGTTATCAGCGAAGAGACCTAAGGATGCGTTTGGCTGCAGGGAGGTCTCTAGGAGACAAAGCTCCTAATCCCGGGGTGGGGGCTGGGATGGGAACCCGGGGCGGGGGGTGGGCTGGGGGGAGAGGAGTGTCTGACTGACAGCTGTTTTTCGGACCAGAAAAAAAAAAATCCCCTGGCCCCTGGGGAGATTGCTCAGTCACTTTTCTCCTGCAGGAAGCTGCTTCTTGTTGGAGCCTCCTGGGATTGGCAGAGTTAAAATCCTTTAACCCAAGATGCCTTGGGCCTTTTGTTCAGCTCTGACAATGGAATTGGCTGGGAGAGGCTGGGAAGGCAAGGAGCTAGGTCTGGGGTGTATCCGTGGGGTGGGCGTCTGGTGAAGCTGTGTTCAGTCACAGGGTGAAAAAAAGCGATTTGGTCGCGTGTGTGTGTGTGTGTGTGTGTGTGTGTGTGCGTGTGTGTGTGTGGTGTGTGTACGTGCGTGTGCGCGCGCGCGCGCGCGCGTTGGGGGAAAGTGTAAGGAGGCCCAAGGCACGGGCACCAGCTCATTAACACGTGTGTATGAGTACCTGCTGTGCAGCTCAGCAAACCTTTAATTACCCAGGGAGAACTTCCAAAACTGAGAACTCAATATTGGTCCCTAAAAGGTTGGATAATGGGTTTTTCTTGCATCTCAATCCCAAGGGACAGATCTCCGACTCCCCTGGGCTCCCAGATTCTTCTAGATGTTTTGTCTTCTAAAATTCTGTGCTCCCATGGGACAGCACTTAGTTAAGGACACTCAGAAATGTAAATCTTTCTATCATGTTAATCATCTTTAAATCTTTGCTTTGAACCTATCACGTCCTTGAGTCCTAATCGTCAGCAGCAGCCACTCCAATTCAAAGGACTTGGAGTGACAGTCTGCAAGCCCTCTCACTATGCAGAATCTTCTCCTCCCATTCCCCATGTGCATCTTCCCCTGTAGCCAGCCTGGCCCCTCAGGGTCCCTTGGTATATCTTGAATTCTCCAGCCTCCCTATCTCTGGCCCTGCAGTTGCCTTCCTGGCCATCTAGCTGGTCACTTCCTTCTCCATTCAGTTCTGGCCTCAGTCGATCAACATGCATTCACTGAGAGCCCCCTAGGTGCAAGGCATCTATCCCCTGGAATATATCAGAGACTAAGACAAATGCCTGCCCTTAAAAGATTTTTTTTGCCTTAATGGGAGGGAATAAAGCCAAACAATTTCACGTGTTGATAAGTAGCTAATCAATGTGATAGAGTTGTGGTGGGGTGGGGTTAGTGGGTGCTGCTTTATTTGGGTAGGAAAGGCCTCTTTGAGACCTTCTGGGCAGGAAGAATGCTCCAAGCAGAAGGGATAGCAAGTGCAAAAGCCCTGAGGCAGGAATGCACTCCGTTACATTCAGGAGGCACCATGAAGGCCATTGTCCCTGGAGCAATGTGAACAAGGAGATTTCAAGGGCTCTTGAGACATAGGCAAGGACTAGACCATCATGTCCTCACGGGTCAAAATAAGGAGTGTGGGTTTTATTTTGGTTGCAGTGGGAAACCTTTGGAGGATTTTATGCCAGGAGAGAAGAGATTCCACTTACCCTTTAGAAAGATCACTCTGGCTGCTTGGCAGAGCAAGGAGTAGGAGAGAGGAGAAGAGTGAAGCTGCAGTTGCAGACGTCCTGGCAAGAGGAGGTAAAGGCAGGGTTGCGGCTATGCAGATGGTCCTATGACAGAAGAGAAGAGTCAAGGATGACACCTCCATTTTTAGGATAACTGGGTGGACAGGATGCCCATGTTAATCGGGAAGGGTAGATCAGCCGTTCCGTTTTGGCCATACCAAGACCTATCAGACATCAGGTGGATATGTGTAGACAGGTTTGAGTCTGGAGTTCAGGGGCATCTGTTCTTCAGATTTAAATTTGAGATCTAGCATATATATGGTATTCAAAGCCATGGGCCATGGGACAATTCCACTTCGGGAAAAAGTAAAGCTAGAAGAGAGAGGGATGAGACTGAAGCCGCTCTAATATTTAGAGGTCTGGTAGCGGAAAAGTGAGCAGGCGATGCTGAGACAAACAACCTGTGACGTTGGAAGAAAACCAGAAGATGGTGATTCTAAGGAAACTAAGCAAAGGAAGTATTTCAGGAAGGAGGATGCATCAATTAGCTAGGTAAAAAACAACCATAAAAATCTCCATGGCATGTAACAGTAAATATTTATTTTACTTATGCATCTGGGAGTCGACTGGAGGTCAGCTGCATGAGGCTGACCTTGGCTGGGTCTGAGTCTTCTCTAGATACATGTTCCTCATCATCCTTGCACGGGTAGGCCAGTTAGGGCAGGTTATCCCCTGGTGATAACACTGGCACAAATAGGCAGGTGGAAATGCCTCCTAAGGCCTAGGCTTAGAACTGTACCATGTCACTCCTCCCACGTTCCATTGGCCAAAATGGGTCACGTAGCCATGTCCAAAGTCAAGAAGCAAGAACATATACTCCACCTCTAGTGCAAAGAGGGACTGCAAACTCACATAGGATAAGAACACAGAGAGGAGTGACAAGAATTAGGACCAATAATTCAATCTACCATGGAGTGGTCCAACATGTTCGATGCCATTGGGAGACCAGACGAAATTGGGACTGTAAACTGGCCATTAATCTAGTCGAGATGTCAGTCACTGGCATCCTCCTGAGAGCTATTACAAGGGAATGGTAAGGACAAAAGCCCAGCTGGAGTGGGTGGAGGTGAGAGGAAGGTGAGGTGGGGAAGTGTGAGTATATAGACAACTCTCCCAGGACCATCTGCCCAGCAGAGGGGCAGAAAAATGGTGCAGGAGGAAACGGGCTAAGGCTAATATGTTTTTAGATTGAGGGATATTAAGTCCTGTTTGACTTCAGTGGGAAGGATAGAGTAAAGAGCCAGAAATTGATGGTGCCTGAAAGGAAGGGAATACTTGCGCTGGTGAAAGGGAAAGGGGCCCAGGGCACAGATGGAGGGATTGGCCACAGCTGGGTGGAGGGAATGCAGAGCTGCAGGCATTCTGGTGGCTTTGGTGGGAGGAAGAGCAGGAAGTTGGTCTGTTTATACCTTTTCTCTATGAAGGATAGTCCCAGGCCAGGCTGAGAGTGAAAGAGGAAGGGGTGTTGAAAATATGAGGAAGAGGAAAAAGTGTGAAATTGTTGCATGGTGGAGAGAGAAAAGGACTTTTCTAAGAAACAGTAGTGGGATTGTCCAGCAGTTCAAATGCCCATTGGAAATTTATGGTCATAAATTTGATGTGAGTACATCCACAGTAGCTGGGTAATTTTCTTTTCTTTTTTTTTTTTTTTATAAATTTACTTATTTATGGCTGCGTTGGGTCTTCGTCGCTGCGCACAGGCCCTCTCCAGCTGCGGCGAGCAGGGGTCACTCCTCACTGCGGCACGCAGGCTTCTCATTGTGGTGACCTCTCCTGTTGCAGAGGGCTTCAGTGGTTGTGGCACGCAGGCTCCAGTAGTTGTGGTTCGCGGATTCCAGAGCGCAGGCTCAGCAGTCGTGGCCCATGGGCCCAGCTGCTCTGCAGCATGTGGGATCCTCCGGCCCCAGGGCTCGAACCCGTCTCCCCTGCATTGGCAGGCGGATTCTCAACCACTGCGCCACCAGGGAAGCCCTAGCTGGGTAATTTTCTTCAGCGGTGTTCAACTAATCGGTTGCAGGTGTGAAGTAACCAGGTTGATTTAACCACAGCTGGGCATTCACCAGGTGAATACAACGGAGAGAAACTGGTGTAAGGAGTTAAGAGTGTTTGCAAGGGAGATTTCTCATGCCGGATCATGGAATCTCAGCTGGCTGATAAGTGAAGACCTGAGGGGAGACAAATAGTGAAAAAACAGTAGAGCGATGGACTGGAGGTCTCAGGTGGGAGAGCCAGTAGACTGGAAGGACCAGAGTGAGTGAGCTGGTGGGCTGGCAGGTAGTGGGATCTTTGAATCTGAGATTTTAGAGATGGTGTAGATATTCACGGTTCCCAGGTCTAGGGTATGACCAGGAGACGAGGATGGGGCAAGAGATGTATTGCTAGGGCTAAGGTAGTCAAGCGACTTAGGGACTAGGGTGTTGGGCGAGTCATCAGAATTGATGCTGAGGTCACCAAGAATGATGACAGTGGAGGAGAAAGAGCCCAGTGCTGAAATCATCAAGGGACAGAGGAAGTAACCAGAAGGATAATAAGGTGACACTAATGAGAAGTGGTGGGTAGCAAGCTCTGTTGCCATGTATTCCATAGGAGCTGGGTTTTTGAAGGAAGAATAAGAATCAGATTGGAAGCTTCAATGGTGAGTGAGGAGACATCTCCAGGCCCTGAAGCATGGCCTGAGGAGCAAAGAGCCTCTGTTGGAGAGGGCTGTGGAGCAGCAGTCTAGTCAGGGGTCAGACAGCCTTCAGGAGGAAGGAAGTGAAGGTCCCAGCCTTGGAGGGGATGGAGAGTAGAGGCTGGGGAGGGCGTGGGAAGGCAGGGAGGGCTGGGGATGGGGCCGAGGCCAGTGGCCCTGAGGCATGATAGGATGGCTCTCCCTGGCCATTGGTGGCCCCCCGGGGAAGGTGTCGGGGCAGCCACAACTGGCCCCTTTGGGGAAGCTTCCCAGATTACCCTGCCTGGAGGGGGACTTCCTTTTCCAGGAACCCCCATAACTTTGGTTGCTCATGTTTCTCCGTTAGGCCATATCATCTACTTCCTGGTGTCTTCATCGTTCTTCTTCCGTGTGGATTTCTTATTTCCTCAATTAGAGGCAAGTTTGGGCAGAACCCCAGCTATGCCATTTTTGCACGCGCTCCAGGCCAGCACAGCACCTGATACATAATGGGCCTTCAGAAATGTTTGTTACAGGAGTTGGATACAAATGCGGTAATGGTTTCCCTTTAAGGCCAAGAAAGGGGCCTGTCCCGGGGGTGGGGGGGAGGGTCCTTCTGCCCGGGGCCCCGCCCCCTCCCCGCCCCCACCCCACCCCCACCAGGGCCAGCTGCAGCTGCCGCCCCTCCCCCCTCCCGCAGCCGCAGCCGCAGCCGCAGTCGCTGATCCGAGTAACCGGACGCCTGGGCCCGCTCCCCCTCCCGACCCAGGGCTCGGCGGCCAATGGCAGTGGCCCGAGCCTCCTCCGGGAGCCGCGGGGGCCCTCCCGGCGCCACCCGGCCAGGCTGGGGCACCCGGAGCGAAGGCCTGCCCGGCTGCGAGCCCGGCCTCCAGCTCCCGCTCGCGGCCTGTGTTCTCCGTGCCCTGCGTGCTCTGCCGTACGCCCGGCCCAGCCCAGACACACCCGATCTCTGCCCCGACCCGAAACGGGGAGGTCAAGGCTGTGAAAGGGGATTGGGCAATCGGCGCAGAGCCGGCACCCAGAGGGCCAAGCCGGGACCCATCCCCAGCCCGGGGAGTCTGGACACTCAGGTTCTTGGGCGTTTGACAGGCTGAGAGACCTTGGGCAGTGGTGGAATCTCTGAGCCTCAATTTCCTCATCTGTGGCTGAGGCTAGTCCCTGTCCACCTCTTAGTGGGGCGGTGTGAGGACCTATCCAGGCGAAGGGTGTGCAAGTCCTTCTGTATTAGCCAGAGGACAGGCCGAACCCAAATCATTGGGACCTGTCGCCACCGGCCCTGCAGCGGATGAAGACTGCAGCCCCGCCTCCCCACCATCCGGGTCTCACCCACCATCCAGGGAATTCCTGGGTTCAAGGGAAGGGCCTGACACAACTTTCCTTAACACCCCAGTCTGGGCGTTTTCTGCAGCTCTTCACTCCCAAGGCAGAAGTTGGCTGGTGGAGTTTAGCAACCCCCAGGGAAGGGAGTGGGAAATAAATGCTGGGCTGGAAGGATGGAGCACAGGCACCTTTCCAACTACCTATTTTATCGCCTGTGCTTACTAGAGTGGAAGACGTGTAAAGAGGAAGCTCTCACCAACAATGCCTTTTTCCTCCTCCAGTGATTACGACTACACACTCGTGCCTGTTACCTGCCACAGGCTACAAATACTCAAGTATTTATCTGTATACCTTTGCTCCTGGTACCTTAAACAAAGCTAAGGAGAGCTCAGAAAATGCATTATAGTCCGAAAGCAAAGAAAGAGAGGAAGTCTTTGTCAAGGATGCATTATTTTAACATTCCTAGCTTTCCCACATCATGGCAGGGCGTGGGTCACCTATGGTGATGAGGACACAACAGGGGTGCCCTGAATCTTTGCTTCCATGTCCAGTTCCTGAACAGGCTCCCAAGTAGGTTCTGGAACCTGCAGCCTTAGCTCACACCATTTCCCGCACTGGGCTGGCAACCCTCGGGCACCTTGCCAGGGCACAGTGTCACGTGGCAAACTGCTCTCTCTTCCCTGGCACTTGGACTCCAGGGCCCTGCACCCCATCAGGCCCGCTGCCCCAGGCGAATCCAAAGGCAGGATGTGGTCAGGGAGTCTGGGGGGGGGGTCCTTAAGTGGGGAGGGGTAGAGGCGCTCACCAGCCCAGGCCTGATGTTCTGCGGGTTTCTTGAATTCATTCGCTTCCAGACCTTTTCAGCCTTGCCAAGCCCTGTGTGAAAGATCAGAACAGCTGGAAATTTCTAGCAGGAGAGTGCCAGGTGCTGAACATGTCCCGGTCTGACTTAGAAACAGTTAGGGGCCGGGGCTGTTTGGGGTTGGCATTCTTGCCTTTGCCAGACAGGCAGGAACTGCTCTCTCTTGGAAGGAACTGCCACCCCCGAGCCTGGGCTGGAGCTGCAATAAACCCAGGACACCGGGCTGGGGACGGAAACCAGGAGCCTCCAGCCTCCCAAGCCCCAGGAGGACACAAAGGGCCTCCTCTCCGGGCAAAGCAGAAGGGGACGGGCTGACCAGGGAGGGCCGGACCGTCACCCAGTCAAAGCCAGGCGGCTGCAAATGAAACACAGGCCTAGAAGGCTCCAACAGGCACTCTGTCTTTCCCAGAGCCAAGAAATCCTGGCTAGAAACTTGACTATGGAGTAAGGCAAGGCACCGGGAAATACTTGAAACCAGGCGAGACCCCTGGTAATGTTGGACTCCGGACAAACAAGGGCTGAGCCAAGTGCTTTTCCCCCACCTGGCCCAGACACAAAAGCTGAGCTGGCCAGCGAAGACCCAGGGGAGGTGGCAGAGGAGCAGGGGAGGGACCCAGCAGGAAGAGGAAACCTGGCAGCAGGGTCATTTTTACCCTGCTCAGACAGCAGAGCTCTCGCACAGCAAGTCTGCAGAGGGGAGAGTTCCCACTTGGCTTCACACAAGGCCAAGGTCACCCAGGCCTTCTGGAGGCTCTCACGAGGGGCTCTGGAAACTGCAACGCAACACGCGGCAACCAGGACCAGGCTGCAGGAGCCAGCTCCCGTGTGAAGGAGGGGAGTTGGTAGGGGCAGCTGCTGAGGAAGCCCAGCACCCCGCCCCCAGCCCCAGGCTGTGGCAGGACTGAGCTTTGCCTTCAGGACTAGCTCAATCCTTACATTGCAGGCTCAGCCTGCTTCATTTTATTTTATTTTGAAAATTTTATTTATTTATTGTTATTTTTAAGAATAGATTTACTTATTTATTTGGCCGCACCGGGTCTTAGTTGCTGCACGCGGGATCTTCACTGCCCCATGCGGGATCTTTAGTTGTGGCATGCGGGCTCTTAGTTGCGGCATGCAGGATCTAGTTCCCCGACCAGAGATCGAACCCGGGCCCCCTGCATTGGGAGCACGGAGCCTTAACCACTGGAGCACCAGGGAAGTCCCAGCCTGCTTTATTTTAAATGCATCTACATAGTAGCACATGTTATGGGTAAACTTTATAAACCTACTAAGGAATGTTCTTTTATTCACATTTCTCGTAATATGTGAAGGGAGGGTTACTTTTTAGAAGTTCCAAAATTAAAGAGAAAAAGAGAAATCATCCTGTGTTGAGGATGGACTCGGGGTCTCAATTTCCTTTATCCTTTGCTGGATCTTGAAAAAAAAAAAAGAATAAAAAGAAGTGGTCCACAGCACGAAATCTTCTTGAAAAAAAAAAAAAAGCTAGAACATGCTCTATAAAAAGAAATTCAGACAAAAAGTATAAAGAAAAGAGCAAAAAATCACCTATTAATCCCCCCCCCCAGTGATAGCCCTGATATCATTTTTGCGTATTTTTCCCAGACTATTTTCTATGCAGGCTGATACGTATTTTTATATGAGGCACAATTACTAACATCAGAGTGTCTTCTCCTTCTTCCTCCCCGTGCCCACTGCAGAAAATCCTGAATATGCCTATCTGGTTTCCCCTCACTTGTCTCTTCCAGAGAGAGGAAGAATTATCACTTGCTGAGAAGAGCTAAATTGATCTACATAATAAAGGAATGCAGTGGGACAGACCGAGTTCCAGAGTAGGGAAAAGCCTTCTGGACTAGGGTTCAGCAGAGTGTTCAGATTGTAGCACATTCGAGGCTCTGGAGCAGCTACAGGGTGCAGAGAATTGGGCTTGGAGGATGGGGCTTCTGAGATGGGCTGATATGGTTCTGACCTGGAGCCCTTTTAATGTTCTTCCAGAAATGTAATTAAATAATGGAATTTATTTTGTATTAATTTTGGCTATTAAGCTATGCATTAAGTCCATATAGAGACTGAAACTTATGGTCTCCCCTCTCATTTACAAGGGTTATGTTTTTTAAATATGGGGACGCACTATATTTCCTTTTTTTTTTTTTTTCCGGCAGTACACGGGCCTCTCACTGTTGTGGCCTCTCCCATTGCAGAGCACAGGCTCCGGACACGCAGGCTCAGCGGCCATGGCTCACGGGCCCAGCCGCTCCGCGGCATGTGGGATCTTCCCGGACCGGGGCACGAACCCGTGTCCCCTGCATCAGCAGGCGGACTCTCAACCACTGCGCCACCAGGGAAGCCCCCTATATGCTTTTTTTAAAAATTAAGTTTCGTGGTCAAGTCAATAAATGGAGATATTTGTTATCCTCTTAAACAGCTGTATGGCTGTCCTTCATTCATCTTCACCATAATTTATTTAACCCGTCCCCTGTTGATGATCATTTATGTTATTCCATGTTCATTGTTATCAATAATTACCCAGAGACTATCCCTATGTGTATACATCTTGGCACTCTTGCTGAATTCTTCCTTAGGATGTATTCCTGAAAGTATAACTGCAGGGTCAAAAGAAAAGAACATTCAAATTTTAGTGCACAGTGCCAAGTTGCTCTCTGTAAAGACTGAACAAATTAAAACAACCACTTACAGGGACGGATTCTGCTCTTGAGTGTAGTGCTGTTGGCAAGGGAAGTCCCAGTGGGCCAAGCAGCCAGAGATGCTCTGGGAAAGAGCTGAGCTGTGGCGCAGGGTAGGGCGACAAAGAAGGGTCTTCCAGGGAACATGGTAAGAAAGCCAGTGAAGGCACTATGTAAATTACTTTTGCTACCCAGCATCCCTTCCCTGGGGGAATCACCTTCCCCTCCACAGTACCCCATTCAGCCTATGAGCTTTGGATGGCGCTGACTTCCCACCTTCTCCAAGACCCCTATCCTGGGCTGGCCACAGAGGTGACCATGACTGGAGCCAGATCAGTCAGAAGTCTCCATACCCTGATGGGGGTGATGGGTCCAAGCCAGGAAGAAGTCTTTCTTGCTCACTGAGCATGATGTGACACCAGAACTGGCAGTGACCCTCTCCTCCCATCCCATGCAGATCTGAGAGATGGAGACAAAACCTTGACAGCCTTGCAGAGCCGCAGGACCTAGCCATGTTTGAAGGCATGAGGCCCATCCCGGGCTTTTTGTGTGCCACCAAAAGTCCTTTCTCCCCCTCAAATTATCATGAGATTTTATTTTTTAAGCATTGGCTTTTTTTTTTTTAAATAAGGTACATTTCACATAATATCAACCATTAACCATTTTAAAATGTGCAGTTCAGTGGCGTTGAGTACATTCACAATGTTGTGCAACAGTTGCCTCTATCCAGTTCCAAAGACATTTTCATCACCATGAAAGGAAACTCCATACCCATCGAGCAATCCCTTCCTATTCCCTCTTCCTCTCGGGAAGTTTCATATAAGTGGAATCATACAACATGTGATGCTCTGCATCTAGTTTCTTTCACTTAGCATGCTGTTTTCAAGGTTTACCCATATTGTAGAGTGTTTAAGTACTTCATTCCTTTTTAAGCCCGAATACTATTCCACTGTCAGGAATATGCCACATTTTGTTTGTCCATTCTGATGGACATTTGAGCTGTTTCTACATTTTGGCTATCATGATTAATGGTGCTGTGAACATTCATGTGTTCATATTTGTTTCAATGCCTGTTTTCAATTCTTTGGGGTATATACTTCAGGGTGAAACTGCTGGGTCACATTGTAATTCTATGCCCATACATTCTACATTCTTTTTCTAGTTTAAGCCCACGTGAAGTGGGTTTCTGTCCTGGGCAGCCAAAGGAGTCCTGACTTACTCCGGCCTTGAAAGACGAACCAGCCTGGCCGAAGTGGAGAGCGGGGAGGAAAGTGTTCACCCTGGAAAGGGTGGGCAAGCAGCAGCAGAAACACGGAAACAGAGCGGGAGGAAGTACATTCTCCGGTGGGAGTGCCACATGAGAAAGTCTTTTCTGGACACGTAGCCGGGCCACACTGTCTGGAAGACCCACAGAGAAGAGGAATCTTAGAGCAGTTACTTTGGCAACCCAGTCTGTGAGAGGAAATACCCTCCTTCCTCTTTTTCTTCCTCCCCCCACCCCTTCCTGCCAAGGCCTGTGCAGGATGCACCAACGGGGAGTAGTCTGGGTGGGAAAGAACACGTTTTCCTTTTTATTTTATTTATTTACTTATTTTTTGCGGTACACGGGGCTCTCACTGTTGCGGCCTCTCCCGTTGCGGAGCACAGGCTCCGGACGCGCAGGCTCAGCGGCCATGGCTCACGGGCCTAGCCGCTCCGCGGCACATGGGATCTTCCCGAACCGGGGCACGAACCCGTGTCCCCTGCATCGGCAGGCAGACTCTCAACCACTGCGCCACCAGGGAAGCCCCACATTTTCCTTTTTAAATGAGAAAGGTTTGTTTCACTCTGGGCCTCCTACAGCTCAGCCAGGGATCGATTTCTCCATGGCGGTGGGCCACAGGTCGGCCCTCAGGACCACGTTTGAGAGGGCCAGCCACCTTCACACCTGCCCGCTCTGCCCGGGACTCCAGGCAGAGTGAAGCCCCTGATCCAGCGTAGAAAAGAAATCTGTGAGGTCTCTGCTCCTTTTCCTTCATTCCTACCACCCACCCCTCTCGGCACCCCGATGTCATCAGTACCTTTGGGGGGACCGAACAGGACAGTGGAGATCTGTGTTTCTGCTCACTCTCATTGAAGTCCAGTTGCTCACTCTAATTGAGATTCTCCTCAGAATCTGCATCTTCCCCCCTGTGGAATGGAATGCAGGTAGGAAGCAATTCTATTGACTTTCTTTGGTGTTGAACCCCTTCCGTGTGTGTCATGGTGGGCAAACTCCTGGGCAATGGAAGAAGAGGGGGGCTTTGGAAATATTAATAACCCAAGGCTCCTGACCCTGAGGTACATGCAGCTCAGTGGGGGAGATAGATGTGTACCCAGAGGAGACAGGGGGCAGCATAAAGTAGGGCAGACGACATTACAACGGTAGGGAAATTTGGTTTTAGATCCCTCCTAGTGAATATTTATTTACTCAGTTGACTCTGTATTTTAAAAATTTAATCAAAAAAAATTAATCAAAGTAATACCTTCACATAGTTTAGGAGCTGAGACAGCAGCACCAAGTTGCCAGCCAGGTGAGGGAGCCGTCTTGGAAGTGGATCCTCCAGCCCCAGTCAGGCCTTCAGGTGACTGCATCCTCTGCTGATACTGTGACTAAAGCCTTTCTGTAAGAGACCCTGAACTGCATCTGCCAAGCTAAGGAGAATTTCCGACCCACAGAAACTGTGTGAGGTAAGAAATGGTTATTGTTTGAAGCAGTTAAGTTTGGAGATAATTCATCACACGACAATGGAAAACTAATACATAATGGTTGCTATTATTATTTTCTCGGGCTAGAACAAGGACGCCTTGCTCGTAGGTTGTGTATTATGAAACGGGCTAAGGACTCTCGGACAAGTTACACAGCTTCATTGGAAATGATAAGTCTCACACCAATCCGAAGTATCCTTCAGAAGCCAGTGGTCTCAGGGAGGCGATGCCTGGGCTGACAGACCTGGTTCACAGATGACCTCAAGTGCTCAGGTGACAAACATCCAAACGAGAGTTATGGGGCTGTGGATCTAATGCAGTTCCCGCAGTTAGGAACTGACCGAGCACTTTCAGTAGAAAAGAACAGTCCCAGCTGCAGGTTCACTTGAGTCTGGCCCTTGTTTCCAGCGTGTGGAAGCTCGGACCTTCCCATGAAAACATGGTAAAAACCTCTGCAGTATTTCCCAGCGAAATTGGCTTCCTTCCCTGCCACCAGGAGCTAGACAGAGCTGTGGGCACATGAGCAGCATTTCATCAGTTAATGTGAGCTCATGTCCAAGAAGTCCCCACCCCTCTCCCGTCTCGGTACCTGAGATTCTGGGAAATCTGCTTTATTTTCAGCCTCTAGGTTTCCTTGTCATTATGAGAACTGAGCTCCTCAGAAACAGGTGGCCACGGGGGAGCTGAAAAAAGAGGAAGATGAAGCCAGACCCACACAGCCTGGCAAGGAGATAGTTCTCAGCCTGAAAACTCCAGAAACCTTTGTCAAAAACCCACTGTTTGGGGGAATACGTTTGGTAGGGCTTCTCTCAGTGACCAAATGGTCAGCCCATTTGAACCCCCTTCCTTGAAAGAAATTTGCTATAAAACATTTCAAAGAGTGTTTTAAACACTTCTTAATTTTTTTTGCTGCTTATTCCTTTCTTTTCTGGTTTTGCTGCTTCGAGACAGATCTTAGATCCAGCAATCTCTCCCTCCCCATGGCTATAAGGAAAAGCCGTTGAGAAATGACCACTTTTCAATTTTTCCACGTCCCTGAGAAAAAAGAACACAAAACTCAAGTTTGAACCTTCTAAGGACCAAGTGCTCATAAGTCTTTCCTCCTGCAGCAGAGACCCTGAGAAGGTAAAGGAAACAAATCCAGCGACTGGTTATTTAAAAGCCTTCGCTTAGCATCTGATGAAGGATGCCTTTCGGAGTAACTGTTAAAATTGACATCCAATTCCCAATGGAAATTGAACATGTCCAGGCACTTCCCAGAGGGTAAATGAAGAAACCAATGTTGAAAAAGTTAAGTCTGAGTTTCTTAGAAATAACCCCAGTTTGTGTGGATAAAGGGACTCTTCCACAGACCCCTTGGCCTCCACTCACATCCTCCTCCAGTGAACAATATCATGCCATAGCTGAAGGGTAAATGGTGCGTGAATAAGGTGTCTCTAGCAGCAACTTAAGACAAGGCTCGCAATGAAAGAAAAGCAAAAATGAAATCAAAGTAGGGCTTCCCTGGTGGCGCAGTGGTTGAGAGTCCGCCTGCCGACGCAGGGGACACGGGTTCGTGCCCCGGTCCGGGAAGATCCCACATGCCACGGAGCAGCTGGGCCCGTGAACCATGGCCACTGAGCCTGCGGGTCCGGAGCCTGTGCTCCGTAACGGGAGAGGCCACAACAATGAGAGGCCCACGAACTGCAAAAAAAAAAAAAAAAGAAATCAAAGTAAAACACTGCCGGTGCTTCTCTTGCAATTTGCATCATATTACCCATAATGATTTGTAATTTTACATTTAAAGCTATTATCTTTTGGCAGACACCTTGACTTTAAATAAGTGTCTGTTACCCCAACGGGCTGCGACAAACTGTGCCTCGAATCCCACAGTAAGATCCAGAGTGAGGTTATCCACACCAGAGTACGGCCACCCAGGAAGGAACACTACCAGCCTGAGGCCATGCCTTGCTCCTTGGCCTGAGGCTGTCCCCTGCATTGGCACTTACCATGGTCACTGCTTTGGTGGCTGTCATCCTGCCAAAGGGCTTTAAGTTACCACCATCCATCTACTCCCACATCTTTCTGCATAGAAAGAATTGGGTAGCTTGCCTTCTTGCCTCGGTTTCCCTAGGACTGTCTGATAAGTGCGCTAAAGGATCATCTCTTGGTCCCTGACATCTAGGAACCTACATATGCTTAAAAACAGCAAGAGGTTCCCCAAGGAGCTGCTGGCAGAATGAGACGTTGGATGGATTCCAACTGGAGTGCCATTCCATAACTCCACACGCCTTTAAGTGACAGGAGACTGAGGAATGAGAGGGGGTTATCGCAGAATATTCTGATCTTCTTGTCAGAGCCTGAAAGCTCCTTGGAGCAAATGACTGCACAGAAATTCAATCAGAATTTCAGGCAGAAGCAAACTGAGGGGCTGGCTGGGGGTGATTTCTTCCCAGAACACATATTCTTCACATTGATAGGTACTGATATAGTTTAAAGTAATAGGACCATGACATAAAGTACACGGCCAGTGTCGGGCACACAGTAAACCTATCAGTTCGCTCTTTCTGTTTAACTAACCAGCCAAAACTTAGTGGCTTAAAACAGCAACTGTGGGCTTCCTTGGTGGCGCAGTGGTTGAGAGTCCGCCTGCCGATGCAGGGGACACGGGTTCATGCCCCGGTCCGGGAGGATCCCACATGCCGCGGAGCGGCTGGGCCCGTGAGCCATGGCCGCTGAGCCTGCGCGTCCGGAGCCTGTGCTCCGCAACGAGAGAGGCCACAATAGTGAGAGGCCCACGTACCGCAAAAACAAAACAAAAAAAACACAAAAAACTAAACAAAACAAAAAAAAAACAGCAACTGTTACTTAGCTCACTGCTCTGCAGTTGGGCATATTAGGCCGGCTCACTCCTGCTCTGCTGTCTGCTGCCCCATCAGCTGAGGGGTTGGCTGGTCTGCAGTGGCCTCAGCTGGGGCAGCTCCTGTGCGCCACGTGGCCTGTCATTCTCCGGCAGCCCAGCCCGGCCCGTTCACCTGAGTTCCCGAGAGAGAAGAAACAGGAACCTTCTTTGGAGGCCTAGGCTCAGAACTGCACAAATAACACCCACTGCTTTCTTCTGGGCCAAGCGAGTCACTGGGCAGCCCGAATTCAAGGAGTGGAGAACTAGCCTGTGGCTCTCGTTGGGAAGGGCTGCAAAGCCATCTTGCAGAGCAGTAAGCATAGGGAGTGGTGGAGGGTTGTCTCCATTTTTGTGATCTACCGCTGCAGGTAGCAACAAAGTCTGTGAGTGTGTGTATAATTTTCAAGCATTTCCAAAAGGAACTACATTACTGTGTTAGTTGACAAGCTAGGGTGAAAAGATATATGGAAAAGCAAGACCATCAGACTGCTAAGGAGGTAAAGGGTGACACCTTTGTTAAGGTACTTGCTCCCTTGATAGCCAACTCCCTCCCAGGCCCCTCCTCTGATCCAGCCCCTCTCCCCTCCCCTTCATATGAGAACCCTTGACCTTGCTCAAGACCAGAATCTTGTCCTCAGGACACTGGCATGTGGTTAAGGAGACTTTCTCCATCCTTTAGCTTCTCATCTAGCAATGCTCTTCGCTTGTGAGTCACTCAGCTTCTCAATGGGGTTTCAGTCTGTCCAGGAAGAATGGAAGCTCTGCTCTGAGACTTGAGGGTTCATTACCCTGATGTAGAATGTTTATTTTCCTCTCATTTGGACGCTAGTAAGAGGTTAGTGACATATGGCCAGTGTCCGTGAGACCATACTGTCCCTCGTGCTGGCTGGATATTTGGAGGCAAGTGTGAAGAAACCCAGCTTTGTCTCAGTGTGTGTTGACTGGTTTCTGTCACATTTTCAGGTGGGACAAATCAGTTTAGCGATTTCCCTTCAGGGTAGTCAATGTATTCTCTCTTCCTTCTGATTCCCACCACCAGTGCCATTACACATATATACACAATGCACTCATGAGAGCTGCATTGTTCTGTTTCCTCAGCAGAGCAGACGCTGTCGTAGCCAAAGTCAGCCAAATGATACTTCTAAGAAAGCTTGTTTCCCTGACTTAAGAAAAAAAAAAAAAGGATGATGAACACTTTGCCCTTCCTCCTTCTTCCTGTCTGGAACATGGATGTGAGACCAGGAAGTACAGCAGCCATCTTGTGACCACGAGGACTAAAGTCATTAAAGTCATGAGCTGAGGATGGTAGAGCAAATGATAGCAGAAGCCTGGGTATGTGATGACTTATTTAAGCAGCTGCACCAGCCCTAGGATTATGTATGTTAGTGTAAGTCACTATTGGTTGGATTTTCTCTTATTTGCAGCCAAATTCTTTACTGATAACAGGCAGGATCCTCATTGGCTTCAAAGGAAGGTGGAGTCACAGAAACATAACTGAGAGAGCTGAATATTTCTAAACAAGTCCCAGGAATAGATTAGTTAGAGAAATCCTTGTCCATTTCAGGCCTCAGGTTTTCACTGTAACTTGCTTGGAAGGAAAATAAATCAGTAACAAGGAGAGTTAGAATGCCATCACCTGAATCATATTATATTTTATTAAATCTCAGATGCCATCCACTGAGGTACATCATTATTTTATGTATCACTATGAAAGAAAAAATGTTCTCAGGGCGTGCCACTGATTATAAGATGTATTTGCTCCAATTTCAGAGATTTTAAAATGCCGGGGTTGGGGGGAGGATCTTAGAATCAGTGAAATATGGCAAATATTGGGACTTCCCTGATGGTCCAGTGGCTAAGACTTGACCTTCCAATGCAGGGGGTGCAGGTTCGGTCCCTGGTCAGGGAGCTAAGATCCCACATGCCTCACGGCCAAAACACCAAAACATAAAACAGAAGAAATATTGTAACAAATTCAATAAAGACTTTAAAAATAGTCCACATCAAAAAAGGAAAAAAAAGAAATATGCCAGATATTTGCTTCCTTGATTATTGCCTGCAGCCCTGTTAGGTCAGAGACTCTACCTTGCTTTCTGCTGAGTCCTCCATACCTGGAATTGGGCCTGGCACAGAGCAGGCTCCACAGATACTTGTTATTGAATGAATCAGGGGTCTAGTGCCCGCCTTTCCAGTAACTTGCCATACCACCCTGGCTGAGCAAAGCATTTACCTTTCTCTGTGCCTCTTTTCTCCATAATGTATTTCAACTGAACCTCACCAGAATTGAAGAAATACAAAGCCCCACATAAATGCAAAGTGGACCCACACTCTGCATCACCATGGCGATGCCTCCCAGTGCCTCGGATGGATGCAGGAAAGCCTTATTCTCTACCATCCCTAGAAACCCATCTTTCCCCAGGGCCTAATTCCTTCCAAGGCTCCAGGATTAACCCTTTCCAGCCAATTCTCTTCTGACACTTTGTCTGGGTTATTAAATGTGCTCCTTGCAAATGGACAAGAGGTAAGGAAATAGGCAAGATCCTTCCAGGAAAGAGATGGTATTTTGTAACTTTCCTGAATCTCTCCACGAAAACGACAGGCCAGTGTGCCATTGCCACAAAATATTTTGAAGTAATATCAGCGTGCATGTCTCCGGGCAATAGTCTTTTCTAAACAAAATCTTGAGTTGTTGCAAGGCTCTGTGTGCCACCCTCCTGCTGAACACCTTATTCAGAAATAATGAAGAAAATAATAATTCATACATGAGTAACAAACACTTTGCATATGTTCCCTCATTTAAATTTCAGCAAAAATGTGTGAGATAGGAAGTATCATTATCCCCTTTTTACAGGTAGGGAAACTGAGGCATGAAGATGTTAAGTCACAGTAGGTTGCAGAGCCTGGCTTTGAACCCAGGTGGGTAGCACCAGTGCTTCACAGCCTTGCAACTACCTTAAACTGAAAACCTAGTTGATGCTGGGCTCTGGGCTTAGTACAGACACAAATAAAGCCTAATCCCTGCCCTGAAAGGGTTCCTGCTCTGGTAGAGAAGACAGATCTGCTGGCAGAGATGGGTAAACAAAGGATCACAGGAAAAGAAAGAAAAAAGGCCTGTGCCTGTGGATAATCAAGGAAGGCTTCACAGAGGAGGTGGCTTTGAGCAGGGCATTGAAGGGAAAGTAGGAGTTTGCTAGGTGGGCAAAGAGGGGGCAGGGCATCTCAGGGAGAAGAAGCTTCTTGGAGGCTGGATCTGGGGAAAGGGAGGAGGCAAAAGGCAGGGCTGAAAATAAAGGAAGTGGCCCCAGGGGGAGGGAGTCTCCCTGCCTTGGTCAGAGAGCCAGAAAAGGATTTACACAGCTAAGGGGTGGGCTTGCTTTGCATTTTAGAAAGAGCTCTCAGGTAGTTGCATAAGGGGTGATTGCGGTGGGAAAAGGGGGAACACAGTTCAGCACTGTAGGGGACATTGTGAAGTGGAGGAGAGAAGGGTGGACAGATATGTAGATCAACTTTGCCTTCGAGCGTAGGAGGGAATGGACATCCACGCCTACAAAACGCGTGCAGTGACTGGCTAGGCCTTCTGCATGTTCATGTGGGATGACAAGGGTCTCTGGCAAGGTCTCTACTCCCACTTCTAAAACACCATCTCTCTGGGAATTCCCTGGTGGTCCAGTGGTTAGGACTCCGTACTTTCACTGCCAAGGGCCCGGGTTCAATCCCTGGTTGGGGAACTAAGATCCCACAAGCTCCACGGAGTGGCCAAAAAAAACAAAACAGAAAAACCCACCATCTCTCTGAGGCCACCATTTCAGGGCAGCCATGGCGGGGTCACACGCAAGCTGATGACTGAAAGCTGTCTGCTGAGAGAAAAGACTGAGGTAGACACAGGCAGTAGAGACGAGAGACCAGGACACCCCAGAGAGTGAAAAAGAGTTGGAGGGGGGGTAATTACAAAAAAAAAAAAGTTGAAGAGAATAATTGCCTGAGAACTTTTCAGTTCCTTGAGGCCACACCACACTACCTGCAATCAAGTTTCATGCAGATTACAGCTTTCTAGTAAGTTTTTTTCTTTCTTTCTTGTTTTCCTTTCCTTTTTTTTTTTTTTTTAACTTGAGTGAGTTTCTATTTCTTGGAATTAACAGACCCCTAACACAGCCTTACGTACTGTCCTGTAATTTTCTTTTTCACTTTCTAGGTTCGCTTTTAAAATACAAATCCTCCTGAGGAAGTAATGCTTACGTCACTAATACTTTAGGATAAATGCCTTTTGTCATCTTCCTGAGTGACGGAGGTAGCAGGCTGGTAACACGAGCTGCAGGGGAGAGGATGCGGATGGGGCAGACAGTGGCTATGAAATGTCAAAGACAGAGCTGGCGGCCCTTACCATTGTCCTTCGGCCCAGCCCAGCATGCAGAACACGCTCACTGCGTTTGGGTCTGCAGGGGCTGGCTATAAAATTCCTGGAGAGAGTTATTCCAAAGCACAGGGGTATATTATAAAATGTAAAGAATTAGCTGGAAGTCTGGTATCTTCAGACTGGATCTGTGAGCCATTCCTAATTCTGCAAAAATTTAAGTTTCTTATATTTGCTCCATCTCAAAGAGTATGGCGGTTCTTCATTCTGCTGCACCAAAAACTTGTACGCTTGAGTAGTTTCTTCCACCTTCTCACATCCCAGACAATAAACTGTTAATTCACGAGAAGAAAGGCAGCATTCTTAGTTACCTACCCAAACACCTACACCCTCAAAGAGCCTACAACAGCAAGTACCCAAGCCACATTCTTGTTTACTTGAACTTATTTATACCCTTTCTCATTCCACAAGGGATCTGAGGGGGCTGCCAACTTTCTGTGTCATCAGATCACTAAACCAAACTCCTAGCAAACATATTTCTAGAGGGCTGGAAATATAACAATGACTAACATGAATAGAACACTCACTGTAGGCAAGACATTGTGCTAAGTGGTTCAAACGGATTCACTCACTCAGCCTGTGAGAGGTCCTACTGGGTCCCATTGAATCCACACCAGCCTCATTCGTGGGTTGCACCATTATGGACCACTAAGAAAGAAAGAAAAAAACCTGTCAACTAACTGGAAGATGCAGTACCAGTCAAGATGTGCTAGGCTGTGCTATCAAAACATAGAATCCGAAAGTTCCATGGCTAAAGAAGGAAGGTTTATGCTTCTCTCTCCTTAAATGCCCACTGGCTACGGCTTAGCTCCATATCACCTTCACCGTGAGATCCAGGCACACGGAACAGCCTCCATCTGGAACTTTGCTGGCTGTTGAGGTGAACCTTCTAAAGCTTCAGCCTGGAAGTGACACATCACTCCCCTTCACACTCCATTGGCCAGAGCAAGTCACATGGCCGCCCCTGGGCTCCTCCTGTAGGAAGGGGCAGCAACAGAAATACAATTTCCTACTCTTGTATTAATTGAAAGGCATGTCCTGGTTTCCGAGTCTAAAAGGTGAGAAACAGCACATCCTGGAATTGATGAAATACGGAACTGGAGGCTTAGGTGGGTCTTACAATGTGCCTGAGACCTCAGAGTGGCAAAGCTGGGGCGTCAGCCCAGGTATCACCAACTCCACCTCTAATCTGGCCAGAATAAGCCCTTATGGAGGTGGTAGAATCTGTCAGGTCCTGGGGAAGCCTGGGGGGATGGGGCCTACATTACTCTCCATTTATTCATCTCTCTTTTTTAAAGACTCTTTTCTTTCAACATGTGTCGAGCCAGCACTGTGCTAGTAGCAGACTGAAGAATAAGTCTCTAGTTCCCTTCAACAAAATGTCCCAGGTCAGTCAGGGGTCAAAAGGAAGAGTCACAGAGGCTAGCTATTAGCTGTGCAGAGGCAGGCGTGCCCTTGGAGGCTAGGATGCACGTGGCCCCTTCCCAAACAGGGTTGGCTCTGGTCGTAAATCGTCCCACAGAGAGGACTATTTACTCTAGGCAGAGGCCTGTGCGTGGTGGTCGGGTGTCAGGAAGTGAGCTGGCCATCGGAATGGAGTGTGGGTGGGGTGAAGGGACGTGGTCACCGGCTTCCACTGAGTCACAGAGGGCTGAGGTGGGGAGGCTGGCGGGGCCCCGCCCTGGTGCAGCAGGAAGGACAAGGTCGGGGCAGAGTCAGAGGCTGGGAGCAGGGAGGAGGTGGAGGGCTGTCTCAGGCCCCAGCAGGTCCCCGAGGGGGCTGGCAAACAGGCCTTTGATACAAACGTTGCCCTGAGAAAACCACCCAGGATCCAGCTGGCAACCCGGAAGGCTCCTTCTGGTATGTAAATCAGGGTTGCCATGAGAACATCCAGAACCTTGCCTTTGTCTGGTTTGAAATTCAGAAGCTGCTGGCTGGGGTGTCCAATACTTACTTGGAAAAGTCATATTTAGGGTCCTTTAGCTGTCACCCCTGCTGCCCAGGGTGAAGGTCTCAATGGTGAGCAAATTTTCAGACATTTTCAAAATGGGAAATAAGAAAAGCTGAGGGTTAGAAGGAAGTAGAAAGGATAGAATGGGTTGGAGGGGATGAGGACAAAATATGAATGTGAAATGAGGCCAGCTATAGGATGACATTGCTGGTTAGTCATGGTATATAATCTGAGTGTGTAGCCCCAGCTCTGCATTATAAAGGGAAAGGGATTACTGCGTGGAAGGAGTGTGCAGGGGGGCCAGTCAAACAGCTGCTGGCCTCCTGCCGAGCTCTGAGGCCAGGCTGGCTGGTCAGGGTCCCGCCTCCCTCAGCAGAAGCTCAGGCTGCCCTCGCAGGGATCCCTGAAGCAAGGGTTCACCCACACGCTCTGCCCAACTAGGCCCTAGCCTCCATGGTCACCCCCTCAGACCCCCCGCTCTGGCCTTTCTGGCCACTGTCCCTGCTCATGCCTCCTCTCCCTCCTTCAGGGCTGACCCCTGGAATTACTCCAGCCGTCGCCGTACAGGTGCTGGGTGTTCATTCCTGGGGCTCCTTTGACCGCACAGCATGGGGACCTGGCCTGCACTGGCTTAAAGGAGAAAGTGGAGAATGTGTTGGCTCATGTAACTGCAGGGGCTGCAGAGGAGGAAACCTTTTTTCTTGACCCTCTTAGGGTCCCTGGCTGGGTCTGCAAATTAAACTGAGACAGATTAACAGGAGAAAAGCATACAGATTTGTTTAATCTAAGTTTTACATGACATGGGAGCCTTCATAAGGAAATGAAGACCCAAAGAAACAGTGGGAGCTGAGTATTTTACGCTAGGTTTGATGAAGAGTGGGCAGTCATGGAGGAAGAGGACAGCTTGAGGAGTAGGAAGTAATGTAGGAAACTAGGCCTGTTTATTAGGAAGCTTCTTGGTGTCCTTTTGTCTTTGGAGGTAAGGACGCTCCTTTCCTCCAGATGTAGGGAGGGCACCTCTCACACGAGGATTTTACGACTTTTTTCAGGAAAGAAGGGGTGGGGGTGGGGTCAGAGTAAACTTCCTGCTCTGCCATTTTCTCAAACTCCTTCAGCTTAAAATATTCAATAGGCCAAGATGCCATAGTTTGGGGTAGGGTGTCCTGAACCCCATCACAACCAATCTGAGGAAAGTTCCAAGCTAGCGCCAGCAGCCCTGGGGCGCCCTGGTCGACGAGGGACTTAAACTCCATCTGTCCGTCTATCCCTGCTTGGCGCTCCCTGGAATGTTTTTAGGTTTGTTTCTTCCTCAAGTGGCTGCCCCCTAAGAGTAGAACATGGCCTTGCCGCTCCCTGTTGTAAGGTTCCCCTTACAATCCTGCAACCAGGAGAAGCCCTTCTTCCTCTCCTGGCTGATGGCATCCACCCCAGCGATGGGGGCAATGACGTCTTTGAAGAGAATTTGGAGGCAGATGGTGCTGGGAAGACCAGGGCAGTCTGAGCCACACAGATCATTATTGTCACATCATCTTCTCATTGTTGCAGGTGTTCATTAACCTCAAGGCCTCGACCACACCGTGAACTCCTCATAGGGGATCCTCTGCTATGCTTGTTCTGGGGTCCCCCAATAAGCAGGCTCTCAATAAATGTTTATTCACTGGTTAATTAACCCTCAACACCAAAGAGCCTGACCAGGACCATTAATCACTAAAACGAGACCTAACCACGAAGTTTAGAGTGGATCCACAGCCCTCGGGAACTTTCAGGCTCTTCGGAAATCCAAAATCATCAGGGGAAATCCAGATCTCATCTTGCTGCTGCTGCTGCCGCCTCAAGAATAAAAGGGTCCTCTCCACCCAGTGCTCTGCTACCCGCCCCCCAATCCCCCCACCCCCACCCAGCAGGGAAAGGCGGCTTTCAGGGAGGTCTCTGTGGGCCATTCCAAGGATGCGTGTTCATTTCTCTCCTACCAAAGAACCCGACCTTAAGGGCTGGGATAAAAATGGCCAGTTTTGGGGTGGTAGCAGGTGCACTGATTTTAGCAGAGATGTTACCAAAATGTATCTCAGAAGACAGTTAAGGGTTATAATTTGTCGTTTAATGTGTCCGTTTGAGAAGTGATCATTTCCAGGCCTTTCGGCTTTGTAATCACTCTTGTTTCCCACCCTGACATCCCAGGGTTGCCCGGCAGTGCCTCCCTGGCTCACAGCCAGCCTGTCTTCCCCACCTCCTCAGTGCTCTCTCCTGAGAGCCGGTCTGCAGATTCAAAGGAGGGCAGGTTACACACACTCCTCGGTCTGTGAGCTGTTATTGACTAATCTGTCAGTCGATAAGTACTTAGTGAGCACCTGTTGTGTGTACCAGTCATTGTGCTGGGGGCTAAGAGGACCCCTGAGAAATATAAAACTGGACCCACTCTCCAGGAGCTATGTCTACACAGGGAGATCCCTGAAGACAGATGATGCCAGACTGGATGGTCTTGAAGGGTCTTCAGGGCACTAATATTATGTGGTTATAGACTAGGCAATTGGGTCTGGGCTAGGCCCTGATTGGTGGATACGGTCTGGCTATCTGCTAACAGGTGAGCGGGATGGGGCGATTATATTCCAAGGACTGGGAAAGGTGAGGAAGTAGGAGAATACTAGGTGTGTTCCAGGATTAGGGGGTTGTCAGGCTTCAGCCAGAGCAGAGGATTTTTAGGAAAAAATAATAGAAGGTTGACTGCAATATTTGTTTGAGCCAATGAGCATGTAATGTATCTCATAGGCAGAAGAGAACCAGTAAGAATTTGAGCAGATAGAAAACAAAGTTGGACTGAAGTTGAATATTCATCATAGCATTCATATCCCACTTGCCCACTGCTGCCTCTGTGATGGACACTGCTGGTTTTGCACTCAGCAACCAACCCCACTTCTTTCTTTCTTTCTTTTTTTTTTTTTTACTTTATTTTTGGCTGCGTTGGGTCTTAGTTGCGGCATGCATGATCTTTCATTGCGGCGCACGGGCTCTTCGTTCCAGTGAATGGGCTTTTCTCTAGTTGTGGTGTGCGGGCTCCAGAGCACGTGGGCTCAGTAGTTGCGGCACGTGGCCTTAGTTGCCCCATGGCATGTGGGATCTTAGTTCCCCAACCAGAGATTGAACCCACGTCCCCTACATTGGAGGGCGGATTCTTAACCACTGGCCCACCAGGGAAGTCCTCCCGCCACTTCTTTCTTTCTAACAGAACTCTAATTATGTTCATGATCTACTCATTTCCCCCATGCAGCCACGTGCCTCAAGGGAAGGTGGCATGCTCCAGAGTAAGTCTGATTTGCCTATCTTGCCAACCATTGGTTCTAGAATGAGCATGTGGCTGAGTCCTGGCCAATGAGAGGTGGAGGAAAGTCCACTAGGGGACCTCTGAGAAAAATATCCTTGTTTCTAAGAGAAACTCCTAAGAAGAGATGGTCTTTCTTTTTACTCTGGACATTGTCATGTGTGGAGGTGGCCATTTTGCCTCTAGTCTGAGGATGAAGCCAACAATGAAGCTAGTAGGGCAGAGAGATGGAAAGAACTTGATTCTTTGATTACATCGTTGAGCCACTGAATCAGCCACCCTGAATCCTGCCCTTCCTGTTATGTTGCTTAATACGTTTCCACATTAAATTAGTTTGAGTCAGGTTTCTGTTACCTGCAGCCTGAAGCATTCTCACTTCCTCCTCTCAGCTCTTGAAATCCTTTTTCCCCATTTAGCTCACTCTCCACTCTAATCAGGAACTCTAGTCTCATGACCCTTCCAGCTTCTCCAGTTCTATCTACTCTTCCCCTTCATTACTGTCTTTCGCGTCATCCCAGAATTCTTGCATAATAGTTCACCTTCACTCTTCTCTTGCCAGCTCCCTCCAGCCCTCACTCCTCACCAGCTCCTGCATACTTACCCACTAAGTCCCCAGCCACAGGTCAATCCAACTCTATCTCTGCTGCTCCCCCACCCCTGAGCTAGGGTAACAAAGTGTCGTCCAGCTTTGCCTGAGACTGAGGGGCTTCCTGGGGTTCTAGACTTTAAGTGCTGAAACTAGAATTATCCTGGATAAATGGATGGTGGGTGGCCCTAACAGTGACTGGTGAGGCCATTGGGGAAACTACCCAACAATGATCAGTGGCCATTCCCAATGCATGGTCTCCAAGCGCCACCTTAGCTTAGCCCTGCTTGGGAGTCCTATGACACAGTCTGGCTAGCCTGACACCATCCACCCCTTTCATTGCAGTGATTGTTTCAAACCTCCACTGTGGCTCTCAACTTGCCTACCCAGCTCCCGCCATACTCCCTTTGCAGCTGACTTCCCATTTCACAGAGGAAAGAGAGACTATTGTCCGTAAAGCCCCTCATCTTCCCGCCTGCTTGCTCAGAATGCATATTCTTTCCTGCTTCTAAAGGAAGACTTTCTCCATCCCAGTGCATTCATCAGAAATCCAGAGGCCGCCCCTACTTTCCTCTGCACCCACCTCTAGCTATCACACTCTCTCCCTCCCTCCCTGACAATACAAGTCTCACTTGCTATCTGTTCCTAATTCTCCCTTCAACCTGGATTCTGCTCCACCGCTGCTTTTGCCAGACTCTCCAAGGACCCACTACTGGACCTCGTCTCAAGCCACAGCTGGCTGCCCAGTGTGCCCCTATCGACCACCCCCTCCTTGAAGACTGGCCTCCTCTTTGGCCCCATCTCCTCCTACTTCTCTGGCTGTTCCTGCTCAGTCTCTGTCTAGGGCTTCTCTTTCTCTGTCTGCACTGTAAATGTTGGTGTTTCCTGCTCTCCTTCTCAACTGTATACACTTCTTTTGGATCATTCCATCTATAACCATGGTTTCAACTATTATCAAATTCCCACAACTCCTCAATCTGTAGCTCAGGCCAAGATCTTTCTTCTATGCTTTGATCTGCATGTGTTGTGAAGCCATCAGTGTGATCATTAAGGTCCATGGTTTTAGAGTCAGACAGATCCAGGTTTGAGTCCTGGTTCTACCACTTATTAGCTGTGTGACTTGGGTCAGGTATCTTAAGCTCTCTGTGCTTCATTTTCCTCAATTGTAAGCCAGAGATCATAATGTACTTACCTTATGGAGCTGCTGAGAAGATTAAATGAGATTATGTAGAATGCTTAGTATAATGTCTGGCTCAGAGAAACAAGCAACACAGTTATTTTTATAGCATTTAGTTGCCTAGCACTCATCTTCCCCCCCCCCAAGCTTTTATTTCCTGAACTGTGAGGCACTAAGCAATTAAAATCATTTAATCATTAAAAACAAAAAATAAAACCCCCATAAAGTAGGTGTTGTATTCTCTCTCTTTGTCTCTGAGGCTCAGAGACAAAACATCTTATGCAAGGTCACAGCCTGGGAGTGGCCAAGCCAGGCTTTGAATGGACTCATGCCAAAGTCCTCCTCAGCCACTACAGTTAGCCCATCTCTCAACATATTCACATCAAAATTCATTCCCTTTTCCGTGCCCCACACTTGCTTGCCCTTCTGCTTAAAATCCCATTTTGCCAGAAGGCTGGCAACATTTACCTTGTCAGCAAAACTCAACCCTCCAGGGGCAAGAAGGGTGTGGAGGGCAGCCCCTACTCCATCCACCCGCCAGGAGGCCGCATCCTCTTGTCTCCACCCACCCACTGCCCTTGCCTGCCTGCAGCCAATGGGGTTACTGCTGCAGCCGCTGCTGGGGTCAGCACCTATCAGGATACCCAAAAATAACGGTTAAGGACCCCTGGCTGACTCTAGCCTTGGCCCCAAATCCACCCCTTGCTCCACTGGTAGGGTGACGCTGCTAACACCTAACTATGTTCACTTCGTTCTCCTAAAGGTCCCCGATACCCCCTCCCCGTTTGGTTTCCCCAGGACAAAATGTTAGGAAGATTCATGCAAAAGAGCCGTCCTGTGTGAAAGGTTTGGGGGGCCGCTTGGAGGAAAGGGAATTGCCAAGGTCTAAGCCTCTGAATCTGTGGGGCTTCCCTGGTGGCGCAGTGGTTGAGAGTCCGCCTGCTGTTGCAGGAGACACGGGTTCGTGCCCCGGCCTGGGAGGATCCCACATGCCGTGGAGCGGCTTGGCCCGTGAGCCATGGCCGCTGAGCCTGCGCGTCCGGAGCCTGTGCTCTGCATCGGGAGAGGCCACAACAGTGAGAGGCCCATGTACCGCAAAAAAAAAAAAAAAAAAAAAAAGAACCCAATAGTCGCATCCAGGTCTAATTCAACTGCCTCCCGGCCCTCCACTAGCTGTCCCCATGCCCCCAGGAGGGGTCAGTAGCGAGCAAAAGGTGTTGCCATGTTGCCATAGGATGGGGCTGGTGACCTTGCTTCTTGGCTTCTTATCCAGTTCCCTGGGCAGAAGTCCGAAGAAAACACTCCGGTCACACAATTGGTCTTTCATTAGCATCTTTTCTGGCGGGGAGAATTTAGGACTGAAGCAACTGGAAACTAGATTCTTCGCCGCCACCCCCCCGCCCCAGCCCTACCCCTGTTGGGCTTCTCCTACTCCCGCTCCTGGGGCCTGGAGGCTCCGTGCTAGGGGGAACCGGGTGCGAATTTGGTTTTCCGGGTGTTTTCCACCGCCGGCCAAGCCGCCAGCCTCCCCAGCCCCGGTCCCAGGCCCACGGGAGACTGGTCACGTTAATTGCTCCCGGGGCCTCCAGCACCCCCCTCGCCCCGCCCCCAGGGTGACTCCTACCTTTTCCTGTGCAGCGGAGGGGCCTGCTGGGCGCGTCCCTTAAGTGGCACTTGTCCTGGTCGTTCCTGGGGTGGTGCGTGGCTCCCCAGGGTGTGAAGCCCGAGCCTGGCCGCACAGCCTGTCTGAGAATTCTTCGGATGTCTCCCACTGCCCGCACCACGTTTGGAGTTGTTTCGCAGGCCCGCTGCTGGAGGAAGACACCCAATCTGTACTGGAAAAAGAGATGGTCCAAAGAGCTGGCTCGCTCTCCAGCTACTCACTTCCTGGAAAACCACGTAAAAAGAGGAAAGAGATCTTCTCAGTCAATCAAAAAGACAGTACTGATCAGGGACCCAAACTGTTAGAGTGGTGGTGGGAGAGCGTGGGTAAGAATACCAAACAAACAAAGGAAGAAGCCTACGGATAGTATCTTACTTACCGGATAACCCCAGGGCAGTGACTGCCATGGTGGGCGGCACAAATCAATCAACCTGGGCTAGTTTAAGGTTTATGAACATCAACTTCTTATTCCCTGGAATTCTAGAACTTTACAGCTATAGAAACCTTAGAGAACACCCATAATCATTGGCCCTCATTTTAAGGCAGAGACCTAGAGATTTAGGTGACTTGAGTAAGGCCATGCTGTTCCTGCTGTTAGTTAATGATGAGTCACACCTGGAGCCTAAGTCCTTAACTCTCCTTACACCTATTGTCAAATGAGCTTCTGCTCCCAGCCTCACCTGCCAGGTGGGGAGGCCATGAGTATGGTGTAAGCTCAAAGGAGCTGGTGTTAGGAAAGCATTCACCAAGTGAAGGGGTCTCCCTTAGGTTATGTAGAAACTTTATGTAGAAACAATTTTGTGTTTCAGCGGAAAACTAAATCATCTATGTGTATCATGCACACCCTCGAAGGTTACGAGATTCAAGCTCCATCCATTGTCTTTAAGCTATTTTTTAACTCTGTAAATTGTATGTAATTGATAGATATGTATATTGTATCCTATCTGGTAGAGATTTGACTTCTTCGACTTGTTCCCACCCCCACTGCATTGGCAGGAAAAAAAACGCACTTCTATCTTCATTTGCAATTCATCTCAACATTAGAACTCCCTGTAAATTTGTGCTGTTTCTACTTTTCCTTTGAACCAGTTATGAAACTGAGTAGGCCCCTGTGGGGCTCCTGGGCACAGAGCCTTTCCGTGTCCCGCTACTCTTGATTGTAGGGAATAAGCCTCAGTCTCCAAGACCTTCCCTGAGTTCCAAATGGTAGGTTCAGACAGTTGCTATACAGGGAAGGGAGGGGATGCTGAGACAAGGGAGGAGTAGTCAAGAAACAATAATGCAGCCTTGGGGCAGGGTCCTGGTTCTGCCTTAAGGGAAACACATAACAATATCTTTGCACTCTTCCGCAGAACTAAAACCCCCAACAAATGGAAGATGTTAACTACTTGATGAAGCATTCTTCATTCCAGAGAGAAGGTAACCTTGAGAACCACAGAAGCTCATCAGGAGACCACCTGAGGCTCGATTAAAGGAATGCAGGCCCTTCACACACCCTGATCCTTATCAGCAACCCCACCCTTGATCCATTCCTATAAAACGCCTCACCAAGTCCCCCTGGGACACACAGTTTTGAAGACATTAGCCTGCTGTGTCCCCTTTTGCCTGGCAAAGCAATGAGGCTATTCTTTTCTACCTCACCCAAAACTGTATCCAAGGTTCAACTTGGCACTGGTGCACAGAGGCTGAGTTTCGGCATCAGTCATAACATCTACCTGCCTGTTTCCATCATATCATTTGAGCAAAGTAAACTCTTTAATGTGTGTTCATTTTTTATATTTTTATGGAAATCATGATTTTACCTTATAACAAAGTCGTACCTTGTCCCATTGTGTGGGGTGACGAGCAGCAGCTGATGAGTCTGTTTCTGTGTCCAAATGAATCCAAGAAGAGCTACACTTCTCTGAGTTTACAAGGAGGGACAGTGTGTCCAGGGATGGCAGCTAGGGTGGCTGACCTGGGCCCTGCATCCCCACTCACTGATTGGAAAGTTATTCAGGAAAACTGGACATGGTTTAGGGTGGCTCTGACCTTCAAGGAAGGGAAGGGGGGGTCTCTGTCATGCGCTGCCCTGCAGATGAACTCTGCCCTCTCTTTTTCTGCCATTAAACAGCTAATTGAGTAGACATCACTTCATTTTTTCTTTCTTTACTGGTGTTCATTAGATATTTTTAAATGTCTAATTGTGAGAACTTGTTCTAAGAAGCTTGAATTTTCATGCTGAGGCATGAAATTAGTGTCCAGTAACTCAAAGCCTGTCTGTTTCACTACTTAATTTAGAGATATGCTGGTTGGTGCAAGGCTTCTAGTGCCAAAAGACATCATTTCTGAAGCCTCTTAGCCAAGCACAATGAAAAATATAACCATAAATACTCATTCCAATGACTCCCCAGACCCTAGTCACAAAGCTTTTACACTGCATTTACTCAGGGCTCCCCAGCCAAAATCATCTCACTCATTCTTCTCCAGGGTCCTTGGAAATGTCTGCGTCCTCCCACCATGTGCCTTACTGTGTACCCACTTCCTTGCAGGCCATGTATCTAGATGCCAGGTTTAAGCTGTGGGCCATGATTTCCTGCAGTCGTAAGCCTCTGGCTCCCTGGCTTTCCACGAGGTGATGTTCTGGCCAGAGGCCCTGGGGGCTGCAGCCTTGGAATTTTGGCTTTTACTATAGGTGTTCCTTGCCACTGGGGTTCAGATGTCTAGGCAGAGCTGATGAGTCTCTGGCAGTGGCCTGAAGGATGGATTTGCAAAGCTGATTTGCATGGTCTTAGAAGAATAGAGGGAGAAAGGTGGGAGTTCACAAATTAGAATTCTCCTCTCCCCCTTCACTCAGTCCACAGAGGCTAGTCCTGCTGCCAAAGGTCAGGCATGGACCACTCACTAGCCAGTCCCTACCAGGATATGCTGTGGGGCCCCTACTTGTGTTTCTTGAAACTGGCTACAATATTAGAACTAACTGGGAATCTTTAGAAATACTGATGCCCAATCCCTGCCCCAGACAACTTAAATCTAGAGTTTTTTGTTGGCCGTTGGTATTTTTTAATTGAGATATAATTTAGATATAACAAAGCACATGAATTGTAAATATACAGCTTGACGAATTTTTACACCTGGGTAACTCCCACTGAGATCAGTATTCAAGATGTGGAAAGCTTCCAGTCCCTCTGAATTCTCCTTTCTGGCTTCTATCTACCTATCTATCTATCTATCTATCTATCTATCTATCTATCTATCTATCAATCAATCAATCTGGCTGTCTATCTCAAGGCCCATCAGATCAGAAGCAGGGGCAACCAGCTCTTTTGAACTTTTCTAGTCCTCCCAACTGCTGGAGTAGGTGAGGAAAAAAAATCATCCTTCCCGCTATCCATCTTAGGTTCATTGGCTGGGGCTCTGTAAATTAGACTGAAAATGTCAGAATAATAAGAGAAAAACCAACACGTTTATTAACATGTGCATTGCACATACACTTGGAGCACACAGAGATGACAAAAGAACAAAAGATAAAATTTTAGAGAAGTCACAAGACAAAGGAAAAGGACTTTGAGGCAAAGGGCAAATAGTGGGAAGGCAGATATATGGGGAAACTACCGGAAGATAAGGGCTAGTATTAGCAAGGTTTGTTTTGGAGATTCCTCTGGTGCTCAAGGTTGATAAGGGTTTAGAGTTGTCTCCAGTGATTAACTTCTGACCTTCCCGGAAGGGAGGGGAGGGGACATCTTTACAAATTTATATCCTACTTTTTTAGGTAAATAGGGGGAGGGCAGAGAGCTTTTCTTGTATCTGCTTCATCTCAATTGCCTTTAGCTCAAAATAATTCTTATGCCAAAATGGCATATTTTAGGGTGGCATAGCGTGCAACCCTTCCCAGGAAACCCATGTCAAGCACTCTGGGTCCACCTCTTGGGTCCCCTCACTTGGCTTGAGGGAGAGAGAAATGCCCAGGACTACAAGACAAATTTCTTACTAGTATCTTCACTACTAACATTTAGAACAGGTTGCTTGAAGATGAGTGCCTGATGGGATCAGAAGGACAGAACTTAGCAGGTTTTCTATTTGTTTGTTTGTTTGTTTAATTTTAGGGTTTCGGGCCTTGGTTGTTTTTGTTTTTCAATTTAAAAGCCCTGCCTAGAAGGTACAGTACATTCCTTTGAAAAGAGTCAGCCACTTTTTAAATATGGGGGCTTCAGCTGTGCTTAACAGAAGTAAAGTCCTGGGCTTCCCTGGTGGCACAGTGGTTAAGAATCCGCCTGCCAGTGCAGGTGACATGGGTTCGAGCCCTGGTCCGGGAAGATCCCACATGCTGCGGAGCAACTAAGCCCGTGCGCCACAACTACTGAGGCTGCGCTCTAGAGCCCATGAGCCACAACTACTGAGCCCAAGTGCCACAACTATTGTAGCCCGCATGCCTAGAGCCCGTGCTCTGCAACAAGAGAAGCCACCACAGTGAGAAGCCTGCGCACAGCAACGAAGAGTAGCCCCCGCTCGCCACAGCTAGAGAAAGCCCGCGCACAGCAACAAAGACCCAACACAGCCAAAATAAATAAATAAAATTAAAAAAAAGAAGTAAAGTCCCATATGTCCTCCTTCATACTATTATGTGTGTGTGGTAAAATATACATAAGATAAAATTTATCATTTTAACCATTTTTAAGCATACAGTTCAGTGGCATTAAGTATATTCACAGTGTTGTGAAAACCATCACCACTATCAAACTTCTAGAACTTTTTCAGCATACCAAACTGAAATGGTACCCATCAAATTATAACTCCCCTTTTCCCCCTCCCCCAAGCCCCTGGGAACCACTATTCTACTTTCTGTCTCTATGAATTTGCCTATTCTAAGTGGAATCATACAATATTTGTTCTTTTGTGTCTGGCTTATTTCACTTAGCATAATGCCCTCAAGCTTCATCCATGTTGTAGGCATGTGTCAGAATTTCATTCCCATTTTTTCTTGGCCGCACCATGTGGCTTGTGGGATTTTAGTTCCCCAGCCAGGGATCGAACCCACACCTTCAGCAATGAAAGCATGGAGTCTTAACCACTGGACCACCAGGGAATTCCCAGAATTTCATTCCTTTTTAAGGCTGAATAATATTCCATTGTATGGATATACCACGTCTTGTTCACCCATTCATGTGGGACATTGATTATTTCTACCTTTTGGTTATTGTGACTAATGCTGCTCTGAATGTTGGCGTACGAGCAGCAGTTCAAGTGCTGTAGCATCCATATTTTTTTCAATGCCCCTTTGCTGATTCTAACATGCAGCAGGGTTGAGACTCCTGCATGGTTTGGGGGCTCCTGAGCTGGCCTTGTTCTCAAAGTCAGGCTTCCTCATAGGGCAGCTGGGGAAGCCATCAGACACAGAATCAAACCCTTTGTTCCATCAGGGTTTCTCATTGATCCCAGGTCACGTTCAGAGCTGCCTCCGTGGAGGTGACGTCCTGTTGGTGTTCCTGTCTTCCTTTCTAATCAGCTGCCTCAGTGACACTGATCTCCTGGGACTTCTTGCAAATTGGTCCCCTCTTTTCCTTGAGATCAACTCCACATGTGAAAGGGGGTTGGAGGCCTTTGTTTTCTACAAAAGATCTTGCTGCACCCTTTCCTCCAGGGCAGGGAGCATGTCTTAGTTTTTACATTTGCATGACCAAGAGGAGATACTCCAAGTTATCTCCTTAGAACAAAGAAAATCTGCCCCAAGATGACTTCCTGCTTCTACCAAGCCTCAGAAGCAGCTGTCAGCCCTTAAATTGCTGCTTCAAGGACTAAAATAACTCAGTCCTGCTTAGCCAAACACTCCGTTATATTCACAGGCCTGCCAGGTGACAGGATCTGGCTTTGCGTCTGAAGTGCATAGAGCAGCATGGGCAGAGGTTACTTGGGTGTGCAGGGGCCACTTTGCCATGTGGGCTGGGGACAGGTCCATTTCTCTCTACCCTGAGGGGTCCACAGCGTGGCTCACAGGGTAGTAAGGACTTCAGGGGTTACCCTAGGGCTGAGACCTCAGGCTCTGGCAGGAGTGGCAGTGTCAATGCTCACCTTGGCTTTGAGGGCCAAGAGTGAGCTCATGTGCTCCTCTGGGGCCTCCAAAAATTGGCACTGGAGGAGGCCAACGTTCTGGGTTATTCAAGTGGCACCTGCGCCAAGGATTTTTGAGTTTCGACTGCTCAGGGGGTCTTCTTAGGGCCTCTGGTCTGAAGAGACCTTGGCAAACTCTGATTCACCCAGATAATTCTCAAAATCAATAAATAGTGAGACTGATTCTTACAAAAGTAGTTTCAAATCTTCCCATTTTCCAGAGTTACAGTTAGTTTGAGTCTCATGTTCCCCAACTCTTCCTGCTCTGAGGGTGCTGATAGAAAGTGAAATGGTCAGGATTCCAAAAGCAAGGCCAGCCTCTAGAGAGTGTTTATGCAAATGGGAACTGTAAGCCCCAGAGCAAGGAGCTAGACTTCTCAAGACTTTCCAGCCTTCTGGTTTGCATAAAGCGGTTCTTGTCCTGAGGATGAAGCTGTTAGGCAGAAAGAGCTAAGGAAATCTGGGGCTAACATCTTCTCTAGAAGGTTTTCAAGGTCAAGGTCTTTCTAATGAGAGCCATCCAGCTATTCAGGAATAGCTGCCTTCTCGTCATCAAAACAGGAGCTGGAGCCCTGAAGAGGGAGGCAGGCACAGGGCCTGGTCTACCCTGGCTGAGAATGGGGTGCTGGAGGCTCACAAGCTCTTTACGTTCACCTTCTCCATGCCAGGCTCTGTTCCCCAACAAACTTCAGGGGAGGACCTATTTTGTGCAAGTCACACTCCTGGGCCCTGAGGGACACAGAATGAGATAAAGCAATGTGAAATTTACTATCTGGTAAAGGAGAGACTCAGGCATACAAAGTAAGGAATCAATGCCCCAAAAGAAGTATAGGGGAGGAAAGACTTTCCCTGTACCCTCCTAGGTTCATTAGCTGCGTCTATGAAGTAAACAGGAAATGGACAACAGGCAAATTAACAGGAGAAAAGATATACAAATTCATTATCTTTTCATATTACGTGGATGGGGCATGATAGGGGGAAAAGTGAATACCCAAAAAAGTGGTGGGATTTGAGACTTTATGTGTCCTCTTAATAGGGGAAGGGAAGGGGTGTACAGGTCCCTTAGGGGAGAGTAAATTATTTTAAGGAAAGATAAATGGGCCCTTAGAAGAACAGATGAGAGATAAGATTGCGACAAAGTTTGTCAGGGTGTGATGTGGACTTCCACTCTCCTTTCCTGTGGTGAGAGTTGATCTTCCTAGGTTAATGAAAATGCCTTCCTGGGGGAGGAGATTTATGACAATTGAGCTCTTTTTGGAGGATCTGTCTTTAGGCAGATAAGAGGAGTTCAGAGAGAGCCTCTCTCTGCATTTCAACTGGCTTCAACTCAAAATAATCAATATAAGCAGTATATCTTGGGGTGGCATGTCCTGAACTCCTTCAAAAGCATGAGTAGAGAATGCAGAAGTTACGCTCCAGCTGTGTGGGATGTTCTTTGGTTAAGGCTGCTGCACTGTTTGATCCAACTTTGGTATTCTTTTAAATAACGGCAGAAACTAACAACATAAAATTTTATTAGGGTCAACTGTGTGCTAAGCACTCCAAATGCATTAATCTGTTTAGTTGATATAACAACACTAAGAGGAAAGTATTATTATTATTATCTTTGTTTTACACATGAGGTTAAATGCTGTTTAGAGATGTCAGATGCTATTCCTGAGAAGGTCCACCTGGTAAGAGGGAAGCCAGAATTTGAGTCCAGCTTGGTCCAGTTCTAAAGCTTGACTTGTTAGTGTGATGCTTGCTAGACGTCCAGATGCATCGACAGGCACAATGAACAGACCTCTGAAGAAGTGGGCGCTGATTCTGGTTTCAGTACTATCCAGTTTGTTGGACTTATGTCAGTACTTTGTCCCCAGGCCTTCAGTTTCCGCCTCGCTTGTTTTAATGGTTAAACCAGATGACTACAAATGTGCCTCCCATTTCTAAAATTCTCTCGATCTAGGATTTTCAAGTTCCTGAAATGAAACCATCTTATGCTCACTCTTTTAAGTGCCTAAATCCCAAAGGACATTTAGGAGGCAAGTAAGCTGCTGTTGTGCTCATGCCTCTTGGACTTCTGGGAAGGATGCTAAAAATGTCTGAGTGCTGTGACAGGGGATAGAGGCAGGGGTACAGAAGTAGGGAGCCACGATCACGTTTGAAACGAACTCAACAAACTTACTCTTTTACACAGCGTGTATTAGGGTTGACCACTACGTCAAACAGCTCCACGTTTCAATGACTTAACCCAAGGAAAGTTTATTTCTCGCTTTGGAACAGTCCAACCCAAGTGTCCTAGTTCTATGGCTCTCCTCTAAAGGGCTTCTCAGGAATCCAGGCTCTTCCTGTTTGTGGCTCTGCCTGACTCCTAGGTCCTGAAAGTACTTTGCTTCCAGTTGTAGAGAATCACATGAGAGGCTTTTAGGGTGCAAGAAGTAGCATGTCTCATCTCTGCCCCATTCCATGGGCCAGAATTGGTCACATGATCCCACCTAACTTCCTAGGAGAAGTTAGGAAATATAGTCTCACTGTGTGCCCCAAAGGAAACTGATCTTGATGAATACATTGTAGTCGCTACAGAAGTCCATAAGTAGTCAAGTCAATCTTAACAAAGAAAACAGGGAACTTACCCTACTGGTCATGGAGATGCTCCACTGCTGTCCTCTTTGGGCTGTCCATGTCTGTTTTCCCACCATGACTGCTCATAGTATTAACCCGGTGTCCCTGGGTGGAAATAAAGAGAACACCTTTCCTTCTTTCGTTCTCTAAGAGAACGTAATAGGACTTTCTTAGTATCTTGTCCTGGGATCAAAGGTAATAATAATAATGCTAACTAGCATTTATTGAGCACACCTCATATATCAGGAACTTACACACATTTTCTTAGAGTCGGGGCAAATCTCAAGGTCTGGATGACATATGCGGAATTGAATAATTCCATTTATTTTTTAAGTTAATTATTTTATTTATTTGGCTGTGTCAGGTCTTAGATGCGGCACATGAGATCTTCACTGTGGCATGTGCGACCTTTCATTGCGGTGCTCGGTCTTAGTTGCCCCACGGCATGTGGGATCTTAGTTCCCTGACCAGGGATCGAACCTGCGTCCCCTGCATTGGAAGGTGGATTCTTAACCACTGGACCACAAGGGAAGTCCCACTGAATAATGTCATTTAATTTACCTTTTCTATAAATGGCTTTAATTTCTATTTTTAATGCTCATTCTGCTGGGTGGCAGAAACTTAATTTCACTTGATTTGGCACTTGCTCTATCCCAGGTTTTGTCTACGTTTCCAGATGACGAGGAGTAGCTGGGATTCAACGTCCTGGCATCTACCATTACACCCTGTCAAGTGACAAAAGTAAAAAAATTCGAGTCTGATGTCCCTTACTCAAGGGAAACCAATCCACAGACTGGGAGAGTGCAGTGACTCACAAGCAGGGGAGCACTCTTGCGGAGGATGTTTGGACGAAAGCGAGTTTATAGAGCGTTAGAAGAGGCAGTGCAGAAACAGGGCATGATTGGCTAAGGGGTCAGAGCTCCCCTTATAAGGCGAGCAGGTCTTGTTTTCTAGGGTGAGATCAGCTGGCTAAAGCCGAGCTGGAGGACTGTGGTTGGTAGGTACTAGGATTCCGTGCGGGAACTTAGGTTTAGATCTGTGTCATGGGCGGGGCCCCTGGGGTGGCCTCCTTTCTGTGGGTCATGATATGCAAATTAACGTTATCAGTCCGAATTACCAGACTTGACATTCCATCAGGCCTCGGCCTGCTTTGCCCCTTTGCTCCACACCTTAAAGCCATGGTTCTCTCTGGTGCCTCAAAACCACCTCCCACTTCGCCAAGAGAACCACACACCTCACCTTCCTGCCGGGCGCTTCTGTCTGACAAATTCCTCAGCCCCTGAGTGGGGAGGACACCACCACCTCTCCTCCAGGAGGGTGGAGGGGGGAGGGGCGAAGCCCCTTTCTCAGGGACCTACTACCTATGTTTTGCCTCCCCTCTGCTTCTCTCCTCCCTTCCAGGGTTTTGATAATCCTTATATGCCTAGTTCTCAGTTTTTCCATTTCTAATATTTATGGCGCAAACTTCGTGCTTCAATTATTCAAGGGTTAAATTTTTGCAGTTCAAAAGGCTTCATTCTTACCAGTCTTAAGTAGTTTTCTGGTTTTTCTGCCTTATCACTCTTCCCCTGAGGCAATAAATGCTACTGACTTCAAGGCGATAAGGAAAGACTACAAGACAGAATCAGGAGTAGGGCAAGGGACACTAGGAAATAAACATAGGGGGGAAAATTGTCAATTTCTCTAAATATTTTTCTGTCCCAATCTCACTTAAGTCTCAGTGACCACAGTATGATACAGTGGTGATACACCCATTTCTATCTCTATTTGACAGATGAAAACACTAAGCTTTATTCTTAAGATCTATTTTGCCAGGAGACTTTTTGGTGTATGGTGGGTGAAAAGTTTAGAGATCATTTTGAATTGGTAAAAAATTAGAAGGTCTATTTGAAAGCTATGCAGCGTTATTGCTTTTAAGCGCCGACGTAAACTAACCAATATGAAATCTTGCCTAATGGAGACAAGTCTTAGACTTTCTTTAACAAATATCTAAGGCACACTTGAAATTTGTAAGATGCCTATTATTTGGAATGGATAAAACAAAAGGTTTGAGAACTATCCTCTTAATTGAGTTTAACTCCCTCTTGCAATCTCATCTAATGATTAGCTTATTTTAAAAATCCTCTTATTTACGAACAGTATGAATGTAAAGTTCGCTTAATCATTCAATAAACATTGATTGAGACCATTTCCAGGCCCATGTGTAAAGAGTAGTTAGTTGGGTTTTTTTTAAATGAATTTATTTGGCTGTGTCGGGTCTTCGTTTCTGTGCGAGGGCTTTCTCTAGTCTCGGCGAGCGGGGGCCGCTCTTCATAGCAGTGCGCAGGCTTCTCACTGTCGCGGCCTCTCTTGTTGCAGAGCACAAGCCCCATACGCGCAGGCTCAGTGGTTGTGGCTCACGGGCTTAGTTGCTCTGTGGCATGTGGGATCTTCCCAGACCAGGGCTCAAACCCATGTCCCCTGAATTGGCAGGCAGATTCTCAACCACTGCGCCACCAGGGAAGCCCCTGTTGTTGTTTTTTTAATAAATTTGTTTATTTATTTTTGGCTACGTTGGGTCTTCCGTTGCTGTGCGTAGGCTTTCTCTTGTTGCGGCGAGCGGGGGCTACTACTTTTTGTTGCGGTGCCCGGGCTTCTCATTGCGGTGGCTTCTCTTGTTGTGGAGCATGGGCTCTAGGCACACGGGCTCAGAAGTTGTGGCTCCCGGGCTCTAGAGTGCAGGCTCACTAGTTGTGGCCATAGTTGCTCCGCGGCATGTGGGATCTTCCCAGACCAGGGCTCAAACCCATTTCCCCTGCATTGGCAGATGGATTCTTAACCACTGCACCACCAGGGAAGTCCAAAAGCAATTAGGTTTTAAACTCTCCACTTTGCAGCATTCAGATTCTTTAAGCTGCCTCCTCCCCTCATCTTTAAAATCTTTTTCTAAAATTTAACAGTGAAGTTTCTTTATTCAGTGAATGCTTGAAGCAGATGACTCTTCACCAGAGGTGGGGTCTGGGAGCCTCTCCGAGGAGAGAAGGCAACTGAGGCCAGGGAAGAGGTGCTTAGAATGAGACGATGAGAAAGGCAGTGCCTGGCAAGGCATAGCACCAATGGAGCATTCAAGGAACAACTAAAAGCTGCAGTGGTGCTGCAGGAATGAAACACCCTGTCCAGGACCTCTTGGGGGAAGACCTTAATTTCCCAGGGCTGGATCCCTATGACTGGCCTTGACTGAACCTCAGTGCCCCGGGATGACTGGGCTTGTCTTGTACCCTAGTGAAGCCCATTCACACCTTCATCTCATAGCGCCAGACAGCATAGCAGAAAAATCTGGAGGAGCATAGGACACAACAACAGAGATGAACCAAAGATGGTGCACAGATGGCTCTTTAGAGAGGATGGGTTACTGCAGAGACAGTAGGTTGGTGGCAGGGGAGTGTGGCTGGGGCTCTCTGATGTCTAAAAAGAACCATGGTAAAAAGTTAGTTTTGAAGCTCACAGACCTTTGGTTAGGATCACAAGTAGCACTTGTTCGAGAGCCTCCAGAGAACGCCTAACCTAGATGTCCAGGTTCAACTAGGGCCTAGCATCTTATGGCGGAAGAATCAGCCACCTCAGAAGGAGGGCAGCCTGGCATCTCTGAGGCTTGCGGGCATTGGACTCAGTGGTTCCCAAGATGCTCACATGTTGTTAGAAAATACAGCAATTTCCTGTGGTTAGAGGGAAGACTGGGGCCCTTTTTGGTAGACCTTGGTGCAGCCTACACTGGCATCCTTTTTTTTTTTTAATGAACAATTCATAAGTTTTTTCTAAAGTAACCATTTTTATTTATTTATTTATTTTTGGCTGCGTTGGGTCTTCGTTGCTGCACGTGGACTTTCTCTAGTTGCAGGAAGCGGAGGCTACTCTTCGTTGTGGTGCGTGGGCTTCTCATTGTGGTGGCTTCTCTTACTGTGGAGCACGGGCTCTAGGCGCGCGGGCTTCAGTAGTTCCGGCACGCGGGCTCAGTAGCTGTGGTGCGTGGGCTCAGTAGTTGTGGCTCGCGGGCTCTAGAGGGCAGGCTCAGTAGTTGTGGCACATGAGCTTAGTTGCTCTGCCACATGTGGGATTGTCCCGGACCAGGGCTCGAACCCGTGTCCCCTGCATCGGCAGGCGGATTCTTAACCACTGTGCCACCAGGGAAGTCCGCGCACTGGCATCTTTGACAAGATGTTATATAAGTGGTGTTGATATTGCCACCTAACTTCCTTTTCAAACACCAGAATCGATAATGGCCATTTCCAGTACTTGGGCAAGTTCATAATTAAGCCGAAGGTGACCGTAAAGGAAGAAGTCAGGCTGACCTGGCTTCAAATCCTGGCTTCACCACTTTCAGGTATGATAGATTAAAGATGGCTGCAAATTCTTTTCTACTCCTCCTCCCATTGAGAGGCAGACTTGATTCCCCTTCTCCTTTGACCAAGAGGGTGCAGTAGAAGTGATGCTAGGGCAGAGAAGACTTGCAGCCCCTGCCTGGCTCTCAGAATGTTCCTGAGACATTCCTTCTCAGAGAGGCTGCTGTCGGTACTCTGGGGTGACAGCCCCAGCTAGCATTTGTGCAACAAAGCTGTGTTTGCACATCTAGCTCAGTGGAGCCTTCAGATAACTAACTGTAGCCACAGCCAATGCCTAAGCGCACCTGCATTAGAGACCCCAAGTGAGACACCCTCACCTCCAGCTGAGCCTCAGAGAATCATAAGCAATATAATAATGTATTGTTTTAAGCCAGTACATATTGGGTGAGATAAGCACTCAGAGGTTTAGTTTCCTTCTGTAAAATGGGCAAAATAGCAGTATCCACTTCCTAGAGTTATTGTGATATGAATGTAATAATGGTGGAAGCGTCAAACGCAGTGCTCGGCACACAGTAGGTCTTCAGTAAATGCCAAGCTCCTGCCTGCCCCTTCTCCAGGAGGCTATATATCCCAGGTATGAGTGAATCTTGGCCACTGCTCCAAACTTCCTGGGCAGACACCCAACTTTCCTCAAAGGGAATGCCTAGGATCAAATTTGAAAGTGGGGTTGGAGAGCACTTGATTTTTTTCTTTCTGGGCCAATCTGTGACCCCTTTAAGAAAAATATCACCACCTTGTATGAGGAAAACGGTATGTTTTTTTCTTTCTCCTCAATCTAAGAGATCAAGGAATTAAGTCTTCACCTTTTTTTTTTAAAACAAGAAATATGCTTGCTCACGCTGAAAAGTACCGGCTTGAAATAAAACAACTCCCCTTCTGTTTCACAGCCAGCAGTTTTTCTGCAGCACCCAGCCCTGCAGAGCCACAGACTGCATGCACAGTGGGCAGACTTTGTTGAACAGATGAACAACTGTGGCTTAATCTGTTTTGGGAAAAGAAAAAAAGTCCTGAAGCAATTGATAAACAGGAGGCTGAGGTCAGCGTGAAGGAAGAGTAAATGAGGCCAGATTGGGGACCGCTGAAACGTAAGCCTCTTTCATCCCCAGTCTTGAATCGGGGGGCGTGTGAGTGATAGTCAGGACTAATCTGCCGGGAAAGGGGCTGAGAACCTCCTGCATTGCCTGTGTTTGGAGTTATGTTTTCATTATCATTCAAAATCATTTTAAAATTTATATTGTTTTACTTATTTGTTAATCAAAAACTTTTTCCAAAATTTTTTAAAGTATAACATAGAAAAGTGTACAAATCCTAAATACAGACCAGTGAGTGTTCACAAACTAAACACATCACGTAACCAGCATCCAGGTCAGGAACAGAAAATCAGCGGCATCCCAGAAGCGCCCTGCATGCCCCCCCCCCCCCCCCCCCCCCGCCCATAAGGAGAATCTCTGTCCTGACTTATAACGCCGTCATTATTTTTACTAGCTCATACGCATTCATGGGTATTCTAGAGACATTTTACGCATATATAAGAACACGGGTATGTTATGATTTTGTGCAAATGTAAAATGTACTTTGCACTCTACGTAGCATATTATCCAGACTGTTCTGCTTCTGGCTTTTTTCACATTTATCTTGGTAATTATTCCATACCACTACCTAGAAAACAGCTCGGTTTCTGGAGAGGCCACATGGTATTCCATTGTCTGAATGTACCACAATTTATTTAATTTTATTAAAAGGCAAAGAGGTTGTGTCCAATCTTTTCAGAGCTGAATTTTTAAAGAAGTATTCTTGAGGTATCTCTGTGGTCCTTTAGATTTAAGGTGGCAGCTAGGCATTGCTCTTTGGAAGCCTTATAAATACGACTACTAGTTCTTACTCTATTCTGAATTGGCGTGGGGTGTGCTACCGCCTGGGGTGCTCGATTCTTTTATTGCCTCGTCCTGTTAGGACTCAGTTGTTGCATGTTTGAATGTGTATCCAGGAAGTGGAAATAATGTCCCTGACACCCTCACTTCCTTTTCTGGCAAACCTGTGTCCGGTGAGTGAATCCAGCTACTTTCACCCACCCCCGTGTCCTTCAGTCAGCTGCTTAGCCTGCCGCGTCTTCGCTGAAATCTGGAGATTTTAGGAAACGGACCTAAAGGGCACTTCCAGGCAGGACTAGTTTGAGGAACTATTGTTTATTTTGGTTAAACCAAGCCTTCCTCTTCTTCCTGCCTTTTCTTCCTCTGTGGATTCTTTTTGTCCCTCACTTCCAACCGGAGCCCCAGTTGCTCTGAACTCAGCTCTCAGAATTCTTTAGACTTAATGTGAGTTCAAGTCAATGCCTACCTCTTGCTCCTAGTGGTACTTGCCCTTTAAATTTCTTACCCACCATAATTATAGAACAAAAAGCTTTGCCTCCTTAAGCTTTTTCAATTCCCTGACAGCAGGAACTGTTGTATACTCAGGAGTTGGGGCAAAGTCCTCACCGCCCTCCTTCACCACCAGAATCATGCCTGTCTTCTCCCAGCCCTCAGAGGATAGACAGGAAGGGGCAGGCCTGGCTTGTTCAGGACCTCAGGGTGTGAGGCAGGACTGTCTCAGTGTCTGTTTCCTGTGGCAGAGGGACAGATGCCACCAGCTTTTGCACAGGGTGCCAAGGCTGAGCTGCAGAAACATGTCCTCCAAAAGCAAGGTCACAGGCAAGTATCAGGGGCAGGGCGGCCCTAGTTCCCAACCTGAAGGTTCAGTGTGGTAGGGAAATCCTCAGGGGTGTCCCACCAGGAGGTAAGGATCACTGGATCACCTTTTGGTAACCACACCTTCTCTGGGCCTCAGTAACCGCCTGGTAGAGCTGTAATTCAGATTAAATGAGTTGATATACAGCTGTGGTAAGTGCTCTGTAAATGTTAGCTCTAATTATTATGTGAAGTGGCCCAGACACGGTGACCCCACTTGCTGTTACCAGGAGCTAGATTAGATGAGCTTGTCTGTCCTCCTCCGACTCGCCCTGCTCTCCCGACTTGGCTCGGGGGGACAGTCCAGGCTCTTCTGTCCTGACCCATCTTCCTAGTCTCCACAGACCCCTGTGCACCTCTTCCTCCTGCCTGTAGCCTTAGCGAGCCTTCACTCTTCCACTCTTCCTCTGCAGGACCATCAATGCCTCGACCTCCTTCCATAAGGGGCAAAAAGCCCACTGCGTACCAAAGAAAAAACAAACGCTTCCTTCCCTGGTGCTTTTGTGTCTCTTTTATCCCTCGTCTTTGCACTGTCCAGTCTCCTTCCAAATTCCCATTTCTGGTGTCTCCCTGCCCCAGCCCTTTGTATGTGCCGAGGATAAAGACTGGTGGTGGGAGAGAAGGATGCACGAGCCTTACACTTGGGGACTCTCCCGAGATCAATGACGGTAATACGTCTCCATCCTTCGGCACCTGTCTCTATGCAGGAAGATAAGGGCAACAGAACTGAACTTTAACATTGTGAGGACCCACTACAGACCTGGCTCTGTTCTCGGCCCTTTACACTTACTCTGTCATTTAATCCTCATGGCAGGTCTTTGCACAGGTGTATTAGGACCATTCCGTAGATTTTCAAACTGAAGCTCAGAGCAGGTACACATCAAGGTCTCATCACTACTGGGGAGCAGAAATGGGATTTGAATCGGGTCTGCCTGACCCCAGAGCCCAAGCATGTTAAAGAAAATTTGAGACAGTGAGACTTAATATAGTAATAACATTTTACATTCTGTTTTGTATTTGGATCAACTAGCTCGAGAAGCGGTGTCTTCTACTTTTGAACTTGGCACCCATGATGTCTTAGCCAAGGACTTCAAGCTTTGTCTTGTCCACACACAGGCTTGATTTTGAAATAGCCAGTTTGTAGACATTCAAAAGTATTCTTGCCAACACTCACATAGCACATTTGTTTTCCCAAACTTCTGAAATACACTCCTCCAGAAATTAATCACCCGAGGACAGCAGGTACTAGGGAGGTGATATCCAGGGCTCCCCACCTCCTGTGAGGGGCTCATCAGGACAGAAGCACATCACAAAAGGCTCTGACAGAGAAACCAGTGGAAGGAAAATGGTACCTCATGGTGTGAGCGTCTAAAATGGCTTGAGAGTTTTATTCAAAGTAAGCAATGCTCACCTTCACATGACCTAGAGCAACAGCGCTCAACCGTGTTCTTTTGCAGCTCCGAAACTGTCACAGATGTATGACATACCTAAGCAGAGGTTCAGTCTTACCTTCTACCCCAAGTCTTCCCAACCTGTTCCCCTCAAGGTTTAAACTATGCCCTCTCTGAATTTTTGCCTGAAGCTCTCTTTTGAGCATAGTCTGTCTAATAATACCTCTAGTTTTCTAGTATTAAACAGAGGAACTGCACTGGGTTTAGTAGTGTCCTCCCAAAGTTCATGTCCACCCAGAACCTCAGAATGTGACCTTATTTGGAAATAGGGTCTTTGCAGACGTAATTAGTTAAGATGAGGTCATTCTAGATTGGGGGGCGGCCCTAAATCCAATGACTGGTGTCCTCCTAAGAGAAAGGAGAAGGAGAATCAGACGCAGAGACACGGGTAAGGAAGAAGGCCATGTGACGATGGAGGAAGAGAGTGGAGTGAAGCATCTACCGGTTTCCCTCCTATCTGAAAGTAGAGCATTCCCAGGAAAACGTTTGTAAGCCAAGATCGTGTAAAGCAAAGAAGCAATTACCTTAGGACACATCTTGCTAACAGATGCACAAAATAAATCGAGATGCAGCACGGGTGCTCACAGACACAGTTCAAAACTGTGGTGGCTGGATGTTGAGATGCTGAGTGTAGTTCCCAGGGAAGGAGCTTGGTGGTGCCGTGCTGGCTGCTTGGGGATGTGCTGCCTCTATAACAGCTCCTGCAAAACCAATGGTGAACGCTATTTTCACTTTTCGCCTTTTTTGGGGGGTAAAAGCCAAATTCCTCTTCAGATTTCTTTTGGTTAGTGAAAACAGGTTCTAATGTAGATCTTTCATAAAAGCGAAGTGACGTAAAGTGAACTTTTGAAAAGTGAGGGGTACAGGCCAAGGAACACCAGGGATTGCCGGGAACCACCAAAAATTAGAAAGAGGCCAGGAAGGACTCTCCCCTAGAGCCTTCCCAAGGAACATGGTCGGGCTGACCCCTTGGTTTCAGACAACTAGCCTCCAGAACTGGGAGAGAATACTTTTCCAGCGCTGTAAGCCGCACGGTGTGTAGTAACTTGTCAGCTCAGTCCTAGAAAACTAATATAAGGACTTTCATTCGATTCTCTAAATAAAAAGCTTCCTTTACTATGAACATTTCCATGAGCTATTCTTGTTTTTAAACAAGGCTCCCTGAACCTCAATTTTCTCACCTAAAGATTGTGTATCAATCACCCCACAGCTCAGTGGCATAAAGCAATCGTCATGTATTACCTCACTCGAAGGTCTTTGGTGTGGCTGGGATCCTCTTCTCCATATACCACTTGTTCTTCTGAGACCTACAGGCCTCCTGGGCATTTTGTGGTGATGGCAAAAGCCCAAGCTGACATTTAAAGACTCTGCTTTTGTCACTGTAACCAAACAGGACCCTATGGGGCCTTCCCAGGACAGACCCCTCCCCATATCCTCTGCTTTAGCTCCTCTTTGAAGTACCTACATAACAGTACCCGATGTACATTTCCTGAATTGTTTTGCAGATGCTAAAACCCCGCCAAACGGAATAAATTAACTACTAGATGACCACAAGCATGTATCCCGCAGACCTACCGGAGCCTGAGGATTAATTATGTGACACCACCCTGTTACCTCACCATCAACCAATCAGAGGATTGTGCATGAGCTGATCACATACCCTGTGACTCCCCTCCCTCACCTGGTCTTTAAAAATTCTTTGCTGAAACCCATCGGTGAGTTCATGTGTTTTGAGCACTAGATGCCCTGGACTCCTTGCTTGGTGTCCCGCAATAAACTCTGCACTTCCCTTCAGAACAACCCAGTGTCAGTAGATTGGTTTTACTGTGCATGGGTGAGCAGACCCAAGTTTGGGTTTGGTAACGCCACTGCTAACATCCCATTGGCCAAATCGAGTCACAAGGCCAAGTCCACTCTGCTCACAGTGAGAAGCAGAAAGGAGGAATATTTGTTCAACAATAATCCCAACTATCACAGATGTGATAATATCTGCTGCTATAGACTAAGTGTTGTGTACCCCCAAATTTATAATTGAAACCTAATTCCCAATGTGATGGTATTTGGAGGTGAGGTCTCTGGGAGGCGATTAGGTCATGAGGGTGGAGCCCTCATAAATGGGATTAATGTCCTTATTAAGGGGCACAAGAGACCCCAGAGAGCTCCCTCGTCCCTTCTGTCACGTAAGGACATAAGGAAAAGGTAGCCATCTATGATCCAGAAAGATGGTTCATAGCCATCTATGAACCAAATCTGCCAGTGCTCTGATGTTGGGCGGTGGAGTGATACCCATTTAAGTAAATATAAGTTCAATTTTGATTTTCTGACCATGTCCTGTCCGGTTATGAAGGTTCTGTCCCATCCATGAAACTGCCACTCAATTTCTACACTCTTTTGGGGAGGCCATTATTCTGCTGATCATGTGGTCAAACCAGTGACAGGGACAGCCCAGGCTCCAGGGGAGGGGAAATAGACTCCACTATCTGATGGGAGAAATAACAAAGCTATTGTGGCTCTTTAACCCACCACAGTATGCATCCACTCATGCAGTCCTCACCACAAACCCATGAGGTGGGGACTGATATTCACATTTGAAAGTGGGAAACTTGAGAGCAAAGATGTTGCTAACTTGGCTAAGGTGAGCCAGCTAGTCAGCGGGAGGGCTAGGGTTCCAGCCTAGGCTGTTTGACAGCGGGGCGAGAGCACCAGACACAACGTTGTGCCTGGTGCTCAGCTGATGTTTGCTTTCTCCTTCCCTATTGATTCCATTTCTTCAGCCCTTTAAGGATAGGAAGCTGTCACCCCTTGTACCCCATTATGTACAGGCTTCTCTCGTACATGCACTCACATGCACCTAAGGGCTTGTGGTAAAGTCTCCTTAAAAAAACAGGGTGGTGGGACTCCAGTGGTTAAGAGTCCGCCTTCCAATGCAAGGGGACGCGGGTTTGATCCCTGGTCCAGGAACTAAGATCTCACGTGCCGCGGGGCAACTAAGCCCGCGCGCCGCAACTACTGAACCCGTGAGCTCTGGAGGCCCCACGCCACAACTAGAGAAGCCCACAAGCTGCAAGGAAGAGCCCGAGCGCCACAACAAAAGATCCCACGTGCTGCATCTAAGACCCCACACAGCCAAATAAATTAATTAAAAAAAAAAAGTTGAGTGACTAAAGTGAATTAAAAACCATGTGAGGAAATTAAAAAAAAAAAGCAAACAGAAAAACCAGGGTGGTGGAGTGATACTTGTTTAACTAAATATAATTCAGTTTGGGTTTTCTGACCATGTCCTGTCTGGTTATTAAAGTTTCCTCATGATTTCTTTCTATGGGGGTTCTGACCTGTCCATGGAAACGCCACCCGGCTTCCACACTCTTTTGAATCAAACTCGCTTCTGGCTGCTAGTCCTTTATTTTCAGATGTTGTCTTAGTAACGGGTCCAGGGTTCCCCAGCCCCACCACAGGCCCAGACTGATCTCCCAGAGTCAATCAACCTCTGCTCCGCCACCCCTTGGGCTTCACAAAGTGCGGGAAGTTACAGAGTTGTGCCAGAGGGAGTAGAGGTGGCAGCATTCAAAATCAGCGTCTTGTCTGAATACATTCTAACTTAGGTGGGTTTTGAAATCCATATGCGTGGAGCACTGTTCCAAGCACTGGACTACAGTCATGGGTGTGACACATTAGCCTACGTAATCACTTGGTTTGGGCCAGATCCCCCACCCGAACGTGTGAGAAGAGCCTGGGGTTCAGACAGTCTTGCAGACTGAAATGGATGCTTGCCTTGTAAACTAAGTAATGCTTTTGGATTCATTCACTTGTCCAAGAAATATATAATTGAGCACTTGTTATGAGCCAGTCGCTGTGCTGGGCACAGAGGACAAGGATGAATAAATTAGATGCAGGAATAAATTCCTGCCCTCCAGGAGCCCACAGTTAATTCTAACAGTTAGTACCTACATTTTATACCTGGGCATGTAAAGTGTAAAAATGTTAACCACAGTGTATATGTCTACCAATATGTCTAAAGTGTATATGTCTACCAATGAGGCAAGGTTTTCTTCCCCCTAAAGTTATGGCCCAGAAGAGAGGGGAGTACTTTATTTTGGGGTCTGTAAAGGAAAAATACACTCTTGAGTGCTTCCTTTCCTACTAACACTTAACACTTCTGGCATTTCTGGTTACCAGATGTGTGGGTTTTCCATACATCAAGCATTCTATGACACCAGCTGGTGCCTACAATTCAACTCAATTCTGACACTATCTACCCGTAGTTAGATCTCACAGGTCAAGTCCACAAGACTGCCTCCACTTCAGATGCCAATGGCAAATCTATGTTGTCACCTGTGCTTCTGACCGACTGGCTATATTCAGAGTTTCCCATGACCACCTCCTTTGATTCCATTAATTTGCTAGAGTGGCTCACGGAACTCAGGAAAACACTCTACTTACTAGATTACCCATTTGTGGGCTTCCCTGGTGGCGCAGTGGCAAGAATCCGCCTGCCATTGCAGGGGACACGGGTTCAAGCCCTGCCCCGGGAAGATCCCACATGCCATGGAGGAACTAAGCCCGTGCGCCACAACTAGTGAGCCTATGCGCCTAGAGCCGGCGCTCCACAAGAGAAGCCATCGCAATGAGAAGTGCATACACTGCAACGAGGAGTAGCCCCCGCTCACTGCAACTAGAGAAAGCCCACACGCAGCAACAAAGACCCAACGGTAGCCAAAAATAAATGAATAAAATAAATAAATTAGATTACCCATTTATTATAAAAGGATATAACTCAGGAACAGCCAGATGGGAAAGATGCATAGGGCCAGTTACATGGGAAGGGCACCAGAGCCTCCGTGCCCTCTCTAGGAGTGTCACTCATGGCTTCATTACGTATGCATATATGATCAAATCATTGGCTGTCGGTGATTGATTTAACCTTCAGCTTCTTGCCCCTCTCCAGAGCTCAAGCTGGTGAGAGTGAAAATTTCATCTCTCTAATCCCAAGGTTGGTTCCCCTGGCAACCAGCCCCTATTCTTAGGTTATCTTGGGAATTTCCAAAAATCAGCTCATTAATAAATTCAGGTGTGGTTGAAAGGGGCTTATTATAAGAATAATGAAAGACACCCATTTCACCTTATGGCTCTTATCACTTAGGAAATTCCAAGGATTTTAGGAGCTCTGAACCAGAAATGGGAAAAAGACCACATATATATTTCTTAACATAAATCACAACATCACAGGGTCCTTGCCATGCCTCTCATGTTACACCAATGCTTTCCAAATTTCTAGTTTTGGAAGCTCACAGAGATCACCAGCTCAGTACAAAAGGAGGTGAGAAAATGTAACACAGGTTTGTTAGCTATTCCTGGGAATGTGACTTTACATTTGCAATGCTGGAAGTTGCTATAAACAAGCTTTTTATGATCACTTTAAAAAGCAGAACAGTGAGCAGTTATGTTGGAGAGACCGGTGAAGGCCTGAACTGACTAATGCTATTCGAATGGACACTTTGTGGATTGGGATAAAACTTCCAGGGAAAGCATCCCATAAAGGGTCCAAGAGAATCTCCGACAATCCAGACGGCAGTGAGAATGCCGAATAAATGGGTCTAGTCGCAGTTAGGACGTTGATGACCAAGAGGTACATGAAGAATTTAAATAGACTTTTTAAGTGAAATATGAAAGTGGAAAAAAGCGGTATTTATAAATTAATTTATTATATTGCATAAATGGTATTAAACATGGATGTGTAACTAAATTCATTTATTGAAAAAGTACATCACAATTTCATCTATCTCACTAAAAGCTTTATGTGCTCAGGTTGACCAAAATATTACGAGAGGATTTCCCCGTTGGAAAGTTAAGTGCTATCTTATATTTGGTACCTACGTCCATTTGGGCACATGTGGAACCTTTGCCCAGAGTCAAACAGTTAGGAGGGACAGAGCTAGATCTCTCTGACCCACCCATGTATTTACCTTAATTCCTCCATTAGACCAGATTTCATTAGATCTCAGACTATGGTCCCTGCCCCCATCGTCCATCTATTTCATTCCATTTCAACTGAGAGCATTTATTGAGCCCCTAATATAATGGAGGAATTGTTTTTCTAGTCTGTAAATCACTTTTAGTACTGAACTAAGGGAGAAGAGACTGACTTTTAACTGAAGATGGAGGAAAAAAAAGTAGTTTTGACTAAGAATAGCTGGGTCCAGGTTTATGTAGGCCATTCTCCCTGTTACACAATATGAGTTCTGGTCTTCTCTGTCTTCTTAGGACTAAAAAATGCCTGTAACCTCAGCCCCAATAGGACAGTCATAAGGAGCAAATAAAAGTGCAATTTCCCTTTGTCAGTTTTTTTTTTTTTTTTTTTTTTGCGGTACGCGGGTCTCTCACTGCTGTGGCCTCTCCTGTTGTGGAGCACAGGCTCCGGCCGCGCAGGCTCAGCGGCCATGGCTCACGGGCCCAGCCACTCCACGGCATGTGGGATCTTCCCGGACCAGGGCATGAACCCGTGTCCCCTGCATCGGCAGGCGGACTCTCAACCACTGCGCCACCAGGGAAGCCCCCTTTGTCAGTTTTAAAATAATAAAAAACCTGGTTAATCTTTGGGTAACAGGGTTATATATTTTTCTTGATACTTTGCAGTATCACATAAATTTTCTACTTGAGCATGTATTATATTTAGTCAGAAAAAATCAGTAAATATTCATTTTTGAAAAAACACAAGTGTTGGGTTACAGAATTTCAATTTCACCTGCTGGATTTGCATTGAGTCCACCTTACATTTAACCTCTTTCTTTCTTTTAATCCAAGCTAAGAGAACCAAACACTTTCTGTGGGTAATACATGCAGGGCTCCCCTCTCAGGATCGCCTGCCATCCCAGCCTACCTTCCCTCAAGACGCCCAGACAACTGTACATAGAGGAAAGGAACAGAAAGATGCTACAAGAGCTTGAGCCATATCTTGTGTGTGTGTGTGTGTGTGTGTGTGTGTGTGTGTGTGTGTGTGTTCAATATTATTATGCCTCTCCCTGAGATTCTCCTTTAAGATCACATTCTTCAAGATACATTAAGTCTGTGAAATAAAGCGGAAGACGCTGTGCGACTCAAAGCCAGCTGTGCTACCTCTCTGAGCTGGAGTTTGCTCATCTGTAGGATAACTGGTGGAATCCAAAAGGAAAAAGAGCATGGCCTGAGGTGACAAATTCAAATCCTGTCTGCTTAGTGCTGAGCAAAAGTGTATACGCTGTACTGTGTAATTTATACTGGTACATTCTATATGGTTAAAAAAAAAGACAACTACTGCTATTATGTATGTGAAAGAGCCTATAGCTCTTAAAGCAAAACCATAAATCACAAGGCTGCCACCTCAGCTGTGCAGGCTGTGTGCTGCACAACTCTAGGGGGTACCATCCACATGGCACACAGTGTCTAGTGGTGCCCTGAGGAAGTGCTATACAAATTGTAGATATTTCTTTCATTAAGAATAACAGGGGTGGGGAGAGATAAATTGGGAGTTTGGGATTAACAGATACACACTACTATATATAAAATAGATAACCAACAAGAGCCTACTGTTAAGCACAGTGAACTATATTCGATATCTTGTAATAACCTATAATGGAAAAGAATCTGAGAAAGAATAGATTTACATATATATGTATGTATGTATAACTGAATCACTGTGCTGTACACCCAAAACTAACACAACATTGTAAATCAACCATACTTCAATACAAATAAAGGCCAAAAATAAAATAAAATTACAACCACAACCCACTCCCCCCCAAAAAAAGAGTAACAGAGAGGTAGTACAGGACTTTCCTTGTTCCTTTAGGCAGAGCTGAGGCCCCCTAAGCTGATAAAATAGGTAACAAGAACACTCTTTTTTAAAAGAAAGGTGCTGGACCATGTGGGCAGGACTTGTTAAATTAAAAAACAAAACAAAACAAAACGAAACAAAAACAAAAAACCCCGAAGAACCGGAGTTCGTCCTTACTGAACCTATCACTTATTCATCTTCAGGAGATTCATTCTAAATGTTAGCCGTGAAGATTGTAAGGAGAGAGTCGTCCTGGAGTCCTGGGTGGCTCCCTTCCCCTCAAGCCAAGCGAGGGGACCCAAAAGGTGGACCCGGTGTGCTTGGCATGGGTTTCCTGCTATGAGGAAGACGCGAGAAGTTCAAAGCAGAGGTGCTGGCTGCCCCTGCTGCTGATGGCGGAGGGAGGGGAGTGCTACCCAGGAACAGCTGTGTCCCACCGGGGGTCTCAGAGGGTCTCTCCAGCAGAATAGAGTTCGAATGGACACAGTGGGAGAAAAGCTTTGAGCTGTTTTCCAATTTCTTTTAAGGTCTTTTTTTTTTTTTTTTTTTTTTTTTTGCGGTACGCGGGCCTCTCACCGCTGTGGCCTCTCCCGCTGCGGAGCACAGGCTCCGGACGCGCAGGTCCAGCGGCCATGGCCCATGGGCCCAGCCACTCCGCAGCATGTGGGATCTTCCCGGACCGGGGCACGAACCCGTGTCCCCTGCATCGTCAGGCGGACTCTCAACCACTGCGCCACCAGGGAAGCCCTCTTTTAAGGTCTTTTAAGCTCTGCTTGTCAGGGCAAATGACCACAGGGTAGGGGGAGGGGTGGTGTATGTGTGGGAGTGCTCTGTCAACAAAAGCGGAAGCCGAGGGCACTTAAGTGGGGGGCTGTAGGGGTATAGTCCTTTCTGAGGAAAGCTGAGTGCACACTCACTGCTCTCCCACTCCATAGGGGCCTCAAAAGAACTCAACAAAGCAGGAGGGCTCACCTGTGAGACAGGAGGGATGGAGGCAGGGCACAACCATTAAAAGGATGACACAGCCATTGAGAAACACAGGACCTACAAAAACTGGTTAGAACCTACTAGGCCCAAGATGGAGGGAAATTCGACTTCTGGTAGACCTTGAGCCTCATTATATGCTCATTGTAATACGGTAACATATGCTAAGTGACACATCCACAGGCACCATGACAGTTCTGAGGCTGGCATTGTAAGGCCCAATTTGGTGGCCCAATTCCTGGAAATCCCCGCCCCCTTCCCTAAAATAGTTGGAATAATCTTCCCAATTATTAGCCTATGAAATTACCCAGCCCGTAAAAAACTAACCACACCACACACCCCGGGCCCACTCTTACCTTCTGTGATGGACTGCTTTCTGCCTATGGAATGTGTATCTCTCTAAATAAACTCGCTTCCACTTTACCATGGCTCGCTTTTGAATTCTTTCCTGCTCAAAGAATTTGCTCGAGACCTGGGACATGACCATTCTCTTGTTCCCTCTTCTTCTGCAATACCTGTGCCACTTCCCAGTGGCTCTATATAATGGCCCCAGTCAGGTAGACAGTTTCTGTCCTTTATACCCATCTTTGCTCCCTGTATCCCGTCCTGGGGGAACCAGAGGCTGGAGGAGGGACAGAAGAATAGATAGAAAAATGTGAGACATTTAGGATTCCCACGACTAGAAGGAAAGAAGCTTTAAGTTAAATGAGTGAGGGTTTGAGTGAGGTTGGGCTAGCAGGAGACTCCTGAGGAACACTTGAGTTAGGGCTGAAAAAGCAGTGGGTTGTGTGCTTCTGATATCATCCAGGGGCCGGGGAATAACACAGCAGGTGTGATAGAAGCAAAGTCTTTTCCTGATTTCACTTCTGGGGCACAGACGGATTGGTGAATGGCAATGCTGATTCTGGTCTCTCCTGGTCCAGCTTCTTTCCTTCCGGGCTCCAGGCTGTGCTCTCTGCTGCAAGCATACACCTCCCTGGATTGACGTGTACTTATGTCTCTCCAGCTAAAATGAATGTCCCCTGAGAGCGGGAACTGTGTCTTTTCTCATCCTCAACCCTTAGCACAAGGGCCATTAAAAGTTTATTATTGAAGATGATGAGAGACCCCGGGTACCAGAGTCAAGGTGTGCAGAAGAGGATGGTGGGGGTGGGGAGGAAGTACAGAAAATGGAGTCCATGGGTAAACAGACAAGGTTCGTGTTCATCTTCTCCCTTCACATCTGAGGCAGCCATGAGACTATGCTATTAGAATTTAGGGGTAAGGAGAAACCATGCACTTCCATCATAATTTCTATAAAACCACACTTCTCTGACTTAAAAATTCAATTAGAAACTTAACAGAACTATGTTTTTCTGGCCGCCTAGTAACTGGAAATATTCCGTTTACTACCCATCTACTTTCCATGAGATTGACTCGTGTTATAATGATGACCCAACTCGCTGACAGCTTCTCAAGTCCTGAAGTCCTGGTTATCTCAGAAAGCCTGAGTTTCACAGCTTTAGACCTGGTTATGAAGCATATATTACTGCACAGAGTCTTCCAGTGGTTGCTCTTTATCAATGCAAATAGTTGATTGACCTAAACATCCCATTTCCCATCACGTCGGAGAGCAAACATTTCTCATATTCAGTGGTCAGGCTCAATTATGAGAGATGAAGAAATAGAGGAAGAAAATTTCCTCCCTCCATTGCTCAAGTAAACCTTCAAGCCAGACAAATCTCTCCAGGGCTGACTTCAGATGAATGATGTTCAAGGTGAAACAAAGCGATGAACCTACCTGAAGACATACATCCCTTCTCTATAGACATTGATAGATGTCTCAAGAACTCAAGAAAAATGCTGTTTTCCCCTTAGACATCAGCTGCCCTGCAATTTTTTGGCAGTTCACAGTCAGAGTACACTGGAAAGACTGAATTATTTTACTTCAAATGTGTAGAAACACTTTGTTCTCAGAAAGCCTCGCTGTGTGTCAGCTTGCCTGATCATCTGGGGTCACCCCTGCCGGGCAATAAATGTTGGTTTATCTTTCTGGACATCACAGAGTTGCTAAACCCAGAATCAGTTGTCTACCCAGAAGTTGTGAGTTTATTTGAATAACATTCCTACAGAAAAATGAATGTCCATGGTGGACTGATGTATAGGAAATTATTAGATGTTGAGGGGCAAGATGGGGGATGAGAGGGAGAAACGAGAAAAAAAAAAGAGCAGGGAGGTCATCTCAGAGAATTAGGAAATCCTGATCTTTTCTAAGCCTCAGATCTTTCTGGGATTCCATCTGGCTTTCATTTCTAACTCCTTGTCTTCCAACAAAGAGAATAAAGATGGTTTTAAAACTAAATGTGAGCCCTTCCAGGAAACAAGAGCTCCTCTCTTCCCCTCTCTCTCCTAGTAGCAGAATTTTCTTTTGCACTATTAAAAATGGCGTGGGCCACCTTTTCTCCAAAAACACATGAAGCTGCTGCATAACTCTTTTCCAAATAATTAATCTTTCCAGTGGAATCTTTCAAAGCCCCACATTTCCTGTTATTTTATACAGCTGCAATTTGTAACTGGAGCTCCTGCCCAGTGTTCCACGGGCAAGACGCCAAATCCACTACATTTCACCTACCAAGGTGCCCCGCGCAAATAATCCTTAACCACAAGTTAAACAGTCAGGTCCTGTTCTAGCCGAAAAGAAAAGCCTGGGGAACAAAAGACTTTTAACATACTTCTCTATTAAAATTTTAGTGGACGCTCGCGATATTTTATTTTCTAGTGTCAACATTGGGAGGTAACACCATGATGCCACAGTAAAGGAAGAGTTTTCAAAAATGGATTGGTTCTTATGTTAAGTTAATATTTGTGAGTCATAAACATGACACCCTCTTCCAGTTATCTAGAAGCCAAAACTTGCCAGTTGCTCTATCAGACCCACCTTATTTGCTTCCTTGTCTATGAACTGGAAGATCAGAGCCAAGATGGGCTAAAAGGTAAGTAGGGAGGCAGATGCTGGCAGGTTGGCTGTGACCCCCTTCCTTCCTTCTTTCCTCCCTCTGTATTTTCCCTCTTCCCACCACCCAGTTATCTTTCCTCCAACCTGCCCGTGAAGGAAGTTCTCTCAAAATCACGAAGTTCGAAGTTTCTTCTATTTCATACCCTCTCTACTCTCTTGCCTACCCTTCCTCCCCCCGCCCTTCCCCCCCCCCCCCCACATTTCTGCCTATGACCTACCTCCTACTCTTTAGAAATTGAAGCCATTGAACCAGACCCTCAACTTCCTGGTACAGCCCCACCTTCCCTGGCGCCATCTCCCTTCCTTTCCTCCCATCTCTCAGCGGATGCTTCCTATCCTGAGGTCAGGACCTGTGCTCTGGATCCCAGCCCCTCCTGCTCTCTCTGGAGTCTCATGCTATAACATGGCTCCTCTCCCCTGTATATTCAACCCTTGCCTGAATCTGAATCCTTCCCATCTACATTTAGACACCCTTAAGTCTCTCTTAAGATAAAACCAAAACACTTGCCTCAACCCACAGCCCCTTCCTGCTATTATTCCCTTCCTCTCTCTTTCCCAGTGAAACTTCTTTTTTCTTTTTTTTAAATGAATTTATTCATTTTATTTATTTATTTTTGTCTGTGTTGGGTCTTTGTTGCTGTGCGCAGGATTTCTCTAGTTGTGGAGAGCGGGGGCTACTCTCCCTTGCGTGGGCTTCTCATTGCCGTGGCTTCTCTTGTTGCGGAGCATAGGCTCTAGCCGTGCAGACTTCAGTAGTTGTGGCATGCAGGTTCACTAGTTGTGGCACACGGGCTTCGTTGCTCTGCAGCATGTGGGATCTTCCCGGACCAGGGCTCGAACCCGTGTCTCCTATATTGGCAGGCAGATTCTTAACCACAGCACCACCAGGGAAGCCCACAGTGAAACTTCTTGAAAGGGCTGTATATACTCCTCTTCCTTATCATCAGCTCCCCTCACTCCTCAGTCCCATCACTCTGGCTAAAATGACTAATGACCACTATGTTCTCCTCTGCCCTCTTTGGGACCCTTCGCTCCTGAAACCCTCTTCCCTGGGCTTCAAGGACTTCAAGCTCTTCTTATTTTCCTCCTACTTCTTTGCCTCTTCTTTTTCTTTTCTTTTTTTTTTTTTGTTTAGATTGTAAAAGTTTATTGATATGATCAAAAAGCAAACAGCCAGACGTTTGCTCATCTTTGCCACTGCCATGTGTCATTCTGAATAGTGTTTTTAAATGCGTAACAAAGAATATTTAAACCGTTATTAGAAAAGTAAATTAAGAGTCTACTTAAGGCACTTCAGATGCCTTGTTCTTCCTTTATCTTCCTTCCAAGTCCATCGTTCTTTACAGAGCCATTAAATGTTAAGTTTTTAAACTTCCCTTTCTCACTCTATATTCAATCCCTACCATCCATGTGTACAGCTCCAACAATCAGACTCGTATATTCATTTGCCCACTCAGAATCTCCAGTGGGGCTTCTCATAGGCACAAGTTCAAGCTCCAAGTCAAGATTTTTCCTTCCAGGCTTGGTTTTCTACCTCATATTCCTATCTCAGCAAATGATGCCACCATCCACCAGGCTGCTCGGGTCATAAACCTGACATCATCCTTGATAGCTTTCCCTATTTCTCAAATCCAACCATTCCCTTAGCCCTGGCAATTTTACCTCCCCAAATTTCTCACATTTATTCAGTTTTCTCCATTTCTACACCCACCACCCCAACCCTAGACACTGACTACTTTCCTCTGGACCATTGCAATTGTTTCCCACACGTCCATTCTCAGCTCTCTTTAGGCTCTTCTCCACAACGTTGACAGGCCATGTCACTCTCTTGCATGGAATCCATTAATGGTATGTTGGACACAAACTCCATGTGCTTCTCAGAGTCTCTTGATTGTGTCCTTCTCTTTCTCTTGGTTGGTATTCCACCCACACCTCAGCTTCCAGGTTTGGATAAAATGCCACACCTCCAGCCTGACCGGTGCGGGGTTAGGTGATGCCTTCTGGAAGTGCAGGGGGTTAGCTTTCTGCAGTGTGAAATACAAACAACGAGCAATAAAGATAGGAGAATATGAAGCAGATGAATTACTCCCTCACTTCTCCCTACTAAGAATTGCTCTGAAATATGGTTTTCCTTGTAAGCTTCCTGGAGAAATCCTGTGGGCTGAACAACACACCTGGCAATTGATCAGCTGTGTTTCTCTGCAGCTGAAACTCCTTGTAACCCGGTGATATCTATGTATTATCTATGATAATACATAGATAGCAGCATTGCGTCGCCTCACCTCCCCTTTTCCTCACTCTCACTGTCCTGGGCTTTCACCTCCCCATAAAGTGTCACCACTTTAGTCTTTAACTCAGACTTTACTTCCTACAGGTCTCAGGCAAGACAAATGCTTAGGAGAAACGCCGAAATATCTATCCAAGACTCTACATGGGTTGATTCCTATTTACTTTTTTTAAAATTTAATTATTTTATTTTATTTTATTTATTTATTTTTGGCTGCATTGGGTCTTCGTTGCTGCGCATGGGCTTTCTCAAGTTGCAGTGAGCGGTGGTTACTCTTTGTTGTGGTGTGCGGGCTTCTCACTGCAGTGGCTTCTCTTATTGCAGAGGATGGGCTCTAGGCGCGTGGGCTTCAGTAGTTGTGGCTCACGGGCTCAGTAGTTGTGGCGCACAGGCTTAGTTGCTCTGCGGCATGTGGGATCTTCCTGGACCGTGGATCGAACCCATGTCCCCTTCATTGGCAGGCAGATTCTTAACCACTGCACCACCAGGGAAGTCCTCCTGTTTACTTCTTTAGCTTCTTATCTAGCACCATTTTACCATCCTTTTTTTATCTCCAGCTACAGTACAGAGTTCTTCATTCATGCTGAGCCCTCACATGCCAGAAAGTCTATTAGGAAAACTCTTTCCACCACCCCTCTGGCTTCACCGGGCTAATTCCTTTCTCACCAGATCTCAGTTTCCATATCACTTCCTTCCAAAGGAAATCTCCATGGCCCCCCCTCTGCTCCCTCCTCCCTGACATCCTCTAAGTTTCCTTTGCTACAGTATCTCAGTGATCTATGTCAGGGTTTGAATAGTGTCTGCCTCCTTCCCACACTGACTGTAAACACTGTGACAGCAGAGATGGCATCTTCTTTGGTTCTATGCATCCTCAGCACAGAGCCTAACACTCAACAAACATACACTGAGTAAACGAGCTTATGGGATCTGACACTCATTTTATAGATGGAGAAGCTAAGATTAAAGAGATGAAGGGATTCATTCAAGATAGCTAGTCAGTGGTAGAGCTCAGTTGAAGCTTCTACCTTTTTTAAAGATTAAGAATCATCCTTCTTAATTCTGAAATAGACAGATAACAGGCAGATCAATGAACCAGAATAGAGAATCCAGAAATAGACCTAAATACCTGCTTCAATATGTGAAAAGTACTTGCCCTCATTCATAATAAAATAAATGTAAATTTAAAATCGAGCTGACATTTTTTATCTTTCCAATTGGCAAAATTCACAAAATTTGGTAATTTCCTCTCCTGATGAGGGTACACCAAATATACAAGTGGATATGTGAGTGTTTGTGGAGTGTGCAAATCATCTTCCTTCTTGGAGGACAGTTTGACAATAGCTATTTTAATTGCAATAGGTACCAAATCACAAGAGCAGATGCTCTCTGACATTCAACACACTCGTTCAAATTTTAGGTATATATCCTACAGATATATTTGCCCAGGTAGGAAATAGAGAATGTACAGTTATTCATTGTAGCATTATTTTTAATAGCAAAAATTTTAATCTGCATCATTTAGGGACTGGTGAAGTAAATTATGATATTTTCATACAATGGAATATTACATAGCTATTAAAAACAGTGGGGTAGTTCTTTTGAATTCCATATTCCTATATGTGGACCATTCCATATTCCTAATGTAGGAATATTCCACACTGCTATATATTCCATATTTCTATCTCTAATAATATGGAAGCCTTTCCATGATACATAAGCAAAAACCCAAGGTGCACAGTAGTTATATAGTATGCCATCATTTGGGCTAAAAATGAACAAAAACTATAAATAAAGCCACTGGACAATAAACTAAACCTAGAGAGAGAGCAGTGCTCTCATATAGTTTGTCTTTCTTACAATGCACAGCAAATACTCAGTGAATATATTTTTATTAATTTCAATAAGAAGAAATGTCCTAAGTGATAAGGGAAAGAGGCAAAAAGGGAAAATAGACAAGTAATCATTTATACTTGTTTGCCAATTGGGCAAAATTTCATCAGAGGAGAAAGTGAAATCTGACAGTCAATATGATAGTTTTAGATCACCTGTGGATTTTTTTATTCTCCATGAATTAGGTAGCTATTCCCATGGGAACTGAAGAGCTATGTGTTCTTGATTGTATTAGCTCCTTTCTACCACAACTAGAAGAGAAAAGATACTCAATTAAGCTCTGCCTGCCCAAAGCTTATTCTGATCAGGTCTCTGCCATTTGCATGTCCTCACTACTGGATTAGCCTGATTTCTCACTTACATACCACATCAGGAAAATCAAATGAAAAGATGCTTATGAATTAGCAGAGACCTTGCTCATGCTAAAGAAACAGTTATAAATTTGATTAAATCCGTGGTTTCACATTGCTGCCTGAATGTTCTTCCAGAAGATGTATGACTATATACCTTAGACCTGGGAAGTAATAACTGTGAAATCTGGCTGTGGCCAAAGTAAATATCTGCATGTTTTCCTGTCAAAATGCTCAGTGTGTGCTTGCTGTGCCTCAGTGGGGACATTACTGCTACAGAGGCACTTGTGCAATTTTTCCCCTGATTTGAAGGCTGTTTTCTAAATAGCATTCAAGTGTGTCAATACAAAAGATGTTTTCTAGTGTGACAAAGGCCCAATGATACTTATAACATCAGGAAGCTGGTGTTTTCCTGTCCTGAAATCAATATATTAAAGGCAGTGAAAGTCTTTTCCATCTACCAGAGAGCAGGCAATGGGCTCTTTGCAGGACTAGCCTCGACCCTTTGGTTTCATCTCAGGTATGTAGATGACAGATAGATAGATAGAAACATACCTACACAAAAGATTGCTACAGAGGTGGATACATAGAACATTGCCTTAATGGAGGGAGGTATGAAACTGAGGGGCAAAGAGGTTAAATGACATACCTGAGATTAGAGAGCTAGTAAGTGGCTGAGCCAAGGTCTAAACTTCACCCCATTTGACGTTCCTAACTCCACCCCAGTGCTGGCTGCCTAGGGCTGAAATGGATGAAGACAGGAAGGAAAGCATTCACGGTTCACTTTGATCACAAAGTCCAACAGTGGTCAGTGCAGGCAATTCAATTCAAACCAGTTGTTAGGCAGAATTTAGGCCAGTATTTCTTAAAGCATGTGAGCATGTTTGGCAGAATATCAGTCTTCTGAGATGTTCAGCAAAGAAAAAAAATTAAAAGATTTACCTACACACTAACATATAAAGATCTTAAGAAGGCCTATGGTAAAGAAACATGCTTAATTTCACTTTACGAAAACTACAATTTCTCAAACTTATTTGACCACAGAACATTTTTTGAACTTTGCAATATAAAAATTGTTGAAAGTAAATTAAAGTGGAGGCTATAAAAACATTTACCTACTCATCACCCAGCTTCAACAACTATCATTATTCTTCTTACTTGTTTCATCTATGCCCATTTTTTTGTTTTTTTGCTGAAGTATTTTAAAGGAAATTCCAGACAGCATGCTATTCTATCCTTAAATAATTTAGCGTGCATCTCCCAAAAAGTGGGAGATTTTCTTACATAAAGTGTCATCATCATGCTTAAAAAGATTAAAATATTTTCTTAATATAACTTAATACCCAGTTCATATTCAATGTACCTAAAAAGTCAGAGCCCCCTTTTTCAGTAAAACCATTAGAACTCTCTGCTTGTCATATTGATTCAGTTTTACAACCAAATGCCAGGACCAAGCAATCACATGTTAGAAAAACCTACAATAGTTGATAGCTCTTTTCTAGGACACTGTTAGAGCTAAAAACCTCTTAATAATTCAGCCTGAAAAACACAGGACAGAGGATGTTTAGTCCTTCACCCTCAAGATGTCTCCTGGCTGGAGAAGAGACTAATAACCGGATTGTACCACTTTTTTTTTTTTCTTCACTTGACTTTCCAAATAGAAACAAAATAGAATCCTTTTAGCAGCCCACCAATACGTATGCTGAGGAACACATTTTGGGAAACCTTGATTTAGACAAAACAACCAGTTGAAAGAAGGCTTCACTTTACTTGACTGTTTTGATATTTAATAGTGATAGGTTTGGACTCATTATGCAGGTTTTTCTGTTTTAAATTCATCACATTCTAAAAGGAAGGGCTTAGTGATCAGTCCTGGTTGTGACTCCTAGTTACATCAGTGATATTAACGAACACACGCACACAACACACACACACAAAACACTGCAAATCTTAAAACAGAGAAGTATGGCTGTAAAGTTAAAATCAGGTCAAAACCATCTGAAGCAAGTGACTAGGTTATTCAAGATCTATTTGAAGGAGATGCATCTAAAAGAGAGATAATATGCGAAGGGAGATGGATATGCAAAGCGACAAAATAATAAACTATACAGCACAGTAGCAATTTAGTTTCCCATGCATAAGAGGCGCTGAAATAAACACCTCATGCTAGTACACTACCAACGTTATCTTCTAAATTAAAGAACAGAAGAAGTGATTCCATTAATTGATGCTTCAATGGCTAGCTAAATATTTATACAGCCCACAAGCACTGTACTCAAAATTTACAGTCGCAAAGCAGCCTGCAGCAACCAAAACATTGATTGAGTCCTAAAAACTCAAGATTATTAACCCAAATATCTCCTTGCTTCGTACAAAACGGATTGCTCAGCCAGGGATTGCAATTTCTGAGACAACTACTAGGAATGGGGGTTTTAATGACTTTGTCTTAATGTTTTGCATAAGTAAATAGTAGCTGCCTGCCTGATCCAGGACCCTGGGTGAGTTTCCTTCCGCAGCTTAGAGCTAATCAAACGCATTTCTCACCAGGAGCCCAGGTGACTCTTTACCTGAAGTCAGACCCGTGTACATTCCAAGTTTGAAATGTGTGTTCCTGAAGCAGTACACATCCTCAGGCCAACCTCAGTTTCTGATGATACATTATCGACTGTAAAGTTGTGTAAAGGAAAACAAACATAAGTGTAAGTCATCAAACAGTGAAATGTATCTCTATTACCAAAGCCCCATGTAGTCATTTGCTGGTTTGACACTGCAAACAGATACTAGTTGGCTTCAGGGCTGGCTAGGGAAGTGTCACGGGAGACTTAGGTCTCGTATTGTGTGCTTCCTGTCAGGAGCCTGGCAACCCTTTCCCCACATATCTCAGGACATAGCCAGGCATGGCCTAGTTAATTGCTATAGGACAGGGTGTACAAGGAAGAGTCAGGACCTAGAAGCAAATTTTCCTCCTGGAGTGGACAGACCCCAGGAAGACACAGCTAGCTAAAGGAGCAGTGAGGGTAGAGCCAGGCATCCAGAGGGTATGGTGATGGGCAAACTTAGTGCCAGTAAGGAGTCTGCAATAGGCACTTCCATACAGAACAGTGGAGGTGTCCCAACAGACAGGCAAAGTATGGCAATCGATAATCTTGGAGTTGGTGACTTTCAGAAATCCAGGAAGAGGATCATCTATCTTGGGTCTGTAGGTCAGCAGGATCCAGGACCATGGCACAGGTTTTAGGGAGGATTTATAGGCAGGTAGAGGCCGAGATGATCAGAACAAGTCAGAAGCCCAGTGTTTTAGTTAGGGTAGAGCTGGGTATAGCTGCTGTAACAAAAAAACCCAACATAACAGGGCTTCCATTGTATAGAATTTTGTTCCTCTCTCATGCAACACTGCGAAACAGGAAGGGTACCACAGCTCCACGAGGTTGTCTAGGAACACAGGAAACCATCCTCTGCTCACAGCTCCCTTCACTGTGTCTGAGGTTGTTGTTCCAGCTGTCTTCTCCTCTTGGTTCAGCTGGCTTACCAGCACCATGTTGGAGTCCAGCCCATAGCAGGGGTGAAAGAGAACAGGGAGGGCAAGAAACTTTATTTGAAACTCAAGAGGCAGAAGTAGCATACATCACTTTTACCCATTGGCCAAACCTAGTCATATGGCTACTCCCAGTTGTCAAAGAAACTGGGAAATGTAGTCTCTACAACAGAATTTTATCCTTTTGCAGTTCTGGAGGCCAGAAGTCCAAAATCAGTATCACTGGGCTGAAATCAAGGTGTTGTGAAGACCGCACTCCCTCCCGAAGCTCTATGGGAGAATTCCTTCCTTGCCTCTTTCAATTCCTGATGGCTGCTGGCATTCTGTGGTTTGTGGCCGCATCACTCCAATCCGTGCCTTCCCTTCTGTCAGGATGAAATCTCCCTCTACCTCTGTCTTATAAAGATACACGTGACTGCATTTTTAGGGCCCATCCAGACAATCAAGATCCTTAATCACATCTGCAAAGATGTTTTTTCCAAATAAGGTAACATTTACAGGTTCCAGGGATTAGGACCTGATATTTGGGGAGGGGGGATTATTCAGCCTACTCCAGGGTTTTACCCAGTTTATAAAAGGAAGGAGACAATGGACTCTGTAACACCCAGCAATCAGAATTAGGAAACGCTGGTCAATGCAGCAAGCCTCACCCAGCGCTGAGCACCAAAGAATTTGTCTCCAGCTCTTCATAGCTTCCCAGTTGGGTTCTAGTTTGGTGTAGAGCCTGAACTGGTCTAGGTCCTAGCTAGGGCCAAGTCAGGCAGGTGGCCCTGGCCATGGGAAAAGAAAGGCCACTAAACAAAGGAAGCAGGCAGGCAGGCAGTGTGTGCCTTGTACACAGTATCACCCACAGTGAGAAAGCACTGTGAGTGTTACCCAAGGACACACATGAGGTTCTTGGACAAATAAGTAAGTACTGAGACCTTGGCAAAGCCTCATTTGCAGATTACAGTCCCTTAAGACAGAAGGGTGCCTTCCACCTCCACATTCCTTACCTTCCTCACTCTCCTCCCCCCATCCCGCAAATACCCAAACAGTCCAGATGCTTGGGTGAAATGGCGAAATCCCTTTACCCACTTCCCCATTTCGACTCCCCAGAATTAACCACTCTTAACAGTTTGATACTTCCTGACTTTTCTTCATGTGTTTATAAATACACACACACAGAGAGAAATACAGCGGTTCCTCTTCACATAGATGGGATTGTGCCATACATGTGCTTTATTTATTCACTTAATAATATATGATCGAGAATTCCCTGGCAGTCCAGTGGTTAAGACTCGGTGCTTTCACTGCGTGGCCTGCATGGCACTGCCAAATATATATATATATATATATTGCTTGGCAATAATAATAAATTTAGTGCTCACAATATACCAGGCAAGATGCTGAACACTTTACATGTTTTTTATTTTGTATCACTCTCATAAGCACCTTATTGGCTAGGTACTATTATTTTCCTCTCTTAAAAATGACAGTCACAAAAGTGACTAGCCCAAGGTCACAGAGTTGGTGGAAGGCCAAACTAGGATTTGAATCCATACCTCAATCTTTGCTAGCATCCTCTGTGATCATGCTTCTGCTGTAGACATCCTTGTATGTCTCATCATGCAGCTCTTCCACTGGCAGCCTTGTCAGCTGTTGCACCAGATAAGCTTAACTTTTGCATCACCACCTCTTAGACTTCCCTGGAAACTGAAGTGGTCTCCCAGGTTACTGGACCGCTGGCTGTCATGTAGGGCACGTGGCTTCAGCTGCTCCAGTTGACTTGTGCTGGGAAGGAGCTCCCAAATCCATTCCAGTCGTTGCACCTGCCCTAGTCCCAACCCCTAGGCTCACCTTCTCTCTGCCTCCAACTTCATCCTCTTAAGCACTAGCGGCTCTGGCCAAGCATCTGTCGCCCCTGCTCAGATAAGCTGGCCCTGCCTGGTACCTTCTGCCTAAAAATCTACAGTCATGAATGATGGTTTTTGACTCTTCCCTCCCCTCTGCTGCTACAGCAAATAGAAAGTCTTTGTGATGGTCAGTGGCCAGTGAGACCTCTGCTCTCCTTCTGGGCCATCACCATGGAAACAGATGCCATACCGGGGTTACATCCCCCTTCTTGTCTGTTCCTGTTCACCTTCTAGGGGCTCTGTCCCTCTCACTTCCCTCTTGCCTACCTTCCTACCATTAAAACCTTCTCCATGCATGTGAAAATGTGGGCCCCAAGCTCATGGTCTTCAGTCTTCCCAGCAGAGAACAGGACTCCGTAGTGAGGGTGAGTGGCCCTGGGGGTGATCGACACAGATACAGATGTTGGTGGTCGCTAATGGGGTAGGGGAAGGTTGCCTTCAGAGAATTCAAGGCTGGTGGCTCTGATCCTGGATCTTTGGAAGCTAAAGGCTCTGCCAGGCACAGAGAGAGTGGCTCTGAGGTGCTAGGACAAAAGGGTACCTCCACCCCTATACCCGCCCTGCTCTCCCCCCCACCCCCCGCGCCCTTAGCTGTCCCTGGTGCAGCTGCTTCTGTGAGCCCTATTCATGGTTACACCCTTGCTGAAGCTGGCCTCCCCCATCTGTTAGGCTGCAGGCTTCGTTCCTTGACCTTCATTCATTCATTCTGCCCCCCAGCCTGAGGGCAGATAAAGCAGGTAAAGCTCAGGTGTTGCCATGACACCGGCCACAGGCCACAGAGATGTCACGGTCTCAGGGTAAAGTCCGGGCCCAGGTAGTTCCTCACAGGCCCATTGACCCCACCCCGATCCACCCCCGATCCTCTGAGTCTGAATCTCTGGCGTAGGGCCCACAATGTGTTTTAAGAAGCCCCCCACGGAAGTCTGAGGCACGCTCAAGTTTGAGAACCATTCTCCTGTGGCTTCTTCTGATTCTCTCTCCTGGGAGGAACCAGGTCCACTTCCCCCACAAGACTAAGAGATTTTCCTGGGTGACTGTGGTTCATCACTTTAAACAAGGTGGTCAAACCCTGTTAGCCTATGCCCGGTTCTTTCTTGGGGCATGAACCAGAATTTTCTATACTTTGTTATGAGAAGCCAGGTGTCCACGACAGGTAAGAGGGAAGTATTGCCCTTCTCACAGGTATTGTTGTTTCATGAGGCCAAGAAAACTAACAGTGGACTCATAGGCTTTTGGTAGGGGAAGGATTTGGGGGAGACAGCACGGTTTTCCAAGCTCCTTGGAAACTGTCATGTTGAGAGGGTCCCCTTGTTGCAGGACCAGGCTTCATAATCCTTCATGTGTACCCTTTTGTGTCACTCATGCTGAGGTCAGACTTCTGGTAACCAAGACCTTCTAGAGTTCAGACAGGGCTGGGGTGGGAGCCAGGAGCCAGATCATGAAGGGCCTGGAAAACCATTTCTACAAGTTGGTCTTTATCCTCAGAATGGGGGAGGAGCTTTCAGGCATGCTCTGATTTGAATATGGGGGACAGCTCTGGCTTCCTTGCAAAGAATGGATTGGAGTGGGGCAGGGTGTGGTCAGAAAGAGTGAGTGCTCAGAAGCCAGCTAGGGACAGAGGTGAGGAAGAATGGCATCTCGAATCAGGGCATTGGCTCTGGTGATGGAGAGAAGCAGACAGATTATAAAGATAATGTATACGGAGAAGAGGAGGAAAAAGAGGAACGCACTTACATACCACTTACTCTGTGTGAGGCACTTGACGTTTAAAGCTTACAGTGACAGCCTTATGTGGTCTGTACTATTATAATCCTCTTCTTATCGATATGGAAACTGAGGCACAGAGAAGCTGAATAACATGCCCAGATAGCTTCTGATTGCGTGAAGATACTAGAGAGAGAGGGCAGGAGGAAAGAGTAAAGAATGGCATTTTGCTTTCTGCCATGAACACTGGTGGATATTGGTGCCATTTCTTGAAATGAGGAACCTGGGAGGAGAAGCAAGTTTTTTTGGGGGGGAAGATCATGAGCTCTCCCTTGGACTAGGAGAAATGCTTGGCAATAATAATAAATTTGGAGAAATGGAGCTCTCCAGCCATATAAGCTGCTATCGTGCAACTTAAACATTTTCATCAGAAAGGGTTATGATGAAAAAATATTCAGGTGTTGGGAGGGGGTGAGTTTCAGTTATGTGGATTAATTTTAGGGCTTTTGGGTTAAGCCTGTATTTGGAATTGTGATCCCTGAGTCATGAAAGGTAAAACCTTTGATTTTTTCATTAGTAGCCTCTACCTCCGAGCATTGAATTCTCTTGTTTTTCATGTAAAGCTGCTTCTTTGGAAAAGGATTCATCATCCAAGAGATGAGAATGAATCAAGTAAATATGTGTTTAGACGGTTTCTAAAAATCTATAGTTTAATCCGAGAGACCAGAAAGGTTTCTGTCTCCTAGGTAAACAGCAGTTAAATGGTATATTAAAATGTATATTATGTACGCAATTGGTCCATGGAGTAATTATGTATTTTAGGAATATTTCAAAACATGTGTTCCGCCTCTCTCAGCACTGTTTCAATCCATCAAGTAACTGTATACTTAGAACATGTGTTCTGCATAGTAAGAGTCATTTTATAAACCTCTCGTTAACGGGAACCAAATGAAAAGGCATCAGCTGCAGCCCATTTTTCAGAAGTGTTTATGCCAACCAAATGTAGACAAAGGAAAACAAAACCATAGAGGCAACTCGCGCACCACGGACCCTCCGTCACTGACTGCAGAAACTCAAGGTGATGCTGGGCCACGAAGAGCAGAGGTTGCGGCTCATTGGGACACCTTCTGGAGTGAGGCTAGATTGATAAATAAAAAAGGGGGAAGGGTTCTAGCCCAGGCACAGGTTTTCTTCCCAAGGGGAAACTTCACACTCCCCTGAAGAGAATGAAAAGCAGGTGTTCTCTTGGCTGGTTGGCAACTGAGAAGCAGTGGGCCAAGGTCCAGCTCTGTCGGGCGTGCTGTATGTGCCAAAGGGCTGGAGCAGAGGCCAGGTGAGCTGGGCACTGGGGGTAGGTGGAGATGAGGGTCACAACAGGAGAAGGAGTGGCGGGATCCCCCTCTGAAACCTGGGGCCTGGGGCTAGTGGGTTACCCACACCAGCCACGGCCTCTGCTGCGCTCTCTTGGCTTCACCATCGCCCTTAAGGACACAGCAACACGCAGAGCACTTTCTTTTTCAGTATTTCAGTCTCTGCTGAGTATTTGTAAAGTGCTGTTTGCATGTTAACTCTTTCCAGCTGTAAGGGAGCAAGGACGTACTGAACATGCCTTGTTCCTAGCCTGAGAGTCTCTCTAAGCCCTTAGCCATTAAACAGAAGGCACCAGGGCTTGCTTCTAAACTCAATGGACTTGGTGGAAAAGTGAAGCTAGGAACTTTCTGAGCCAAGGTGGCATCAACTATAACTTAAAGGCCAAAAGAGCTATTAATATTACACAGGAGGCGAAAGGAGCTTAGGAACTTGGGATCCCACTTGGAAGGACTAGTGGGGGTGGACATAAAGCAACTCACTGAAGACTAAGTACATCAGGCAAAGAAGAGAGAGATGCAAACAGAAAGGGGTGGGGGAGGAGCCAAACAGAAGTAATAATTGGAGGGAAATTTTGAAATGCAAAAGGGAGAAAAGGAAAGGGAAAATGTTCAGAGGAAAAGTCAGGCCATGTCAAAATATGCGATTTCATGGGATCGATCAATGATTTGTTTGTTTTTTTTAAGTTCACCAGTGGTAGAGACAACACATCTTTTTCCATATAAAAAGGGGCGAAAGAGGGCTTCCCTGGTGGCGCAGTGGTTGGGAGTCCGCCTGCCGATGCGGGGAACACGGGTTCATGCCCCAGTCCGGGAAGATGCCACATGCTGCGGAGCGGCTGGGCCCGTGAGCCATGGCCGCTGAGCCTGCGCGTCTGGAGCCTGCGCGTCCGGAGCCTGTGCTCCGCAACGGGAGAGGCCGCGGCAGTGAGAGGCCCGCGTACCGCCAAAAAAAAAAAGGGGAGGAAGAGAAGATACCAGCACCCCTCTTGTTTTAATTGTGATATTATAACAGCTCACAGCAGTGGCTATTGTCTGGGAACTGGGGAATTCTTTTGACATTATTTTTGGACCCAGTCCCAATCAGTCTTAAAGTATGACACAGATACATTCTTCTAATGTTTAATGTCTAAAGTCACTGATGCTGCTGGATCAGGAAGGAAATGAGCTGCGTGAAATGCCTGAGTGGGTCTTGGCAAGGTCTTGCTTGAAGCCTTAAGAAATAACTGTGTCCTCAGAACCTGCGGCAGGTAAGGCTGCCAAGTGGCCTTGGGCTTGGTAATGAGTCACATATTCATTACCATCAACATTGTCGCTGCACTGGATGGTGGGGAGTACTGACCCCATTTCATCATCTAATAGCCCTCATTTACTGGGCACGTGCTGGGTACAAGCACTGCCATGGATGTGTCTGATCCTTACAGCATCTCAACAAGGTAGACTTTATCTGCTTCACTTCACAAAGTGGGAAATCTAGTATGATCCTGACCCCGTACATGACCACTCTTCAGTACTGCCTGTGTAGCTAGCTACCCAGGAGTGGTGTCTTTGCTGAACTGCGTTTTATGTGCTCATTCTTCACAGGACCCCAGCTTGTCATCCATCCAGACTGTATTTCTGGCAGGGTGTAAGCAGGTCAGCAAGTTGGTGGCGAATAGGAGATAAAAGGAGCCCTAGGGGGTCAAGTCTAGGACAACTCCCTCCCCAGGGTCCACTTGGTCATCTGCCACATGCCCAAAACCTGCTAGGTGCTACATGGGTCATGAAAGAATCCTTACGTCCAAGGAGCTTATGGCCTTCTCCAAGGAGCTTATGTCCAAGGAGCTTATGACTCAAGTCATGGAAATCCAGTCAGTCAATCCACCACTGTTTATTGAGCATTTGTTCAACTCTGTGCTGGACAAGGCCTGTTCTTAGCCCTGGGATAGAGCAGTAAGCAAAACAGACAAAAATCCCTGCCCTCATGGAGCTTATAGTCTAACAGGGCCAACAGAAAAATAACTGAAATACATAGCATGTTAGACAGCACGAGGGAAAAGAACAATGTAAAGGGGGAAGGGGCCTCGGAATTGATGGTTTTGCACTTTTAAACAGTGTGGCCTGGAAAGGCCTCAGTGAAGAGGTGTCAATTGGGTAAAGACCCCAAGGAAGCAAGGGCACTAGCTGGGGGAAGGGTTCCACGTGGAGGGAATGGAGCGTGCAAAGAAACTGGGATGGGAGCGTGCGACATGCAGCTGGAGCAGAGGATGCAAGGGAGAGGGCAATGGGAACTGGATTCCAGTAGGAAAGGAGGCAAGGGGTGGGGTAGGAGCAAGTAGGACCTCATAGACCATTGTGAGAACTACGTAAGGATCACCAGGAAAAGAACTGGAAGATTTTGAGTGGAAGCAGAAAATAATTCGAATTTTTTAATCAACTCTCCACTCTGTTGAAAACAGCCTGTATAGTTCTTAGGAGAGCAAGGACTAATGCCAAGAGACCAGTAAGGAGGCTCTAGAGGTTTCCAGATTTCCAGTCCTCCTTCCCCTCTTCCCCACCATCTAACCCATCGCTCAAGTTTAATGATTCTACCTCCATTCCCTTTTTGCCATTCTCTCTGCTACTGACTTCTTGCAGAACCTCATCGTCCTTCAGTGGGAATGTTGCCAAGCACCTTGGAAGAGTCTCCTTGTCCCTCACCTCTCACTCCCCAAGTCTTCCTCCACATCGCTGCCAGTGGAATTGCCTCAAAACACAGGTCCGATACTGTCACTTTTCTAGACAGCTTTAATGTGCCAGACGCTGGGGAGATTGAAAAATGATAAAGAGGTGACCTTTGCCCTTGAGGAACTCACAGTCCAGTGAGAGGCACACAACAGCAGTGACCTGCAGCACCAGGTTATGTGTGCCACCCCAGAGCGGGGCACCAACCTCTGCTAATTGCAAGGGGAGTGTAGAAGGAGCCCTTTAGCAATGCCAAGGAGGGAAACAGAAGGACATTACACCATGCCTGGGCCTTAACAGATGAGAAGCAATTCTCTGGAAAAGAAAAGAGCATTTGAAGTTGGGAGAACCACCTGGGTCCATTTATTTCAGTCCAGGAAGATGGGCTGACCCTCCTGGCACACTAGAGGGGACTCCATCTCTCAGCAGCAGACTCACATTAGCCCAACTCACAATGACTGATGTAAACATTTCAATTTGAATTTTTAAAAACTAGATGATTTTTAGAGCAGTTTTAGATTCGCAGCAAAACTGAGTAGAAGGTACAGAGTGTCCCCATATATCCTCTGTGTCCACATACATGCTGCCTCCCTTATATCAAAATCCTCCACCAGAGTGATACATTTGTCACAATCTATGAACCCATATCGACACATCATAATCACTCAAAGTAGTCCATAGTTTACCTTAGGGTTCACTCTTGGTGTTGTACATTCTATAGGTTTTGACAAATATGTAATGACATGTATTATACAGAATATCATATAATATCATATAGTATAGTATTATACGGAGTAGTTTCACTGCCCTAAAATTCCTCTGTGTTGCACCTATTCATCCCTCCCTCCCACAATCCCTGGCAGCCACTGATGTTTTTATTGTCTCCATAGTTTTGCTTTTACTAGAATGTGATAGAGTTGAAGTCACACACTGTTAGCTTTTTCAGGTTGGCTTCTTTCATTTAGTAATATTCATTTAAGATTCCTCCATGTCTTTCCATGGCTTGAATGCTCATATCTTTTTTTTTTTTTTTTTTTTGCGGTACACAGGCCTCTCACTGTTGTGGTCTCTCCCATTGAGGAGCACAGGCTCCGGACGCGCAGGCCCAGCGGCCATGGCTCACGGGCCCAGCCGCTCCACGGCACGTGGGATCCTCCCGGACCAGGGCATGAACCCGTGTCCCCTGCATCGGCAGGCAGACTCTCAACCACTGGGCCACCATGGAAGCCCTGAATGCTCATATCTTTTTAGCACCAGATAATATTCCTTATCTGGATATAACACAATTTTTTTTTAATCCATTCACCTACTAAAGGATATCTTGGTTGCTTCCAAGTTTAGGCAATTATGAATAAAGTTGCTGTAAACATTCCTGTGCAAGTTTTTGTGTGGACATGAGTTTTCAGTTCATTTGGGCAAATATCAACATTGCTGGATCATATGGTAAAAATAGTCTTAGCTTCATAAGAAACTGCCAAACTGTTTTCCAAAACAGCCGTACTATTTTGCATTCCACCAGAAATGAATGAGAGTTCCTGTTGCTCCACACCCTCACCACCATTTGGTGTTGTTCAGCTTGAATTTGAAACAAGAAATCTGGGGAATTTCTTGGTGGGCCAGTGGTTAGGACTCTGCGCTCTCACTGCAGGAGTCCAGGTTCGATCCCTGGCAGGGGGACTAAAATCCTGCAAGTCGTGAGGCACGGCTTAAAAAAAAAAAAGGAAAGAAAGAAAAGAAAGAAAAGAAAGAAAGAAAGAAAGAAAGAAAGAAAGAAAGAAAGAAAGAAAGAGAAAGGAAGGAAGGAAGGAAGGAAGGAAGAAAGAAAGAAAGAAAGAAAGAAAGAAAGAAAGAAAGAAAGAAAGAAAGAAAGAAAGAAAGAAAGGAAGAGAAAGAAAAGAAGGAAAGAACTCTGAATCCCTCACAAGCTGACCGTAGTCTCTGTAGTCTCACGTTTGCTGATTGGATTTCTCTCCCTATGTGCAAAGCTGCTTAGGAAGCCACATGAAAACCAGCAGGTTGCTTGGCAAACAGGAAGGCTGAGCAAGAGGAATTACCTGGATACTCTTCATGGCTGGTATCAGTCCTGGTGGCCTGTGTCCTCAAATCAACTCTTTGGCTTTGTGAGCTGGAAAAGAGATGTTATTTTTCTCATTTCTAAGCTTCTTATTGGTTCATCAATTCTCACACTGATTGTGACTTTCTATACAAAATATAATCAGACCGGGGGGCCATTCCTTCTCTTTCAGGCAGAGATGTTTAACCATTTTTGTGCCATGGACCTCCTTGACTATCTAGTAAAGCCTACAGGACCCCTTTCCTGGATTCCTTTTTGGAATAATGTTTTTAAATGCATAAAATAAAATGAATGGGATTACAAAGGAAACCAAATACACATAGCAACATATAAATTGTGATACAGTAATGTACACTTCTTCATTAAAATATTAATTAACATGATCTAATGGTGAGTTTAATAGCTACAGTAATTTTGAAAAGATAATAAGTGTTAAAGGTACTCCAAGACATATGCAATGGCTTTTATATGGTTTGAAAATATCTGAGATTTTTACTGCTGACAGAGTCATAGGTACTGCTGATATTACTGTATTTGTTGTTTGCATTCAAAATGGAGTGGAATGCTAAATTTCAATTATACGTTAGGAAAAAGAGATATGTTAAATTTTTCCCATTCGTGTTCATTGAGCCCCTGACTTTTACCCTCGGGCCTCCAGATTCAGAACCCCTGCTTTAAGCATATCTTTGCCTGCCTCTGTTGTATGTGGTTTTACCATTTCATTTTCTCCTCTTTCCAAGTTCTTACTTGCACAGGAGCTTCTCTTCCAGGAAGCCTTCTCAGACTCATCTGAGCAGGTCCCTTTCTTGTGATTCCTTCCCAAGCACCATGAACTTCTTTTTTCTGATTCTCCTCACAGTTATAATATAGCATTTATTTGTATGTTTTTCCTTTTAAAAATATTAAATGTAACTTTTTTCATGATAATATAAACAATATGTGTTCATTGCAACAATTTTGAACATTACATAAAAGGACAAAGGAGACAATAAAAATCACCCAAACCCCAGCTCTCTGAGATAGCCACTGTTCATATTAGATCAGAATAAACTTGCCTTTATCTCTCCATGTGATGTCTTGATACCTGTTGATCTCCCCTGCTAGACTGTATCCCTACAGGGGCAAGAAACTTGCTGGTATTAAAGGAAAAATAAAATCTAAGGGCCCAGAGGTTGAGCACTGAATGGATTTTTAAATTTTTTTCTTCTTTGCCAAGAGTCTGATCCATCACAAAATCTGGACGATGGGGGATGAGGATGGGGGAGGGAAAATGAAGTCAGTCTTTTATTTTTATTTATTTATTTAATTTTTTACAAGTCTTTTAAAACATTAATTAATTATATATATATTTTTTTATTGTTTATTTTTGGCTGCCTTGGGTCTTCGTTGCTGCGCACGGGCTTTCTCTAGTTGCAGAGAGCAGGGGCTACTCTTCGTTGCAGTGCGTGGGCTTCTCATTGCAGTGGCTTCTCTTGTTGCAGAGCACGGGCTCTAGGTGCACAGGCTTCAGTAGTTGTGGCTCGCAAGCTCTAGAGTGCAGGCTCAGTAGTCGTGGTGCACGGGCTTAGTTGCTTCGCGGCATGTGGGATCTTCCTGGACCAGGGCTCGAACCCATGTCCCCTGCATTGGCAGGTGGATTCTTAACCACTGCGTCAACAGGGAAGTCCTGAAGTAAGTCTTTTAAAAGCAAAAACCCACTCATCATCTCTGTCCCATATTAGCTATCGAATTAGTGCTGGGTTTTTCAGTTGGGCAAATACTGGGCTGTGCAGGGTGCCCAATCTGGGCTTCAGGTGTCCAGCTGCCTTCTCTGGTACTCAGGTCTGACCCCTGTCAGCAGGCTGGGTGGCTGGTTCAGTCTTCATCACTGATGTCTGCTCTCCCACAGTGCCTGGCATGTAGGAGATGCTCAGTAAATACCTGCTGAATTTCTATCCCCTTTATTCCCTACATGTTCCACTTTGTGATACTCATTGAAAGCCCCTCCTTTATCTCTTTGACACTGCGCACTCCTGGTTATTTCAAGTAATCGACTTTCCTTCTTTCCTCTCTGAGATACTTTGAGCGCTCCTCATTAAGTTTTTCTATACCACTGAATCAGTGGTGATTCCATATCATTCTTCATTCATTTGAAATCTACGAAGCGGTTACTTCATACAGGGCAACAGGCCGAGCTTCTCTCCCTGAAGTCTCCCTGGTAACTAAGGAGGCTGTTTGCTGGCTGCTAAGAACTGAAGAGGGAAATTAAAATTAGAAGTTCTTATCGTCCTCAGGCCTTCCCAGATCACTCTCTCTAAAAAGCGTCTCTTCTCCCAAACACACTATGCTCTATTTCAGCCCCTTGTGAGCTTTCTTCATAACACATCTGCACTTGTCAGTATTTTCTATTTACTTGGCTTTTGTCCTTCTCCCCAACTAAAATAACAACTCATTGAGAGCAGAGACAGTGTGCCTGCTGTCATATCTCCACCTCCCAGGACACAATAGATGGCATATCACAGGTGCCCAGTAAACATTTATTGATGGAACTTAAAATGAATGAATGATTAAGTAATTTCTCATACAGAGTCCTCATTCTCATCATAGGCTAGGAGGCTTCCCGGCTGGGTCTGGGATTTCGTGTGCATGTCTGTCCTCATTGCAGAAAACCGATCTGCACTAATGTCTGCCTAACCCCTTCCACTTTCCCCTCTCCTCTTCATCACGGGTGTTCTAATAATTCAGCGTCGTTTTTGTGCTCATGACGTATTTTCAATTCCTGAATATTTGGTTGTGCACTTGAAGAAATTAAAAGATTCAAAACAAGGCTAAAGACATGAACAGTGATTACAAAACAATGTTTCACAGTAATTACAAAATTATTTACTGTTCCCATGGTGGTTATCATCACTTTACTTCCCTGACCATACATCTACATACATCTATCCATATTCTAGCATTAGATGTAACTTCTTTAGTATTTAAGGTATTTCCAGCAAGTTGTGCAGACACAAGTTGTGTCCACACCAAGTTGCAATACTCATTGACTGACACTGTTGTGGTGATTGTATGTTACATTGTAGCAAAAATACATGTTATTCGTGATTCTGAACTCACCCACCTATGCAGGGTTTGCAGCTCACCACTTGCACATTATGGTGCCGGTCTATTTTTTTTTTTTTTTTTTTTAATTTGGCTGCGCCAGGCGAGCTCCTTAGTTGCGGCATGCATGTGGGATCTAGTTGCCTGACCAGGGATGGAACCCGGGCCCCTTGCATTGGGAGCACGGAGTCTTATCCACTGCACCACCAGGGAAGTCCCTGGTGCTGGTCTATTGACTATCAGTCTTCTGATGCTTGGCTTGACTCAAATGCAAGAGAGCTGCTGTTGACACATATGGGTTCCTCTATTAAATATGTACCTATAAAGTGAGGGTGTGTAACTCTCTGTACATGTGGGCAGTGGTTGCACATCTCCTATTGAGTGTATTTCTAACTGTTAGGTAGAGCCGGGTATTTCTTTCTAACTGTGTAAGTAGCAAACGGTGGATAAAGGGAACTAAAGTAAGCCAAATTGGCCCCGGTCAAAGCAGGAACTGTACAAAGAACAGGCACAACAGATCTGCCACACACAATAATCAGAGTGAAAGGAGATTAAAAGCCAAGATCAGGGCTTCCCTGGTGGCACAGTGGTTGAGAATCTGCCTGCCAATGCAGGGGACACGGGTTCGAACCCTGGTCTGGGAAGATCCCACATGCCGCGGAGCAACTGGGCCCGTGAGCCATAACTACTGAGCCTGCGCATCTGGAGCCTGTGCTCCGCAGCAAGAGAGGCCGCGACAGTGAGAGGCCCGCGCACTGCGATGAAGAGTGGCCCCCGCTCGCTGCAACTAGAGGAAGCCCTCGCACAGAAATGAAGACCCAACACAGCCAAAAATAAATAAATAAAAAAAATAAAAAAAAAAAAAAAAAGCCAAGATCAGCCAAGTGTCCAGGAGAGCTCCCTGCAGACTCCACCCACCCACTGTCTCCTAGGAAATCGACCCTTGATGGCCTTCAATTTTAATGAGGTGGTACCAAGACATAAGGAAAGAAATAGTCAACTGAGGCCGGATATTCTGTGGTCAAGATGTGGTGGAGATGAGGGCAGAGCAAAGAGGTGTTTGAGCAGGAGTCTAACACTGGACAGAACAAAGGACACAGAAGACGATGACAGGGTTGTGGTGCGTATGGGTTAGACTGCCCACCACATCGCTGAGGTCAGCTGACTCCGGTTAGGAGTACCCCGAGAGGAAGGATTACACAAGGGTTATTAAGTGGCAATAAAACAGAAGTATTTATATTCATGGCTCTGACCTTTCACTAGGGGTCATCCTAATCTTTATTTATTTATTTGGCTGCACCGGGTCTTAGTTGTGGCATGCGGGACTTTCCTTGTGGTGTGTGGGATATTTAGTTGCGGCATGCAGGATCTAGTTCCCTGACCAGGGATCGAACCCCAGGCTCCCTGCATTGGGAATGTGGAGTTTTAACTGCTGGACCACCAGGGAAGTCCCTCACTAGGAGTGATCTTGATAGTTGGGTTCCTGCTGGGCTCTAGATGATGATCTTGAGAGTCAGAGCCAGTCATTAAGCACCACTGATATTCCAGGTCTATCCCACATCACCAATGTTTTGTTATTCAAGTGTATTAATACCTCAGTAGTGGCTTAAACAAGCTCCAGCCTCCCCTACCTCTTCTTACTTCTTCTCACTTACCTATGATTTTACATCTTATAAGGTCTTCAACTAAAAAGGATGACCTAAAAGAGTCTGTGAAACCCAAAATAGTTTTACTTCTATACATGTAAGCGCTGGTTTAAGACTTTTTTCTGGGGAGATTAAAATGACAGTAATAGCATAAAATGAGATCTCATAATTTTCTGTAGGGTTGGATTTCAATTAACACTATCTCTGTTTCTGTTTTTTTTTTTTGCGGTACGCGGGCCTCTCACTGTCGTGGCCTCTCCCGCTGCGGAGCACAGGCTCCAGACGTGCAGGCCCAGCGGCCATGGCCCACGGGCCCAGCCGCTCCGCGGCATGTGGGATCCTCCCGGACCGGGGCACGAACCCGCGTCCCCTGCATCAACAGGCGGACCCCCAACCACTGCGCCACCAGGGAAGCCCCAATTAACACTATCTCTGAAAGCACCATCGCTCATACCATTAGTTATCAAGAATTAACTCTAGTAGAATGAGAAGAATAAAACACAGTTACAGATATAAATTACGCCTGCATTTCAAATTTAATATTGACGAGAGGTCATTAAAAGAAAATAGAGTTATTGTTACCAGATATTCCTGAGTTATTTTACCATGGGAAAAATTGCAAAGTTTTATATATTGAAATTCATAAATGCTAAGAAACCAAAAAAAGTTTGTTGAAAGCTAAATATAAGTTATTTTTAATAATACACAGATAGATGGATGGATTAGAGTAGAAATCAGAAGTGGAGAATTAGATAGCTATAGCTGTTTAAACCAAAAGAAAGAAAAGACTTCACTCACTCATTGTTAACTAGGTAGTGTAGGGAAACTAAGCAATTCAGAGTAGCAACACTGTGATGGAGTCTTTCTAAATTCTTGGTCTTCGTCACGCCAAATTTACTAATTTCCCTCTTGTGTTCTACTGGGCATAGGAAAAAAGTGGATTCAATTTCAAAACCAAGTCATCACATCAACAGTTTTGAAACCAAGTTTTATAATTTAATGGCTGATTTCCTCACAGTTTACCAAAACACCAGCTTTTGACCTATTTATTTCTTTCATTTAGGTATAATAAAAGACTATAAAGAGTCTTGAACCTATTCTACACTTGTGAGTTAAATGAAGTTTCTTCTTTTTTTTTAATCTTTGATTACTCCATACACCTAAACAAGGTTATGAGACATAGCCCTATTTGAACACCATTCATTTATTTTTTTTTTGTATAAAAGCATGGACATTTAGAGCTAAAGGGATCTTAGAAATAAACTAGTCTGTATTAGTTAGGGGTATGGGGCTTGCAATTGACAGAAAACAAACTCGAACCAGCTTATGCAAAAAGGAAATTTGATTGGAATCAACCTTAGTGTCTCATTTAACTGCAGGCCAGGCAGTATACACGGGTCTCAAAGACACGTGATCGAAATGCCACCAGAATGATCTGTCTCTTACCTCTGCTTTTCACTGCATGTTAGCTCTTAAACCTCACGTGGCAGAACCAGGACTGCCAAGTGGTCCTGAGCCCCATTCTACACGCTTTACCCAGAGATGTTGACTATTTTCCCAGTTCCAGCTCAACAACAAAAACAAAAATCTCAAGCAAGCTTTCTGACTGGTCCAGGTTTGGTCAGGTGCTGACTCCTGAACTAATCAACTATGGCCAGGGAGGTGGAGTCCTATAAGAAAATGGAGGTCCAATACTTGGGGTGTGGGAGAGAAACAGTTCCCAGAAGAAGAGAGGGAGATGATGGGCAGACCTCCCTCCCCCCGCAAAAAAAAAATCCACTCTGACTCATTTTACAGATGTGGAAATTTAGGCTCAGAGAAATTAAGTGACTTACTCAAAGTTACAACTTGTACTTAAACTTGGCTCATCTGGCAGCCAGTCAAACGCTTGCCTCATTCCCCCACACTGCTGCTCGTTCTGTGGAAGCTTCATTTGCTCTTTCAGCAGGAAGGGTGTGGGCTGGGGGTGAAGGGGGGTGGAATTAAGGGTCTTATATTATGCTTAAACTTCTTTCCAGTCTTTTGCTAAAGTTCTAACTTTACAAGTCTTTCTGTTGTCTGGCTTTGCTTTATTTTCTTAGCTGGGGAATGTACACCTGAAGCGGGAATCCCCCTGTCGCCTTCCGCCTCCATCAGTCTCAGGGGGCTCATCCTCTGTCAAGTTGAAGTCGAACAATTATCACAATAACAGCTTACACCAGAGAGAGGACTTACAGTATGCCAGGGACTGTGCTTTTGATCCATTCTCTCATTTAAGCCTCGTAACAGCCCTATGAGAGAAGCACTAGTACCATCATCATCCCATTTTGCAGATAAGAAAACTGAGGCAGAGAGGGGTTAATTGACTTGTCTAAAGTCATAGAGCTGGGAAAGGATGTAGGTAGGATTTGAACCCAGGCAGTTTGACTCCAGAGACATTGCTAGACAAACATCTCCAGCCTGTGCTGCTCCCATGAAGCCCTGAGCATGTCTGGTACTCCTCAGATGCCTGCTGACCTAGAGTTGGCTCATCTCTGGAGCTGTTGCCAACCTGTTTAGGCTTTGGAGCTAGACTAGGGTTTGAGTCCTGGTCTACTGCTCACTAGCCTTGTGACTTTGGGCAAATAAGCTCTTAGCTATTACTCTGTGTCTTCGTTTTCGTATGTGTAAAGGGAGGGTGGTAATATCTGTCCCGAAGTCTTGTGAAGATTAAATGAGATACGGTGTTAGAGCTGATAGCAGAGTGCCTAGCATAAAGTAAATTTCAATAAGGTCAATTTAGTTTTGAGTCTTAATCCTGGTGGCTGGGCCTGACCTTTGGGCTCCCAAATCCTCACAACTTTTTGAAGGGTATGAGGGTGGCTTATGTGAATAGGCTTGTTCAAGAAGCTTGCTCTTGATCCACTTTCAACCTGGGCCCTGGCTGGAGGAAAGTGGGTTTGGTAAGTCAGAAAGGCAGGCGAAAGTGGTGACAGGAGGGAGGAGACCCCTGCCCTCCACAGATGGTGCTGAAAAAGACAAAGCTGCCAGTTACCCTCTACTCCCTTCTCATCAGTCAGGGGACTCTTTTTCTCCTTTGGATGTTGTTGGGTTTTGTTTTGTTTTGTTTCCTTTTGTCATGGCTGCGCCAAGTTTATTTCTGATATTATCTGATTTGTTCTATGTTCAGGCCCCTCCCAACCTGAGGGTCAGCCCTGGCAGAACAAAATGCCTCCACATCTGTGTAATGATTGCCCAACTCCAACCTCACCTCCAGCCACTCACATCCATTCTCACCTCCAAATATTTTAGCCACAAAAGGTATGCTTTTTGTTAAAACTTTAACCAATCTTTTGCCTGGCTTTTTTTCAGGTCCCAAATCTAGGAGCTGTTTCTGATTAGTGTGGTTGATAAAGGGTTGTACTTTGTACTCCAGACCAGACTCAAGAGGAAAGAGGCAAGTGGTCAGCCATTCCACAGATGGGAACAAGTGTGAAGAGATGACCAAGGAGATGACATTTAATGGGTGAGTGAAAGATGCCAGTGTCCTGACTTTCAAATATGGTACGATCAAAGTTTTGCTTTAAAATAAGTGTGTGTATGTGTGTTTGTGTAGAATCCATATTCAGAGACCTAATTTGAAAATTAAAAAGATATTATTTTTCCCTGCTTTCCCTGCATGCCTTTTTATTTTAAGTTAGCAGCCCAGCACCCAGGACATTACAGAGGTTTGTGATTTCTTCAGCTAAGACGGCTTGACCTATACATAAGTAGAAAAATCCCAGCTAGTCCAGACTCACTGAAAGTGGAACTACAACACATTTCCCTGAGATAAAACGCTGTGGAATCCTCTTGGTTTTTTCCAGGAAACCCTGAGTCCTTAATGGGACAGAACTTAAGGCAATGGGAACCAAAAAATCATACAAATGTAGTTACCTGTGAAAGAAAAACAAAGAAAAAGAAAGAATTGAAGGGAGCAGATTATGAGAAAGATTGAAATAAAATCAAAGGTACAAAGGGAACAAAACTGTATGTTGTGGAAGAGAGGGAGGGAGGGAGAGAAGAAAAAAGAGAAAGAGAGAGAGGGAGAGAGGCAGATTGAAATCTCAAGATCTAGACCGGGTCAAGCTGGAAGACCAGGCAGAGTAAGACCAGAGACTGGGTGGGGAATCCCAGAACGATCTGTTTACAAAAAGATAGGCCTATGGAAATTCCACAAGTGACTTTTGAGATTCAAATCCGAAATAGAGAAGGACCCAAATCACACGCTGTCTGTGTGTATTTTAACCGCCTAAAGAGGTACCATCTAGACTAGCGGAAATTCTCCCCGGCCTTGAACAGAAGCTTTCAGATTTTAGATTTCAAAAGACCTAAATATCCTCCACGTGGCCTCCGACAGTGCCCGGGGGGGCCGGCCAGCAGCCGCGGTCCTAACCTTCAGGGAGACCCGCGGGAGCGCGCGCCGCGCGGGGGCCGCCCCCTCGGAACTCCCCTCGCATTGTCTGCGCGCCCTGGAGTCTCCGCTTCCCAGGCGCGCTCCAGGTTATTGTTCTCCCTTCGCCCGCAGGGGAGGAGGGTGGGAAGAGGGCGGCGGCGGCGCGCGGCTGCCACCCGGGCAGGGGCGCCTCGGTCCTGGGACCGTGCACCCGGGGGTGGGTACGATGCCACCTGAGGCTGGGGGGATGCGGGGGCCGCCGAACGCCTCCCTGGACCCCTTCCCCTTCCCTTCCCGCAGGTCCCCAGATCCTGGGCGCGAGCCGGGCGCGGGCCGGCCGGGCCGGGAGCAGGAAGGCGGGCGGGCGTCCGGTGCCGCGCTGTGGCTCCCGCGGCCGCCCGGGCTCTCGCAGCTCGAGGGAGGGACGCTATGACGCACCCTCTCGGTATTAGAACACTTCACCTTCTATTAATAGACACTCCTCCGACCGCAGACCTAGCTCGCCCTCGCTCTCCTTCCCTCCTTCGTGAAGGAAGGGAGGAAAAATCCTACCTAGAATGGAAGCTTCTAATAGGCAGTGTTAAGGAAGAGTTCTATTTTGCACATTCCTTTATAATTCCAGCTACTAATTGCAGATCTAGGGAGCGCTCTTTGGCACAGGGAATTCCCCGATTTTCTGAAGCTTTAACACCTACACGACCTTATTTTACATGTCTCCTAAACATGTCAAATAAATTCGTCTCTTGTGAGTTCATGAAATATTCGCCAAGAATTTGCTCAAACTGGGTAAGACGCAAACCCACTGAATTCAGAGAAAGGATGTTTCTAGCTGACTTTCTGTATTTGCTAAAACCCAGCAATTCTAACCATAAAATTTATTTGGGAGGGGAAGCATATACAGGGAAAACATTGCAGATTTCAAACAAAAGCAAAGTTTGTCTTAGGGTTTTTTTTTTTTTAATTGGGGCTTTTGGATGCTTTTAGCTGTACACCATCCATGTAATTATAGGTGATTAAAAATAATTCTTACCAAGTCATAGTAACATTTGCAATAATTAAAACGGGATTTTTTTAAACTGTAATTTATTTCTCATAATTTGGTTGGTTGTGCTGCAGTCAGCACTAAAAAGGAAGACTGATCACTATCTTTCATCTTGGTTTCTATTCAGTTTCACTTTCTAAACTCCAGAGTAGACCAAAGAAATACTGCCCTTTACATTTATTAACAAAAAAGATATATGTATGTAGATATAGGCTTTTTTTTTTTTTTTTTGCGGTACGCAGGCCTCTCACTGTTGTGGCCTCTCCCGTTGCGGAGCACAGGCTCCGGACGCTCAGGCTCAGTGGCCATGGCTCACGGGCCCCGCCGCTCCGCGGCATGTGGGATCTTCCCGGACCGGGGCACGAACCCGTGTCCCCCGCATCGGCAGGCGGACTCTCAACCACTGCGCCACCAGGGAAGCCCTAGGCATTTTTAATATGCCTTTTTAAGAGACTTTTTTTTTAGAGCAACAAAATTGAGAGGGATGTACGGAGATTTCCCATATAACCTCTGCCCCTACATGGGCATAGCCTCCCCCGTTACCAACATCACTCACCAGAGTGGTACATTTTTTTTTTACCAAGGGTGAGTCTACATTAACGATTCATAGTCATCCAAAGTCCACAGCTTACCTTAAGGTTCATTCTTGGCATTGTACATTCTATGGGTTTGGACAACTGTATAACAACATACATTCATCTTTATAATATCATACAAGGTCTTTTCAATGCTCTAAAAATCCTCTAAGCTCTGTAGAGGCCCATTTTTAAAAGCCTAGCTAAACCGCAGTTTGGTTACCATGCAGGCAATTCTAAGAACGCAGAATATCCAATGTGCCATTCTTGCTAACACCTAGTGTATAAAGTGAGGGGTATCTGTAAAAACAATATAGTTGGCCCTTGAACAAAACGAGGGGGTCGGAACACTGACCCTCCCACCCTCTGTGCAGTCAAAAATCCGAGTATAATTTAGAGTGGGCCTTTCATATCCCCATGGGGTTCCTCTGTATCCAAGTTTCTGTATCCGTGGATTCAACCAACCACAATCCTGTAGTACTATTGAAAGAAATCCTCCTATAAGCACACCCATACAATTCAAACCTGTGTTGTTCAAGGGTCAACTGTATTAAACATGATTTTGCTGTGGAAAAATCATGCCCTCTTACTGTAGAAGCATTTAATAAAGTTTAAGAATGACCACAGTAGCAATTGTTACAGTGCATTATAAAATACCCATTTGATAGTAGGTCCCCCTGTGAAAGACAATTTGGCAATAGCCATCACATTTTTAAATGTATATAACCTTGAGGGCTTCCCTGGTGGCACAGTGGTTAAGAATCCACCTGCCAATGCAGGGGACACTGGTTCAAGCCCTGGTCCAGGAAGATCCCACATGCCGCAGAGCAACTAAGCCCATGCGCCACAACTACTGAGCCTGTGCTCTAGAGCTCGCGAGCCACAACTACTGAAGCTGGCGTGCCTAGAGCCCGTGGTCCGCAACAAGAGAAGCCACTGCAATGAGAAGCCCATGCACCGCAACGAAGAGTAGCCCCTGCTCACCGCAACTAGAGAAAGCCTGCGCACAGCAATGAAGACCCAACGCAGCCAAAAATAAAATAAATAAATTTTAAAAAATGCTTTAAATATATATACCCTTGGTTCCAGCAATTCCACTCTTGCGAGTATATGCTACAGACACAGTACACACTTGTGAAGTCATTGGTTGTTGCGGTGTTTGTACTAACAAAAGGTTAGAAACAATATAAATGTCCTACAATTATGGTACTATATCCATATACATCCATATTACATAGCCTTGAAGAAGATTAAAGCAACCTTTTTTGGTACTGATAGTGAAGTATGTTTAAGATACACCGTTAAGTGAAAAAAGAAAGATGCAGAAGCAGTGTAAAATACTATCAGTTACATTACAAAAATAAATGTAATGCATATATTAACTTTTATATATATCAAATGTATATTTATATGGAAATATTTATGAAACTGATAGCAATGTTTGCCTCCTGGGAGGTAACTAGGAGGCTAGGATGGGAGAGAAACTTATTTTCTCTTATCTATCTTTTTGTATCTTTGAATTTTGTTCCATGAGCATGCATCATCTATTAGCAAATGTTAGCCTAAAAATACCTTTAAATTCCTTTCTAAATTTACCCACATATGATAGATCTCTCTTTAATTTGTAGACGTTCCATATTTGGGATTATTATCATTTTAGAGAAGTTTACTCTGATGAAACAAAACTAAACTAAAGTAAGCTAAGCTTTTATCCTCAGCACCCTTTTATCTTAGCTCTACCTGATCTGTGAATCATCATAGAAATGCTTTGCCCAGAGGCTGCTAGAACTCTACTACCTGCATTTTAAAAAAAGGTTCTCAGTTGTTGATATATTTTTTCTCTATTCTTGTGGCATGTTATGAATGGGAGTAATGGCAGAGTTAAAGGTCTATTGAGTATCTACTATAAAATAATTACTTAAAGAGATTTATAACTCATCCATTTTATTTCGCACCAGACTGTCACTTAAAACAACGGCCTGTTTATCAGAATTCATATTTCCTACAATGACTTTCTATACTAGAGATGAAGTGGTTAGATTTCAAACTATTCCAGTGGGGTAATGTGCACAGAGTGCTTCTGCCTCTGTTAAAAAAGTGAAAAAACAGAGGCTGGGGGTCGGTGAGGGGTGTGCAGTACAAGATTATACCAGAAATGAGCCAAATTGTTTATCTTTTCAATTCCATTGTAGGTATTTCTTTTTCTCCCCCTTTCCAGCTTTATTGAGATATAATTGACATATAACATTGTGTAAGTTTAAGGTGTACACAAGTGTTGACTTGATACCCTTACACATTGCGAAATAATGTTGTAGGTGTTTTTTATATGAGTTCAGGTAAGTTTGTGCTGTTACTCTTCAGTATAACAACAGGAATGGGTACAGGATTGACTTTGCCAGGGTGTTTTCCTCCAGAGGCCCCAGCACCGATGCCTTGTGATGAAGGTGATGATGAAGAAACAGAGGAGCAGGAGGAAGGGTATCAAACAGAAATATTGCTCGTTTACATGTATATGAGCTAATGTACGTAGAGCACTTTGCCAGAGACTGGCAGAGAAAAGGGGATCAAAATAGAATTATTATTAGAATGAGGAGAGGTTTACAATAGTCCCTGGGGTCACAAGCTGTGTTTGGGGTCGTAGAATAAGGCTGCCCATATTCCACTTTCTTAAGAACTGCCAAGTCCCTGTGCAATGTTTCCCACCTTCAGGTACCACCAAAGTGAACCACTTTCATGATTTGTACTATCTCTAGGCACCAGTTACACTATTATATGTAGGGAGTTTTTAAACCATTAATTCAAGTTAACTTTGCTCTCTGCTTTAGCTAAGTTCTGCTCAAAGCAATAATTATTCCTTTTAGGTGTCAGTGACATATGTAATATGCATATACTATTAGAATAAAATATATTATGTATATAATATTAGAATAAAAAATGCTTGTCTGTGAACCTGCTGAAAGTATCTCATGTAGCATGTCAACCCAATCACCATGTAACTGTTTGTCTTCCCATAACCTGAAGTGGACCCTGTGAGACCCTTGGCAGCTACTACACCCCTTCAGCATCCTAGATTTGGTTTGGGGTGACTGCTGCAGAAGCTGGAAGAGCATGATAATCACCTGCTACTCATCCTGCAAGGCAGATGCTTTCAGAGCAGAAAGCATTTCCAGCCCCTGGCCATGCATGATTAGACCTGCATATATTCACGTGTCTGTGTATCCGTATTCTGGTGGATGCTTCTTGCATTGCTGCTGGTCTCAGCTCAGAAATGACACTTTCCAATAAATATACTCCAGCCAGCTGTTTAAGAACAGGGTTACCTATGTGGGTAGTGAAGAAGACAAAAAGGGTGGGAGTGTTTTGGTGGAAGAGCCCCGGTTTGTGTAACCTGTCCGGTTATACGGACAGGTTATACGGAAGCCTCATTATACGGAAGAGTGAGGTTGTGGAAAACCTTATCTTTTGGAATTGGCCTAAGATATAGTGGCCTAGACTATATCATGCATAGACTTCATTTTTTTTTTTTTTTTTTTTTTTTTGCGATACGCAGGCCTCTCACTGCTCAGGCCTCTCCTGTTGCAGAGCACAGGCTCCGGACGCGTAGGCTCAGCGGCCATGGCTCACGGGCCCAGCCGCTCCGCGGCATGTGGGATCTTCCCAGACCGGGGCACGAACCCGTGTCCCCTGCATCGGCAGGCGGACTCTCAACCACTGCGCCCATAGACTTCATTTTTGTTGCGCTTCAATTTACTGCACTTCACAGGTATTGTGTTTTCTACAAATTGAAGGTTTGTGGCAACCCTACATCAAACAAGTCTATTGGTGCCATTTTCCCAACAGCATTTACTCACTTCATGTCTTTTGTCACATTTTGGTAATGCTCGAAATATTTCCAATTTTTTCCTTGTTATTATATTTGTTATGGTGATCTGTGATCAGTGATCTTTGATGTTACTATTGTCTTGGGGCACCACAAGCCACGCCCATATAAGACAGCAAACTTAATTGATAACTGTGTGGTGTTCTGAATGCTCCACCCTGCTCCCATCTCTCTCCCTCTCCTTGGGTCTTCTAATTTCAACACAACAATGTTGAAATTAGACCAATTAATAACCCTACAATAGTCTCTAAGTGTTCAAGTGAAAGGAAGAGTCACATGTTTCTCACTTTAAATCAAAAGCTAGAAACGATTAAGCTTAGTGAGGAAGGTGTGTCAAAAGTTGAGGAGACAGGCTGAAAGCTAAGCCAAGTTGTGAATGCAAAGGAAAAGTTCTTGAAGGAAATTAAAAGTGAACACACAATGATAAGAAAACAAAACAGCCTTATTGCTGATATGGAGAAAGTTTTAGTGGTCTGGATAGAAGATCAAACCAGTCACAACATGCCCTTAAGCCAAAGTCTAATCCAGAGCAAGACCTTAATGCTCTTCAATTCTATGAAGGGAGAGAGGAGCGAGGAAGCTGCAGAAGAAAAGTCTGAAGCTATTAGAGGTTGGTTCATGAGGTTTAAGGAAAGAAGCCATCTCCAGAACATAAAAGTGCAGGGTGAAGCAGCAAGTGCTGACATAGAAACTGCAGCAAGTTATCGAGAAGATCCAGCTAAGATAATGAAGGTGGCTACACTAAACAACAGATTTTCAGTGTGGAAGAAACAGCCTTCTATTGGAAGATATCATTTAGGACTTTCATAGTTAGAGAGGAGAAGTCGATGCCTGGTTTCAAAACTTCAAAGGACAAGCTGACTCTCTTGTTAAAGGCTAATGCAGCTATTGACTTGAAGTCAAAGCCAGTGCTAATTTACCATTCCAAAAATCCTAGAGCCCTTATGAATTATTCTAAACCTATTCTGGCTGTGCTCTATAAATGGAATAACAAAGCCTGGTTGACAGCACATCTGTTTACTACATGGTTTTCTGAACATTTTAAGCCTACTGTTTAGACCTAGTGTTCAGAAAGAAAGATTCCTTTCAGCTCCTTGACAATGCACCTGGTCACCCAAGAGCTCTGATGGAGAGGTACAATGAGATTAATGTTTTCATGCCGCTAACACAACATCCATTCTGCAGCCCATGGATCAAGGAATAATTTCTACTTTCAAGTCTTATTATTGAAGAAATATATTTCATAAGGCTATAGCTGCCATAGATAGTGATTCCTCTAATAGATCTGGGCAAAGTCAATCGAAAACCTTCCATAAAGGACTGATCATTCTAGATGCCATTAAGAATATTTGTGATTCATGGGAAGAGGTCAAAATATCAATATTAACAGGAGTTTGGAAGAAGTTGATTCCAACCCTCATGGATGACTTTGAGGGTTCAAGACTTCAGTGGAGGAAGTAACTGCAGACGTGGTAGAAACAGCAAGAAAACTAGAATTCGAAGTGCTGCCTGAAGAGGTGAGTGAATTGCTGCAATCTCATGATAAAACTTTAACAGCTGAGGAGTTGCTTTTTATGGATAAGCAAAGAAAGTGGTTTCTTGAGGTGGAATCTACTCCTGGTGAAGATGCTGTGAAGATTGTTGAAATGACAAGAAAGGATTTAGAATATTACATAAACTTAGTTGATAAAGCAGCGGCATGGTTTGAGAGGACTGAGTCCAATTTTGAACGAAGTTCTACTCTGGGTAAAATACTATCAAACAGAATTGCATGCTACAGAGAAACCGTTTGTGAAAGGAAGAATCAATCGACGGGCCAAACTTCATTGTTGTCTCATTTTAATAAACTGACACATCTACCCCAGCCTTCAGCATCCACCACCCTGGTCAGTCAGCAGCATCAACATCGAGGCAAGACCCTCCACCAGCAAAGAGATTATGACTCTCTGAAGGCGCAGATGATGTTTAGCATTTTTTTTAGCAATAAAGTATTTTTTTAAACTTTTAATTTTATATTGGAGTATAGTTGATTAACAATGTTGTGTTAGTTTCAGGTGTACAGCAAAGTGATTCAGTTATACATATACATGTATCTATTCTTTTTCAAATTATTTTCGCATTTAATCTGTTACATAATATTAAGCAGAGTTCCCTGTGCTATACAGTAGGTCCTTGTTGGTTCTCCATTTTAAATATAGCAGTGTGTACATGTCAATCCCAAACTGCCTAATAAAGTATTTTTAAATTAAGGTATGTACGTTGTTTTTTACACATAATGTTATTGCACACTTAATAGACTACAGTGGAGCGTAAACATAACTTTTACACGTACTGAGAAACCAAAAAATTCGTGACTTGCTTTATTGGAATATTTGCTTTATTGTGGTGGTCTGGAACCAAACCAGCAATGTCTCTGAGGTGTGCCTGTATAAAATGAAAGGGTACTGTTCAAAAAATAATTGTCCGCTCACGTGTCTACCACCCAGCCTAAGAAATGGACAATTACCAGCCCCTTAAGAAGCCCCTGTGTGCCCATTTCTGAACACATCTGCCTCCCTGGCTTCTCTCGGGAACTACCTTTCCGAATTTTGTTTTGCTTTATAGTTGTAATGGTTATGTATGTGTTCCTGAATAACATAGTATTTAGTTTTATCTGCCTTTTGAACTCGAAATAGATGGAATCTTTGATGACTTGCTTTTTTCGCTCCACATTCTATTTTTGAGCCTCATCCAGTCCCTTCCCTTCTCTCCTCTTTGCAGGCCTTCAGCGCAGATCCCCTCTGGGATTCTTGCATTTATCTTCTGACCAGGCTCTCTGTTGACAGACTCTTCCCTCCAGAATTCACTGTGCAAACCACCACCAAATCCTCACCTTAAAATGGGAAGTTATATTTAAAACTTTTCTAGCAGCGTATTCAGTGGCATGAGAAATGTTTACCTTTACAAATTTTGTATAAATATATATTACAAATCACACAAAACTTTAACAGTCGCTCTCTCTGGACGGTAGGATTATAGATAGCTTAATTTTTTTCTTTGCGATATTTTTCTATTTCCCAAGTTTTCATTGGAAGCCTTGGATGCAAGGTTCTGGTCTTCCCTGCTTTTATCTTGCCAGTTCCCAGTGGTTTCTGAGGTCTGACCTGGTGAAGAGGTGGGTGTGTGGGGCACAAGAGCAGAACATGGAGCCCCCTTTCTCAATGACATGTTTGTATTCAAAGCCACAGGCTTTCTTTCCCACCCCCAGTCCAGAGCACCATTATCTCACCTGAGGCAGGGCAGCCGGGACCTTCAACCATTCTGGTAAACAGGGCCAGCATCATGGATGTACCACCTCTGCAGTCACACAGGGGCCCACACTCAGAAGGGCTTTCTGCTGCTATGCTATCTCAAAAGTCTTGATTTTATTTTTGAACCTATGTTTTTTATGTGAAATCCGATGGGACAGTGGAGTATGAGCAGAGGGCATATGCATGCATTGCACGTCTGCTGTTCTTGCTGCCCCATGAGCACAGAATTCCGGTTGTCCCACATGATTTCGAGTTCAGCAAGATGTAAGTGTATTTCATCTTTGATTAAGTTGGGGCGCTGACAGCCCTGAGAGGTCATGCTTTCCATTCAAACCAGGACTGGTTTTGAAGGTAGAAAAAGGGCCATGGTATTCTAAAGACATGAACAACCAAGGAATCTTATCGGAGCCTTTGTTTCTTTTGATACTCTCTGTATTAGCCAACCACATATCCTGAAAATGAAGACATAGGAGGAAAGGGAAATCTTAGGGCACCGCATAGTTCCTTTTCCTTTTAGTCCTTCCTCATTCAACAGTAAGTTGAAGGTAGAGGGTTGGTGGAGTGAGCACATATCAAGAAGTGAAATAAAAACAAGTGAATTAGTTTTGTGCAGCGTTTCCACTGTTCTGGTAAGAACGAAATACATAAGCACCTACAAGCTACGAAATATGAATTAGATCATTTTAGTGATTCTGCTTATAAGTTAAATGCTCTTATATTTGAATTTAAAACTGATATTTCACAATATAAAAATAAATGATAAAATTCAGGCTAATATTTTCAATTATTGTTTACTTAGAATAACATTAAATAACAAACAAACAAAAAAAGGCAAGGAAAGTTGAGAGAGAGACTGTGGGAAAACCTTTAACAGCACTTTTTTTGGGCCCCTAAAATTGTAGTTCCAAATCTATGGTTTATGTTGTCTTGCAGCTCATGAAAATCCAGGGCTTTTCTATAAAACTCTTGTCTCTGCTGTGGCTACTTAAAGGCCATTTTGAGACCTGGAAGTCAAGAGAAGACTCTTTTCTCTAAATCTCTGCTGTGGAATATCCATACCCTGAGGGAACAGGCTGGGGTAGAGAAAATGTAGGAAAACCATACTTGTTCATATCTCAGAATACTATCCCCCCTATATTAAAAACAAAAAACAGAACAACACCTAGCAACCATAAATTCGTTGAAGGCAAGGACCTTCTTTCTCTTGCGCTTAACCATAGAGCTGTCCTTTAATAGGGACTTAATAGTTGTCCTTTTCCTCAATAAATATTTGCTCATTTAAATGTAAAGTGCTCTTTCATCATGCGGTTCTCAAACACCTTCAAAGCCTCCCTATTGCCTTAACCTACAAATTGAAACTCCTAACCAGGCATTTAAGGTTCTATAATCTGGGTTCAATCTACTTTTCGAAATTCATCTCCCAAGACTCCCTAGAACTCTGTCAGTAATGGTCGCACAAATACAGAATGACTGGATTACACAGCTCCTAGGAGTTACAGAAACTACAGATGGATAAATCATTAGCCCTTTTACGGTTAGGTTTAGGTAATACATACGAGCTAACATTAATGTCCCAATATTGGGAGCCAGTGATGAGTGTTATACAGACCCTAAATGGGAGTCATTAAGATATTCAATCCCGAGAAGAGTCATCTCCTCAGGATCACATCCTGGCTTCTGCAGAAATCAGAGACCCAAAGCTAGCTGGGTCCCTTCTAGCTAGGTTAGAAGCCTGCAGCTGTTGCTTAGTCCACCGGGAAGGGTGTGGGCTGCTGGGCCTCACGTGCTGCGCTGTGGAGCTCCCTACCTGGGCTTAGGCAAGTTCCTGGACTTTAAGGACCATGAACTCATAGCCATTACTAAGTGTCAGAATTTCACATGCTAGTAATGAGCCATTAAGGAAAGCTTTGGGCAGAGACAAGCTTTTAAGGCAGTGTAACCCAAGCAGGGGCTATTCTCAGTGTACCTTGGTGGGAATCAATTGTGTTTCCAACATGCCTGCGTGGGGGAGATTCGTAACCTGACAGGGCTGGGAGAAACTTGAAGAGCCATTGCATCCATGCCCTTGTCTTTAGTTTAGAAAACTCCGAAATCTTTTAAAAAAATTACCTATCTATGCCCAAACCTGGTAACTCCTTCACTTGTTTGTCAACCCTGATTTCAGAGAGCTATTTCTGATATCTAACCTAAATCTCCACAGCTAATTATCTTTTTCCATCTCCTCCCTCTCAGTCAACTTTAAAAGGCCATTGTGTCTACTGCTTACTGACACACAGCTAATATTACAGTTACTGTTATTGTTTCATCCTTACAGTTGTTACTAGCATTGACAGCACACTAGGAGGTACAGAAAAAATACATAAGCAGGGCTTTCCTGGTGGCGCAGTGGTTGAGAGTCCGCCTGCCAATGCAGGGGACACGGGTTCGTGCCCCCGTCTGGGAAGATCCCACATGCCACGGAGTGGCTGGGCCCGTGAGACATGGCTGCTGAGCCTGCATGTCCAGAGCCTGTGCTCCGCAACGGAAGAGGCCACAACAGTGAGAGGCCCACGTACCGTCAAAAAAAAAAAAAAAACAAACAAAAAACATAAGCAAACACATTTCTAGATCAGTCTTGAAATACAGCTTTTTAAAATCTAGTAATGTTTGGGTGTTCCTGACTTGGAAATGGGGAAGTAGGCAGATGTGAGAAGCAGAGTGGCAAGGGTGTATTCTATATCTCTGACTGTGGTCACTCCTCAAGAGCCATCACTTACCTCCCACCCAGCCTGGGAAGGAAACTTAGAACCAGATAAATGTATATTAAACACGTATAGGGGAGCAGGGAGGCGATTGGGCATGGCATGGTGGTAGAAACCGTGGGGGCCTGCGAAGGAGTCCACTCCGGGGCATGGTGGGGAGGGCCTACATGAAAACTGCCACAATTTCATGTGAAAACTAGGAGGAAATATTTGAGTTGAAAATGAGTCATAACAGCACCTTCCTTATCCTTCCCTCAAAGTGCCCGGCTAAGAGCAGAAATGAAAAACATTGATGCATCCTCTAGTGAAAGACATCCCAAGGCCTGGGGCTTACACCATCTTGTTGTTTCTTACTGTTTTTTACTTATAAAACATTTTAAAGATTTATCCATGTTGCAAGATGGACACTTAGTGCATTACTTCCAATAGTTGCATGTTATTCTATGATATGTGCTACGTTTTATTTAACCTTCCGTAATGCACAGGTGATATATACTGTTTGCCAACAATATGCTGCTACTTCAATTGCTGCTGTGATGATTGTCCTCGCTTGTGCCCTTTTATGGACTTGTGCAAGAGTTTCTTAGAGGTATGTATTCCCAGGAGTGGAACTGCTGGGCCACAGGAAAACACATACTACATTTTATTACATATTTCCAGATAACTTCAAAACAGCTGTACCAGGGACTTAACTCCCAATAGCAATGCATGACAGTTCATGCTTCTTCCCATCCTAGCCAACACTTGGTGTTACCTAACTTTCACATTTTTGCCTATTTAATGGATGTAAAGAAGTGTGTTGTTGCTTTAATATGCATTTATCTGATTATAAGTGGGATTGTATATCTCTTCATCTACTTTTTAAAATTGAAGTATAGTTGGTATACAATATTATGTAAGTTACAGGTGTACAATATAGTGATTCACAATTTTTAAAGGTTATATTCCATTTATAGTTATTATAAAATATTTGCTATATTCCCATATTGTACAATATATCTCTTCATCTACTTGTTAGTCTCTCAAGCTTCCCTTCTGTAAATTTGCCTGTTCATATCCTTTGGCTATTTTTCTATTGTGTTTCCTGTTTTTTTCTTCTCAATATAATAGGAATATAATTCCTATTATATCCTAGACATTAATGTCTTCTTGGTTTGGAAACACCTCTCAGTCTATCAACTTTCTCTTAGCTGGTCTATGATGTTCTTTGTTAACCAGAAACTTTAATTTTGATATAGTCAAGTTCATCATTCTTTTGGTTTTATAGTTTATGCTTTCAGAGTCTTATTGAAGAAATCTTTTCCTATCCTAAGATTCCAAAGCTACTCTTCTGTTTTTAATTTCTATTAGCTCTATAGTTTTCCCTTTCCCTTTTAGGTTTTTTTATTCATTGAAATTTCACCTTTCCAAATGGTATGAGATATAGATGCAGCTTTACTTTTCTCCATGGTGAACCAATTTTTCCAACATTATCTATGAAACAAAACTTGTGTGTTAGGTTGGATTATTATTCCCAATCCTTCGTGTCCTCCATGCTATAGAATTATACTCCCATGCTCTTTGCCATGTGGTTTTGCAGCACCTTCTACCAATTTGTTAGACTTGGCCATGTGACTAATTTGGTCAATGAAATATTAGGAGATGGCAGCAGATGTGTTAAATGTGTTTGGGTGATGAGACTTCATCTCTTGAGCTCCTGTCATTGCCAGAATGAGGCATGTGATAAAGACCTGAACTAACCTGTGTCCTGGAGCAAAGCCCAGCTGAATTCGGCTGAGTCCAGCCAAGTCTTGACCAGACCAGATGAGATCAGTAGAGACCTGTGAGAGAGAAAAAACAATGGCTGCTATAAGCCACTGGTATTTCTGGGTTGTTCATTACATGGTATTATTACTGCAGCAATAGTTGACTATCTCTACATGATTTTCTCATAGATTTGTGATGTTACCATTATCACATACCAAGTTCTCATAGGTAAAAGTGTTGTTTCTGAGTTCTCTATTCCGTCCCACTGTTCTACATGTCTGCTACTGTGACTTATGTCATTATCTGGAAGGGTAAATTTCCCCTCTATGATTTTTGTTTTCAAAAATGACCAGATTATAATGGAATTCAATCTTCCATATGTATTTGAGAATGTTTAAATTCTTCAAATCCCATTAAAAGTTTGAATGGTTTGCACTGAGTTTATGAATACATTTAGAGATCACTGATATCTTAAGAATGTTACTCCTATCCACAGACATTATATATACCCCTATTCAGGTCTTCTTTGAAGTCTGTTAATAGCATTAACATTTTTTCCCATGAAAGTTTTGTGCATTTTTTTCTTAGGTTAATTCCCCAAAACTTTAGAGTTTTGTTGCTATTGTAAGAAGTATCTTATTTTCTAGTTTGTTAGTACTAGTATGTAAGTATACTTTTGGTTTTCATGAATTGATTTTGAATTTGGGAATCTTGCTGTATCAGGATAAGGTTTGGCTATCTGTAACACCAGGCACACACATACACAAACTAAAATAACAGTGGCGTGAATGAGATAGATGTTTATTCAAGAAGTTCCAAAGTTTGGAGGTAGACATTTTAGGGCTGGTGTTAGTATAGCAGGTGCCTTCTTTCTTGTTCTGCTATGTGTGGCTTCCATATTCAAACTCAGCTCACGGTCTAGGATGACTGCCGAAGCTCCAGCTATTGTATCTTCATTTCAGATGGCAGGAAAGAGGATGAGGCACATTCCCTCCTTTTAGGAATGTGTGCACAGTTCTGCTTTTAACCCATTGCCTGGAACATGGCAATACTTAGCTACAAGGGAGGCTAGCAAATGTTGTCTTTATTCTGGTTGGCCTTGTGCCCTATAAAAAAAAAAGTAGTTCTTTGGAAGAAGGGGAGAAAAGCATCTCTGTCACCTTGCTGCATTCTTTTATTATTTCTAATAGCTTATTGTTTCTATAAGGTGTTTTATGTGGTTGATCATATTACTGCAAACAATCCCAATTTTATCTCTTTCCTTCTGATTCTTCTATTTAATTTCTTCTTCCTTTTATTACAAATCTTATTTTGTCAGCCAGGACTTTCAATATCATGTTAAACAGCAGTGGCAACCTTCTCTTGATCCTACACTTAAATGGAATGTGTTTAAAGTTAATCAATTTATAATATTTTGCTGTACATTTTTGGTCCTTCATAAAGTTAAGTAAATTTCTTACTATTCCTAACTTTCCTGAAAGTTTTTATTATTAATAATGATGCACATTGTCGAATGATTTTTCTCTCTTATTCTTTCTGAGGTGAGTTATTTGGATAGGTTTTCTGATGTTAAATCATACTTGAATTTCTAGAATAAACCCTACTTATTATGTTTTCATGATAAATGGCTAGATAGGTAGCTAGACAGGTATATTCTAAAGAGAGGGAAATGAATATCAAGGGTTTTCCTAGTTCACTGGAGTAAGAATGTTGGATTCGGTTAGTTAATATTTAGAAATTTTTGCATTTATGTTCAGAAGCGAAATGGGCCTATTTTTAAATTGTCCATTTTCAGATTTAGGGTCTAATTCTGCTGTTTTTCTTTTTTTCCTTCTCTGTCTCCTCTTGCTCATGGTGGCGGTTTTTTTTCTTTTTTTTAAAAATATCTTTATTGGAGTATAATTGCTTTACAATAGTGTGTTAGTTTCTGCTTTATAACAAAGTGAATCAGCTATACATATACATATATCCCCATATCTCCTCCCTCTTGCATCTCCCTCCCACCCTCCCTACCCACCCCTCTAGGTGGTCACAAAGCACAGAGCTGATTTCCCTCTGCTATGCAGCTACTTCCCACTAGCTAGCTATTTTACATTTGGTAATGTGTATATGTCCATGCCACTCTCTTCGTCCCAGCTTACCCTTCCCCCTCCCCGTGTCCTCAAGTCCATTCTTTACATCTCTGTCTTTATTCCTGTCCTGCCCCTAGGTTCTTCAGAACCTTTTTTTTTTTTTTTAGATTCCATATATATGTGTTAGCATATGGTATTTGTTTTTCTCTTTCTGACTTCCTTCACTCTGTATGACAGACTCTAGGTCCATCCACCTCACTACAAATGACTCAGTTTTGTTTCTTTTTATGGCTGGGTAACATTCCATTGTATATATGTGCCACATCTTCTTTATCCATTCATCTGTCAATGGACGCTTAGGTTGCTTCCATGTCCTGGCTATTGTAAATAGAGCTGCAGTGAACATTGTGGTACATGACTCTTTTTGAATTATGGTTTTTTCAGGGTATATGCCCAGTACTGGGATTGCTGGGTCATATGGTAGTTCTATTTTTAGTTTTTTAAGGAACCTCCATACTGTTCTCCATAGTGGCTGTATCAATTTACATTCCCACCAACAGTGCAAGAGGGTTCCCTTTTCTCCACACCTTCTCCAGCATTTATTGTTTGTAGATTTTTTGATGATGGCCATTCTGACTGGTGTGAGGTGATACCTCATTGTAGTTTTGATTGGCATTTCTCTAATGATTAGTGATGTTGAGCATCCTTTCATGTGTTTGTTGGCCATCTGTATATCTTCTTTGGAGAAATGTCTGTTTAGGTCTTCTGCCCATTTTTGGATTAGGTTGTTTGTTTCTTTGATATTGAGCTGCATGAGATGCTTATAAATTTTGGAGATTAATCCTTTGTCAGTTGCTTCATTTGCAAATATTTTCTCCCATTCTGAGGGTTATCTTTTTGTCTTGTTTATGTTTTCCTTTGCTGTGCAAAAGATTTTACGTTTCATTATGTCCCATTTGTTTGTTTTTATTTCCATTTCTCTAGGAGGTGGGTCAAAAAGGATCTTGCTGTGATTTATGTCATAGAGTGTTCTGCTTATGTTTTCCTCTAAGAGTTTGATAGTGTCTGGCCTTACATTTAGGTCTTTAATCCATTTTGAGTTTATTTTTGTGTATGGTGTTAGGGAGTGTTCTAATTTCATTCTTTCACATGTAGCTGCCCAGTTTTCCCAGCACCACTTATTGAAGAGGCTGTCTTTTCTCCATTGTACATTTTTGCCTCCTTTATCAAAAATAAGGTGACCATATGTGTGTGGGTTTATCTCTGGGCTTTCTATCTTGTTCCATTGATCTATATTTCTGTTTTTGTGCCAGTACCATACTGTCTTGATTACCGTAGCTTTGTAGTATAGTCTGAAATCCAGGAGCCTGATTCCTCCAGCTCCATTTTTCTTTCTCAAGATTGCTTTGGCTATTCAGGGTCTTTTGTGTTTCCATACACATTGTGAAATTTTTTGTTCTAGTTCTGTGAAAAATGCCAGTGGTAGTTTGATAGGGATTGCACTGAATCTGTAGATTGCTTTGGGTAGTAGAGTCATTTTCATAATGTTGATCCTTCCAATCCAAGAACATGGTATATCTCTCCATCTGTTTGTATCATCTTTAATTTCTTTCATCGGTGTCTTATAGTTTTCTTCATACAGGTCTTTTGTCTCCTTAGGTAGGTTTATTCCTAGGTATTTTATTCTTTTTGTTGCAGTGGTAAATGGGAGTGTTTCCTTAATTTCTCTTTCAGATTTTTCATCATTAGTGTATAGGAATGCAAGAGATTTCTGTGCATTAATTTTGTATCCTGCTACTTTACCAAACTCATTGATTAGCTCTAGTAGTTTTCTGGTAGCATCTTTAGGATTCTCTAAAGATTCTCTAGTATCATGTCATCTGCAAACAGTGACAGCTTTTCTTCTTTTCTGATTTGGATTCCTTTTATTTCTTTTCCTTCTCTGATTGCTGTGGCTAAAGCTTACAAAACTATGTTGAATAATAATGGTGAGAGTGCACAACCTTGTCTTGTTTCTGATCTTAGAGGAAATGGTTTCAGTTTTTTACCATTGAGAATGATGTTGGCTGTGGGTTTGTCATATATGGCCTTTATTATGTTAAGTTCCCTCTATGCCTACTTTCTGGAGGGTTTTTATCATAAATGGGTGTTGAATTTTGTCAAAAGCTTTCTCTGCATCTATTGAGATGATCATATGGTTTTTCTCCTTCAATTTGTTAATATGGTGTATCACATTGATTGATTTGCGTATATTGAAGAATCTTTGCATTCCTGGGATAAACCTCACTTGATCATGGTGTATGATCCTTTTAATGTGCTGTTGGATTCTGTTTGCTAGTATTTTGTTGAGGATTTTTGCATCTTTGTTCGTCAGTGATATTGGCCTGTAGTTTTCTTTTTTTGTGACATCTTTGTCTGGTTTTGGTATCAGGGTGATGGTGGCCTCGTAGAATGAGTTTGGGAGTGTACCTCTCTGTGCTATATTTTGGAAGAGTTTGAGAAGGATAGGTGTTAGCTCTTCTCTAAACGTTTGATAGAATTCGCCTGTGAAGCCATTTGGTCCAGGGCTTTTGTTTGTTGGAAGATTTTTAATCACAGTCTCAAATTCAGTGCTTGTGATTGGTCTGTTTATATTTTCTATTTCTTCCTGGTTCAGTCTTGTGCTTTTCTAAGAATTTGTCCATTTCTTCCAGGTTGTCCATTTTATTGGCATATAGTTGCTTGTAGTAATCTCTCATGATCCTTTGTGTTTCTGCAGTGCCAGTTGTTACTTCTTGTTTTCCATTTCTAATTCTATTGATTTGAGTCTTCTCCCTTTTTTTCTTGATGAGTCTGGCTAATGGTTTATCAATTTTATCTTCTCAAATAAACAGCATTTAGTTTTATTGATCTTTGCTATTGTTTTCTTCATATCTTTTTCATTTATTTCTGATCTGATCTTTATGATTTCTTTCCTTCTGCTAACTTTGGGGTTTTTTTGTTCTTCTTTCTCTAATTGCTTTAGGTGTAAGGTTAGGTTGTTTATTTGAGATGTTTCTTGTTTCTTGAGGTAGGATTGTATTCTATAAACTTCCCTCTTAGAACTGCTTTTGTTGCATCCCATAAGTTTCGTGTCGTCGTGTTTTCATTGTCATTTGTTTCTAGGTATTTTTTGATTTTCTCTTTGATTTCTTCAGTGATCTCTTGATTATTTAGTAGCATATTATTTAGCCTCCAAGTGTTTGTATTTTTATAAACTTTTTCCTGTAATTGATATCTGGCCTTATAGTGTTGTGGTTGGAAAAGATACTTGATTTCAATTTTCTTAAATTTACTGAGGCTTGATTTGTGCCCCAAGATATGATCTATTCTGGAGACTGTTCCATGAGCACTTGAGAAGAAAGTGTATTCTGTTATTTTTGGATGGAATGTCTTATAAATATCAATTAAGTCATGGTGGGTTTTTTCTTCATTTGTTTTGTAATTTGGATTGTGAGCTAATGTTTGGGCTCTCTCTTTGGGAATGCTAATGAGACCGGGTTGAAGCCTCTATCTTCAATAAAGGATGTGCTTTTGCTTCCCGGTCCATGTGGGTTGTATATAAGCTCTATGAGATAACAAAAATCTCATATAGTACTTTTTTTTTTTTTTTGGTAACCATAATAGTTCTTAGCACATCATTAGTCTCACTCCACTGTTTAGAAAAAAAATGACAGTAACAATATAAATGTATTATCATTTGTATATTGAAATTTGCATTTTGAAATGTGATTCCCACATATAAAAAATTCTGTCTTTGTATACTTTGAAATCATAAACTAGTAAGTTTCACACATATTGTAGCTTTATACATAACATCAATTACAATGATATTTTTAAGCTTATACATTTATTTGACTTCCCCATATTTTAAGTGTTGTAGTTATAAGGTATGCCTATGGTATTTATGAAAGCCCATTTGCCAACTTCATCATTTTTTTGTTAGGGATCACCCTGCCAGTGTATAAGACAGTCCTGTGCACAAGAAATGTAGAAAGGGAAGTGATCACAAAAATGAGAGATAGAAAATATATAGGAGAAAGGAATATATGTGGAAGAAAGGAAATAGATATGTGTGAGAAAGGGAAAAAGAAGAAAGGAAGAAATAAATAAGGGTTTTTAAATTTTCAAAAGGAAGGAGTAAACAGGGGTTTTCAAAGGAAACATTTGATATTTTAATATTTATTCAAGTCACCGGGGGTATTTGCTAAAAAAACAGATGTCCAGGACCAGACTACAGAGATAATGAGTCAATAGATCTGAGAGCAGACTCAGGAATCTAGGTTGGCCTTAGACAACCATTTAAGAAATACTGGAATAGGGTGAGCACAGAATTAGAAAATGACACATGGTGGGGACTGGAGACATGCCAATAACAACTGACAAAGGAGCAACTTCTGCCACAGGATGCTCACCCTAGCTATTTGGAGATCCTCTGAATGATACTAGTGTATGTCTAGACTCAAAATCTCTTTCTGTGTTTTCAGTACCATCCACAGTATGTAAGATAACACTCCGACCAATGATATTCACCTGAGCCATAAAATGACCTCACAGTGAAAGAAATAAGAAACAGGCTTTCTAAAAAGTATTATCAGCATTATTCTTAAATGCAGTAAAACAGCCCACACTAGAAACAGAGCTGATTTTTCTCACATGAGGGATTTAGTGTGTTTAAATTATCACAGGGTGACCTGGCTAAGGGAACATGGCCCACCTCCTGCAGATCACTATGTCCTGGGATGAGGATGCTGGCCTCCTTGCACTGACGAACTCCGAAGAAGTTTCAAAACACCGAGGGGCAACAGGTACACAATCTGGGCACTATGAGAAGTCTGCAGCCCGGTTCATTTTCTTAGGATACAGGCTGAAATCATGGAGTAGGGCTAAAATCAGAAAGAGAAGAGGTAAGTGGTGTCAGGCTGAGTGTCACAATTACAGTTTAGGGGAAGGATCCATACCTTAAAATGACAATAATCAAGGAAAGCCCCAACTGGAATAAGCCTGAAGGCTTATTGTTCACTTACTATGTCTCCTCTGAATTCCAGACCACTGTAGGTTTTAATCTTATAATTATGGGGGAAAAAAAATGATCTTGCTCACTTCAAGACCGTAAATCAACCCTAGGTCTCTCTAGTTGACTTGTCTATGGAGAATGGACTTTGGGTATTCTAAGTGGTTTTGAAAATCTTTTTTTTGTAGGTATGTGATATGTGATTTGTCTTTCCTTGGTTTCTTGGTAGGAAGCAATTGTCGTAAATTTCAAATAACGTGCAGAAATGCACCTTGTGGGAAAGAAGGTGGATTTTTGCCAGTGTATTTGCTTTTGTGGGCATCTCTGTTCAGGTTTATTAGTGATAACAGTTCCTTTCAAGTACAAGTGCGTGGAAAGTGTTAAGGTCTGTAAAATGATTACGAGACAGTAGGCAAGAAATTGAGAAAAAGCCATAGCTCCTGGGAATGAGCCGCTAGAAGATCTAGTAGTGAGTGCTCCCTAGGATTGCTGTCAGGGTACAAGGTGAGGACCGTGGGCAGAGAAGTGGGAGCGGTGCGGGAGAGAGGGCTGGAGGGAGCTAATACATATATACACGCACAAAGCCCATACAGCTTCACTCATGCCAGGTTAAGAAGTGCCTTTTCCAGAAACTCAATAAAGAAATGGTATGCATTCAGGAGCTGTTTCAACCTGTCCACACCCTACCCTGACTTCCCCAGAAAACAGGCAAGCAAGGAGGCAAATGCCATTGCCAAGCCTCCGGTCTCTGGCGTTCAGCTCCCTCAGCTCCCAGAGCACAGCCCCACAGGGCGTCACACGGAGCTGCCTCCAAGAGTGGGCACTGCACCGACCTGAGGTAAAGTTTTGATGTGATTCACTCCAAATCTGTCTGCCACTCGAGAGTGGGGTTTGGCCGCAGAGGCTCCCCGGCAGCACCAGGCAGAGGCTGAGCAGCAGCAGCAGTAACAGCCTGCAGGCTGAGTAAGGAGCCAGCCTCCGCCGCCTCCTCCTCCTGCCGGCGCGGAGTCGGCAGCACAGCCAGTCCCTATCGCTGTCACGCCGCCAGCAGCGCGGCCCCTCCGCCCCCCACCCCACCCCACCCAGCACGGCCCCAACCCTCTCACTGTTATTTGCTTGACTGACCCGAAATGGGCAGGAGGGAGGACCCGGGCGCCTGAGGGAGGGGAGGGCGTTGGCCCGCCCACTCCTTCCCCTCTGGCTCTCTGAGGCAGCTTCTCCTCCTCATTGGTCACACACTTGCGTCCATCACCTCCATGCGGCCCCGGGATTGGCAGAAGGCGCACTTCGGAGCGAGGAGGGCAGAGTGACTCCTCTGGTCTCCGGCGCCTCATCTTTCCCTCCACCCCCGTTTTCAACGTCCACCCACCTCTCCCCAGCCCCCACTCCATTCCCCCTCCCTACTCCAGTTCGCGGCAGTGTCCTTAGAAGACTCATTGGGCCAGGGGCGAAGCCAGCCGCCTATCGAGCCGCGCCGTCATTGGCCGACGCCCACGCCCGTCGGAGCGGCAGGCTTCGCCACTGGGTGGCTTCTCTCCGCTCCCCGCCCCCCCCAAAGCCTCGCCCTCTCAGTCGCCTCCTCCCCTCCCGGCTCTTCCACTGCCCCCTTTCCCCTCCCGTCCCCGCCGCGTCTCCCCTGTCCAGCTGGGCGGGGACTGCTGTACGACTCTGTAAAGTCTGTGAGTCACTGCACAACCTATCAATCCAATTAAATGTCTTGAGCGAGCCGAGCAGGCGGTGCTGCCGCCGCCGCCGCTCGCCCAGCCGCGGCCGCCCCTTCTCGCAGCGCCCCTCTGATCCATGGCTGTCTGTACTTGTTACGGTGTAACCTCCTCCTCCGCCTCCTCCGCCTCCTCCTCAGGAGCCGCTGCAACTTCCCCTCAGCCAGCCTCCTCCTCTGCTTGGGGACTGCAAAGGCATGGGATAGACCTAGAGCCACTTCTCTCTCCCCTCCAGCCCTCGCTCAATCTCCCCCTTTTAAATTAAAGTCTATTCCTCGCTCCTCGTCGTTTTAGGGATTTATTTGTCAGTCTTTTATTTCCTCTGATTTTATTTTCCCTCCCTGGGGCAGGGGGGTCGCAGGGGCCGGTGGGTTTATTTTAGGGAAGGGGCTCTTCCCCCCCCCCCCGTTTCTCCTTGTCCCTTTGCGGCCGTGACTTGATTTTCCTGCCCCTCTCCGCTCCCACCCCTCGAACTCAGCGTCCTGCACTCGAGTGACGCAGCGACACCCTCCGCCCACAGCCCAGACGTCCCCTCCCTCGCTGCCACCCCGACCCGTCTCGGGGCTGGACCCGGTGCCGACTTCACAGAAGGGTGAGTACCGTGTTGGGTTGGCGGAGGGGTGGGGGAGAATCTAGAAAAATGTTGTAGCCGGTCCACTCTGGGGAGGGCAGGGATCACGTTGTGGGCTGGAGGTTCCCGGTCAGGCGTGGATTTGAGGTGGCGACTGCCTCCCCCTCGCTCCCTCTTCCCCCGCCCCTCGACTCCTTATTCACCAGCCTTGCTGTATTTCTAGGTATTGCCAGACTTCCACCATCGGGGCATTATAATGCTTATAAAATGAGCTGTAATGGCATGCTTTCTTAGTGAGTGGTCATAGTCAGCGATGTGATCTGATAGACTGTATGACCTGCAAAAAGTGCAAAACGGCTAATGGGTAGGTTTTCCTCCAAATCAAAGTTAAACTTTTATTCAATAAAGGCAAAGTAAAAGATATTTCTAATTTGAATGTGTGGAGATAGACCAAGAGAAGACAGGTTGCCTTGTGGCATGGCTTACTATTTTTATTTTAAAATAGTTCTTTAGGTTCCCTTTTGAAAAAAAAACGTGAATTCAGTATTAACGTAAAGGTTATGAAGTCTTTGAACCTGTTGGAGGAAAGCAAGGTAAGATGCAAATCCAGCTTGACACTTCATCTTTAGCTCACCTCTATTCTAGCAAGAAATTAAAGCACAGAATTTTTTATTTCTCTGTCACTGGGCACAGTGGGGTGTGCTAAGGACAAAAAGGGCTTTTTTTTTCTTTTGATATCTCTCTTTTGTATACTTGATTGCTCTTGAACAAAATTTTAATTTGGTCTCTTGGTTGTTGGCTGTTCAAAAGTACACATACTTGGCCATATATGCTTTATGAGAATCTTGCCCTGTGCATCTTTAATATTTAATTTGAGATAAAACTAAAAATTATGAGAAATAGTTACTCTGAATCACCTTCTGAGGTCGCTTTTGAGAATTCAGCCTATTTAAAATGGTATTCCTCTTTTTGAATCAAGTTCTGGTCTAGTTGTCCACAAGATTCAAATTAGGCCAAACCAAACATGTTTTGAAATATTAAAGTACAGGAAAGGCCTTTTAGTAGTTCATTCTCTCCTTCTCTTTCAGACTAACCAGAATAAGTTGTTGATAAATTTAATTGTAAAGAATAGACTGTTCCTGTACTGAAATCTGCCAAGTTTCTACAGAAAGATTTCTTTTTAAAGAGGAGAAATGTGTTTATGATCAGCCAAAAGTAGTAAAGTTGACTCAAATGTAAGTGCTGTCATAAGGAAATGCTTATCATAAGCCCCAAAACCTTGCAGAGTGTTTCAGGAAGACTTATATAAAGTCTTTTTGAATTGTTTAATAAATTTCATCATGTGGTCTTTTTCTTGAGTGTAAGACTGAATTATTGAGAGGCCTCAGAGCAGAGGGGAGCCATGCTGCCTGAGTTTGAATCTAGCCACCATCCCTGGACGGCTGACTGACCTTAGGCAGGTTTCAAACCTGGCCTGTGAGGGTTTTCTCCTGTAAACGAGAGGAATGACTTTTCATCTAAGGGTTGCCTTAAGGATAAGTGAGAGGGCACAAGTCACAGAGCACTTGCTGTTAGCTGCCCCATCATCATCATCACCATCATCACCATCATCATCGTCCACTGAGAGGATGTGTGATGTAGTGGTTAAGGGGACCTCCACAACCAGACTGTAGGTTCAAGTGCCAGCATTTCCTCTTGCTATCCTCGTGATCTTGGCCGCGGTAACCTCAGATTCCCCATCTATAAAGCGGGGATAATAGAAAAATTTACTTCACAGGGTTACTGTGAGGTCGGAATGAGTTTGACTAGTATTTGGTACATCTTTTCAAGTTTAATTCTGTTTTGTTCCTGGTATGTCTTGAAACAATGGATGACTATATTTTTTAGAACTATACTTTTGTAAAGATAAAGAATTATTGCTGTCATTGAAATAAGCAGAGTTCTTATCCATATGCATGATGATTTATGGGATTTATACTTTTCAATGAAGTTTATATGAGTTTTTATGAAAGTTAGTTATTGGATGAGTTGAGTTGATTACTCTTTCATTTAAACTTGCATAACCAAATATATATACCACTATTATAACGATACCTATCACATATTTGCTGTTATATGTGATTTTCTCCTCTGCTAAACAGAAAGCTCTTTGAGGGTAAGAATAGTGTTTCATTCATAATTTAATCCCAGGTGCCCAGCAGAGTACCTGGTACATAGATAGGCTTAATGAATGCTGTAGAATGAATTAAACAATGTTATTCTCAATTTGTTTATGAGTAGTTGAATGACATTGTAAGTGATGTTATGGAGCATACTATTATTTGTGGTGTTGAGTTGAATTTTTATGTTCTCAATTACTATTTTTGGAAATAGAGAGGGAATTATAACATGTTTTATTAGGAAAATATTTTTCATTTTGAAGATTGAACTTAAAAATATTCTGAAAAGTACATATTAAATGTCTTCTTTTAATACCTGATGTGGCCATTTTTTTTACTGAGAGACTTTCTGACTCCCAAACTTCCTGTAACTAAGTTGGATGTTATTATAATTAATACAAATTATACAAATTAGATTTTGAATGTCCCAAATGATGATGTGATGTTATTATCGGCTTCAGAATCAATAATAATAAAGAGAATTTATCAAACCAACACTGTGGAAATAAAACGATATCATTTGCTTAAGGACCTAAGCTTTATTTCTCTTTCCATTCAAGAGTGAAATTCTTTCTCTTGAGCAGTCTTAATAAATAATTAGCTTTTCAAATAGGCGTAGTAAATAGTGTAATAGGAATCATAAAGAAGGTATATGTAATTAGCAAATAAAGCACTTTAACTAACTTCACCACACACTTAATAGGCATTACACAATTGGGTAATGTATCTTTTTAAATAAGAAAATTGATCGGGCCTGTGCCACCCGCTTCATTTATAGAATCATTCTGCTTTACTTGTCAATAAAACCAGTTTAATTACTGTGCCTTCTGAAATTATAAAAATGCAAGAAATATCTTTCATGAAAGAGATATCCTCAGTAACAAAATCTGAAAACTAATCTACCCATAAGTGTTACAGAGTTCCATAACATTGTTAAAACTTTTCAGATATGTGAACTATCTAGTACAATGTGGGTAATTTTGTATATATAATCCTTTGTCTAACCAAATCATCAGTTATCCAATTTAGTTGAATATATTGCATTTTCACTGGCTAAAACAATTAACTTTTTAAAAGTCGCCCTTTTTTGTTCATACACTTTTAAAGCAGATAATCTAAAATGAAACTTTAAAAAATTAATTTATAGGCACTTAGAAACTACACTTAAGTGTCTGGTCTGCAAGATGAAAGGTCTGAGTTTTTGCTTAACACATTTCAGCATGACTATTTTTGTAGCTCATATCTCTTTCATTTAACATTTTTCGTTTTGGTGAAGACATTTGAGTATTTATTGATATTTTACAGATGTATATAATGTCTTCAACTTTTAAAAAAGTGAAGTTTCTGATGAAGGATTGTCTGGGGGTTTCCCTGGTGGCGCAGTGGTTGAGAGTCCGCCTGCCGATGCAGGGGACACGGGTTCGTGCCCCGGTCTGGGAAGATCCCACATGGCGCGGAGCGGCTGGGCGCGTGAGCCATGGCCGCTGAGCCTGCGCGTCCGGAGCCTGTGCTCCGCGACGGGAAAGGCCGCAACAGTGAGAGAATGGCGTACCACAAAAAAAAAAGAAAAAAAAGAAAAAATATATATATATATACTCTGTCAGTGATCAAAAGGAGAGGAAAATTATTTTTGTGTTATCTATTGACATAAACTTAGAATTAAAGTCCCTGGAGTTCTAGACTGAACCATGCTACTGATTGGCACGTGACCTTGAGCATTACACTTAACCTCCAGGACTCTCCCTGTTCTTATCCTTTTTTTTTTTCATCGTTATTAGATTATAATTGCTTTACAATGTTGTGTTAGTTTCTGCTGTACAACAAAATGAATCAGCTATATGTAACCTATATCCCCTCCCTCTTAGGCCTCCCCATCCCACCCCTGTGGTCCTCACAAAGCACGGAGCTGATCTCCCTGTGCTATATAGCAGTTTCCCACTAGCTATCTGTTTTACACATGGTAGTGTATATATGTCAATGCTACTCTCTCAATTCGTCCCACCCTCCCCTTCCCCCTACGACCCCGCCGTGTCCGCAAGTCCGTTCTCTATGTCCTGCCCTGCCGCTAGGTTCATCAGTACCATTTTTCTAGATTCCATATATATGTATTAGCATACAGTATTTGTTTTTCTCTTTCTGACTTACTTCACTCTGTATGACAGACTCTAGATACATCCACATCACTACAGATGACTTAATTTCGTTCCTTTTTATGGCTGAGTAGTGTTCTTATCCTTTCAGTGGGAAGAGGGAAGGCATTTACCCTGCCCTCACTCACAGAGGACATTGTAGGGATAAGTTGTAAGTGCTTTTTAAAAGCATTGGAGAAGGACAGGGTGCAAGCAAATACAAAGTAAACATTTGCATTTAGAAATGGACATTTGTTTGTCATTATTAAAAAGTTGTGACTTTAGATCTTTTGTCTGAAGGGCATTTTTCCTTTTAACTTTATATTTGTAGAGACTTCTTACTGGTATGTTCACAAGAAAGTATAAGGTACCTAAAAGAGCCAAGAAACTTTGAAAGGGATTTTAAATGTTAACATTGAGTTTTGGTATATCCTAGATTATAGCAGATGTTGATATTGTAAGAACAAACTTTATGTATCTAGGAGATAATACATTTTATTAACTTAAAGCTTGTAAAACTTTCACGTGTGTTGCAGTAAAAAATGTTTAGATGTATCAGTTTTGTTAGCAGTATATTCAAAGAGAAAAATTAGATTATTTACTTTTAAATTTCAAAAGGATTACTTGGCTAGAGGACCCCTTCTTACACTAAGTTATTTTTGTACCTTGAATACAGTGAAATGTGCACATTTCAGAATATAGTGGCTTGAAGGATTTTATTTACTCCAGCGAATCTTTTATTTAGGAAGGTGAGTGAAGACAGGTATGGAAAGGCTGTATTTTAAGAAACTAGTTTTTTTTTCCTCTTGTCCCTAAAAATGAGTTCTGAGTCTTTAAAAGTCAAAAAGCCCAGAGTTAGCACATTATGTCAGTTTCTTTGAATTCAGCTTTCCCTCTCTGTGGTTATTAACAGAAGAGTTGTCACAACCTTATGATATTATCACTTTTTAAAGTGGAAATGAAATTCTAGTGTACTCAGAGTAAGACCTATTAAAACAAGTGGGACATACAAAGAAATATTTTTTGTTCCAACTAATATTAAGTATCGTGAACAGTGATCCTCAAATGCGAGGTTGCTAAGCAGAAAGCAACTTTTAAAAGTGTATTGTCCTTTTGTCCTTATTGTTCAACATCCAATTGATGAAAACTCAGAACGATCAGATTTCTTTTCTACTTTTTAATGTATAGTCCACACTGATGTTTATAAAGTTTTGTGTGATGTTACGTACAACTCTGTAGTATTGAATGTTTACTTTTAACATATCAAATAAAATGACCAAAACAGTCCACCTTTTATTTAAATTTTATCTGATTTTCACAACCTTCTTCCCTTTGTTCTACCATTGTTGTTCAGTTTTCTTAATATTACCACTTGAATTTGTGTTTCTTTTAATGCGGCATCTTTCTCATTTTGCTCTTCTTTTCACATTGGTCTTTTTCCTTGATTATGACAGGTTTTTTTCTTTGCCCCTCTTTTGCCTTTGCCTCTGTTTAAGGCATGGAATAGGGGTTTTCATCTATTTCAGTCTGCTTTTATGAGACTGAGGCAAAGGCCTTCCATATAGAAAATTTGCTTTGCCTTATTTTGGAAGATGAGCTCTCTGATCATCTTATCTACACAAAACTTAAGGGGCCATTTTGTAAACCTAAAACCAAGTTTTAACTCATGTGAGGTGGTAAAAAGGGACAATAACGATGTGTTTATTATTTACTGCTTTTCTATTAATCTCTTTTTTTGGGGAGTTAACCACAGAATTTTTTCTGTCCACATTACCTTGAAACATCTCAAACATCCAGGCTTTGTGCTGCTCGGTGCCCAGTGCTGGGCAAGCCCTGGCGGCAGTCTGAGCTATGACCGTGGCCACCTGACCACGTGGGGGGCGAGTGGGCCTGAGAACAGCACATTAGACATGAAGAGCAGGTCCTTTGTTTTGTTTTTAACTCCGTAAAGCCAGGCAGAACCTCAGACTCTGTCCACTGTGAGGTTTTCCAGGGTTCGCCATTGTTGAATGACTAATGTTCCTGGTGAAGTAACCATTAGCTTTATTGTCTTCCAGTGGCCTCAGCTCAAATGAAATGTATCCCTTTGAGTTAATTTTGTTTTGATTTTAAGACTTCTTTTCACTGAGAAAATCAAAGGGTATGAAAATGAATATGTATTTTTAAACAAAAAAGATTTACATAAAAATCCTTTGAGTAAAAAGATTTTCTAAGGACCCAAATCCATTAATTTGGAGAGAATGTTTAGTAGTTTCTTTCTTTCTTATTTTTTTAACATCTTTATTGGAGTATAATTGCTTTACAATGGTGTGTTAGTTTCTGCTCTATAACAAAGTGAATCACCTATATGTTTAATAGTTTCTTAAAATACTTGACATTATTCAGACATTGGTAGTAGAAAACCTTTCAATTTGATTAAATGAAATGAATCCCCTTTTTGATTTACAAAACAAACAGTCCATTGTTACTTTTTATTTAAACAATTCAAATATAGGGTTAGATAAACTTCATTTTGGAGTTGATTACATAAGAGACTTTCCAGAAACTGTACTTTGTAAAATCTATGCCTCTTGGAAGAAGCTTGGTCTTTTCTTTTTTCTTTTGTAAACCTATATCCCATTCCTGACTTCATTCATTTATTCATTTCATTCAGCAGATTTATTGAGCACTTACTATGTGCCAGCTACTCTTATGAGGCATATACATTATAGCAGTGAAGAAAAGTAACAAATATTATTGTCCTTGTAGAAATTACATTCTAAACTATTTTGATGTGTTTAGAGCTTGTTATCTACTATTTTGAGTAGTGATAACTAAACACTGTGTAATAATGGTTTGAAAAAAAAGTCAAGATTTCTTCATACGGATTTTATACCTTTTAAGTTGGTACAAAAGTCTAAAACTGAGTCCTGAAACAAAACTGCATTCAAATGGACAATTTTTATTTGAGTTTGAGTTGAAATATTAAAAACCTATAATGTTGCTGATGTTTCCACCAGAAATCATGAAATCATCCTCGTTTATGAACCCTGGGAAACCTTACGTTGGACATGGTCTGAAATTTCTCCTAGCTTTTCTCCTAGCTTTTCTTTACACCTTTGAAGTTGTTTTCTCACTTTGCTTTGTTTTCTTTGTGACAGAGCCTGAAAAACATGTGTAACACTGAAAATTGCACAATGGAAATGTAGTCATCTCAGCTATATGGCACAATTAACAAGAAAATCTTAAGTTTCCTTTGTCTAGTGTACATAAAGAACTAATCTTTTGTTTCTGTGATTGTAAAAACTATGTAATTTCCTAAACAAATAAAACTCTTAGTGTACATTTCCACCTCAAATATTAAAGAAGATATATGTGTTTTTGTGGTACAAATAGCACGAGTATGATATAATATAATGATTTTCATTAATTATTTTATTTTTGTTCATAAATATTTAACACATGTCCCAAGTGCTTGGGGATATCAGAGACTAATAGACATGGCACCTGTCCATAATGGTTTTCACAGTCCAGTTGGGGAGACAAAAGATCCCCACATGAAAATTGTCTCTTGTGCTGGGCAATATGAGATTTAACTTGATGGAAAGTCTGGTGTAGGCCACTACAGTAAAGCAAGGTCAAATGGACTTGCCTTCTGGAAGTCCTGGATGGCCTTCATAGGAATCCATCCTTCCTTTTTTTGTTTTTGTTTTTAATCCTTTTAAGTTTGGGAAAGATTGCCATCTTTTTGCCTTATGCACCTAAGGGTAGAACAGTCCCTTTTCTAGCTACTGCAACTACTCAGCAAGGAAGGAAAGGAAATGGAGTACACACCCTAGCCATTTATTATCAATACATTTGCTAGCTATCCCCGAGGGAAGCAGGGACTCTGAACCGAAAACAGAATACAAATGCCCCAGCTTCCAATGGTTCAACTTCCAATGCTTCAACTTTACCATGGTGTGAAAGTTCTATACATTCAGTTGAAAATGGAGCTGGAATTTTGAGTTTGGATCTTTTTCTGGGCTGACAGTATGCTACACGATCCACTCGTGATGACAGTCACGAGGTAAATAACTAATACACTTACAACTATTCTGTACCCGTACAACCATTCTGTTTTTCACTTTCAGTACAGTATTCAATAAATTACATGAGATATTCAATACTTTAGTATAAAATAGGCTTTGTGTTAGATGATTTTGCCTGATTGTAGGCTAATGGAAGTGTTCTGAGTGTATTTAAGGTAGGCTAGGCAAAGCTGTGATGTTTGGTAGGTTAGGTGTATTAAATGCATTTTCAACTTAACAGTATTTTCAGTTTACATGGGTTTATCAGGATGTAACCCTGTTGTAAGTTGAGGAAGATCTGTATGGGCACACAATGGATATGGTTTGGGTTCTTGAGGACAAAAATTTTTCCAGAGCTTTGGGAAGGCTGGTACATCAATGAGGGCCCTGTACACGAGGGGAGTTCCCTGAAAAATGGAAGAAACACTGAAAGGGGAGGAAAGAAGTGGAGATGGAGACTTTTGATAGCTACTGAAGACACACTCTTTTTCCCTCAGTTTTGCCTGGAGCAGTCCTGCCTGGGAGATGGGCATACCCTGGGTCTAATATGCCAAACTTAGGAAGTCTATATATTGCTGTAATATGTAGGTATGATCTTTCTAAATTGTTTTGCTTTTCAGTTAGCCGAGATTCCTGATATGTGTGTGTTTAAATTCTAAAATATAATCCCATGTGACTATGGCTTTTGTTTTCATTTTCCTGCACATTTAAAAATATTAAGAATTTCTTTGTTTTTTGAGTATATTTGTTTATTTGGACCTAAATCTAAGGTAGAAAAACACAATATATGCTTGCCTGTTAGATTTAAATTAGGGGGAAAATTCTAAAGCCTTAATGTTTATTTTAGCCATGGATGAAAGTATTTGGACACTTGTATGGAGACTTTTTTTTTTTAATTGTTTCTTTTCTGAGAAACTGTATCTGTGCTAGAACCATCACACATCTATTTGATTTAAAGGCCACCTGGGATAGTTATGTTCATTATCTTGACTGCTGATGATTTCAAGGGTATATAGATATGTCATGACTTACCAAATTATACATTTTAAATATATGCATTTATTGGATATCAGTGAAACTTTAAGAAAAAGCCACCTAGGTTGTAAGGTATATTTTTCAAGACAAAATCTCTATTGTAAGATTATATTTTTAAAGTTTGTCATTTATTTTTTATTTCTTTTTAAATTTTATCTACTGTTTATTTACCTCTATCCCATACCCCAGTCACATATGTTTTAAGAAAGACAAATGGAACCGCAGAGACTCACGTGCCAGCTGAAATTTTGATATAGGACCTTAGAGAGCTTTCTACTGTATGTAATGCTCACTAGAGTATTTTTAAGTAATTTGCACAAATTTGAATTTGGAGAATTGGAGTTGTGTATTTTTCAAGGAATTCTTCTTTCCTTATAGTTTAACAGATTGTGACTCATCTTTGGCGTGGAATAAAGAGCATGATTTTAGTAGGACTTTTTTTTTTTAAAGAGATTAAATGGCTTAATGCTTCTCCTTAAATATTGTTCCTTTTTTTAATTGCTTTTTTTTTTTTTTTGCGGTTCGCGGGCCTCTCACTGCTGTGGCCTCTCCCATTGCGGAGCACAGGCTCCGGACGCACAGGCTCAGCGGCCATGACTCATGGGCCCAGCCGCTCCGCGGCATGTGGGATCTTCCCGGACTGGGGCACGAACCCGTGTCCCCTGCATCGTCAGGCAGACTCTCAACCACTGCGCCACCAGGGAAGCCTTAAATTGCATTTTTATAAATTAAATTTTGGCATGTTGGACCATAGAGTCTATGGATAGATTTGTTTAGGGAATAACCGAGTCTGCTCCGTTCTTCTTGCCCTCGTGGTCTTGAGCACAGCACAGAAGGCTTCATTATCGATCTGTTAGAGTCCTGGTCTAATTTTAATTGAGTATTCCTTATGTTACCCAATGTGTTTCAGAGAAATTTCTTCATTGTTGGAATTAATGCTTAACTTTAAAACGGCAATTTTGTGTGTGTGTGTGTGTGTGGCTGCGCTACATAGCATTCCCCGACCAGGGATCAAACCCCCACCCCCTGCAGTGGAAGCGTGGAGTCTTAACCACTGGACTGCAGGGAAGTCCCTAAAACGGCAATTTTTTATGAATAAAAAACATTCCAGAAAAAAAATTTGAGTTGTGTTTTTGGGATTGGGACTGTCCGGGTATAAATGAGTTGTGCCTTGCAAGCTCAGGCTCCTTCTACCATACAAGAGGGCCACATTACAATCACCCATCCCCAGGCCACAACCCAGGGTGAGGCCCTGGTTTCAATATTTTTGGAAGTCCTCAACTTATTCCAGTGTAGAGCCACACTGTGCTCTGCAGTGCTGTATCTCACACCATATTCCCCCACACCCAAACTTTCTGTTGTAAAACTTTTCAACTATGTAGAAACCTTGAAAGAATAATTCAGCAAAGACCCATATTTCCTCCACCTAGATTCAGTAATTATTAACCTTTTGCTTTATTTTGCTTTATGACTCTCTGTCTCCCTTTCTTTATATGTATAATTTTTTGTACCATGTGAAAGTAAGTTTTAGATATCATGACTCTTTACCATTAAATATTTCAATATGCATCTCCTAAGAATAAGGACATCTTCCTACATAACCACAGTACCATTATCACACCTATGAAAATTCATAATAACTTGGAATGCTTTTCAAGAGCTCAATTCCATTTATTAAAGATGTATGAATTCACATTCTGCTAAAAGTTAAATGCATATGAAGTGAGAAGTTCTGCAGAATATGAAATTCTGGGTATTTTTGCTAAAGATATGTTTCTTATCTGTGTTTGCAAGTAAGGCCAATACTTCAAACATTTTTGTAAGGTAAATGCCTTTTCTTATGTATGGCGAGGTAAGATCCTTTCTAGATCTAACGTCGCATGATCATATCATGAGAAAAAAAAAATTTATCGAAGTTCATGCCACAGTGTGGTTTAATGGAAAAAGCCCTATTTTGAGCCAGAATGATGTTGGTTCAAATCTTGCTCTGCCACTTACTGCAGGTGACCTTGGAGAAGTTGAATTCATGTATCAGTATGCTTTTAGAAACCACCCTCAAGCTTGCTGGAATCATGAGGAAATTTATTATTTCACAACAAATCCAGAGCCACGGCGGGCTCCAGGGTTGGTCAGTTCTGTAGCTCAGGTTCTTAGCATCTTTTGGCTTTCAGCTGGGTTCCTTGCTGGCTCCCACGTCTGTTTTGGCTCCTTCCTCAAGCTGGTTCACATGCTGATGTTATGGCATTCAGAGGAAGTCAGAAACCTCCACAGGTGTGGACTGTCAGTCTTTCTGTCTGATTGGGCATCTCTGCCCACATCTGGACCAGAGGGCTGGGGTTCTTTTAGGGAGAGGAAGGAAGGAATGGATGTCGGGTATACCACTAACAGTGTTCATTACCCCTCTCTAAGTCTCCGTTTTCCTCGCTATAGAATAGGAACAGTGATAATCTACCTCTATGATTATTAATGGTATACAACAGGTAAAGCAATAGTACACAGCTGATTTTAATAAATGCTAATTCCTGTTTTTTTCTTCTCTCCTTTTCATCTTATGGAAAATTCTCTCTTCCTTTGATACTGCTACACTCCATTCTAGTAAGTATATGTAAGTGATTCTCTCAACTGGTCTTTTACCTGTCCTCTAACCTCAGTATCTAGGGCATAGCATTTTTTTTTAATAAATTTATTTATTTTATTTATTTATTTTTGGCTGCACCAGGTCCTCACCGCTGTGCGTGGGCCCTCTCCAGCCGCAGCGAGCAGGGGCCGTTGCTCGCCGTGGCACGCGGGCCTCTCACTGTGGTGGCCTTTCCCACTGCAGAGCATGGGCTCCAGGCGCATGGTCCTCAGCAGTTGTGGTGCGCAGACCCAGCAGTCGTGGCGCGCGGACTCAGTAGTTGTGGCACACGGGCCCAGCGGCTCTGCGGCATGTGGGATCGTCCCAGACCAGGGTTCAAACCCATGTCCCCTGTATTGGCAGGCGGACTCTGAACCACTGCGCCACCAGGGAAGCTCTAGGGCATAGCATTTTATGTGAATTTTGCACTTTGGTCAGGTACCCTCCATTAATCTATCTTGGCCCTTCTTATTTTTTCTTATATGTTTCAACTTTATATTATTCCAAAGCCAAGGAAGGGAAACTGTCAACAGTGTGCACATATTCATCAAGAGACAGATCAGATGGGAACAAAAATCTCTTTAATTTCACTATTCGTAAAAACAACAGAGTTGAAATAGATTTTTTCCCTTTATTTAAAAGAAATGCACCATGACCTGTGGAAAAGTCAGCAAAATAAAGCACTATATTTGAAACACAGTACTTTATTTGTCCGGGATAGACCGGGTCTTTGATATTTTGGGAATATCTAGTCTTGTCATGGTAGGTTAGCCAGGCCTATCATGGCAGTTTAGCCACTCTGGTTTCTCTAGAGCGTACTTTCTAAATAGAATTGTGTCTGATTTACAAGTCAGTCTTTTCTGGATTGTTTGATCTTGAGCCCTCTCTCACCCACTGTGAGAAAGTAGTCTTTTAAAGACGCGTTTTCCAGTATGTGTGCACACTGGTGAGTTTTTGTTCACGCATGCCCTTCTCAAAATATGTAGAGAAGGATTGTCATATTTTCCCCCTGTGGAATTTCTAAAGCACTCCTGAATCACCTGTGAAGCCTGCAACATTGTCACAACCCAATCACGTGGGAAGATCTTCACCTTTTTAAAAAATTTTCTTCCTAAATGATGGGATCACTCTTGAAGGAGAGCTGCTGATTCTTCTTGACCCCTCAAGTAGACTATTTGATTCCTGTCAGCCTCCATGGAAAGAACAGAAGAAGGGTGAAAGTCTTGTGTCTCTCTTGACTTGGAAGATGCTAAGTCTTGGCTTGTCCCTAAATTTTCAGTTACAGTTTTTTTACTTTGTCTTTCATTTTCAGGCTTAGTGTTGATGAGGTACCTATTGCTCTAGTAAGCTCTGTGAATACTGAAAATACTCAGATTTTGAATGGTTCCATCCATAATTCAAAGCTTCTGCTGGCATGAATTGTTTTGAGCCAGAGGAATATTTTTTAAAAGAACTATTTAAGGGCTTCCCTGGTGGTGCAGTGGTTAAGAATCCGCCTGCCAATGCAGAAGACATGGGTTCGAGCCCTGGTCTGTGAAGATCCCACATGCTGCGGAGCAGCTAAGCCCATGCGCCACAACTAATGAACCCACATGCTGCAACTACTGAAGCCCGTGCACCTAGAGCCCGTGCTCCGCAACAAGAGAAGCCTGTGCATCGCAACGAAGAGTAGCCCCTGCTCGCCACAACTAGAGAAAGTCTGCATGCGGCAATGAAGACCCAACACAGCCAAAAATAAAATAAATTTTTTAAAATAAGAATTATTTATGTATGTTTTGATGTTTTTTATACATCTCAAATGAAAGTTCTGTAAACTTTAAATTACGAAGCAGCACAATGAAAGCAGAATTCTGAAATAAATTGTATTTTATTAAAGAAGCCAGAGAAGGGCACTGTGACTATAATCTTAGTTAAAAGTGCTAGAGTTTGGGGGAAAAAAGTTAGAACTTTGTATTGCATTTCCTCAAAGTGCTGTTGGTTACTTTTAAAAAGGGTGACATAAGACTGTAACTTGTGAAGCTTGGTTTTGTTTGGGCAAATTTTTAATTTTAGTACCTTGCAGAAAAGTTTAGTGGACAAGATTCCCTTTGCTGTGTAACAAATGCTTTTACTATTTAGCTAAGGTTTACTACCAGTGGCTCAGAGGCTGAAAGGAAAAGTGAAATGACTGTTGTTTCCCATCTAATACTAGATTTTATTTTTATTTCCACTACCCAGTGTTAAAAAAGGAAATGAAAAGAAAGCAAAGATCAAGATCCAAAAGCTCAAACTAAAATGTAATTTCCGGGGTTTCCCTGGTGGTGCAGTGGTTGAGAGTCTGCCTGCCGTTGCAGGGGACATGGGTTCGTGCCCTGGTCCGGGAAGATCCCACATGCCACGGAGCAGCTAGGCCCGTGAGCCATGGCCGCTGAGCCTGCGCGTCCGGAGCCTGTGCTCCGCAACGGGAGAGGCCACAGCAGTGAGAGGCCCGTGTACCGCAAAAAAATAAATAAATAAATAAATAAAAATTAATTTCCTAACTAGAATAAGGCTGGTTTTGCCATGATGTGAAAAGTCATCCGTAGGGAACGTTTGTTAATAGCTAAACAGTTGGCCATACTGATTGCTGGGATTAGTAGTTCGATTGGGATGTACTCCTGTCTTCAGATACTCAATCAGGCAGGTAAAAACCAATCAAGGCTAAGCAGTTGGGACTGACTCAACTTCTTTTTTGCCTCCCTACAGAGAAATGTTTCAACTATGCTTCTTGCCCCTACTTTTTCGTCTCCCTGAGAGAATGGAACAAAAGTCCAAGTGACAGTGGGTTGGAGAGCAGTGCATTATCTGCCTCTTATTACCCAGGACTTATATACTCTAATGATAGAATAATTGCTAGAGCTTTGTTTATCTTTCTTGATTCTATCATTTCTGTGTTGCCTTGGGAGCTTCTCATGGGCGGGGTCTAAAGTTGTGTGGAATGGATTCTAAGGACAAACTGCTTTTGTCCCAGGGCATTTATTGTCTTCATTTTCCGTAAGAAGTTCTTATTTTGGCTGAAAAATTGCAGCATGACCAACAAAAAATTGTTGACCAGCTAAGAAAAGTATATTTACAGTAGCTTTGAAAAAACTATTTGCAAAAGAGATTATACTTAAAGATTATTATTTCTGAAAGACCCATATACCATGGAGAAATTTTCTGGCCATGAATCTATTTTGCTGTATTAACCATTCGTGCCATTCAGTCTGTGCATCTTTAATTATATGCTATATATTTGAGCATGAGGCATTTGGGGACACTTACTGGTCAACTTTGAGTTTTGAGAAATTTTTTTTTTAAGTTGCAGGCAGGCAGACAAAAACAAACGATAGTTTGAGGATATTAATGGAATTGTATTATGGTTGAAATTTTTGATTGTTAGAAAATTTGTCTGTAATTAGCCATAAATTTAGTTTTATTGTGGACCAAGTCATGGACTCTGCTGGAGATGCAGAGTCCTAACTTAGTGTGAAAACGTTCTGGTACAGGGACCCTCCTGTCTTCTCAGCACTGTTGTCATGTTCCACTTCAACCCATTTCACATGTTGTGGCTAATGTAGTGACTGCTGAGTGGTACGTGCACTAGATCAACAGGGGTCATAAGTTTTTGGTTTTGCTTTTTGCAGTACTTATGCATCATAAGAACAACATGGTGAAAACTGAAGCATTTTCTATTTGGGTTAATTTAGGATCACCAATAGAGATATAAAGCATTTAACCTTTTTTTTTTTTTTTTCTGTTTTGCTCTCACCTGATTACTGGATGGGGAGATGGGCAAAGAATCGATGTTGAGGGGAGGTGATGGAAGAGAGGTGCTTGTTGCTACCACTTTTTGTCCATCTGTGTAATCTACTAATCATTTCATATGGTCTCTGGCAACTGTTCTGGTGACAAGTTTTACTTCTTTTGGAGAAACTGTGATTTTTATTTTTGAATAAGAATAAGAAAATGGGTTTTTAGGGCTTCCCTGGTGTTGCAGTGGTTAAGAATCCACCTGCCAATGCAGGGGACATGGGTTCGAGCCCTGGTCCAGGAAGATCCCACATGCTGTGGAGCAACTAAGCTCATGCACCACAACTACTGAGCCTGTGCTCTAGGGTCCGTGAGCCACAACTACTGAGCCCGCGTGCCACAGCTACTGAAGCCCGCGCACCTAGAGCCTGTGCTCCGCAACAAGAGAAGTCACCACAATGCGAAGCCCGCGCACTGCAACGAAGAGTAGCCCCCGCTCGCCGCAGCTAGAGAAAGCCCGCGCACAGCAATGAAGACCCAATGCAGCCAAAAATAAATAAATAAAAAATTAATTAAAAAAAAGAAAATGGGTTTTTAAAAACAGATTTCCTATTTCCTAAAATACAGTGGGAAAGGACTGCTGTGAGGCTGAGAAATCTGGAGGCCAGGAGACAAACAGTGGGTGCTCAAAAAATGCAGCTCCACGCCCTTGGGGAAAAAATAAAATAAATGTGGAAGCCTTTTCTTTTGTTCTTCTGCTTCATCTTATATTTGTATGCTTATAAACGTTATTGGTGTGAGAATTCCTCTTTTGAAAGCTTTCAAGTTGTTTTTCGGTCCAAGTTGTTGGCATTCTACCTCGCAGTATCCCTACTTATTATTTGAGGAATACAAAAGGAGATGCACTTTAGACTACTTATCCTTTAACTTTTGAATACTGGATGCAGGTATTAGTGCAAATTCAGTATGCCATTATGCGATGAGGAAAAAAAAAAAGACATGTTTATGACTAGGAAACAGTTCTTGGCAAAGAGAAGTTTTGTCCTGTTCAATCAGTTACTGAAATGGAGTTGAGTTTTCTTTTATGTATGTCTTTTTTTTTTTTTGCGGTACGTGTGCCTCTCACTATTGTGGCCTCTCCCATTGCGGAGCACAGGCTCCGGACGCGCAGGCTCAGCGGCCATGGCTCACGGGCCCAGCCGCTCCGCGGCATGTGGGATCTTCCCGGACCGGGGCACGAACCCGTGTCCCCTGCATCGGCAGGCGGACTCCCCACCACTGCGCCACCAGGGAAGCCCTATTATGTATGTCTTTGAAGTTGAAATGATTCAGTAGTCATCTGTGAGCACTAGAGTAGTGAGTTCTTGGGAACGTTTGTACTCCCAAGGAGGCAGTTTGTGAAGCAAATGTATAGTGAGTAAGTATATTGTGACTTTTCTGACAAGCGTGCTATAGAGCAGATGATGTTTTGGTATACTGGAGCACAGCAGTTAAGCCACGAGGTGTCAAGTGGAAACTCAGGCACTTGGTCAATCCAGTTATCAGTTTCTACTCTTCATATGCTCTCATTTTCTTCGTGTGTATTTGTAATTGCTTTAAAGTGATCCTGCCAATTTGACAACCAGAAAGGGTAACAGAAATAAAGTCCGAATAGTTGATTTTAGAATTTTAAGTAAGTTGTATTAGGGGAACATATTAAGTGTGAGGATAACCATCAATTTGATTTTTCTTACTGTTCCTCTTGCTTATCTCCTTGACTGACAAGTTGACTGCTTCACTTTATGTAAAGTTTTATTTCTTTTAAATGAAAAATGAAAGTTCATGAACTTTGTGCTGACTCAGGATGTGTGATGCTGTGTTTTAATCACTGCTCTGTTCAGTCAGTAAAATTCCTATACTTTTAAAACATCCCTGACTGTCAGGTTAGCACTGCTACTACGTGCCGCCATTTTGTTATCATTGTTTTGCATCATCATTGACTTGTGTGATCAGGTGTCTTTCACCACATGAAGGGATGAAACTGGCAACAGTCATTTTATAATGGTGTATGTTAATGTATAATGTTTAATCTACTCCACATCTTTCTGCAAGGTTTTCTGGCATCCTTTTTTAGCATTCATGTTAAAGGAGGCACCCAGGATGGCCCTTCAGGTTTTTTGATGTGTTTAAGAATATGCGGTCAATGTTACTTGCTGGAAGCAGCCCTGGAAAAGTTGAACTGGTGCCATATATTTCTTGCTACTGTTATGTCTAACTATAAAATGAAGGAAGTGCTAATAACACTTCCTACTTGTTTAGCACGTTTTCCTCCCCAGCTCTCCAAGGAGTTGGCCAATATCAGGCAAGATTCCCAGCCCATGTTTCTATTATTTTATAATTCTTGTAACAATGTTGCATAAGGCTTCCACTCGGTATCTTTTTTCTTAAAAAAGATTTCTTAAAATCTTTTTTCCTAAAATTTGGAAAGTAATACTTGCTAGTATCATCCCCGTTTCTCAGATACTAAGAACAAGGCATATCTTGGCTAAGTATTTGACCTAGGATTATACTATAATCAGCCGCAGTGCCAAAAACAGAATGCGGGATTCTTCCTCGACTTCATTTTATTACCGAGCAATAGTTTCTCTCCTTTACAGATACATATACTTACAACAGGACCAAAGAAAATACATTTCCAGTTTCCAAAAATATTTCCCACATCTCTTCTTCAGTGTTCCAGTGTTAGGATTTATACTAGATTTATTGTCTGAAGTAAAGTTTCAGTGCCGGTTATAAACACGATCTGTTCCCATATTATTCCTGATTTGACTACTATCCCAGAAGGTGATGGATAGCTGAAGAAAGAGTATAAGGAATGTATCCCCTATTTTCTTTTTGCCCTTCTAAATTTGGTTTAATATAAGGTTGCTTTCTACCAGGAAATTTCATGAATGGGCATATGTTAATAAGCCAGAGTTTTTTTTCTTTTATAGTAATAAACTTAACAAAATATCTCCCCAAAGTGGATTCAGTTAGAGTGTGTTAAACTTGAGCGAGTACTTCCTGAACTTACAGGGGGAAGCAACGCCAGCCACTCTGAAAATGAAGTTGTTCCTATAAAACTTAGTTACTGCAGTCTGAATATATTTTGTGCTTTGATGTAGATCTTCAAAATTCCTTTTGTTAGTGAATGTATAACTTGAGGAGGAGTCTGTAAAAACTAGAAGAATTGATCGTTCTGCTTTAAAAATACTTAAAAAAAACTGAGGATAAAGTTTCTGAGAGTGGCAGGTTTTTGTTTTTTTTTTTCCTTCAGAGTAACAGAAGTGAAAGCTGCATTTTGGTCAATTTTGCTCAGCCTTCTTAGTGACAACTCCAGGCGCAAAGCGTGTGCTGGTGTGCACACACAAAGCAGTCTTCTTGTTTTGGTGCCCCGCACGTGAACCACTGCATGTCCACACATGCCTCACATAAAGAGTCCATTCTTGCTCACGCGCAGCCAAGGAGGCTGGCCGCTGCAGTCTTCTGCTCAGGGGAAATTGGCAGCCTTTCTTCTCCTGTAAACAACAGCCTGACGTCACCCCCTGCAGCAGTGATAGTGGACCCACTTTAGAGATTCTCAACTGGCATATCTGCTGAAGGCCTGTCACTGGCTTTGATCATCTTCACTCACACTTGAATAAATGCAGTACAGAGAAATTCGTTAATGTCAGGAATACTGGTGTAGCCCTTTAAAATGGTTTGTGAAGTACTTGACCTTGAATTTTCACATATAATCCTAATGGGAAACCTGTGTGACGAGCAGGAGAATTGTAGTTATTTCTATTTTAGAAATAAGGTAACTCAAGTCCAGAGAATTAAAAAGTTAGCCAGTGGTGGAATGACTGAAATTCAGGCCTTCTAAACACTGTTTTGTCTCTTTTTACTATGTTAAATAACTTCTTTAGTAATTGTTAATTGTTCTGTTACTTCCTCTCTGAACTAAAATGTGTGGGATGATGATTTATGAGTTTTTTCCCAGTCAAGACATCTGTGCGTTAAAATCAGATACAGTCTTGTTGCATTCGGAAACTCCCAGACAATACATTAACCCACTTCCTTGCCTCAGAGAGAGCCTTTTGAAAAATCTAGCATAAGTCTATACTCACCAGCCTAATTGGAAAGATTTATTAACAAGATGATCCTGTCCTTCATTTGGCCTCTGAAAGCTACATAAAATCGAGAGGGTGGAAGATCGTAATTCTTTTGTGTTGTTAACAGGAAGAGACAAAGCTAACATGAAGGGGCTGTTCTATTAGTTAGAAATCAGAATTTTATTGGGAAGGAGGGGAGAGTTGAGCTACTGGTTAAAATATAACTTATTTGTTGTATAAATAGTTGTCTTTCTCACATACCCACTTCTAGTTTATTTTCAGGCAGTTACAATGACCTTTCATGATTTATAGTTGTGTATGTGGTTTGGGAATACTTCAGGTTGTAGATAACTCTTGGTTTTCTCTTTTTGACTCTGAGTCGGTTTTTCAATGTGACGTTGAAGAATAGGTAGGAGGGTGTTTAGGTGTGTGTGGACTACGCACCGTAAATTAGTCGGACCTTAACTTCTCTGCTGAATGCCGCAACTTGAGCCAGCTCCCCTGATTTTGAAGTGTATGTTTAGAGAATGCAAATTAATGTTGATTTTAGCTTACCCCTGACAGAAAATGTGTTTAAAGCCTATGTATTAAAAAGGCAAATATAATTTAAAAAAAGAAACTGCTTTCTAAAACTGCACTTTGGTATACAGTAGGCACTCAAAAAGGAATTTTAAATGAAACTGTGATAATCAGAAATTAACTATGTTAACAACCTCAATAAGCTAGCATCTATTATAGTAGTTGACTAAAGATATACCTAAGGAAAAAAAGTGTGTTTGGGGTGGAAGAAACATGTTTTATTGCATAACTTAAAATGAACCAAAAGAGCTGTTTATTTTGCTTTTTATTTCACTGAATGGAAAAAAGTAGCTTTGCCTTTAAAAGACAGTACTGCTGGTTTTAAAAATTATAGCAGGTTGAAGGAATAGAAGGGTAGTACATCAAATCTACTTTAACAAAGAAGACAAGTCACTACCTTCTCACCATCTTTTGCTTCTGTCTATGGCAAAGAATAAGGAGCAAGTAATAGCTGCCAGTCAGAGCCCGTCATTTCTGTTGGGCAGCGAAGTCTTAAAGTCTGGGTATGCTGGGGGAGTGGAGTGGCCAGTGCAGTGAGCCGCCCCAGCAGTGGGGGCAGTGCCACCGGTGCAGTGTGCGTACCAGTGCGGGGCTTCCCCAGCGCTGCCCTTGGGGGAAGCCCATGCCCACTTGTTACAGGAAAGGCTGCAGGGGGTCTGCCCAACCCAGCTTTAAGTTAATAAACTGATGCTTAAAGTGTCCCAGTCTGTCAAGTAACAGCGTGGAGTTTCTCATCACTGCAAGCGGCTGTTTGTAATTGTAAGCACATAGTAGTAAGGGCAGAGGACAGATGTTAGATAAGTGAAGTCAGTGGGAGAGCAGTGGGAGAGCCAAGCTGGCCTTAGCTTTTAACTTTTAAGTAATTATCTTGCTATGTGTTCCACAGTGAGTAACATATGAGCAGAAAACAAGGTGGGATTTGAATTTTAGCCCTCCATAAAAGCATTAGCTTTTTATTTTAGCATTTCAGAGTTGGAAAATACCATTTTGGCAGATTTGGTACGAATGATGATACCACCTGGATTTGTATGGTGCCTTACAGTTCATAATCACTCTCATGAGCATTATTTTATTTAACACTTGCAGCCGTAACCACCTTGTGAGGTACTGCCCTTCGCCTTTATAAATGAGAAAACAGCGTTCTGAGAGGTTATGGCTGGTCAAAGGGCACCCAGCTAGCAGGCAGTACTAGGGCTTCGACTGGAATCCCTGTCCTTTGACTCCAGTGTTCCTGTCACCGAGCTGGGAACAAGCACCTTGATAACACCCAGCTTCATGGTCTTCCCACCTCTTGCTCTCGCATCTGCGCAGAAAACCACAGGCAGCAAATCGAGCTTAGTGACCGGTTCCTGTTGCTCACAGTAAACTGTATCGTCAAAGGGTAGCTTCTTGATTGACTTTGAAGTTAATAATCCAATAAAAAGGAAGACTTGTTATTTCTAATGCAGGATTAGAAGAGTAGTGCACAATGAACCATAGGGACCATTTGGTTTTAATACACATTGTTTTACCCAGAGTAAAGCCCCCCTTCATAAGGAAAGTGAAACTCCAGTTAATTGCAGAGGACTAGAGCCCATTTCCCCAGCCTCAGACCAGGTGGCGTTTTCTTTTAAAAAGGACACCTCCTTAAACAGAGGCTAGAGTCCTCATCCCTGGAGCTAATTTGACTTGAGCTTCCAGCAGAAGCATTTACCCTTTGCGAAGCCTTGTGCTGGAACCAGGCTTGTGGGAGTTTAGGATCTAGTGGGGGAGACTTACTCCAGGGTGAAATGCCCCAGTGCTAAGCGTTCAGTCATTTAAGAGACTAAGAAGGTCACGGATAGATTCATGGATAACTCACATTTGGTCTCAGTCTTCTGGAAAACATTTATGAAGAAGCCCTTTCTTATATGACCTTCTATTTGTAAGAAAAATGACAACTGTGGCCACTTAGGAGTGTTTCAGAGTAATGAACGCTGCCTATCCCTAAGAAGCTGAAGTGTGAAGATTAAAAGCAGATCAGATTGTGATTGTTAGCCCTGGATTTCTCTTTAGGCATTGTCCTAGAAGTTTTGACTGAGAAAATCATATATTATTTGTGCCTTGTTATAAAAGCTCTGCTAATACCTTTTAACTCCTTGGCATACATTTTCAAAGAACTGATGGCGAGCGAGAGCTTGGAGAGCCTTTTTGAACCCCCTGGTAATTTGGGCAGTCTCCAAGTCAGGCTGAGTTGATAGGGGATGCAGAACTGATCAGAATAATTACAAGTTCCATTATGTAAAACTTTGCCAACAAAAATGCTCAGGGAATGCCTTTATAGGACCTAACTTGCACCAGAATTAAACTTGTCTTTCTCGGTAGTTACTTCCAAAGCTGAACAAACTTCATTGAGTAAACGGGTCAGTTTGTGCAGTATTCTTCTTGCATGACGTGTTCAGGTATACACAAAGGCAGTTGGAGTATAAATTTCAAGGCCAAACTAGCTTCCAGTAAAGCAGATATATGAAGAAGCTATATTATATTATATTCTTAGAGGAAGAGAAAATTCTCTTTAAGAGCTGCGTTCAATTTCCCAGTCTCTTGGATTGGATCGTGCTCACCTCTGTCAGCTCCAGGTTTGGCTCTCACGTTCCTGCCTCTAGGTTCTTCAATCACACTCAGCAGTACTTGCTTATAATCGGGTGGTCCTGTCCTCACTCCGTTCTCCAGGGCCTAAGAAGTGGATAGAATGATTTGGGGTTAGCTTTAAAAAAATAACCAGATACCTCATTGATTACAGTCTGTGTAGTACCTTTCTACCATAATGTGTCTCACTGGCTTCAAATCAGGCCAAAGACAGATGTAAAATACTGTAAATGGTACATATGTAAACTTTGCTGAAGAGGCTGTGAGCGTCCTACATTCACTTACCATGTTTGCCCAAAAGTGTCCCTCATTTCATTTTGGTAGTGAAGACCAAAGCTGAATTTCATTAACAATCTATGAATATTTATAGCTTTTTGTGGGTTTTGCCAGTTTTCCCTCTTAGGTGATAAATGGTGGTGGTGAAGGGGAGTTCCATAAATTTTAGGGCAAGAACCCAACTCATTATTCATTCAATTCATTATTTAAATTTTCAGTTCATCACTTCAGCCCCCAAGACTTTAGGAGAAAAACAGGCATTGCCTGTGTATTTGTTTGACAGAAAGTGTCAGAAACCTATCAAACTAACTTAGAAAATGGAGACTTACTGACTTATAGAATTTGAGAAAGGCCTGGGCCACCAGACTGTGGGAGGAGCAGTACCGCAGTCGGCTTGAACGCGGCCAGGACTCTCTCCGTCTTTCATCTCTGTCTCTTTCTGCATTTTTGTTTCATTCCTTCTCATGGCTGGCAACATGGCCACCAACAGTTTTTATTATAGCTTCTGTCACTGAAAAGTTCTCTGAATGCCAAGTTAAGAAAAAATCATAGGCAAGAAACTCAGATCATTGTGTGTCATGTGTCCATCCCTGGGTCATTCAGCAGGGTTAGGGAGGTGGGGGTCATGTAGAAACATGGTGACACGTGTGTGTTTACCCATAGGACTAAAAGTGGGTAGGTGGGTATTGCCCAGGGTAAGACATGCTTGTTGGGAAGAAAATTCCCCAGCATGTGTGCTCACTATAACATGTCAGACCAGTGCCTTTCAAATGTTTTGACAGAAAACCATAGTAAAAAATACGTTTTACATTTAAGCACACACACACACGCGCGCACACACACACACACACTTAATTGATAAAAAAATTGTGAAACAGTATTTACCCTCACTATGTACAAGGCATTCTGATACTTTCTATTACATTCTATTGTAGTTCATTTTTAAGAAATATTGATTATAATTTACCTAACTGATTTCATGACATTAAGATCTGTAGTTTGAAAAATACTATGCTAGATGTTAAAAGTAGCAGATAGATAATTTCACATGCAAACAGATACTTGCTAGTGGATATTTATTCAGTCTTGTTGAATAATTTATGTTCTAGAGAGATGCTGGGGTCTCATAGGGTGACAAATATGTGACATGAATGCCTTTTCCAGTTTCCATGGTGGATGATATGGTTGTGCTTTTCCTACCGAGGAATATTCTGGAGGCTTTCCCAGCCCTTTGTAAAGTATAGTAAGCAAGACGAGTGCCATATGCAATCAGCTGCACTCCACTCTGTTATGGACTTACCTCTTGCTGAGAAATACTGAAATCCTTTGGACCTAGAAAATTTCCCAAAGTGCTTTCACTTCTCTCTTAAAACAAAACATCAGCACCACTTTCTTGAAAACTTTGTTGTGGCAGCATGAAGGGCAGCTTTCCTGATCATTGTAATACTGTAAAAGGGTGGATGAAATCTTTGCTTATCCAAGAGTCAGCGGAAAAACTAAGACCTCTTGTTTTTTATTTTCTACTGAAACATTTGAATCCCCAGCCTTCTACTTTTTAAGTTGAATTGAGAAATTCAGATGGAAACTTAACAGCAGTAGAACAGAGTGACTCCTGAACGAAACATACGAAAATGCAGAGAAGAGTAGTAGAGTTCCTTCTTGCAAAAGCCCATGGAGATCCTATATAACAACTGATTAGCATATAGCGCCGTGAATCTTCCTGTGAAATGCACAGCCATAAAATGTTTAGAAGAATATATTGGAGAATATAGAATTAGGAATACAGAGAGATTTCATAGAACAAGATACAAAAAGTACTGACCATCAAGGAAAAGATTGATAAGTTTGACTACTGTTGATGAACTTTTATTCATTAAAAAGATTGGAAAAAGTAGATTGAGAAAAGTATTTAGAACACATATAATAGACAAAGGACTGATATTCAAAATACATAAAGAACTGCTGATGGGAGTGTAAACTGGTATAACCATGTTAGGAAAAAGTTTGGCAGTGTCTAGTAAAGCTGAAGATAAGATACCCTGTGATTCAGCAGTTTCACTCCTACTAGATTTATAACCTAGAGCAATAGTTCGTCAAACCTTTTGATCTCACTGTACACTTTTGAAAATTATTGAGGACCTCAAAGAACTTTTGTTTATGTGGATTATATCTGTTGATAGCTACCATATTAGAAAATTAAAAAAAAAATTTAATATTTATTTATTCATTAAAAAAACCATTATATGTTAACATAACTTATTTTTTATGAAAAATAACTAAATTTTTCCAAAGCAAAAAAAATTAGTGGGAAGACTGGCACTGTTTACAGTTGTGCAGACCTATCTAATGTCTAGCTTAATAGAAGAGAGCTGGATTCTCCTATCTGCTTTTGCATTTATCTGTTGTGGTATGTTGTTTTGGTTGAAGTAGACAAAGAAAGTGTAGCCTTCCACAGATATGTAGTTGGAAAAAAGAGGAATATTTTAATAACCTTTTCGAACAATTGTGGATATTCTTTTTTGTAAAATCTGAAACCATATCAATATACTTTAATTTACTTAAAATCTTTTAGTTTACCTTGCATGTTGTTGAGTAGATTTTTCACTCATGCCTGATTTTGTAACATCATACATTGATTGTTTGGAAAATATTGTTTAACTGAGTTATGCAGATATTTTCATTGTTGACACATTTCATTATACAATATTAAAATGTCACATTCTTTAACTTTTCTACTGATATCATCAGAAAAGTGTTTAAGTATTGGGAAGCTGTCAAGCACGTAGTGGCAGATAACAAGTTTTCCAAAATTCTAATTTTCACTTGAAAGCCCGAATTTTATCACTGGCACCAAAACTCTGTTGTTTTTCTCGAACTGATTGGCTCACTTGTCTGCTAGATACTCAAGTCTGAATAACCACAGTTTGTCTGACTGTCATTCCTTCAGTAAGAATGGTGTCCCATGAAGCAAGCAGCTACCGTCAGCTCAAAGGCAAACAATTGCCCAAGCCCTCTCTCCAGGCAACCTTCGTCCCTTGGTATGTGGTAGAAGTGCTTTATGTGTACTCTCCCATTTCGTCACACAGAACATTAAAAAGACATGTACTTGAGGGTTGAGATTTAATTAAATTAATATTTTTTTCTGCTTTAGTGGGTGAAGGTCAGGGAAACAATGACTGCTAGTACCATTTGGTGCTACTGCCTTTGTTCATGTCATCCTGAATCCATCTAAGCTTTTCACTGTTTTTCAATAGTGAAAAAGGCAAAAAAAAAAAAAAAAAAAAAAGGCAAATAATGTCTTAGAATTATTATGAAATAGTTTTGACTTTGTGAATCCTCTGCAGGGGCCTGGAGATCCCCAGGGGTCCTAGAACCCCCTCCCTGTCCAGGAATTGGACCACACTTGAGAACTGTTCCCTAGAGAAAGCACAACTCTTGTGCACCAGGATACACAGGATCCATCAGGTTTACATGAATGTGAGTGTGGCGGGGTGGGGGGCATATGATCAAGGAGAGGTGTATGGTGAGGAGGATGCTTCTGGGATGCTGACAGTGTTCTATTTCTTGACCTGAGTGGGGGTGTTTGTTCTATGATATGTGAATCTGTCCATTTTTATTTATGTACTTCTCTTTATGTCTTTTATTTACAAGTCTGATTCTCTGACTTTCACTAGCATTGTTAGTGTTCGTCTCTGGTTTAGCAAAATAAAGGGTGTTGAGAAGGGAGGAACCACCCTCCAGTGCTCCCCTCTTTGTATTGTGTATGGGATGTATTTATCCAGCCTTTTCTGCATTTTGGGCTGTGGTTCTTTTGGTTATATTACAGCTGAGGTAGGAATTCAAGTACTTCTAGTGTGTTTTCCCCCTCATCGTTTCTGAGGTGGCTAAGGCAGTGAAAATTATGAGGAAGCTTTTTTTCTTTCAATTGAAAACTTTATATGGTGCTTAGTTATTTGAGACTTAGGAACCTTACCATAGAAGCTATTCCCATATTCTTATTTTCTGGAAGGAGAACAAAATGAAAAGTAACTCGAGTAAGGACACAAATGCAGAGTAAAACCATTTCTTCTTTTGCTGTTATTAAATCATAAAACTATGGTGACCATATATGAAATAAGAAGTCGTAATAAGATTTTGGCATTACTGGATTATCTTACTTATGGTCATGCTTTGAGAACACTTTCACTTTAGTTGTCTAATTTTATCTCCATAACACTGAATTAAGCACAGCAAGTACTAATACTTCCATTTCATAGATAAGAAAACTGAGGCACAGAAAAGATCTGTGAATTAATTCAGTAGCAAAGCCAGGACTACTCTAGATTTCATAACTCCTAAGGAATTCAAGATAGTCATCAAAACCTGGGCATTTTTGTCTTTGCCTCGTTAGTTCTCCTAACAAGCCGAGCTCCTCCACTCTTGGTCAGGAACATCAGTCAGTGCTCTGTAGGTACATCAGCACCACCTACCATGCTTCCTTATGCTCTGACACTTGGAATGAGAACATTTAGAAAACCACAAAGACTAAATTAAATTTCAATTTTGTCTGTTAGAAACTGACTCCATTGAGGTGTGTGTTCTATGCTACTAATCATGGCCTTCAACCTGAACCCTCGTGCCATAAGTGAGAGGAGTGTTTATGCTCCTTTTGTTAGCTATCAGAGTGACTGGAAGGTGGTGGAGCTGGACTGCAGATAAAACCAGTTCACTTTCAGATGTACCTGATCTCCCAACAGTACTGTCTTCTTGTTCCTTGGACGAGGTCCACACATGTGGGATTTGCGTGTGCAAGAGTGCATGCACTAACAGAAAAGAATGATCCCAGCTTGGCTGCAACAGACTAGGCAAAGAGCCTAGGCAAAGAGCTCCTGGGCTCTGGAGGATATGGAGAATGGCCCATAGAACCAACTCTGACTTAAACGGACATGTGAAGTCTTCCCGAAAGTGGCAACAGAATCTCTGGCAACAGAGTGAGGCAATTAGAAAAAAATTAAGTCTCTTTTTACAGTTTGTCCAGGTTAATCTTTTTTCTTTTTTGAAAGTAATGTTTACCTTTGTTTAATGTTAGAGTCCCAGGATAAATAGATATTATATATAAATGGATATCATGGGCCCTGTATTTCACAACCAGGACCTACATTTAGTAAATATTTTTCTCATTAACTCCTACCAGGATGTTATTTTTGAGATATAGGTCTTAATCGAGCCTTTCACAAGTGAAATATAACAGAAGTCTTAGAAATGAATCTACTAACTGCATTTTTCCGGATGCATTTCAAATACGGTAGTCTAATTATAAGCAACCCCTACACACAAATGGCTGCTGCTCTTGCCCCACTGTTCCCCTTCTGACCAGGCCCAGGTGCGGCTGCCACGGAAGGCGCGTTGTCAGTGCTCAGAGAATCTGTGGGTGGTAGTGGAGGAAGGAGGGACAGTTAAAGAAACAGTGCCTGGGGAACAGACCCCAGGAGCAGAGCCTGTGCCGTCATACTGTGGCAGTTTCCTGTCCCCTTGTCCACAACCAGACTTATTTGTTTTACTTATCCTCATCAAGTGCCATTGGACAGAGCAACAAGTGTGGATTAGCAGGAGTCTTCTTTTTTTTGTTAATTAATTAATTTTTGGCTGCGTTGGGTCTTTTGCTGTGCACGGGCTTTCTCTAGTTGCAGCGAGCGGGGGCTACTCTTTGTTGCTACTCTTTGTTGCACGGGCTTCTCACTGCGGTGGCTTCTCTTGGTGCTCTAGGTGCGTCGGCTTCAGTAGTTGTGGCACACAGGCTCAGTAGTTGTGGCTCACGGGCTCTAGAGTGCAGGCTCAATGGTTGTGGCACACGGGCTTAGTTGCTCTGCGACATGTGGGATCTTCCCGGACGAGGGCTCGAACCCGTGTCCCCTGCATTGGCAGGCGGATTCTTAACCACTGCGCCACCAGTGAAGTCCAGCAGCAGTCTTCTTTAACCTGTAGCAAGGAGAATAAGAGCATGAGTCTGGAGTCTGACACTGGAGACTTGAAATTGGGTGTTACCACCTCCCAGCTGTGTGGCCTTTGAGCAGGTTGCTTTACCCCACCTAGTGAGTCTGTTTTGTCTTCTGTGAATGGGAATAATTGTACCTACCTCCCAGGGTTACTGTAGGATTATATTATGACCTGTATGCATATGGTATACATGACCCCATGCCTAAGCTGTATTGATAGTAAGCACTCAATAGATGGTAGCTCTTTTCATATATGCAGACAAAAGGTTCATTCATGATCCCTACAGCATAAATTATTTTTAAGACAAGGCTTTATTCCACATATCTATCTGAACTCTACTCCCCGGAGGAGCTGACATTTTTTTTTTTTATGAAATAATTTTTTAATTTAATTCATCATTTTCAAGGTATCTTTATTTTTCACACTGGACTTATAACCACACATCCACTAAAGATCAATGTGGATCTTTTTTTTAATTTGAATTTTTGAATTTTGTTTTTTTTTTTTATACAGCAGGTCCTTATTAGTCATCCATTTTATACACATCAGTGTATACATGTCAATCCCAGTCTGCCAATTCATCACACCCCCAGCCCCACCCCCTGCCGCTTTCCCCCCTTGGTGTCCATACATTTTTTCTCTACTTCTGTGTCTCAATTTCTGCCCTGCAAACCAGTTCATCTGTACCGTTTTTCTAGGTTCCACATATATGTGTTAATATACGATATTTATTTTTCTCTTTCTGACTTACTTCACTCTGTATGACAGTCTCTAGATCCATCCACGTCTCTACAAATGGCCCAATTTCATTCTTTTTTATGGCTGAGTAATACTCCATTGTGTATATGTACCACATCTTCTTTATCCATTCGTCTGTTGATGGGCATTTAGGTTGCTTCCATGACCTGGCTATTGTAAATAGTGCTGCAGTGAACATTGGGGTGCATGTGTCTTTTTGAATTATGGTTTTCTCAGGGTATGTGCCCAGTAGTGGGATTGCTGGGTCATACGGTAATTCTAATTTTAGTTTTTTAAGGAACTTCCATACTGTTCTCCATAGTGGCTGTATCAATTTACATTCCCACCAACAGTGCAAGAGGGTTCCCTTTTCTCCACACCCTCTCCAGCATTTGTTGTTTGTAGATTTTCTGATGATGCCCATTCTAACTGGTGTGAGGTGATACCTCATTGTAGTTTTGACTTGCATTTCTCTAATAATTAGTGATGTTGAGCAGCTTTTCATGTGCTTCTTGGCTATCTGTATGTCTTCTTTGGAGAAATGTCTATTTAGGTCTTCTGCCCATTTTTGGATTGGGTTGTTTGTTTTTTTGTTATTGAGCTGAATGAGCTGTTTATATATTTTGGAGATTAATCCTTTGTCCATTGATTCGTTTGCAAATATTTTCTCCCATTCTGAGCGTTGTCTTTTTGTCTTGTTTATGGTTTCCTTTGCTGCGAAAGCTTTGACGTTTCATTAGGTCCCATTTGTTTATTTTTGTTTGTATTTCCATTACTCTAAGAGGTGGATCAAAAAAGATCTTTCTGTGATTTATGTCAAAGAATGTTCTTCCTATGTTTTCCTCTAAGAGGTTTATAGTGTCCAGTGTTACATTTAGGTCTCTAATCCATTTTGAGTTTATTTTTGTGTATGGTGCTAGGGAGTGTTCTAATTTCATTCTTTTACATGTAGCTGTCCGGAGCTGACATTCTGAGAGGGGTAGGATAGTAGGGCACTGTTAGCGTAGATATGCTAGGGAAAAGGGCAGGCCAAGGTGAGAAAGTCAGGAGATGTGGAACATCATAAGGCCCTGGGAAGTGGGGAAAGGAAGACTAAAAGGTGAGACTGGGTACATTCTTCCCCCAGAAAAGGGGTGAATTCTTCCTCTTCTTCCTTCCTATTGAACCACATACACATTGTTGCTAGGACCCCAAACTCAGGCTGAGACTGTTAATACTGTATCTGCCCTCTGGCTGTACATTCAGTGACCTGCAGAGCTTATTAAAAAGGAACCATGCTTGGGCCCTGCCCCAGTCCCTCAAATCTGAATTTCTTAGTGGGTGAGACCCAGCAGCACCTCAGGTAACCAGTGTGCATCCAGGGTGGGGAAGCATTTTAGCTACGTAGGGGTTAAGTATACCTGTGAAGGCTAGCCTGGAAACCTGCCCATTCCAAGTTCTAAACAAGTGGGAACTTTCCACACACAAACACATGCACACATACATACAGACACACACACACGAATGTACATATGCAGTCTTAACTTCAGCAAAAAAACTTTGTCCTTCATTGATTCAACAATCATGAGGAGTGTAGAAGAGATGCTGTTGTCAATACTTTTAAGTGGAGAAATAAGCTTTATCCATGAATAACTATAAAAATTCCAAGATATCATGAATGCTGTAACAGAGGCCTAAATTAGGATGACAGTTCAGAGGAAGGACAGAGTATCTCATTAGTGCCAGCAGGGACAATCTGGAGCATTGAGGATGAAAAGGGGAACAGCATTTCAGAGAGAGGGAATGTTGTGAGCAAAGACTTGGAGATGAAGAAGCCCAAGGTATATAGAGGAACAATAGGTGGACCAGCTGGGGAGAAAGTTGAAGCTTGTGCTAAGGAATTTGCCAAGTTAGTGCAGGTTTTGAAGAGGAGGGTGGTGTGGATGGAGCTGTCTGTAGGAAGCTGGATCTGACGGTAATGGTACCCTGAGGGGAGAGGACTGGAAATGGATGTATTTTCAAAGACCTGTAGAATTGAACATAGACATAGAGTTGAACAGTGAGCAGTGGGGGAGGGGTGGCACGGAGAGAATGGGAAAGGGGAGGGGAGGGTCGGCAGCTGGAATGAGAGAGGAAACTCATTCTTTCACTTGGCCCTGCTGTTGCCCAACGTCTGTCTGTTATTCTGCGAGATCTATGTCAGTCCATCTCTAACCACACTTTGGATTTTACGTAGGAATGCAAAGGCACAGAAAAAAGCTGGAAAAAAATTTTTTGAAAGCTACCCTTTTTTTGCAGTTTTTTTTTTTCTGAAATTGAGTGTAGAATATTGGAGAAATTGTTTAAACTAAGGTGTTTCTGTTGCAACCTGCTCATAACTGCTGATTCTTCCTAAATTATTTCTAAAAACCTGGCAGTAGAAAGACTTCTCTGAAAAACCATCTGCAGCTCTCACTTCCCTGAATCCCATTCTCCCTTTGTCAGGCATTCTTTATCTAATGGCCCAGATAAAATGAACTCTTTGGGAGAATCTGAGTGCATTTCCACTTACAAGCACAGAGAAATACTTTATTTAGAAATAGGAAGGATTTTGTTGCAAGCCTGTTGCAAGGCTGCAGAGAGCTCGTATCCAAAAATTAAGGAAGGAGTGTGGGTGTGGGAGCACCTGTCCTGTATTTGCCTGGATTAGCCCTGGACTCAGAATCCTGAGAAGAGACAGTGATTTATGTTATTTCCAGTTAATATAAATATTAAGAATGAGAAGAAAGGCTATTGTTAGTTCTGCCTTAGAAATCAGATTAATTAGGCAAAACCATACATGAGAGAAGTTTTAATCAGTGAGATTGCAGGTGGGAGGTGGCTTCTCTTATGAAGTTTACTTCACTATAAAGAAACTGAAAAATTGATACAGATAGAAAGACGATAAAAAGACAATAGACTAATATGAGAAGTTTTTATTTTAAGAAAGATACCTAATCGCAAACACTGAACTACTGTTTTTACTTTTGACATTTGCTTTATTCCATGTATGTATGCTTTATATATAGGTATAAATAATATCTATACAATGATGTGGTTGGGAATACGTACTTAAAATATAACAATCATTTGCTTGTATTTCTATAGCATTTTTATCATTGAAATTTACTTAGTATTCTATTATGTTTATAAATCATAATTTATCAAGCAGTTCTCTAATGCTGGATCATTAGATTGTTTCTTGTTTTTAGGTACTAGAGAAACACTGTGTTGTGTAGCTCCTTTTTGCTCTTATTCAATTATTTCCTTAGAATCAGAGTCCTAAGAGTAGATTTATTTAGTCAAAGAGTATAATATCTTTATGGTGCTTGTCTCAGTTCCTTTCTGAAAATGAGTACTTTCTATATCTGCTTATTAACACTCTAATAATAATAAACCTAGAAACTATAAAACCTTCTTTATTACCACAGTTTTGATTTCAGTTTTTAAATCTCAAATTGAAAAAAACTATTATTCCTTTAAATTTAGCATCGCATAAATACATTTACATCTGTAATATAAATTAAAAATAAATGCAGTTCATGAATTTATAATTATCAAAATAAGGTATATCCTTTATTATATAAAATAAATCCCACATACTATCTTCTCTTTTCTTCAGTATTTCCAGAAAGTTTATATCACTGTTTTTTTAAAACTCTAAATCCCTATAAAATCCTAATTTTTCTTTTTTTCATAATACGCTAGGTCAGTTCAATCATATTTATACGCCTAGTAGGTACCAGAGTTTGCTTTAAAAAAATTGATGTTTGTGTATGCACACATTCGCTAATTTTAAAAAGGAAAAACCCAATTTTTATTTGAGTTATTAGATATCAGTCTGGAATATTAAAATATTTTTTTCTGCAAGCTGCAAGTCATCTGTGTTCAGGTAGGTCTTTTTCCAAGGACTTGTTTTCTGTGTGTCTGATATGTAGCTGTGTTAAGACTAAAATAAGCTTTGTGGCTTAGAATAGTCTCCTTGCCAGTCGGTCCCTGCCACACTTTTTTTTTCCCCTTCAGTCCATCCTATTCATTACTCCCGGATTAATTTTCCTAAAACACTGCTTACTGAAAAACCTCACTGGAAAACCTTAATTGACTCCCCATTTCTAGATGAATTGAGTATAAACTTTTCACCTTGGCATTTAAGACCCATGACAAAACATGCCTTTGCAGGTTCACGAGAACCACTGGCCAGATTAGTGAGCTGCTGCGGTTCCCCACCCCAGATTTACCTCATCAAAAACTTCTAGGAGTGGGACTCTCTGAAATCTCTGTCTTTTCAAAGCCCCCCAGTTGAATGAAGCACCACTGGGCAGGGGGCGATGCACTCTGGCGCCAGCAAAGGGCAGACACAGGCTTACATCGTGGCTCTGCCACTTAGCAGCCCAGGGGTTTCCAGTATGGGTGCCGGCCTCTACACCTAGGCTTTCTTCTTTTTTTCTGTAAAACGGGGTCAAATTGTATTTTGTGAGAATAATCACAATTATGCATACCACGATTGGTATAGAGTAAGTACTAAAGAAATACTGGCCACTCCTGTTTTATAGTGACAGTAGTAATAAAAATCGTTAAGCTTTTGTTCAGGCAGATGTGGGCTCAACTTACAACTCTGTTCTTCCTCTCTCTAGATCTTATCCAAATTACCTTATTCTCTGACCCTCAGTTTCCTCATCTACAAATAGGGCTAATAATGCCTCCCTTATTTAATATGAGATATGAAATATCAGCACATTGCTGCATAGTAGGCACAAAATGATAGCAGGCGTTTTATTATATGCCAGTTACCGTTCTAAGCTCTTTATGTTTTCTTTGTTTTTAGCATACCTCAGTTTTTATTTTCAAAACAGGGACACATATTCTTGAAGAAACTTAACAGTCATGAATCAACTGAATCATTTGACAAGAAGTTCACAAGCCAATGTGAAGAAAGGGAGAGGGTATGAGAGCACGTAAGCTCTTTATGTTTTAACTACTCTTCCTGTGAACCTTATGAGGTGATACCAGTATTGTCATTATTTCACAGATGAAGAAACTAAGACACAGAGAAGTTAAGTAATTTGCTCAAGGTCACACAGCTAGGAAGCTATGAATTTGGACTCACTCCCCTGACTCCAGAGCCCACTCTCACCCACTGTGCAGTGTTTCTTCTCATTATTATATTGCATTGTTATTGACTTACTTTATTTTTCCTCCACCCCCTCCTCTATCTATACTAGCTCCCTTAGGACAGTGAGTAATTTTTCTTTATATCCCCTACAGCACCTAGCAAGTACCTCATCTGTAGAAGATATTTAACAAACATGTGTTCAATTGAGCATAATAAACATACTCATTTCTCACATCTGGTCACAAATAAACTACTCTTGGTTTCAGGCAGTTGTCTTCTGGCAGAGACCGTCTTCCAGCCAACAAGTCAGAGGACTCTAATTTGTCCACTTAGCTGCTTTCCCAGCCTCTTCCCTCTGAGCTTCAAAAGTTTGTGTTCTGAGGAGGGGAGGATGTGTCATGGGTCATGGGATTTTGGTAGGGACTCTCCGGAAGGACTAGGCACCTGGAAGGCAGCCTTGTCAGGGTGCTGGGAGGTAAGAGGCCAGACTCGAAACAGCTATCTCAGGGGAAGGCAGGTTCAGCTGCCCCCCATGACTCCCCTCCACAGAGACTGCGCCAAGGAAGAAGCTCCCTCCTGCAGTTAACCCTACACCTCATCGGTTTCTGAGAGATGTTGCATTCATTTTCCCAAAGTGTGACCCTGTTTTCACTTGCTGTTTCAAAGGGGCCATTTCTGAGGTGACTGTCTCCTCTGACCTCTTTCCCATTCTGTGACATAATGAGAGTATCAATTACGTTCTCTTTTCATGCTGCTACACTTACTTCTATGGATCTCACACTTACTCCTTAGGACCCTTTTCTTCTAGCTTTCTCCAAAGGAGACGTTTAGGTGTACATCTTCCTTTGTTTTATTACGTTTATTCTGATTGGAGATTTAATCAGAATTGCTATTTCTTGAGTAATCTGAAATCCTGTATTATAGTTGTGATTGTTTTTCTTTGATATTAAAATTTTATCAGGATCTTAGATTTCTGTTTTTCATAACACCTCCTGTTGTATTTTTCTTATTACAAAATCAGTAAATATTCACTGTAGAAAACTGTAAAAGTGCAGAAAAGAATAAGTTAAAACATACAAATGATGTTGCATTCTGGTATTGAGTACTATTTACTTTTAACAGTCCGACACATGTTCTTCATAAAATTAGCATGTGGCTCTACATACTATTTCTTAATTTTCTTTTATTGTATGATTTAGAAGTATCGTTCTTTGACTTGTTTAGGAAAATAATGGCAATGAATGAAAGGCAGACTTTGTGTACATTGCTGACAATGAGCATTAGGCATTTTTTACTAATGCATTTCTTGGGACCTAGGCAGCCTTTTGTCCGAGCTCCATTTGGAATTCTGTCTCCGTAGTACGAGTGGCTAACAGAAAGTGAGCTCGATAGGGAATTTTGAGGTGGTTCCCTCTGTGGATCGCAGGCACTGGCCTTCACCCTGCCGTTTGAGTCCCATTACTGAAAACAAAGCTGGCTTTGGGCTGTGCACTACTGTATGTGGTACTTGATTCTGTATGCCTTGGTTTTCCACATGCCTTGCCAAATTGGTTTCCTGACCATGACCTTGTAGTTCAGCATTTCCCTTTCCCTCCACCCGTTTCCTGCCTTTACTTTTGATCATCAGGATTCTTTTTCACATGAATCCCACGGTAGTAATGTAGTAGTCAGACCCACAGTCAGGAGACCCCACCCTTGGTCTCCTGAAATTCTTTCTGGAAAAGTACATTTTCCAGGTCTATACTCAATAATTGTAATATCAAAGTACCACACAATTTTTTAAATGTCTTTTATTTTGTTTTTAGTAGCAAATTTTGGAATAGAGAAACTTTTTTTTTCTTCATCAACCCTGGCATTGACATTGCTCTTAAGGAGCATTTTCAGCTCTTACCTGTATGCACGTGTTGACTTCTACAGTTTGTTCAGTCCTCATGTCTTCCCACTGCTCCAGTCCTGTATTTCTGTATGCTTTTATTAGGACATCTCCAGTTAAGTATAACATTGTCACTTTAAGCTCAACCTGTCTCATTTGGACCTCATTATCTTGCATACAAACCTGCTTCAACTACCTTTTTTCTTTCCTGTGGAACCTAATGTTCATTTGCTCTCCCAGAGTACTAACTATTAGAACTGGCAAGAGAAAACAATAAGGTGACCAGATGCAAAGTGAAGTACACAGAATTCAGTAGCTCTCCTATACATCATCAATGATCACGATGAAATAAGATAAATATAATGATGAAAAAACATATATATTTGAAAATATAATGAAATAAAGTCCCAATCACCATGGCAATTAAAACTATAAAATATATAGGAACAATTTGTTTTAAATAATTTTTTTTATAGATTTATTTATTTTTGGCAGCGTTGGGTCTTTGTTGCTGTGCGCGGGCTTTCTCTAGTTGCAGCGAGAGGGGGCTACTCCTTGTTGCGGGTGCGTGTGCTCCTCATTGCAGTGGCTTCTCTTGTTGTGGAGCATGGGCTCTAGGTGCGTGGGCTTCAGTAGTTGTGGCACACGGGCTCAATGGTTGTGGCTCGCAGGCTCTAGGCTCAGTAGTTGTGGTACACGGGCTTAGTTGCTCTGCGGCATGTGGGATCCTCCTGGACCAGGGCTCGAACCTATGTCCCCTGCACTGACAGGTGGATTCCCAACCACTGTGCCACCAGGGAAGTCCCTAGGAACAGTTTTTAATAATAATTCTGTAAGACTTTAAAAACTTTCTTTTGCTGAAGGACTAAATATGTAGAGAAACATATTCCTAGGTGAGGAGATGCCAGTTCTCCCCAAGGCGATCTATAGATTCAGTGCAGTTACAACCAAAGTCCTGATGGAATTTTTAATACAATTTGATAAGCTAATTCCAGCATTTCGCAAAATTTGAATAAAGAAGAATGAAAGGCATAATCCTACCAGGTACAAACATCTACCTCAAATCTAGAGTAATTAAAACATTATGACCATAATTCAAAAAGAGTCATGTACCACAATGTTCATTGCAGCTCTGTTTACAATGGCCAGGACCTGGAAGCAACCTAAGTGTTCATTGACAGATTAATGGATAAAGAAGATGTGGCACATATATACAATGGAATATTAGCCATAAAAAGAAATGAAACTGAGTTATATGTAGTGAGGTGGATGGACCTAGAGTCTGTCATACAGAGTGAAGGAAGTCAGAAAATGAAAAACAAATACCGTATGCTAACACATATATCCGGAGTCTAAAAAAAAAATGGTTCTGAAGAACCTAGGGGCAGGACAGAAATAAAGACACAGACGTAGAGAAATGGACTTGAGGACACGGGAAGGGGGAAGGGTAAGCTGGGACAAAGTGAGAGAGTGGCATGGACACATATACACTACCAAACGTAAAATAGATAGCTAGTGGGAAGCAGTTGCGTAGCACAGGGAGATCAGCTCAGTGCTTTGTGGCCACCTAGAGGGGTGGGATAGGGAGGGTGGGAGGGAGATGCAAGAGGGAGGAGATATGGGGATATATGTATACGTATAGCAGATTCACTTTGTTATAAAGCAGAAACTAACACACCATTTTAAAGCAATTATACCCCAATAAAGATGTTAAAAAAAAAAAAACTTCATGGCATTGGCATAGGAAGAGATCAACAGATCAACAGAACAGAATAGAATCCAGAAAAAAGACATAGAACCAAATCGAATATATGATAAATACAGCTTTTGTAATCAAAGGGAAGAGGATGGACTGTTCAGTAAATTAGAGAGAGAGAACAAAGAACACAGCAGAGGCCCTCAGATGAGAGACATGTATGGTGCATCTTTTCCAGCAAGAGATGCCCTTTACTGGAGAGGAATAGCAGGGGCAGTAGAGAGAAATGATGTTAAGGAGGTAAGCAAGGGTCCTCATATATCCTTCTAAGGAGTTTAGACCTTTTATTCAAGTACCTTATTCATCCCTAGATTACTACAAATTTTTTCATATATTTTCTTCTATGTTCTTTTATGGTTTATTTTATTACATTTAGATCTTTATCTCAAATTTATTCCCATTCATTATATGAGGTAAGGATACCATTTTCATTTTTCCTAACTAAATAGCCAGTTATCCCAGTTCCATTAATTGAATCTTCTTCCAGTGGTTTTAAGTGCTGCTTTAAATGTCATCATATATAAAATTATTTTTCTGGGTTTGTTTCTGAACTCTATTTCATCCCATAAGTCTGTTTGTCTATTCCCATGCTTATATAAAATGCACCACCTTGAATAGTCTTAAGCAGCAGAATGACATAATCAGATTTGTAAAGAGGTCACGCTGGCCAGTTAGGATTCTGTTCCAGTAAAATTCAAGCAAGAGATAGTCTCAGCCTGAACTGAACTGAAACAGTTGGGGTGGAACGGGCAGAACTTGGTACCTGCTGCAATGTGGTAGGTTTACAAAGAGGAGGAGGTAAGGAAGATGCCCAGGTTTCTTGCTTGGGAAACTGGATGGATAATGATGATGCCTTTCACCAAGAAAAAGAAAGAGCAGCAGGTTTGAGGAGAGGCATGAGAAGAGGATGAGTTCAGTTTTGGACATGTTGTATTTAAAAAACCCAGAAGACTTCTCAGAGAGGAAGTAGAGTTAGGCATTTGAATTTATAAATCTGAATCTCATGAAAGATCTGGGTGGAGAAATACTTGTGAGGCAGATAGCCCACAATTGATGTTTGGGAGTAGATGAGAGTGTACAGGGAGAGTATATAAGACAGCAAAGGAGGACAGCATCCTCAGGAATAGCTTGAGGGAGAGAATTCTCCAAAGAGACAGATTGAGTGGCCAGAGAAGTAGGAGGACATTGACAGTGAAGTGTTTTGGAAGCCAGGGGAAAAGAGCATTTAAAAAGGAGAGAACGGTTAGTAGTGTACAGTACTACAAAGAGATCAGGAAAGCTAAGTTCTGAAAGGTTTCCGTGGACTTAGTAACAAGGAGCCCCTTGCTGACTATGACAAGTACCGATTGGATGGAGTGGTAGTGTGGAAGCATGTTGTAGTGAGTTGAGCGGCGAATGGGAAAGAGAAAAGGTGAATGTAGAGAACTGGTTAAGAATTTTGACCGCAAAGAGGAGAGAAGTGGTGGTACCTAAGAGACTATGAAGCTGAATAGTTTTCTGAGTTCCTTTTTTGAAAATGGGCAAGACTTCATCTCAGTGAAGATGCTTACTTAGATGCTGATAGGAAGGATCCAGAAAAGGGAAAAGGAAATAATTGATAAGTCCTGGTCTCCAGGGTGCCTGAGAACAAGAGCCCCGGAGGGGTTGGAGTGCAGAGAAAGCGTGCATATGTAGGTGACTTTGTCAGATAAGGGTCAAGTTAAGAGATTGTGAAGGCTTCTATTTTCTCTGTGAAGTAGGAGCAAGGTTTTCTGCTATGAATAAGGAGAGATGTGGTAGAATGACAGGTTTGAGAAAAATGCAGAAAGTTTGAAACAGCTACTGTGTGGAATGGAGAGCAAGGCAACTAAAAGAGTATAGGATTTTGGCCACGTGGAGTCTGAATTCAGAGGGACAGTTTCTGTGTGAGGTGAGGGTCTGGAGCTGAGGCTTGAGTTCAAGATTAGATATGGAGATTTGAGATTTGGGATTGTTAGAAACTTTAAATTAAGGGTTGAGAGGAAAAGGGACAGTTGGCAGAGCAAATGGAATCAGAGAAGGAGACTCCAGACAAGGATATTGAAGAACATTAGGAGCAAGTAGAAATACCCAGTGAGTATGATATTGTGGCAACCAAGAGTTTCAAATAGAAGGGGTGAGTTAATGAATGGAGTCAATGCTGTAGATTGTGGTTCTTGACCCTGGAGAATCACCTGGGGAGCTTTAAGCAAGTACCCAGCCCTCTGCCAACCCCAGACCAATTAAATTGGAATCTGTGGGTGGGGCTCTGGCATCAGTATTTTCTTTGTACTTCTGATTTGTAGCCAGGTTGAGAATCACTGCTATAGAGAGAGTATATGATGAGGACTGAGACGTGACTGGACTTGGCAACCAAGTCATCAGTGGCTTTTGAGAGAGCAGTTTCACTAAAATGACGAGACTAAATTCCAAATTGTAGCAGGAGGCGCTGGATGAGGATACAGAGTTTTGTGGTGAAAGTAAAGTAAATGGAGGGAATTGATGCTGCATGGCCCCCATCTTCTTATAAAGTAAGTGTTGTTGTCAGCTACTAACTATGAGTGGGGTGTGGATCTATTTGAGATTTTGTGCAGAGTAGGGAAAAAAACTGAACAGATGCTCTGAGGAATATAAGAGACTGCAAAGCCACAGTAATGGCCTAGATGAGCGTGAATTGCATTCTGTAATTATCTGGCCTCTGTTACTCACGGTTATTGAAGTAACACATGCAGCAAAAATTGCATTTGGTCAGAATGGGTCTTGTAAATCCCTTAGGAAGGTGCACAGTGGGGACTGACATTCCATCTCCTCAGAGAGCCAGTTTTCCCTAGGATTAGTGGAATAATCACTGTTTCTTCCACTGAGCACCAGATGAAATAGTTGACTTGTATATAACTAACGGTATATTTAAAAATGTCTCTTTACTCTAAAACCACACTCAGCTTAACTAAATATTCTCATTAAGGAGAAGTCCTTGGGTCATTAAGGAGGAGTAACTTAAGGGACTTCCCTGGTCGTCCAGTGGTAAAGAATCCGCCTTCCAATGCAGGGACGCAGGTTTGATCCCTGGTCGGGGAACTAAGATCCCACGTGCCACGGGGAAACTAAACCCGTGTGCCACAACTACTGAGCTCACACGCCTCAACGAGAGAGCCTGTGTGCCGCAAACTACAGAGCCCACGTGCCCTGGAGCCTGTGCGCCACAACTAGAGAGAAGCCCGTGCCACAACGAAAGATCCTGCATGCTGCAACTAAGACCCGATGCAGCCAAAATAAAATAAATATTTTTAAAAAGTAGAAAAGGAACATAAAAATTTAAAAATAAAACAGGAAAATTTAAAAAAAAGAAAAGAAAAGGAGGAGTACTTAAGTACTAAAATGGACTAAAGGTACAAAACCATTAGTTTCCCATCTCTGTCCTGAGCATACTATGAGTAGAATAGGTGGAATTGCCTATACTACCTAAATTGTTATTTTCCAGTTTTCTTTTTTTAATTGAGCACATATAGTTGACATTGTATAAATTAAATATGATGATACAACTCACACCACTCTATTTTTGTTTCTTGCTTGTCCAAAATCATCTTGAGGGAATATAATACAGTGGTTAAGAACGTGGGCCCTGGTTCAGACCTGGGTTCAAACCATGTCACTGTCACTCACAACGTGTGTGACTTTGGTCATGTTGCTTAATCTTTCTTCTCATATTTCTCATTCATAAAGTCAGCATGAAAATAATATCTACCTCATAGGTTTATTGTGAGGACTGATAAGTAAGTCGATCCATGGAAAGCACCCAGTACTGTTAGAAATTATTTTTGTGAGTCTTAATAACAATGGCGTATGCTGATTCATAAGTGTGGTTTGGACTGCAACTTACATGACAAGGTCAGACTTTTACTAGACCTTAGACTGTGGCCCAGGAGATGATCTTTGCCTTTCAAGTCAAGGACCAGGTGAAAAAGCCGCTGGCAAAGTTCAGATGTCTACTACCAAGAAAGGGGGCTGTATTTATGACTTTTAAATAATCAAACCTGCTACAAACGGGTCTCTCTCAAATCTCACAGTTAAACAAATACAGATCTTCCTCGACTTACAATGGGGTTACATCCTGATAAACCCATTGTAAGTTGAAAATATCGGAAGTCAAATATGCATTTAATACGCCTAACCTACCAAACATCATAGCTTAGCCTAGCCTGCCTCAGAGCACTTCCATTAGCCTACCATTGGGCAAAATCATCTAACACAAAGCCCCTTTTATAATGAAGTGTTGAGTATGTCCTGTAATTTATTGAGTACTGTACTGAAAAACACAAAATGGTTACAGGGTCCTGGGGTGGTTGTAATTGTATTGGTTGTTTCCCCTTGTGATCACGTGGCTGTCTGGGAGCTGCGGCTGTCCCTGCCCAGCATCACGAGAGAGCATTGTGCAGCATATCATTAGCCCAGGAAAAGGTCCAAATTCAAAATTTGAAGACCAGTTTTCTACTGAATGTGTATTACTTTCGCACCATCATAAGATTGATGAACCATTAATTCGTTAAGCTGAACCATTGGAAGTCAGAGATGGTCTGTACACTGATGAACACACAAAATCTTGGTCTTTGCACTAAGGTAAGTGACAACTATGTTGGGATGTAGTAGATTTCTAGAAATGTAAATTTTATAGATCATCTCTATCAAAACCAACAGTGCTATGTGTTAAAGGCAGACTCTTTTACATGAAATAATATGATGAGTTGGCCAAATTTTAGGCCTTATGATTTTTTGCAAAGTTGGAGAAACATTTATTTTAAAAGAGCATCCCTATTGAAAAGGGACAATGAAATGAAGCCTGATGATGTGTTAATGAAATAAAAGAATGGCTAAAAGTGAAATTATAAAGAAGTAAAAAGAAAGGAGCATCATTTTGATAGAATGGAGGGGAAAAATGTACATCTAAGATTAGAGCATTTCTTAGTACTAGGTTTTTCCTGTAGTTGGATTTTGCAATGATCCCTTTCAAATTTGTGGTAATTACTGGCATAAAACTCCTCATTACCACTTCTTTGAAGTATATGTATCATGTTTGCAGAGACTTTTTTTTCAGAATAAGACCTGCAACTCATAAACATAACCACTTTCAGAAATCGTTTATTTGAAAAAAATAATACCATATTTTGGCTCAAAATAAATAACTAGATTAAGCCTCTGAGCTCTTTGAAACAATTGTAATACTATATAACCTTATACATAACATTTAGTTAACGCAGAGTGTTAAAGCACCTCAAAGAATTTAATTATTCACTTTTTAAAAAAGAACCATAATAAGTTGAATTATAAATGCCTTAGAACTTAAATTTACCTTGGATAGTTCCATGGCTACCCCACAATATTAGAGTACTGGAATCATTTATGCCTCAGTCATATAATAGCTATTACTTACTGAGCATTCTCCGTGTCAGGAACTGCTCTAAGTGCTTTATATGTTATAAGTGCTCAGTTGATCCTTACAGCTTTAAAACAGGTCTCATTTTGCCCAAGTTTCACAGCTAGTACGTGGCAAAGCCGAGACTTGTACTCATACGATCCACCTCTGGGACGTTAACCACTATGCTAGACTGCCTATATTTGAATAAGCAAATTCTGAGAGGGAGTTTAACATGCTTGAATTCCCCATGTATCTTCATTTTTAAAGAAGTGGAGAGAGTTCACAATATTAACTTGAATTTATTGTACAAGTTATGGTCCCTGTAGAGAGCTTTCTGTTTCAAAGGGGGAATTCTCAAGAATTTAAGTACTTCAGAATATTACAGAAACAAAAATATTATTAAAAAAAAGACTTTCAGATACGCTGGTTGTACTGTTTACTGTACTAGACTGACAGTTTGTATTACATTACCTCTTCCTGGTATCAATCTTGCCTTCCATATTACATGCCAGGCATTTGACTTAACTACTTTTAAAATTGATTATATGTCTGAGGAGTTGGAGATAAGTAGTGGGTGAATATCTTTGAATTTGTAGCAAAATAAGAGACATTCTGGTGGTGCTGAACAAAGGAATTCCATTGCATTTTGGACGTGTTTTCTAGTGTAGGTTTTCTGACTGGTCAGAACTGATGGAGTGCCATCTGGACAACTGATGGCCTTGGTTCGTTCCCTCAGTTTCCTTGCTTTTTGTGTTAATTCAGAAGAGCATCATTTACAAGATAAAACAAATTCTTTTCTTGGGATGCTTTACCTGGGTAACTGCTCTAGCCTCTGTCTTTCCCTTGGGTTTTACACCTCTAGAATGAAAAGGGGGGAATTTTATTCCCTATGAGGCTAGTTTGGTATATTTTTAAGTTTACATTGCCATAATGAAAAAATTAAGATTCTCTCATGTCTTATCTGACTACATATTAAATTTAAGTCCTTTGGAAATTGTACTAATTCTGTATATGTACATGTATATGTTGTTTTTATTATTTTGTATGTTTATAAAGAGAATAGATGTTTGTTCAAGCGATCCAAACCATAAAAATATAACCACCCCCCAATCCCTCTACTCAGAATCCACTGACATCAGTTTTTAAAAATAAGTTTAGTTATTTGTTTGTTTATTTATTTAGTTTTGGCTGCATTGGGTCTTTGCCGCTGTGCGTGGGCTTTCTCTAGTTGCAGTGAGCGGGGGCTACTCTTTCGTTGCGGTGTGCAGGCTTCTCATTGCGGTGGCTTCTCTTGTTGTGGAGCACGGACTGTAGGCGCGTGAGCTTAGTAATTGTGGCTCACGGGCTCTAGAGTGCAGGCTTAGTAGTTGTGGCTCACGGGCTTAGTTGCTCCACAGCATGTGGGATCTTCCCGGACCAGGGCTCGAACCCAAGTCCCCTGCATTGACAGGTGGATTCTTAGTCACTGTGCCACCGGGGAAGCCCCACTGACATCATTTTAATGAATAAGCTTTTAATCCCTCCCCCAGGAAATAAATAGAAATAAATAACTTTATTAAATAAAGCCATACTATAGATGCTATTTTGCTTTTTGTTATTTTCAGTCATGGAACTCTTTCCATGTCAATATAGATTATATTTTTAAATAGCAGCATAGTATTCCAATGTGAATGGATATGTAATAATTTATTCAGTAAACCACCATTGCCAGACATTTGTATTGTTTTTCTTTTGTTCTCTTGGAAGCAATGTACTCCTGGGAACATCACTTACACTTACATCTTTGCACACTTTTCCATTTTTCTCAATAAGATAAATTCGTAGGTGTAGGTTTGCTGAGTCTAGCAGCACATTAAAACATTTGATAATATTGCCGATTTGCTCTCCAATGTTTGTACCAGTGTGTGCTCCTACTAACAGGGCATGAGAAGGTCTGTTTTATTATACCCATTTGCTTCTTTCCTAACTGATTCATTTACTTAATAAAATCTGAGTGCTTACTACATGCCAAGGTATACTAAAGTTTCAATAATAAACAATACAGGGGCTTCCTTGGTGGTGCAGTGGTTAAGAATCTGCCTGCCAATGCAGGGGACAAGGGTTCAAGCCGTGGTCCGAGAAGTTCCCACATGCCGCAGAGCAACTAAGCCCATGTGCCACAACTACTGAGCCTGTGCCACAACTACTGAGCCTGCGCTCTAGAGCCCGTGAGCCACAACTACTGAGCCTGCATGCCTAGAGCCCATGCTCCGCAACAAGAAAAGCCAACGCAACGAGAAGCCCACGCACCGCAACGAAGAGTAGCCCCCGCTCGCCGCAACTAGAGAAAGCACGCATGCAGCAAGGAAGACCCAACGCAGCCAAAAATAAATAAAATTAAAAAAAAATTTAAAAAGTAAAAAAACAATACAGAAACTGTACAGGGTTTGTTTGGGGAGACTAGCATCTGTTTTGTTTTTGCTTTTTTTTAATCTTCATTTCTTTTCTTCTCATTAATTTGAATATTTAAAGTAAATATTGACTAGTATTCTTTTTTTGTGAATTGCATATTTACAAACTTATTTTTTCTGTAAATTATTCTTATTTTATTACTATTTTTAGATTGTTATGTAGTCAGATCTGTCTTTCTCGGCAGGCCTTCTCCACCCTAAGGTCATAAAATTGTTTGCTCATTGGACTAGCTAGGGTTCTTGGTTGCAAAAACAGAAACTGACTCTGTTTTACTTAAGCCAAAAATGGTATCAGGTGCTCACAGAATTGCCAGGAAAGCTGGAAACAAGGAGTCAAGAGGAGGTGGGTGGCCTGCAGCAGAGTAAGGCCACATGACAAGGATAGATTGGTAAGACCAACCTTCTCATCCTGAACCTGCTACTGCTAAAATAATAGCGTCAGGAATATGTAATCTTTTCTTACTTTTCTTCATTCCTCATTCCTCCCCACCCCCCGCCCGTGGTGGCTTCATTCTTAGGTATATTGTCCCCAGTGGTAGTAAAGACAGCCAGAAGTGACAGCCTTACCTTTTTAGCATCCTTAGCAGAAAGAGGGCACTTCTTTTTTTTTAAATAGATTTTATTTATTTATTTATTTATTTATTTATTTATTTATTTATGGCTGCGTTGGGTCTTCGTTGCTGTGCGCAGGCTTTCTCTAGTTGCAGCAAGTGGGAGCTACTCTTCCTTGCGGTGCGCAGGCCTCTCATTACGGTGGCTTCTCTTGTTGCGGAGCACAGGCTCTAGGTGCGCAGGCTTCAGTCGTTGTGGCTTGCAGGCTCTAGAGCGCAGGCTCAGTAGTTGTGGCGCATGGGCTTAGTTGCTCCACGGCATGTGGGATCTTCCTGTACCAGGGCTCGAACCCGTGTCCCCTGCGTTGGCAGGCGGATTCTTAACCACTGCGCCACCAGGGAAGCCCGAGGCACTTCTTTACCAGTTGTTTGTGCAGAAGTCTTGGCATTGAATCTCATTGGCCTGTCTTGGGACACATATGTATCTGTGAACCAGTCACTGTGGCAAGAGGGGTGGAATGCTTTGATTGGCCAGGCGTAGGTCAGGTGCCCGTCCCTGGTACTGATAGTAGAATCAGCTGGATTGAGAAAAAAGGGAGGGGTGGTTCGCAAAGAAAAGCGGGGTGCTGTTACAGAAAAAGAGGAACAGATGCAACAGAGCTAACAGATGTCCTCCGTAATCATGGTATTTGACATTTTCAATAATACTGCATTCTGCATTCTTCCAGTAGAGCAAAATTCCACTTTGTAACTTATTGCTTCAGAAAATTAAAATGTTTTTTTATTAAATTAGTTATTTCTCATTGTACATCAGTCACTAGGAAGAGGAAATATTAAAATCCTAATAAGGAAAGTAACTTATATCCTTCATTTTTGAGTCAATTATATTGAATAAAACACAGCTGTATAGGGCTTCCCTGGTGGCACAGTGGTTAAGAATCCGCCTGCCAATGCAGAGGACACGGGTTCGAGCCCTGGTCCGGGAAGATCCCACATGCTGCGGAGCAACTAAGCCCGTGCACCACAACTACTGAGTGTGTGCTCTAGAGCCCACGAGCCACAACTATGGAGCCTGCGTGCCACAACTACTGAAGCCCGCGCGCCTAGAGCCCGTGCTCGGCAACAAGAGAAGCCACTGCAATGAGAAGCCTGCGCACCGCAACGAAGAGTAGCCCCCACTCGCCGCAACTAGCGAAAGCCCACGTGCAGCAGCAAAGACCCAACACAGCCAAAAATAAATAAATAAAATAAATAAATTTATTAAAAAGAAAAAGACAGCTGTACAGAGGAGTAAAGAATTGTTCCTTTTTTATCGTATACATAAAACACGGATTCTTAAAGATGCAAGATTCATACATGGTGGAGATGTACATTTTACTAAAAATCCATGTTACTGAAATCTGATACAGTGTTATAAATATGTTTAGAGGTCCAGATAGTAACATATACAAGGAAAGCCAAAAATATAAAACAGAAAAGAAAAATACATATACAGTACCCTCAATCACATTGCATGAAAAGTCACTGCTGTGTGTTACAAGACATTTTTGCAGTCATTCAAAACTGTTTCCCCATTTGAGTCAGTACTTGCTTAATGTATTGTCTCCCATGAGTGCCAGTGACAAACAGAAAAATATCAAAAAACAATGAAGGGTAGTGAAGCAAAGAAGGGTTTTGGAGTCAGCCGAACTTGAGTTTCAATCTCATCTTAAATGATGTGACTTTAAGCATGCATCCCCATCTGAAAAATGATGTAATATCTATCTCATGAGTTTAAAGATTAAATGACACAGTTTATATAACAACAGTAACTATTGCCATTATTATTGCAATTTAGAATTATTTTTGGGGGAACATTCTTTTGGTAACATTCTTTTGGAAAATCCATTGTGTCAGCAAATTCAGAGACAGTTGTGTATATGAAAGAAATATGATGCATTTCCACATGTGTACTGGGATTTTCTTTTGATACCTACAGTTTAGGTATAGTTGTGGTAAGCCTTTGAGGTGAAAAGATCGATTTGCCAAAGGTAGGCTGTGATGTGCCTACTTGGCTTTTTCTAGTGTTCAAAGATCTGTGAGAAACGTCCCGTACATTTTCAGGTCTAGGGAGGAACAGCAGCAGCTCGAAGTGCCTGGTTACTGCACTGTGGTGCAGCACCCTAGGCATTGAATGAATTATCTGTGGAGTTAGCCCAGTCTGGCCCAGCAGCATTTGAACTCCGGGCCATATTTTAATTTGATTAACACTTTCACTTAATGATGACCTTGTTGTTTCGGCACTTTGCAATTGAATGATTTATACAAAGGCTTTATCCTTTATTTGCTGTCTAACTACAGAGTTTAGCATCAAATAATTTCATGACGGACCACATTTGGCATGCCTAGTTATTCAGGGAATTTTCAAAGAACTGTAGTGGGACTTTTTAGTCACACATCCTCTCTGTTCTTAGTCATCCATTCCTTTTATGGTAGTCATTAGCAAATATCTCTCAACCACTTCTATAATGGTTAACAGTGTAAGCTCTCTGTAGTGTTGGCTGTTTTGAGCTCTGTGTACTTAATTATGAGACAGTCAGCATATACTTGTGAAAACATAAACTAAACGTTGGTATATTCTCCACATGGTTTCTTTTTACAGAACAACAGTTGTTAATACACACATTAAACTATTTCAAAATCATTAATTGAAAGATTTTTCTCATATATACTTTTTAGGGTATTATCTTTTCTCTCCTTCAGTTGTACCACTTATTAAAGTGTGATTAATTACTTTTAGAATTAAGGAAAAAGAACTGAAAATCAGGGTGATTAGAAGTTCTGTTTTAATGAATAGGAAAACAGACTTGATGTTCCAGGCAATCAGAAGCACCTTTTACATTTAACTACTTGACCCTAATGGCCTGGTCAAATTCCAGTGTTGCACAATTGCGTTCTACCTTCCCTAATACCTAGTAAATCTAATTGTTTGGCTGCTACATATTTCCTTAACTTTAAAAACTGTTTATAGGCTGCGCTCTTATTGTAAGAGTATACCAGAAGGTGAACTTGGCACCTTTTCTAAAAATTTGATAATTTTCACTCCAACTCCTTCTTCTAACCCTTCTACTTTCTCCCCAAACTCACAGACACATTTCTCCAAACATACTCAATAGTGTTCTTTTTCGTACATCCAAAAGACATTGGACGTGTGGTCTGAAAACAGCACCAAGGGTAATAATTAATTAAGGTGAGAAAAGGAGATAATGGGTAGGACCTTGCTCCTGATCTCCATAAGGTATTACAAAGTGCTCTTCTAAATGTCTTGCAGGCCCCTGATTCAGCATATCCTGTGTCAAACTTGTTATCTCTCCCCAGCCTCTAGCTTACCCTCTTAAATTCTCTGTCTCCTATTATGGCATCTGTCTCCATCCTTTTATCATCTTAACTGCACCCCAGCTCTTCCTCACACTCCATGTCCAATGCCTTCAGCTCTTGACTTCAGCTTTTCGGGCGTGGCCCGAAGCCCCAGTCCCCAGTGAACTCATCCAGCAACCAGCAGGGGCATCCCTTCACGTATATTTGCTCTACACATATTTTCTTTGTGTGCATGATTTGAAAATGTTCGGAAAGTATTGCTCTACAGGATAAAATATGCACTCCCATAAACACTGTGCCAAAGATGACCCCAACTGACTTCTGGCTTCAGCGCCTCTCGTTCCCCACAAGTGCATTTTATGTTATAATCTCATCAAACAAGTCTCAGTACTCTAAATACACTTGGCTGTTTCATTCCCCTGTCAAAATTGGCTCATTTTGTGGTTGCTTTTCCCTGTTTCTGCCAGGTGAAATTGTGTTCATCCTTTAAGCACAACCCAAATGTTATCTCTTCCTTGGCCCCACTAGGCAGAATTAATAGCGCTTCTTTCTGTGACTCCAGAGCTTATGCTTTTAACCACTGGCTGTGGTGAGCCAATAAATCTCTATTGCTTGGAGCTAGACTACCTGAGTTCAGATCCCAGCTGCATAGCAGCTGAGTGACCTTGGGTTATTACATAAACCTTCAAGTACTCAGTTTCCCTCTTTGTACAGGTACGTAATAATAGTCTGTAACTCATGGAGTTGCTATGAGGATTAAGTGATAGATAAAGCTATTTAGTGCTCAGTAAATGTTTTCTTACAATGATTATTTGAACTCCTGACACATTATTGTATTGCTTCTTGTTGTGTGCCCTTTGCTGGGTTTAAACTCCTTGGAGGAAAGGGGAGCTATGTCTTACTCACTTCTCTCCAACATGTGCGCTAACACTTGGCACTATGAGTAGTAGCAGTGGTGCTGGTGGTAGTAAGGGCTCTATAGATCTTCCTTTGCGTCAGGCACTATTCTAAGAAGTTTTGACAGTATATCCTTCAGAGGGTTGTTGAGAAGGTCAAATGCCCTCATAACAACCCTATGAGGGAAATACTATTGTATCTGTTTAACTGATGAGGAAACAGGAACAGAGAATTTAAGCACCTTGTCTAAGGTTACAAAGCTAGTAAGAATAACAACCAGAATTTGGACTCAGGCAACCTGGTTACAGGTCCTATGCTCTTAACCATTATACTAGGCTCCCTAAGAGTAGGTGCTTAATACATATCTGTTAAAACAAGTAAATGAATGAGAGTCCAGTAAACAGGCATGTGGGACAGAGTGGCTAGGAGATGGTCTTATTCAATGAGGTATGGATAAAAAGCCAAAACAATTATCAAGAGATAGACTAAATGAATAAAAGAAAGCATTGGTAAATAATGGTAACACAGGGAGATAATCAGTATTAGTGACCACGGGTAGCTGGTCCTTTGCAGATATATAACTGTTCAATAGGCAGATCAACTTGATCCTTTCTAGGCTTGTTTTTAAGTTGTTAGATGGGTCTAGAGCAGGGTTTCTCAACCTTGGCACTACTGACATTTGGGCCATAGAATTCATTGTTGTAGAGGGGCTGTTCTGTGGATTGCAGGGTGCCGTGTGGCATTCCTGGCTGTTACCTGTTAGATGCCAGTAGCATCTCCCATCTTTAAGATGCTGAAGGAAAAAGGAGCCAGTATAAAATTATATACAAGGTGAAAAATCCTTCAGAAATGAAGACAAAATAAAGACCTTTTAAACCAACAGAAGGTAACTGAATTTATGGCCAGCAGACCTGTATACCAAGAAATGTAATGGAAAATTTTTCAGGCTGAATGAAAAAGATCCCAGATGGAAACTTAGATGTTCATAAAAGAATAAAGAGCAGTGAAAGTGGTAAATGTGTGGGTAAAGAGGAAAGACATTTCTCCATTAACATTAAAAAAAAAACCAAAAAACTCTTTAAGTGACAATTGACTATTTAAAACAAATAGATTGTATTTTGGGGCTTATAACTTATGTAGAAGTAAAATGAATGACATCAATAGTACCAAGAATAGGTCTTACAATGTATGTGAAGTTGTATACTATTATTTGAAGGTATAATGTGTAAAGTTTAAAATGCATATTGCAAATGCTAATAAAGAAATTAAGTGAAGAGGAATAGCTAATACACAAATGGAAGAGATAAAATGAAATACCAAAAAATAGCCAGCCCAAAAGAAGAGAGGAAAAAAGAAAAATGTAACAAAGAACAAATGACATAAATAGAAAACAAAAAATGAGATGCTAGACTTAGAGCCAACCTATTTCAATAATTACATTAAGTGTAAATGGTTTAAACAATCCAATGTAAAGGAGTCAGACTGGATTAAAAGACTCAACTGTATACGCTATCTACAAACAGGGCCCAACTGTATGCCATCTACAATTATATATTATCTATACACTTAGAATATAAAGACAGAGATTAAAAGTAAAAGAATAGAGAAAAATAAACTATGCAAACACTAATTAAAAGAAAACTGTAGTGGTTGTATCATCAGACAGGTAGACTTCAGACTAAGAAATAGTACTAGGGATAAAGTCATTTCATAAAGATTGTAGTAGTTTTAAAATGTGTCCTCAAATTGTTTAACACTCCTTTCTTTAAGAAGTGGAGCCTAATTCTTCTCCCTTTGAATGAGGGTTGGACTTTGTGACTCATGAATAGAATATGGTGGAAGAGGTAAAAGACAGTATGGCTTTCAGCTTGGTTGCACTCTATTTAATCACTCGCTGTGGGGGAAGTCAGCTGCCACATCATGAAGAGAGGTCCATATGGTTGGTTGGCCTCCAACCAACAGCTATGTGAGGGATCATCTTGAAAGCAGATCCTACAGCTGCAGTCAAGCCTTCAGGTGACTGCAGCCCCAGCTAACATCTTAGCTGCCATCTCCTAAGAGACCCTGAGCCAGAACCACCCAGCTAAGCTGCCTCTGTATTTCTGACCCTCAGAACCTGTATGAGAATCAAAAATAAATGTTTGTTGTTTTAAGCTGCTGTTTTAAAGTAATTTGTTACACAGTAATAGAGCTAATAGAATGATAAAAGGTGTTGACTTATCAAGGAGATATTCAGATCTTAATCTGTATGCACTTAATAATGGAGCTTCAAAATATATAATGTAAAACCTGTCGGAACTAAAAGCAGAAATAGGCAAATCCATAATAATTTCCTTCAGCTGGAGATTTCAACACTCCAAGCTTATTTATTGTTTAATTAATTAATTTATTTATTTTTGGCTGTGTTGGATCTTCGTTGCTGTGCGTGGGCTTTCTCTAGTTGTGAGCGAGGGCTACTCTTCGTTGCAGTGCGCGGGCTTCTCATTGCAGTGGCTTCTCTAGTTGTGGATCACGGGCTCTAGGCGCGTGGGCTTCAGTAGTTGTGGTGCACGGGTTAGTTGCTCCACAGCATGTGGGATCTTCCTGGACCAGGGCTCAAACCTGTGTCTCCTGCATTGGCAGGCAGATTCTTAGCCACTGCACCACCAGGGAAGCCCTCAACACTCCACACTTATTAATTGATGGAATAAATACACACACACACAAAATCAGAGAGGAATTGGAAAACTTGAAAAGCACCATCAACCAACCTAACTTAATTGATTTTTATAGAATACCCCAACTAGGAGTACAGAATGCACATTCTTTTCAAGTGCACATAGAACATTCAGCAAGATAGACGATGTTCATGGCTATAAAAAAAATTCTCAGTAAATTTTAAAAGACTGAAATCATGGAGAATATGTTCTCTGACCACAATGGAATCAAACTAGAAATCAATAACAGAAATATATCTGGGAAATCTCCCAAATATTTGGAAATTAAACTTCACACTTTAAAAATAACACATGGCCTAAAGAAGAAATCAGAAGGGAAAATAGAAAATATTTTGAACTGAATGAAAATGAAATCACAACATATCAAAATTTGTGAGATGCAGTTAAAGCAGTGCTTGAGGGAAATTTATAGTTTTAAATGCTTATGCTAGAAAAGAAGAAAGGTCCAAAATCATTGACTTAACATTTCTACCTGGATAAACTAGAAAAAGAGCAAATTAGACCCAAAGTAAGTAGAAGGAAAGTAATAACAAAGAGAAATCAATCAACAAAATAGAAAAAGGGCAAAGACTATTAAAAATCTATGAAACAACAATTGGTTCTTTGCAAAGAACAATTAAATTTATTATTAAATATATTATGAGTGATTCCTTTTTGCAGTCTTAAAAACATATAGTACACTGTTAAAATGAATTTTTAAAAACTAAAAAGCTGTCTCCTTAATTGTTTTTTATTTGAGATACATGGCCTTTTTTTGATATCTAGGTATTGAGCTATAATAAAACATATTTGTCAGTTACAAGTTTAGTTATGATTGATTGTATTTATTTCAGAAAGATTTCTTTGAAAGATAATTAGTTATACTCAGGGAGAAATAGTATTTGGGGGGGAACCTCCACAATTTTTTTGTTAAATTCTGTATTTTGTTTTGAAGAGAAAAGTATATAAAGCAGGTGATAAAAAGTTTAAGTAATAATATAAGTTCCAGGAAAATTCAGTTAAAGATATTGAAAAACACACATCGGGTGTTTGTAGATTTCATTTGTCAGAAACATGCTTTCACAGTACACATTTACTGTGAGGTGTTATTCAATACTATAGATTAACCAATACCTGCCAAAAGAAATAAAAGTGTACAGAGACTAAACCACCAGCATGGCAAATGAGGTGCAATTTTGAATAGTTGACTGCTTCAGTTATCAAACCCATTCATAAATAATCTGTACCACTATTTGCAGTGTTACTCAGTGACAGAATTTTTTTTTTTTTTTTTTGGTGCGGTACGCGGGCCTCTCACTGTTGTGGCCTCTCCCATTGCGGAGCACAGGCTCCGGACGCGCAGGCTCAGCGGCCATGGCTCACGGGCCCAGCCGCTCCGCGGCATGTGGGATCTTCCTGGACCGGGGCAGAACCCGTGTCCCCTGCATCGGCAGGTGGACTCTCAACCACTGCGCCACCAGGGAAGCCCAATGTGACAGAATTTTGATGAAACAAAAGATGAAGCAAGGTAAAAATATATAAGGACTAATTTTGTCCTTAGTGAAAGTGATCTTAAATATTCAATTTTATCCGAATTGTAAGATAATAAACCACTTAACTGTACTGTTCAGCAAATACTAAATACAAGCCCAAAGAAAAAATAAAATCAAGTAAAATTCTCTTAATCACTAGGATATTTGGTAAATTTATATTCTTTCTTGATTATTCATTATCTGATAGTTTTATTCATGGATTATACAGCTTTTCTCTTTTGCTTATAAAATCTTAGAATCAAGTGACATAATCCAGCTCCCTCCTTCGGTTTCCTTTTGCTCTTCATCTTTTGAAACACCTCACTGATTATGAGCCTCCCAGATACAGGAAGAAATACTTAAAACCAAACCAGCTACATTCTAATAGCGTTTTTAAAAAGTTTCTTCATGTGGGGTGGGGATGGAGGAAGGATACACAATGATAAAACAACCAAGACTGGGATTTCAGGATTGTAGGTGGAATTCAATTTCAAACTCTAATTTTTAGCTTCATTTAATCATCTCAGTTTGTAATATGCTGTCCACCTGCTTCTCAAGAATAGTTTCTTTCTGTTTTTGAGAATCTTCCTTCTTAAGTATGAATTTTCACCCCAGGCAAAAAAGATTTATAGTTAACAGACTGATAGGGCAGACTCAAGGAAAACTTTATAAGGATTCCTTTTCTGAGGGGATTTTGATGGTTTGATTAGATAGGGTACAATGCTCAGAATTAGAAGGAGACTTTTGACTGGCCCAGAGAAGAGCCAATTTTAAGGACAGGAGTATCATTCTTCCTGCCTGTTGTACAGTTTCAGCTACCAGGAATTCTTTAAATGCTGTGAATCCCAGGGGTTAAGTGTGACAGAGTAATAGTTATACCCATTATTGTTGAGAATTGTTTGCACTCATGTTTCCTATATGCATGTCCTCCTACATTTTTTGAGTTTGCTGTATTTGACAGCTGTGCATCAGTGGTGTTTTTATAATTCAAAATAAATAGTAGAATGTGCTATAGCTGTAACTTTGTATTTTCTCTAATTTTCTCTCTTTTTTACTCCCTAATATGAGGGTTTGTTTTTGTTTGTATGGAGCTGTATTTATTATTGTTTTTTTAAGTGGGAAACAAACACCAAGCAAATTTGAATTCTAAGATTTATTTATTGAGTATGAAGTCTAAATCCATCATAAATTACAAAAGAGAGATAAAATGAATGTGACCATCCACACTCAGCTTGTTTTTCTTTTTGATTTGTTTTAATGAGTGTTTCCTTGTTCTGAGTTCAAATTCTCCACTTACGCTTTCACTCTTTCTTATTATTCTTAGGTGTCGCCTCCTGGGTGAGGCAGTTCTTAATTATTTCTTCTCAGAACTTCTTCCATACATTAAACAAAAGCAAAAACAAAGAAGACATGCCCTTCCCAGAACCTCGCTTTTCTTACCAAGGTTTATTTGGCAGATAGTGTTTTTTAAAAATGAGTCTTGTGAAATCTGTAAATTTTCCAGTAAGATGGCTTTCTATCATAGCGGCCACTCATTATTTGTTAAATTAAATGAATTCTCATGCATACATTTAATGCAGAATTGAGAAATACCAGATCGTAGAAGTCCCCAGAAAAGGATCAGTTAATCCCAGGAGACTAAAGACAACGATTGTGTGTTCCATTGGTTTTGTAGTTCTGCAGAGTCTGACAAAAGTGAACCCTTAGTTATTGGGTCACCTTGCATAAGAAGACGAGTGTGAGTTCTAGTCATTCAGCCAAGTTGTCTACCACCTGGAATGAGCCAGGCATGGTGCTGGTCTCGGGATGTGTTGACAAACAAGGTAAAGAAGGTGGCACTTACCTTCCAGGTTCCCTGAGGAGGTGGTAGACTGAAAAGGAATCTAGGAATTTTAGTCAGTTGTCTGAAGGAGAACAAGCTTTGGAAAAATGCCTGCAGGTTAACATTGAAAGATGGGACTTTAGCCTTTGAAAAAGGTGCTTGTTTCTGTAAAAGTCCTTTCTTTATACTTTCTTTCCATCCTGCTCTCTTAAAACAGCAAGTGCAAAAAGCACTTGGTATACAACTCTATGAATATACTAAAAGTCATTGAATTACACATTTTGTATGGATGGGTTGTATGGTGTGTGAATTCTATCTCAATAAAGCTGTTAAAAAAGTTATCTGCTGTATTTGAGTTTTTAAAAAAATGAATCTGGAGAAAAAAGGTTGGTTACTCTCTGTGCAAGAGAGAGTTTACTCAGGAGGTTGGAATTACCAAGATATGAATATTTATGTTACCAATACTTAAAACGTTTCCAAATCTGAACATTTAGAAGTTTGCTTGTTATTATTGATATCTCTCATGAATTTTATAATTTTTCGTAAGTGTCACAATTAGAATTCAATCCTAAATTATGTTATAATCAAGGTACTATTTTATTTTGGTAGAAAAGAGTAAGAAATCATTATGGCTATGTAATATAGATCATTGCTGTGATATTAAATCATTAGTCCTAAAATATTTAATAAAGTTAATTATTTGGTTATCTTCAAAGACTGATTTGCTAGTGTCCAAATTGTACAGCTATGAACAAAGTTATTTTCATACTCTGGATAATGTATTTCTTTCATTTTCACATAAGCACTACCTACAAATTTCTGGTATGTATAAAAGCAGCAAAACCATGAAACGAAATTTATGTGTGATGTTTTGAACTTACGATCTCTTATCATTGATATTTATATTTTGGAACAGCTCTATTTGTTACCAGTTGCTGCATAACAAATTACCGCCAAACTTAACAGCTTAAAACAACACACATTTATCATCTTAGTTTCTGTGAGTAAAGAATCTGGTTGCAGCCTGGTTGAGTGCCTCTGCCTCAGGGTTTCTTGGCGTCAGGCAGGGCTGCCGCTTCATTCGAAGGCTTGATGGACAGAGGATCTACTTTTAAGCTCACTCAAATGGTTGTGGGCAGGACTCAGCTCCTCACAGGCTGTTGGAATGGAGGCCTTAGTGCCTCATGGGTTGCTGGAAGGAGTTCCTTGATTCGTGGGCCTTTGTCTAGAGTAGCTCACGGCATGGCATCTGGCTTCCATCAGAACAGCCGAGCAAGAGGGTGAGCAAAATGGAAGCCACAGCCTTTTTGTAAACCTAATCTTGAAAGCCACATCCCATCACGTTTGCTGTATCATCTGTCAGCAGTGAATCACTAGCTCAGTCCATACTCAGGGGAAGGGAATTTCACAAGAACATGAATACCAGGAAGCAGGAATTGGGGGGTGGGGGGCACGCATTAGAGGCCGCCTACCACAACATTCCTCTCAGAAGGGTCTACATAATATGTATTATGGCTTAGAATTCATTTTTTGCTAAGAATATTATGGCATCTCTTGAAATATTAGTGATGCTCAAAGGTGTAATGGATAAAGGACTGGGGAACAGTACACTAGAACTGTTATCATATCACTTTCTATCTTATTGCTGCGCTATGCCTGGAGCATTAACCTGTGTCCAGGATGGCTCAGCGCTCACTAAAACAGCCACTGGAAAGGGGAAATAGAGTGAGGGGGATGATGGGTACAGCCCAGAAGTAGCAGCTCTCATTTCAGCTCATATCCCATTTGCCAGAACATAGTCACAGGGCCACACCCAGCTACAAAAGAGGCTAGGAAACTTAGTCTTTGGTTAGGCAGTCATGGGCTCAACTAAAAATTATGCTATTATAATTTTTATAAGAATAAAAATCCCTGAAGAAGGGGAGAATATTTGGGAGAAGCCTCTGGCCAAAGCTTTCAACAGCATTCAAATGGCTCTCACCTGGCCACGCACTAATGCATTTCACTCTGAGGTGAGTAAATGTCCTCCTTCAGAGCCTATTACTCTTAATTCAGACAGAATTCTTATTAGCTTAGTTACGGGACTTCTCAAACCACTGCAGATTAGGAGGAAATATAGTGAGAAGCAGGCAAAAATTGAGAGTAGAATGCTCAGTAACAAATATGGACATACAAAAGGCTGAGGCAAAGACTAAGCTGGCGGTTCAGAGGGATTTGATAGAGGGGCAGCCAGTCCTCGGAACTTTAGTAGCCTGAGGCAGTGCTCATTTAAAACATCACCACCGAGCAAAATACTTAGATTTAGTTGTGATGATCCAGAGTCTTCCATTGCTTTTCAAAGAAGAAAAAACATTTTGGCGCTCTGAAAGAGGTAAGCTTCATCAGTTATCTGGAAAATTCATTTATGTAGAACATTCTGTAAAAACGATCCTGGCAAATAAAGGAGAGGCCCTTCTACTCACCATACTCCTCATCTTATCTAATTACCACCACATTATTTGTATAGGAAAATTCTTTCTGAGTTCCATTTCTGGTATCTAGAATTGTATATTGTCTCGGAGTGGTTGACATTAGTGATTTCTTTGTTTTTAAAGAAAGTATATGTATTAGCCAATCGCCATATATTTCAAATTGTAAACAAAGCAATTACTCCCCATCCCCACTATCCTGTAAAGAGTGCAGAACTTTCTGGTTACACATAGAGTATTATTGTAAGTGTAGGATTGTCAAAGAGTTCTCCAGTTCGCATATTTTTAAAGCCAACTCATCATAGCTACTATTGCCATTCTGATACATTAGCCTTGAATGTTCTTTCCCATTTCTCAATCTGGCAAATTCTTACTCATTTAAGACCCAGGTCCATTACAAAATAAAATGTATTACACATGAAAAGCGTGATCCGTAAAAGGAATAACTGACAAATTAGACCATCCAAATTTACAAGTTTGCTCTATGAAAAGACTATGTTAAAAGGATGCAAAGCCACAGGCTTTGAGAAAATACTTGCAAACAATGTATCTGGCAAAGGACTAGTATCTAGACTATATAAAGAACTCTCAAAACTCAAGAGTAAAAATAACAAACAATCCAATTAAAAATTAGGCAAAACACATGAAGAGACCCATTTTTCAGATGTTCAGCATCATTAGATTAGGGAAATGCCAACTAAATCAGTGAGATACGGACACACCTTTCAGAATGGCTAAAATAAAAAATAGGGACAACACCAAATGGTGGTGAGGATGCCAAGAAACTGGGTCACCAATCCATTGCTGGTAAGAATGTAAATGTTGCAGGCACTTTGGAAAATAACTTGGCAGATTCTTTTAAAAACAAACATGTCACTGTCACACGACCCAGCAATTACACACCTGGGCATTTATCCCAGAAAAATGAAAACTTAAGTTCATACAAAAACACAAACACAGGGCTTCCCTGGTGGCGCAGTGGTTGAGAGTCCGCCTGCCGATGCAGGGGACACGGGTTCGTGCCCCGGTCCGGGAAGATCCCACATGCCGCGGAGCGGCTGGGCCCGTGAGCCATGGCCGCTGAGCCTGCGCGTCCGGAGCCTGTGCTCCGCAGCGGGAGAGGCCACAACAGTGAGAGACCCACGTACCGCAAAAAAAAAAAAAACGCAAACACAAACGTTTGTAGCAGCTTTATTCATAACAGCACCAAACTGGAAACAACTGAGATCCATCGATAAGTAAATGGCTAAACTCACTATGGTATGTTCAGCACTACTCAGCAACAAAAAGGAACCAAGTAATGATACATGCTGCAACCTGGATGGATTATGCGGAGTGAAAAAAGCCAATCGCAAAAGGTTGCATACCATATGATTCCATGTCTACAGAAATGGAGAACAGATTAGTGATTTCCAGGGGTTAAGGAAGGTGGGGAGGAGTTTGAGGGAAGTGGGTGTGGCTATAAAAAGGCAACACAAGGGATCTGTGTGGTGATGGAAAAGTTCTGTATCTTGACTATATCAGTGTCGATACCCTGTGGTGTGGTTTTGTAAGATGTTACCTTTGGGGGAAACTGAGTAAAGGGTATGCAGTATCTCTCCATATTGGTTTTTACAACTACTTGTGAAAATACAGTTATCTCAAAATTAAAACTTTAACTGAAAAATTATGAAGTCCTCAGAATTCCATTGGACTGTGAGCTCCATGAGGGAAGGAATATCTGTATTTCACCAGCATCTAGTACAGTGCCTGCCTCATGAAAGTTGCTTTGAAAATGTTTTATGGGTACCCTTAAGGGAGAGAAGCTGAACATATGAATGTAATTATATTAAGCACCCATAACTGACAGCACACCCCCAAATGAAGGGTATTTCTCTTCTGAACTGTTCATTTAAAAACTATTGAGCGTCTACCTTACCTCATCTTCTAAGTGCTGGAAATACAACAGGGAACAAAATTGAGGGGTGGGGAAGGAACCCCTGCTTTCATGGAGCTTACAGTTTAACTGGGGCAGAAGACAGTAAACAGAATACAGAAATTATATATGTTAGGAAGTGGTAAGTGCTAAGAAAAAAGTAATTTTAAGCAACGTTTAGGGGCCGAGGATATGGAAACGACTGCAGAAGTGAGTAGGTTGCAATTTGTAATTTTAGCCAGGGTTTAAATACCAAGAGACAGTGTCATTTGAGCAAAGTCTTGAACGAAGTAAGGGGAAAACCATGTAGGTATATGGAGGAGCAGCCAGTGCAAAGGCTCTGAGGTAGAAAGGTGTCTAACATGTTCAGGACTAGCAAGGAAGTGAAACCAGTGTTGGAGGAACAAGAATGAGAGAGGGAGAGTAGTTTGGCAAAGTTAGAGAGACAACAAGAATGCAGGACATGTAGAGCCGTGTAGGGTGCTGCAAAGTCTTTGGGTCCTACTTTGAATGAAATGGGGAAGCATTGGAGGGTTTTGAGTGGAGGAGTGACATGACCTGACTTAAGAGCTGATGTGTTGAGAATGAACGGTAGCAGAACAAGGTAAAAGCAAGGAAGAGAACTTCAGAAGCTACTTCAGTACTCCAGGCAGGAAGCTACGGTGATTTGTCTGGGGTAGTAGCAGTGGAGTCCTGAGAAATAATCCATTTGTGTTTAGATTTTGAAGGCAGAGACAACAGGATTTGCTGCCAGGTTAAATGTGCATGAGGAAACTGATGCCCTCTGTACATCAAAGAAGAATTTTAGTCATTAAACTAATCTATGGCTCATTTCAAGGACAAAATTAGGTATTAGAAGATTTGTTTTAAAAAGCTACTTTTGGTTCCTCAAAAAGTTAAGAATTACCATATGATCCAGCAATTCCACTTCTAGGTATATACCCAAAAGAATTGAAAGCAGGAACTCAAACAGATACTTGTATGCCAGTGTTCATGAGCAGCATTATTCAGAGTAATCTAAAGGTAGAAGCAGCCCAAATGTCCATCAACAGATGAATGGATAAACAAAATGTGTTATACACATACCATAGGATGTTATTCATCCTTAGAAAGAAATGAAATTCGAATACATGTTACAACATAGGTGGACCTGGAAAACATACTGAGTGAAATAAGCCAGACACAAAAGAACAAATATTGTATGACTCCACTTATATAAGGTACCTAAAATAGTCAAATTCATATAGATAGAATGTAGAATAGAGGTTATCAGAAGATGAGGGCAGGAAGGAATGGAGAGTTATTGTTTAATGGGTACCGAGTTTCTGTCTGGGATGATGAAAAAATTCTGGAAATGGATAGTGGTGATGGTTGTACAACAATATAAATATACTTAATGCCACTGAATTGTACATTTTAAAAAGGTTGGAATGGTAAATGTAAGTACCACAATAAAAAGAAAGTATAGGATGCAGATAAAACACTGTCTAAAGGGAAACTGATGATGTATATAGGTGGATAAAATCAATGAATGAGCAAAAAAAAAAAAGGCTATTTTTTAACTTATTTCTTCTGATCTAAGAACTAAGCTTGCTTTAAGCATCGTCTATGACTTGACTTTCCTTTGAGATCCTTTAGTACATGTTTGTTACAGTCCTTTCTTAATGGCTCAAGCCTTAGCCATTGCAGTTATAGAAACTAGTGTCCCCTTATAAAGGTCATTATCATCAGAAGGGCAGGGGAAGAGTCAATTGCTACAGAGTGATCTAACTAATTACAATTTTTGGAAAAAGAGTTCATCTAAAAGAAATATATATATATAGGTGTGTGTGTGTGTGTGTGTGTGTGTGTGTGTGTCTGTGTATATATATATATATATATATCCCCCTCATATAGTAAAACCTTTTTCTTTCTCTCACATAATGGTTCTTGAAAACAATGTTCCTTGAATGCACATGTAAATAATTTTCCTGCTAAAACCAGCATTTTTGATAATTTAGCAGAGGTGATATGGAGAAAACCTTGAGTACGGGAAGGTTTTGTGGCACAGCATATTTAATAACCGTGACAACTCAAGAATTTTAAGCAGACTCGCCTCCCTGTCTGGGATCTGTCGGCACCAGTGTGTCTCTCCTGGCAAGCCCTTAAATGTACTATTTCAGCCAAAACTGCACTAATGATGGTCTACCAAATTTTAACAGGATATTTTTAAGACTTGATATTCTCATGATTAAAAAGAAAAAAAAAATACTTTCCCCTATTTCTTTCAAAAGCTGCCACTCTAAAATATGTGGCAAATTAAAAAAAAAAAAAGTCTGAAATTGCTTTACAGCCTTGATGAAACAAAGACTGGTGTGTTGGTGTGGCTGCAGGGAGCTCTGCGCTGCTTTTGTATGATTTCAGAGGTGAATTTAGATGGCTGGAAGATAGATGGGTGCCAGATGCAGTTTGACATAGATTCAGGCAGCTGCTCCTGGGCTAGGTTTCATTAGCTGGTAAGTGCGCCAGCAGAAGCAGCAGAGCGAGGCCCCAAATGCCAAAATGACAGTGAGAACAGTGGAACAATACAATATTCACTAAGTGATTTTAATCTCGGAGATTAAATGTCACCCAATCAGTTTCCAGGTTTTAAAAACCAACTCGTATGAAGCCATTAGAGGGCCCAAGTCTTTGTCCACCGGGGTAAAAAGTTCTACTTAAAATTTTTTTTTTTTTAGTTTTAAAACAGACACAAAGTGTTGTAAGCCCATTTTGGTAATATACAATTAAAAATCATGTCAACCTCTTCAACACACACACCGCAGTAAAAGAAATGTATTCATTTTTGCAACCAGGCAAATATTCCTCAATAATGGACCCAATGTTGGTTTGTTATCTATCTTTTCTTAAAATGAAAGTCTTGGAAGAACTTCCCAGGCCAGTTCCAGCTTAGGGGCCCTCCCCACCACGGCCACACCCATTCTTCTTCAAAGAAAGACCAAGATCTCAAAACAGAGAGCGCATATTAATTTGCTTTTGAGACCTTATGATCTGTATAGTTAGTGATGAATATGTACCCAACCACATAATTAATTGTGAATTAAAACCATTTTTTTTCCTGTAAAGAACTTCTGCTCTTACTACTTGTGGGGTCATAAGTAATTATGAAAGTGACTCCAGAACTCCCCATGCTTGATTTCAACTCACATGTTTTCTCGGCTGAGAAAAAGAACCTTTATTTAGTATATTAAACTTACTAAACTTATCTTTGCTTTCCTGTAAAGAGTGTTATGATCTAATACATCAGTGATGCAACCATTTTATGTGGGGTAATTTTTTAAATTAAAATTAACATGAAATAAATAATTGATTGGACATGTACATATTTGAAAACTGTAAATCTAACCAGTCTCTGCTTTTCTTATTTAGTCTTAGGAAGCTAATGCATCACTTATAATAGCCCTGAGGCATTACGGTGTATTTCTTTTTTTTTTTTTCCTCCAAACGCATGTGCACTCAGCTCTCTTAATAACAATGGGAGTTGTGTATGTGCTCAGCAGAGAATAGCTTCCATTGTGTTTTAGTATTTTTAGTATTTTGCTTATTAATAGTGTTGTAATACTACTCTTTTTTTACCATGTCTACAGCATGGTTAAAAATTTAGAAATATGCTCTGATTGAGTCAGAAACTCTGTATGTTCAGGAGCAATTACAATATTAATTAATGGCTATATGATACCCTACCAAGTTTTAATACATTCTGGACTTGAATATGTTGCATACATGTTCTCTGAAAGTTTAATTTCCTTGGGACAATGCTCCCATCTGTGAACTTACATTTGAATTTAAGGGAATCATATCTTAAGTGACATGGTTTTAGTTCATCTAAATCCTTGGGAGTTGTTTCATAGTAATCTAAGCTCCACCTTTCACCCCCTTCCCTCTTTTTTCCCTCCCTTCCTCTTTTGGTCTAGCACTGACAACTTGACTACGTTGACCTAAATATCGAGACCTCTTTTAGTTTCACTGTACATGCTACTCATGAGGGCTGTGCTTGCAAATCTCTTTGATAAGGGGTGAGTCTTGGGTTCATGAAGGGTCTGTTCGGTTCAGCATGTTCAGTTCTGGTGAACCTAACTAGACTCAGATTGCATTTCTCATGGATAGCCCTTAAAAGCCTACCTAACCTTTCTGAATCTCCTCTGGGAGGAGAAAATGAGGCAGCATATGTAACACATTTAGCAGAGTACTTGGCACAAGAACTCATTCTATAGTTCTATATTCTGTTTCTTTCCTTTACCTTATGCAGATATTCCCTGGAAAATTTCTCATTTAACCTTGTGAGAAAAGTTAATATGTATAGAAAACATATGGAGATCCTCAGAGAAAAGTGCTATGTGAATAAGTCCAAGATGTTATTGTGGTTATTACTATTAATTACCAACCAATACAAAGCCGTTTTAATTGTTAATAATCATTTGGCATTTTAATTTATTTTCCCCCCAGTGAAGTTTTAAATTTAAGCCACAGTCTCTTACCACTTACGGCAAATTCTGTTAATTATCTATGCTGTAGCTATTCCCCTGTTCCCTCATTTTGGTTTTGTTTGCTTGTTTTTGTGGTAAAATACATAAAAGCTAGCATTTAACATCTCAACCATTTTTAAGTGTACAGGTCAGTGGTATTAAATACATTCGCATTGTGTGCAGCCATCACCACCATCCATCCCCATAACTCTTTTCATCTTGTAAAACTGAAACTCTGTACTCATTAAATAATAGCTTTCCATTCTCCCCTAGCTCCAGCCCCTGGCAGCCACCATTATACTTTGTTTTTATGATTTTGGCTGTTTTTTTTTTTTTGTTTGTTTTTTAATTTGGCTGTCTCGGGTCTTAGTTGCGGTACACGGGATCTTCGTTGCAGCATGCAGGATCTTTTCTTGTGGCACGGGCTTCTCTCAAGTTGTGTCACGGGCTCAGTAGTTGTGGCGCACAGGCTCTCTAGTTGTGGCGTGTGACTCTAGAGTGCGTGGGCTTAGTAGTTGCGGCGTGCGGGCCTAGTTGCCCCGTGGCATGTGGGATCTTAGTTCCCCGACCAGGGATCGAACTCACGTTCCCTGCATTGGAAGGTGGATTCTTCACCACTGGACCTCCAGAGAAGTCCCGATTTTAGCTGTTTGAAGTACTTCATATAAATGGAAGCATATAGTATTTGTCTTTTTGCAGTTGGCTCATTTCAGTAAGCATAATGTGATCATCCATGGGTGAGGTTTGTCCAGTTGTAGCGTATTGCAGAATTTTATCCCTTTTTAAGGTTGAATAATATTCCATTGTATGTATATACCACATTTTGCTTATCCATTCATCTGTTGCTGGACACTTGGTTGTTTCCACATTTTAGCTATTGTGAAAAATGCTGCTATGAACATGGGTGTACAGAGACCTCTTTGAGACCTTGACTTTCAATTCTTTGGGTATATACCCAGAAGTGGAACTGTTGGATCATAAGGTAGTTATACTTAAAATTTTTCAGAAACCACTATACTGTTTTCCACGGTGGCTATACTATTTTATGTTCCCACCAACAGGGCACAGGATTCTAACTTCTCCATACCCTTGCTGGCGCTTGTTGCTTTCTGGGTTTTGTTTGTTTGTCTGTTTTTTGATAGTAGCCATCCAGATGGGTGTAGGATGGTATCTCCTTGCAGTTTTGATTTGGATTGCCCTAATGATTAGTGAAGTTGAGCATTTTTTCATGTGCTTATTGGCCATTCATATATCTTCTTTGGAGTAATGTTTATTCAGGTCCTTTACGCATTTTTGAATTGGGTTCTTTGTTTTTGTTGTTGAGTTTTAGAAGTTCTCTATATGTTCTGGATATTAATCCCTCATCAGATGTATGATTTACAAATATTTTCTCTTATTCTGTGAATTGCCTTTTTACTCTCTTGATAGTGTCTTTTGATGCACAATATTTAAAAATGTTCATAAAGTCCAATTTGCCTTTTATTTATTTGCCTGTGCTTCTAGTGTTATATCCAAGAAATCAATGCCGGATCCAATGTTGTGAAGCTTTTGTCCTATGTTTTCATCTAAGATTTTTATTGTTTTGGCTCTTACTTTTAGGTTCTTGATTCATTTTGAATTAATTTTTGTATGTGGTATTAGGTAAGAGTCCAACTTCACTCTTTTGCATGTGGATATCCAGTTTTCCCAGCACCATTTGTTGAAAGATTGAATGGTCTTGCCACCCTTGTCAAAAATTATTTGACTCTGTATGTGAATGTTTGTTTCTGAGCTCTCTATTCTGTGCCATTGGCCTATATGCCTGTCTCTATACCAATACCACACTGTTTTGATTATTGTAGCTTTGTAGTAAAATTTGAAATTAGGAGGTGCAAGTTCCTCCAGTTTTGTTCTTTCTCAAGATCACTTTGGCAATTCAGCATCTCTTAATATTCCATATGAATTTTAGGATGATTTTTCTGTATTGTATCTGCAGAAAACATCATTGGGGTTTTGATAGGGATTTCATTGAATCTGTAGGTTACTTTGGGTAGTATTGACATTTTAACAATATTAAGTCTTTCAATCCATGAACATGGGATGCATTTCCATTTATTTATGCCTTCTTTAATTTCTTTCAGCAATGTTTTGTAGTTTCCGTTGTGCAAGTCTTTTTCACCTCCTTGATTAAGTTAATTCCTAAGTATTTTATTCTTGTCGATACTACTATAAATGGAATTGTTTTTGTAATTTCTTTTTCAGATTGTTCATTGTTTGTTTATAGAAATGCAACCAGTTTAGAGTAATTATTGATAAAGGAGGGACTTCTGTCATTGTGGTATTTGCTTTCTATGTGACTTACAGATTTTGTCCCTCATATCCTGTATTACTGTCTTCTTTTGTGTTGAGTTGATTTTTTTTATAGTGAAATGTTTAAATTCCCTTCTCATTTCTTTTTGTGTATTTTCTATAGCTATTTTCTCTGTGGTTACCATGGGGATTACATTTAACATCCTGAAGTTATAACATTCTAATTTGAATTTATAGCAACCTAGCTTCAATAACATACAAAAACTCTGCTCCTTTATAGCTCCTTCCCAACCCCTTTCAGTTACTGATGTCACAAAATTATACCTTTATACATGTGTGCCCCCAAACATGAACTAATAATTCTTTTAAATGCAACAGTCTCTTAAATTGTAGAGAAAACAAGATTTGGAGTTACAAACCAAAGTTACAGTAGTACTAACTTTTACACTAATAATTTTTTTTCTTAAATCTATTAGTCTCTTAAATCATGTAGAAAACCAAAAAGTTCAATTAAAAACCATTTTAACAATAACACTAGCTTTTATATTTGCCCATGTGTTCACCTGTATTGAGATCTTTATTTCTCCATATGACTTTGAGTTACTGTCTAGTGTTCTTCCATTTCACCTTGCAGGACCCCCTTGATCAGTTGTTCCAAGACAGTCCTAGTCATCATGAACTCCCTCAGCTTTTGTTTATCCAGGAAGGTCTTAATTTCTCCTCACTTTTGAAGGACAGTTTTGCCAGGTATAGGATTCCTGGTTGACAGTTTTTTTTTTTTTTTTTTTTCCTTTTAGCACTTTGAATATATCAGCCCACTGTCTTCTGGCCTCCCAAGTTTCTAATGAGAAATGTGCTGATAATCTTATTGAGGATCCCTTGTATGTAATGATTTGCTTATCTCTTGCTGCCTTCAAGATTCTCTCTTTGTCTTTTGAAAGTTTTATTATAATAAGTAGGTCTCTTTGAATTCATCTTACCTGGAGTTTCTTGAGCTTCTTGGATGTTTATATCCATGGCTTCCATCAAAGTGGGAAATTTTCAGCATTATTTCATCAAATATTCTCTCTTACCTTTTCTCTGTCTCTTCTTCTGGGACTCCCACGATGTACATGTTGGTCCACTTGATGGTGCTCCACAGGTCCCTTAGGTTCTGTTCATTTTTCTTCAATGTTTTTTTTCTTTCTGTTCTCAGATTTGATCATTTCCATTGTCCCGTCTTCAAGTTTGCTGATTCTTCCTTCTATGCAAATCTGCCTTTGAATCTTTCTAGTGAATTTTTTATTTAAGTTATATTACTTTTTGGCCTTAGAAGTTCTTTCTGGTTTCCTTTTAGGTTTTCTTTCTCATTATTGAAATTTCCATTTTGTTCACACATCATTTTCTTGACTTTCTCCACATCTTCCTTTAGTTCTTTGAACATTTTAAAAACACTGTTTTAAAGTCTTTGTCTAGTATATCTCCATTAGGTCTTTTTCAAGGACAGTTTCTGTTGATTATTTTTTCCTTTGAATGGGTCATATTTTTCCGTTTCATTGAATGCCTTGTGATTTTTTTGTCAAACACTGGACATTTGAATCTAATAATGTGATGACTCTGGAAATCAGATTCTCCCTCTTCCTCAAGGTTTCCTGTATTTTTCTTTATCATTTTTGTTTTTTAGAATGTGGTAGGCTGTCTCTGTGCTAAGATCAGCCTGAGGTGTAAATTTAAGGTCTTCTCAAGTCTTTTCTGAGCCTTTCTCTGGGCGTACATGGTTATGTTCTTATTTTCCCTGTATATTACAGTTTTTTTAATGTCCTAGTCTTTAATGTCTAGGGTAAGTGAAAAATGAAGGTGGGGAGGGGTAGGTTCTGGCCCTTTAAATCCCCTGGAAAGTCACTTCAGGGGGAGAGGCTTGTGAAAATGTGGTGGGGATGTGGGGGAGCAGGTGCAGCAACAATGGTTGCCACCTCTTTGTCTGCACTAATGTCATCAGAAGCAACAATAAGAGCACAGACCCCTAATATTTAGAGGATAGGGTTCTTTTTGCTCCCCTAGCTCTTGTAAGCTGCTTGCAAGCTGCTCCAGGATCATGTGCATAGCTGGGGGTCGGAGGGTGGCTAGCTGCTACTGTGCTAAGAGCTGTAATTGACTAAGAGTAACCAGAATTTACTGCAATTTACCATATTAGTCTTTCCCTGGAACTTGCAAGCCTTCAACAGACTTCTGAGTCCCAAAATAGTTACATCATTCAGATTCTGCCAGCCCATTTGTTGTCTAGGTGGAAAGATAGATTCCTGGTGCTTCCTACTCTACCATCTTCCCAGAATCCTCTCCTCCTCATTCTGTTTTAAGAGAACTCTGAATTTATTTAGGGTAGTTCTGTGCTAAACTAAAATACTTGATGTTCTGACACCCTTTTAGATGAGATGGCTACGTTCTGCTCTGTTCTGGTCCGTGAGATGTGGGTAGAGGTCCTTGGGGAGAACATGCCTTGAATAAAAAGACAAAGCCTCATGAAGACAAGGCTTTTGACTTTATTCTTACATAGAATGTAGATGAAATAGCTGGTGGATAGCAGCCTTCTTATGACCCTCAGCACCATGAGGATGGTGGAACAGGTACCTTTGAGCCATCTTTCCAGTCCTGAGCTGCCCAACCCTAGACTTCTAATTTCATGAGAACAAAGAATAAACTCTAAGTCATTTCACACTGTTAGCATTTCTTTACTTACAGCCAAGTGTAAATCCTAATATACCATTCAAGCCCATAATCCATGAAACAGAATAGAAGCGTGGCCAATGGAGATATTTGTGTCTGTGATGAGCACCAGCATTTTTCAGAGCAACTCAAGAGACTGAGATTTGAGATCTGAGTTTCAGTTGCATAGAGGTATAATGGGTATTAAAGAAAGATGGGTACCTCTACTCCTAATGAGACTTAAAGCTTTCTACATTTTTTGTGTACATTCTCCATTTCTTTGGGCTCACATGCCAAACATTAATGGCATTTTTTTTAGGTGGAAAAAGAAAGTATTATAGCCTAGTTATAGCAATGAAAGTAGGAAGAGACATGCTGTTAGCTTCTGTTACTTATATTTTAAAGCCATTGAAGAAAGTAGCTGATCTTTCTTAGTGTTTATTATGCTTTGTTATGTACACATCTTCCCATAAGAATATAATTAAAGCAAAGTGACAAGGAGGAGGAAATTACAAATAATTAACAATCCAGAGATCTTACATTCTCCCAGTTCTTCTCTTAAGCTTAGCCTGGGACCTGACACAGTGGACAGTCAGTAAATGTTTGTTAGACAAAGAAAGAAAAAGGTGGGGTTGGTTTTATATTGAATCGCAGGGACAGAGGTACATTTTGAATGCTAGTCAGATGATGAGATTTATTCAATAAAAATGTCTTTTTCCTGTGCTCCAGTCTTACCTAATGCCTGAAGTGAGTGGAGCTCCATCTAATGTCCAGTGTGTATCCCAAACCTGTACATAAGATTCACCATACTTGGCAGCGATGCTGGGGAGGAACAAGGGAGCTCTCCTTGCAACACCAGTAATCGCTGGCCCAGTATTGAATTTAATGAGCATTATCTAAGTAATTATTAATAACGAAAAGAGCTACCTTTCTTTATCATTTTCAGAGGCTGTGCTAACATCTTTACATGCATAATCTCACTTAACCCACATGATAACACCATGCCTCAGGTCCTGATTCTGTCTCCTTTTTACAGTTGAGGAAACTGAGGCTTAAGCAACTTGCCTAAGGTCAGATCGCCAGCACACGGTCAAGCTGGAACTTGAAACCCTGTCTGTCTCAGGACTATTTGACTCCAAAGTTAGTGTTCTTAGGCATGTCAGAAAATCTTGACTATAGTTTGCTTAATCATATGTTAAATAATCTCAAAATACTCTGTATTTTGTACTTTGGTTTCTCTGCAAAGAGCCAAAAGATAATGGTATAAAAGCGGCCTCATAGTGAAGACTTTTTTACTGTTAATATGGAAAAGATGACTTCTCACAAAAGCTGCTTTACATAATCTTTTTCTATTTACTTCAGTTTCACAGCATGCGCTCTCCTTCAAGTGGGAGGGTGGGTTGGAGGTGGATGAATATGCTTTGCTGGAGTTACAGCAATGCTTGGTGCGGGCAGAAGAGCGTGAATGTACATTACGCAGAGTTCAGCTTCACATCCGATGGGTATATCACTGAGCTGCATGACTGTGGCAGCCTGAGGCATCATCGTATTTTAAGCTCCGTGTGTGTCATCAACATATGTGGGTTGAAATTGCATGGAAGCATAGTAGTCCACAAGAAATATAAACAAAAGTAAAATACACCTTTGGAATAACTGCAGCATTTCATATAGCAACCAAATATTTGTGAAATCTGTACATTTTGAGCTCTTTGTTTTTAGAGCTAATGATTTCGTTTATTAACTTAGACCGTCTTAGTATTTTCTATTTACTTAACGTTTAAGATTCAGTCATAAAATCTCACTGTGACCTAAAGCTGTTTATAGAAACTTAGCCAGTGTGTGGGCATATTGAAAAGAAAAAGATAAGATGTATTTTTAAAAGCTATGTTAAAAATTTGCTGCTTTATAAATAGGTAGGTAGATAAATAAATGGATAGATAGATCACCATGCTTAAAGTTCCCATCTGAATCTATTTTCAGAAATGTGCTTTGGCAGAGAGTCTTCATTAGATGGTTAAGTGAAGTAGTATTTGCAATAATGTAAATTTGAAAATAAAAACTGGATCTGGAATCCAGGCTTTGCTGCTTGGTCACTGTGGCATCCTGAGAAAGTTTTCTTTGAACCTCAGTTCCTCAAGTGTAAAACAGAATAGTAGTAGCTGGGGCTACTTGGGGCTTTAGGATGTGGGGAGCAACTAAGATGGTGATGTCAACGTGCTTTATCATGTGTATAAATAAGTAATTATACAGATTCAAAGGTGCGGTATTGTTATTGTATACTCCACAGCCAGCAGATGGACCAATCTAACACCATCCTTCATCCAGGCAGGTGACAACGTCTATTTTAGTCTCTCAGACAACACAGATTTATTGAGCTCTTATGCTGCGTGAGGACTTCCTTCACATCAGCAGAGCTTATGTTTAGATTTACAGCAGCTATGGTTTATGCAGTGGCATATTTTTATATAGCATACAGGAATTCTATACATGTACCTTTTTTATACAGATGTTTGAAGTTTCTCTTTAAGTACCCAAATTTGTTTAATGTAAGCTTGTTCAATAAAAATCTTTCCCTGCATCATTTCCCTATACTGTTGTTTTATTATTACATTTTTCCCACAGAAAACATTGAGCATAATGGTACCTTTTCTTCATGATTCAGGATCATTTAGATTGCTTAGGTATTCTGTTGGAATACAGAGCCCTTTAGGGCAGGGCTAGTGAGGGGCATAGTGCTATTTGCCTCTAAATGATCCCCCACACTAAATTTTTTGAGCTCTTGTATCAACATTTTTTAATCCCCCCAACCCTGATTTCTTTTTCTTTTTTTTGTGCTAGTATCAATTTGCTTCTTTTTAAATCCATTCTCCCCTCTAATTCCCATTTACAGTCTATGGTTTGGGGGAACAAATAAATAAAATCATCTTTAAGATTAAATAGACACTCAGGAAGTACATGATAATGCATGAGGTTGGTGCATGGGCTTTGTGATTTCTTCTTTTTTTTCTCAAGGATTTATTTCTGCTTGCTTTGTTGGTTCTGAGTAACTGGAGTCTCTCTGAATGAATCGTTTTGCCCAACACCACCATTTACAGTCTGCATCAGTTTCCTCTAATAATCACCAGTGGTACTTACCTAGCTCTTTACCAATTATAAAATTCTTCAAGGGACTTACCTGGTGGTCCAGTGGTTAAGACTCCGCACTGCAGGGGGCGCACCAGTTCGATCCCTGGTCGGGGGAACTAAGATCCCACATGCCACGCGGCCAAAAAATTCTTCAACATCCCTTCAACATGATCATGAGAGATAGGCAGGATGTGTGTGTGTGTGTGTGTGTGTGTGTGTATATTTTTTAAAATATTTTACAGATGAGAAAACTACGGCATAGTTGGAGGTTATTTTAGCCGGGGGTTGTAGCTGAATTTCCCAGGGAGCCTCGTTCACCCAGACTTGCATGTTCCCTTTACCTGGATATCCCATTTCCATAGGTCTGGGCAGGACCCAGGTTATATTTTGGAAAAAGATCCCAAATAATTCTAACATGCATAGCTTTCCCCAACCCTTTTCCCCATCTTCCACACCCTTCCCCCACCTCTGCTCCCATTCAGAACCATTGGCTCAAGTTTTTATGACCAGCAAGTGATTTATTTAGATGCTTTCACATGCAGGTCAACAAATAGTGGCTTAAATTTATGATTTTTAATGACCCTGTAGTTAACTGATGTGGTGGTCAGAATAGTGCCCTCCTTCCCCACCTATGTTACTTTACATGGTAAAAGAGACTTTGCAAATGTTTCTGAATTAAGGATCTTGAGATCCTTGTTGTCCAGGTTATCCTGGATTATTTGGCAGCACTCCATATAATTATAAGCGTCCTTATTAGACGGAGGCAAGAAGGTCAAAGGCAGAAGAAGGAGATGGGACGACAGAAGCAGAGGTTGGGATGGTATATTTTGAAGATGGAAGAAGAGGCCACAAACCAAGGGGTGCAGGTAGCCTCTAGAAGCTGGAAAAGACAGGAAAACAGATTCTGCCTTGAAGCCTCCAGAAGGAATGCAGAGCTGTCAACACTGCAGTTTTAGACTTCTGAACCTCCAGAACTGTAAGAGAATAAATTTGAGTCATTTTAAGCCACTAAGTTTATGGTAATAGGAAATAGCAGCAATGGGAAACCAGTACAACTGGGAAGTATAAAATACAGATTCTTAAGCCCTCCCACAAAGATACTGTTTTAGCGGAGCTGGGCGGGGTCTAAGGATGTGGGGTTAAACCATTCCCTTGGTGATTGAGTGGCCTGTGTCCTCGGACCTCACCTGTGGTTACAAACAGACTCATAAGGCCATCTGTTGTTTCCCTCGGAAGTCTGGAGGTGAGTAGCCCTAGAGCCAGTTGTTCTCATCAGCTCATCGGCTCAGTGATGTCCTCGAGGACCCAGGCTCCTGGGGTTGACTTCTACCCCATCACCCTCAGTCCTTACCCTTCTAACATGCACACAGGATAGCTACCATAGCTCCAGGGACCACATCCTCACACAGCCATGAGAGAGAAAAAGAGCTCTTCCTGCATGCTCTTGTGTCCCTCATTTTTTAATCAGAGAGGAAAAATTCTTTCCCAGGGCTCCCAGCAGACTTTCCCCTTCTACCCAATTAGCTGGAACTGCATCACCCATCAAGGGAGGCCGGACGGCAGGACACCTCGAGTACTGTCTCAAAACGCTCTCCTGTTCTCCTCCTCCTGGGAAACTTTCGCATCCCTCAAACAACACTTACCTCTCATCTAGCTGGTGCCTTCCCCCTCCAAAGATGATCCTTTAGTGCCAGTTCTCTTCCTATCGATACCTTTTAAAATCACCTCATGTGCCACCAGTGGGCACCCTTCCCTTTGAAAAAAAAGCATTTTCTTAATCTTTATAACACTGTGGGGTGGGTAATGTTTCCCCTTTTTTACAGTTAAGAATCAGAGATTGTGAAACATGCCCAAGGTTCACAAGTGAAAAGCTCATAAGTGGCAGATCTGCCTTAACTGTAAAGCTCAGGCTCTTAACCATTACACTGACCCAGACAGTGATTCTCTGTCGTGTAGTGTTAGTAGCACATTTTCAAATATTAGCGTTTGGGGCACACTTGAAGAGATTAAAAACTCAAAGCAACACTAAACAAGTCAATCATTACAACATAGTCACCACCACCGGAGGGTTTTAAGAGAGGAGTGACGTGACCTGACTTTTGTTTTAAAAGGATCACTGGCCAGTATCTTGAGATACACGGTTAGGGGCCAAGAGTATTGCGGTAATTGCTTCCCATCTGACTTAAGGTCAAAGTCAAAGTCATTGCATTGGCATATAAGGCCCTCTACACCCTGCCACTCCTCCCTGTACCTTCTCTCCTCCCACTCCCCCCCCCCACCACTCCTCCCCTCTGTCTTGATGTCTTTGAAACCTTAGGCACATGCCCAACTCCAGCCCTGCTCGCATTTTCTGTTCCCTCTGCCAGGAAAACTATGCTTGGCTTGAGTCTTCACCTCCTTCAGATCTTTACTCAAATGTCATCCTCTCTGCGAGGCTTCTCTAAACCACTTCTTCAGAATTGCCCCCACCCCACACATACACACCCAAGCACACATTCCCCATCCTTCTTCCCTGTTTTACTTTTCCGTAGAGCACCTAATTTCTAATACGCCATATAATTTACTAATTTATCTTATTTTCTCTCTTCCCTCTCACTGGAATGTAAGAGCCATGAGGACAGGGATTTTGGTGTGTTTCGTTTGCTGCCACATTCCCAACTCCTAGAACCTAGGATCCAGTGAGCATTCAATAAATATTTGTTGAATGAATATATTCTTTATACACAGCTCTGATTAGTTCTATGGGGTAAATTCCTAGAAATGAAATGACCACAGTACAGGATATGGACATTTTAAAAGGTTCTTGATACAGATGTCCAAACCCTGCCTTCCCAAGGTTGAATTCATTGACATTCTCATCAGTGGCTATGACCCAGCCTGTCCACTGTGTCCTCACATTGTTATCAGTTTTAACACACCTGTAGCCAGCTTGGTGTGTAGCAGTTGTATTTCTAATTTGTGCTGCTTTGATTAGGTGCATTTGTCTTTGTTTCTTCATGCATGTCTTCCTTAGGTGATCATCAGCTTTTGTCCTTTGCCCATTTTGCTAATTTAATTTCAGTGTTTCCTATTGTAGTATTGGTGTTTTTCTACTTGATTCATAAAATTAGGTTAGGTTAGGTTACTGAGTCTTTGTCATCTGGTTTGCAGATATTTTTCCAAGTTTGTCATTTTTCCTTTAATTTTGCTTATGGTATTTCTTGATGTATAGGTTTTTAATCCATTTTAATTTTATAGTTCTTTTTTTGCTTTGTGTTTGGAAAAATCTTGTCTCCTTCTAAGATCAATTATTCATCTGTAATTTTTTTAGTTCTCTTACATTTTAAAAAATATATTTTATTATTTAGTTAATCTCTTGTGTTTTTTCATATTGTCACGAGACAATACGAGAATCTGACATCCATTTTTCCCCTTAAATCATAAACTATTGCACTAACAACGCTATCTTTAGAATATACTAAATCTTTATACTAAGGTCTGTTTCAAGTTTTTCGATTGTAGATGCATTTATATTTTTCTTTTGCCAGAACCCAACTCTGTTAATTATTACAGCTTTTTAATACCTTCTTTAAAATTTATTTTATTTTTTCATTTGTTGGTTATTCTTAATAAATTTTAGGATCATTCTGTCAAGTTCAGGAATAGATGTGGAATTAACGTCCTAAAATAAAAATCATATTGTGCCTCTCCCCCATGGGAGGTCTTTTTTTTTCTTTTTCAGCCACACCATGTGGCATGTGGGATCTTAGTCCCCGACAAGGGATCAAACCCGTGCCCCCTGCAGTGGAAGCACGGAGTCTGAACCACTGGACCCCCAGGGAAGTCTCCGGAAAATCTTTTAATGACTCCTCACCACCTTCAGAACATAAAGGCCAGACCCTTTAATGTGGTATCCAAGGCCTTCCTAGACGTGCCCAGTCAGACTCTCTGGGCCTATTTATTGTTATTCCCTGCTTGCGATTTACGCTTCAGATCCGCACCCACATCCTCTGCTTTTTCTCACCTCCCCATCTCTGCAGCTCCATCTGCCTTTAATGACCTTGACTCACTCCCATTTACCCTAAAATCCATCACTACCTCCCTGTTTCCACACTGGCCAGGCTCTGTGGCCACTCGTGTGTGTCTGTTGTCACCCTGCGCATGTCTCTATTGCCACGTAACCCACTGTGTCACAGTGATGAGTTAGTCTACCCTGTGAACTCAGTGGGAGCATCTCTTGTTCATTTTGTATTCCTTGTACCTAGCATGCTACCTGTCACACAGTAGGTAGTGTAGATGGATTAGAGGAGAATATCTAGGACTGAAAGTCGGGAGATGGATTGTTGCAGTAATCAAAGTGAAAGATATTAGGGTCTTGACTAGGGCAGTGGTGGTAAAAATGGAGAGAAGGGGACATATTTGAAAAATATTTAAGAGAGAAAATTGACAGGACTTTATGTCTCGTTAAATATGAGAGAAGATACTCTGAATCTTAAATTTCCAACTTAGACATCAGGGGTACCTTGTAGTTACCTTAACCATATTTAGGCATTCAGGAGGAGAAGCAGATTTAAGGAGGATAAAATTAGGACAATTTTAGATGTGCTGTGAGTTGGAGATGCCCTTATGATACCCAGTGGAGATGTCTAATAGGCAATGGGATAGAAATAGGCTAATTATATACTTTTATTGTTCAACGCAGGACCATTTTGAGATTGAAGCAGGGTGTTATTACTAATTATGCCAGGACAAGCATAAACTAGGAATGACCCTGACAAATGACAATATGTATGGTCTCTCATATATATAAAGGTCAGATATGAACCTCAAAGAGAAGGGTCTGGAATGTGATTATTGATTTATGAATCTTTAGCATACAGATCCCCTGAGAGTGGGTGAGGTTGCCCAGGGAGAATTGATAGGATGAGAAAAAGAGAAGAGGGAGCAAAACAAAACCATAGGGAATACAAACATTTAGATAGTGATTATCAACTGGTAAAATTTTTTCAAAACACCCATGTCTCCAAATTTTCCTGAAGATTCTGATATCCTAACTAACCATCCCCATTCCCCACTCACCTTTGTAATCTTCTCTGGTCCCAAATTGCAATAGGGGGTGATTTTTTTTTTTTAAGTGCAGAACTGTAGGTTTATAGGTTGGTCAGAGGAAGAGGAGCCAGCCAAGGAAACTGCACGTGGACAGAGAGATAGGAACCAGGAGACTGACTATAGTTCAGCCAGAGTTACTGAAAGAAATGGTTGGAGGTGGTCATTAATGTTAAATGCTATAGAGAGAGAGGCTCAGTCATGAGAGGAACTCAGAAATGTCCATTGGCTTGGCACTTAGGGGGCACTGGTGCTCTTTTCTGGGGGTGATCAATATAGTTTTTCTGCAGAAGCCAGAGGAAGTAGGTGGGACTAAAGCTGTGAAGGGTAAAGACAGAAGTAGCCACCAACATTCCTGCAACATTGAAGCAGGGAAGGATTGTTTCTTGTTTTATAAGTGAAGAGAGAGAACATTGAGTCTAATTTATTGACTGCAGGACGGAGCCAGTAGAGAGGGCAAGACTGAGTGTATAGGAGAGGAAGAAATACCAGTCTGCAGTCATATTTAAGCTGTTTTACTCAGCCCCATTTTCTTGTCTGGAGTACCTATGCTGTAGGTTGAATGCCACCATTCTGTCCCAGTAGGAGTCACTGAGACTTTAAAAACCATCCTTCAGATGTCTATTTGGTTGACTTGGGACCTAGATTTTTCTCCCTCTTTTTCACTAAAGACTCAAGATGGGAGCCTTTGAATAGAACATAAATGTATCTTCTAGATGCATTGATTTGCTGAAATGTCACTGGCAAAGTGTTGATAACCCATCACTAGATTTATGGGTTGATATGATTATGTCTTTGTTGATAGATTTAGAAACATACACTTCAGATGAACATATTCCTTTGGGACATATATATGTGTGTTTATGTGGTATTCTATGTATTAGAAGGAAAAGTGAGTTTTACACTGAGAGTTGATTTTTTTTTTCCCCTTGAGAAGCTCCATTAAGAAAAAAATGTTGAGTTTCAGAATAGAAACTGTTCCATTTTCTGATCTGCTACCTCATAGTAAGAAGTCCGTTGTAAGGTTAACTTTCTCAGAGAGAAGGCAAGGACACCAGCGAAAGGAAAAGGAAGGTTTAATTGCTCTGCAAAGGCCCAAACATGCTCTGAAAAGTAAAGATTTCAGGCTTAATGTGCATGGAACAAAAGGCCGTTGTGAACTGTGTACAAGAGTTGGTGAGAGTTTGTATTCTGCCCCTTTTTTCTGTGGGAGTTATTTCCTGTTGTTGACTAGAGTTCTTTATTTAGAACCACCTAGCTTCAGAATGCCTGCTAGCAAGCAGAAAAGTGTGTATTTAAAACATAGGCTTATTTCAAGACAATCTCTGAAAAAAAGTCACACTACCCGTGCACTGAGACAGCATCACATTCCCAAAGGTCAAGAGAGTGTGTGGGCTTTATTCCTATAACCCTGTATCGAGGGACACAAATAAGAGAGAAGCAGAATGCATTTGGCGTAGCAGTAAGTGGTCACCTGAACTCCAAGTGAAAGATAGTTCACGGGGAAAGTGTGTTTCCATTGTTTTTTAAAACAAAAGAAAACAAGATTTCACTTTTTAGTGTTAAATGCATTATTTGGTATGTTAAGGAAGTAACAGGAAGCCTTACATATTCTGTAAGGAAGTTTTTATCCTTTCTAGTCAGGTGAGAAATATACCCCCAAATACTGGCTTTAAACCAATTATTCTCTTATACCTGCCTTGTCAGCTGGGCTTCCTATTAAAAACTTTGGTTACGGTAGCATCGTCATTGAATTTTGCAGTCTATTATTAAGAGACAGAGAAGACGGACAATATATCAAATGAGTAAAAGGAATTAAGTTATTACTGAAATAATGGGGGATAAATAAATGCATGAAATATAAATATTACCCAATGCTTTATTAATAGATATTAGAAATTGTGGGAAAAAACCTTACGAAGTTCTACTTCATGGGAACCATATGGAAGAAAGGGAAAAAATGTATTTTTTTAATGTGATGAAATCTAAAACAATAAATTTAAATTGTTTATTACAACATATTTGTTTGCTTTACATGTTTTTAAAAAGAAATTAAACTTTATAGTGTCTCTCCCTGATTCCAGTATTCTCCTCCATTTACGAAAGTCAACCACTTTCCTGAATGTTTTTTTTTTTTTTTTGGTACGCGGGCCTCTCACTGTTGTGGCCTCTCCCATTGGGGAGCACAGGCTCCAGACACGCAGGCTCAGCGGCCATGGCTCACAGGCCCAGCTGCTCCGCGGCATGTTGGATCTTCCCAGACCGGGGCACGAACCCACGTCCCCTGCATCGGCAGGCGGACTCTCAACCACTGCGCCACCAGGGAAGCCCTCCTGAATGTTTTTTGTCTGTAATGTTTTTATTCTATAATTGCATACGTCTGTATTGGTAAACAATATATAGTATTGTTTTGCATGTATTAAAATATTTTATATAAATGATATTATACTGTACATACTTTACAGCTTGCTTTATTTTACTCAGCATTGTGTTTTTGAGATTTAACCATGTTGATATTTGGTATCTTTAGTACTTCTTATCCACCGTAGTTTTCAAGTATATCAATTTATTCTCATCTTAATGAACATTAAGGTTGTTTCTGATTTTTAGCTATGACAAGCAAAGCTACAATAAACACTCTTCTGTGTCTCCATGGGGAATAAAAACAAGAGTTTCTCTAGATTCTAGATTTAGCCCTTCTCATCCAGAATTCTTCCAGAGAATTAAACCCCAGTACCCTAAGGCATCTATTGTATGTAATGAATTATCTTCTGTCTAGAATGGTTCACGTGTTGGACTGGAGCTGGAGACTGATACCTGCTCCTAAGAGCCAGCGATTACGCCAATCTTTCTAATTCTTCAGTTCAGTTGGGAGGTTTGAAATCAGCCATGGTGGGTTATTTGCACCACAGAAATCAGCAAATTCTACAAATAAGGGCTTCTTTCCTTCTTTCCCCATTCCCCACCCACACACCAGCCAGTTGTTAAACATTTACCAGCACACCACTGGTTCTTACCTTTATACCACCCTTGGGAGATCTGAGGAAATAGTCACGTGAATTCTTTTCTGTAGGGCTTATTTTCTTATGGAACCCTAGCTGAGAAAGACTGCATGTATGTGGGCAGGGTGTGTGCATCTCCAACTCCACTAGATAATACCACGTTATCTCCAAAATGGTCAATCTGATAGCCACGAACTAACCTTTTATAATTTGCATTTTTCTTATTGCTGATGAGATTGAGTATCTTTTCACGTATTTGTTGGATATTTGAGCTTCCTCTTTTACCCATTTTTCTGTTGGGTTTATATGACTTTTTAAAAATTGATTCAATTCTTTATTAATTCTGAATATTAATCCTTTGTTGATTATATGAATCACATATCACTCAACAGTCTTTAGCTTGCCTTTATCTTTATAGTATATTTTGTTTAATAGATGTTTAATTTTTAATATAATCAAAGTTATTGGTCTTTTTCTTTATAGTCTGTGCATTGGCTGTCTTGTTTTTTAATAATCAAAGTCTCGGCAGGAAACAGTATTCCACTCAAGTGACTCAACTAAAGAGACTTTAATGAAAAAGTACTTTTGACAGAGAGACAAAGGTTGAGGCATGGAAGACCAAGAACTGTAGGAAGCTGTTATTATCTTTAGGTCTAAAGGGGAAAGGGGAGGAAATGGTGTTGCTAGAATCTGTGAGAGTTGGCACCCTGGACAAGGGGCTGCCTGCAGAAGCTGTGGTCTTGGAGGGATGGGTGATGCTATAGCAGGGGCCCAAAGCAGGAAGGAGCAGGGAAGAAATACCCCAGCCTCTCTTCGCTCTGACCCACTGGTCTCTTTCTGGTGCCTTCCTGTTGAAGAATCCAGCTGGAAGCTAGTTGGCAAAGAAGCGTAGTCCATAGGGGTCAACATTTCAAGGTACGGGGCAAAGCAGAGGCAAGTAGAGAATGAATCTTAGGAGACAGACAGAAATCACACATTCCTTATCCTGAGCCTATAAACATATTTTCCTATATTCTCTCCTAAAAGTTTTAATGTTTTGTTTCACATATTTAGATGTTAGTCCACCTGAAATGTATTTTTTCTAAAAATGTCAGGTACCTCATTTAATTTTATTTTTCCGTGCAGGTAACCGGGTGACCTTTAGTCATTTATTGAATAGCCTGTTCTTTCCCACTGATCTGTAACCTCACCTCTGTCATATTTTATGCTTCTGTATATGTGTGGGTCTGTTTCTGCACACTCGATTCTATTCTGCTGATCTATATATCCCTTGCCAGCACCACTCTGTTTTGATTACTAGAGCTTTATAATAAACCTTGATATCTGATGGGACACATCTCCCATCTTGTTCTTTAAACTTACTACAGCTATCTTTTGTCCTTTGCTATTCCAGATGATTTCTGGATTTGCTTTTAAAGTTCCATGGGTGGGGAGAGGGGAGAATTGGGATTTAAGTTGGAATCATATTTAATTTATTGATGAGTTGTGGGGAGAATTGATATTTATATAGTATTAAGTATTCTTGTCCCTAAATAGTGTATCTCCCCATTAATTCTGTTCTTTTCATCAGATGAACTTTTGGAAAGGTTTCTATTTTCTCACTTTTCATTTTTGGCTATAATGTGAAAATAGTAATTCTGGAGTCTTTATCTTTATAGCTGTTATTTTTTTTTATCACTAAAACTAAGAGCATGTCTAACAGTTCTAAAGTGATAACAAATGAGGATTGATTAAAAATGAATGTCTGATTCATTGAAATTCTTTTCAACCTTTATAATTTGGGCTTTTTTTTTTTTTTTGCGGTATGTGGGTCTCTCACTGCTGTGGCCTCTCCCGTTGCGGAGCACAGGCTCCGGACGCGCAGGCTCAGCGGCCATGGCTTACGGGCCCAGCCGCTCCGGGGCATGCGGGATCTTCCCGGACCGGGGCACGAACCTGTGTCCCCTGCATCGGCAGGCGGACTCTCAACCACTGTGCCACCAGGGAAGCCCTATAATTTGGGCTTTAATAACTTAAAGGAAAGTAAAAGGAAATATAAATGGTGTTGAAATTACCAATACTACTCCCACAAAAGCTATTTATCAGCCGTCCCAGTATGGACTATGCTGTCTTCTGTGTAATGAGGCCAAATGAATCACTGTAGTCAAAGTCAGGGAATCTGGCACTTTTTAAATGAGTCTTTTAAATTTGATGTGACTCATATGTATGTTTTCTTTGAAAGGAATCATCTTTAGGGACAATTAAATACATGCATTGTTTGAGCAAACTCGAGTTTGTAGAGTGTACATTTATTTGTAACAGAACAGAACGGCAGTGGGCGTCTATGCTATAGATGATATTCTCGTGGTATTTGCTGCCATCCACTCTCCTTTCTAAATTTGGTGTTACAGATTCAACTTCTGTTTTTAAAAAGGGAAGTTACATATAGCTCATTCACACTATTATTTTCTCCTTAAAAGCCAGTTTCTCTGATGATTGCCCATTTAAGGAGTTTCATATACATACCTCAAACAAGACTTCTCTAAGAAAGCAGTTTTGAAACAAATATTACTCAGCAAGATAAAATCTTTTGTTCAATATTTAGAGCATGTTTAGGAAAACAATTGACTAGTTACACCAGTGTATCTAATGTAGCATTGGTGTTTATCTGAGATGTTTGCCTTAGTTTCTTCCTACTTGACTTTCACTCTGCATTTCTGAAATTTTAAATGTAAAATTTTTTTAATTGAAAAATACATATTTTTCAATTTAAAGCAAGTATTATTGGACAGTTGGATAATTTTGAAAAAGTCTTGTTTATTCTGGCAACAGGTCTTTAAAGAACAGTTCTGCGTTGGTGACTAAAAGAAAAGATAAAGTCTTACCTAAGTGTTACGTCTCCTCCGAAAACCAATAAAAATTCACAGTGGCAAAGAGCTGATTCATTTTTTGTTGTATGCGCTATTTCCATTTAAACTGTCCACATGTTTATTTTTAATGATACTTCATAGCCTGAACTTAGAGGTATTTCCTGGGCATCTATACACATTAAAGCTTTGACTTTTTTTAACTCCTCAAAGTAGAATTTCTACAGCTGAGACTTCAGAAAGTGGTTTAAATACGTTATTTACATTCCCGAAATCACCATACTTCTCTTAAATGACCTCTTTACTCACAGGTGATTTAAAGGTACACAATCTTAGATCGTTTCTACAATAGATATGAGAATGTGTATCACAGAAAATAGGATGTGAAGTTGGTTTTATATTCTTCTAAACTCCTCCGTGAAGGCAGTCCCCATTGTAGTCACCTTTTCATAGACTCTTAGTTCTGGGAAGGGGCTACAGAAACCCCTGAGCCCTAGTGCCTCATTTTGTGGGTTGTGGATGCGGGTCCCATGATGTCAAGGCCCTGATTCAGCTTCACTGCTGACTGGCTGAGGAACTAGACCCAAGATCTTCTGACCAACCACCTGTGTTCTTTTCACCGGAACCAGTGATTATCCTAAATCTGTGACATAGCAGATTAAGAAACTAAAAAGTCAATGATTAATCATAGCTAAGAGATTTATTTGTACAAGATCTTCAAACTCCTACTCCAGGACTCTTCCTCTCACCAGGCTGGTTCCCAGGGACAAGGATGGTCTGGAGGCTGCATGATTTCTAACATTCATTGAAGTTTCCTAGGGAAGGCCGGAGTGCTGAGTACCTTGAGAAGAGTGTAAACTGCTCAAGAAGGGAGAATGGTTTATAGACAGGAAGTACAGGGTCAACCTGCAGAGGCCACCAGGAGAGTAGTGCCGTGTGGGGAACTGGGGACAAGGAGAGAGGTTTCTGAGAAGCACCCACCAAGTCTTGGCAGAGTGGCATCTGGCAGGAAGGGAGCACTGGAGTTGTCACCAGCCAAGGCGTTCGCTTTCCAGCTGAGAGAGGATGAAAGCAAGAGCTGGAGTCTCTAAGGAGGGCCGCTTCGAAGTGGACCTCACCATTTATCTGAGGATTTTACCGGAAAATAGTGGCAAATGAAGTAGGGAGGAGGCTCATGCTCAACAGATGCCATCTCCTCTAGAAATGGTTAGAAGGGACTAATCAAAAATGCCAGAAAAAAGAAAATGGTTTTAAGAGCATTTTCTTCCAATGTTATCATTAAGATTTTCTTCCAAATGAGGATTTAAATACTATCAGATTTTTAAGAGAGAAAAAGGCATGTATTGCTAACAGAAAAATGACCCTCTCCCAGAACATAAGGGGCAGTCATTGCAAAGCAGTCCAATAACAAGGAGGGAAGCTTTGCAAGAGCAGCCCCTCACCGGAGTTGAAGCTCTCTTCTTGTGAAGCGTGACTTCAGGGAGAGGCAGGAAAAAACCTGACACACGTAGGGCGAAGAGATGGAGAAGAATCTGCAGTAGTAGAGAAGTTAACTGGCTCCTTTGGTACCGTGACGTTTTAACTTGCTAGTGGCTGAAAAGTACTGAACCTGTCCATGCCATCTTTGTGAGAGTGTTTAGTTTAACAAATCATCGTATCCTGTATCAACTCTTTGATAATCAGTTAGGTGATGTGAGACGTCCAGACTTTATTTTGAAGATTTATTAATAGATTTCAGTGATCAGTGAATGGGAAGTCCACATTCAGTTAGGATCTCTGTATTTTCCACGAAAAGATTATTTAGCCCAGCTGGCTGTATATAATGTGTTTAATAACTGAAACGTTTATTGAGGGGGTAGGGGCATAAGACCAATATTTCCAAGGTATATAGATGGATGATTATTACCAGTATTTCATGTGGAACTTGAAAGGTAAAATGTAATAAAGGAGAAAGAATGAGCTTGAAAACTGTCCTAAAGTCTTTCTCAGTTTATGTAGACAGCTTGTCCTTGTGTCAGTTCTTTGGTGCATACTAATTAAGTGCTAAAAGTGGCCTTCAGTTAGTGCAGTAGTCTGGTTGTTTGCAAGATGTGAGGGCACAGAAACTTTCAAGAGAAGCAGTGAAGTGCAAACTAGTACCCAGAACTACAAAGCAATGTTGAGAAGTACCGCTCTGAAATTAAACTCATGAATATTTTTAAAAATTACCATCACAGTTCTATACTTACAAAAGCAATATTTCTTTTCTCCCTAAACAGGTATGTTCCTGATAGTTAAATGTGGATGACTGGCCTAATTTTTTGTATGTGAAAGTGAGAGGGAGAAGCTCCTAACTCTAAATCCTGAGGGTAGGATTATTGTAAATGGACTTTTAAATGTTCCAGAGAGTGAAAGTGTGAAAACCACACTTACGTGTTCACTAAGCACTTCTTGTTCATTTGCTAGGAATAAACTATATATATATATGTATGTGTATGTGTATATATATATATGTATGTATATATGTGTGTGTGTGTGTGTATGTGTGTGTGTGTGTATACACACATACTTTTTTTTTTTTTAATCATGCATACTGAAGGGAGTTGACTTCAAAAGCTCAAGGAGGGGGCTTCCCTGGTGGTGCAGTGGTTGAAAGTCCGCCTGCCGATGCAGGGGACATGGGTTCGTGCCCCGGTGCGGGAGGATCCCACATGCTGCGGAGCGGCTGGGCCCGTGAGCCATGGCTGCTGAGCCTGCGCATCTGGAGCCTGTGCTCCGCAATTGGAGAGGCCACAACAGTGAGAGGCCCGCGTACCGCAAAAAAAAAAAAAAAAAAAAAAAAAAAGCTCAAGGAGGGCCTTTCCTTAGCCTCATGGTGTTGGATTCCCAGGACCAGGGAGAAATGGCTCTGCTGGCCTGTGGGGGACTTGGCCCCAGGGGAGGGGGCCATGAACCACCTGGTGTGGGACTACATCAGCAGCTGTTGAAGCTGCCACTTCATCCTTTGACTTCTTGGTACAAGATGCCAGAATCTAGAAGTGGGGGAAGTGGGACTTATATATAACATGTGCACTGATAAGACATTTACCTTCAAAAGTGTGGAAAGGTGAAAAACATTTTCCCCCATAACTTAGATTGCTTTCCTAAGAACTCAAACCTTTACTGAGCACACACAGAATACGTACTTTAGCAGAATCAAGCGTCCACTCTGAAGACTTAAAAATTGTCTCTTTGATCTTAGTTCTTTTGGTAATTCATTTGCTAGAAAATATCCAAGCGTCACAAAAATTGTGCAAGTCTAACTTGCTGCTCACTTCAATTCATGAATAACAGTTTCAATTTATTTTAATTTCAACAGAGCCTCTGGCCTCTGCTACAGAGATATCACAGGAAGAGATTACTGCAGCTTCTATTTCAATGGCTTCTCCTTAAACTGAGCGCTGAAAGTATAAGTGAGTGGGTTGTTAGGAAACTGTTGGTAGTTAGTGTCCTCTCTGAAAGGCAGAACTCTAGAAATGAAAAATATCTTGGCTTCATGGCAAAATGTTTGAATATTATGCCACCCAGGCACAAACTGAACAGGACTTGCTGAGGGCCCTGAGCACTACTTCCACGATGTGTAATTTGGAATGCCACTGTAATGAAACTTTCCAAAGATATCCACAAATAATTAGCTTCTGGCATTGGTTATACTTAAAGAAAAACCTGTGTAACCTTTTAATTATACTGAGGGGCCAGTAAAAACCTTTTTCATTCCCTTGAAAGATAAAACAAGAAACATTGTTCCGTCTACCAACATTTTAGCCCAGGTTTAATTTCAATAAGATCATCGATTTGATTGATAACAAATCATTACTGAACAGTTCCAATAGGTGTAAACTTGTCTTGATGTTAACAACTTATAATCACCTTTTTTTTTTTTTTTTTTTTTTTTGTGCGGTACGCGGGCCTCTCACAGGCTCCGGACGAGCAGACTCAGTGGCCATGGCTCACGGGCCCAGCCGCTCCACGGCATATGGGATCTTCCCGGACCGGGGCACGAACCCGTGTCCCCTGCATCGGCAGGTGGACCCTCAACCACTGAGCCACCAGGGAAGCCCTATAATCACCTTTATGTTAGGTCTTAAAGCTTTATTATCCTTAAACATAACTAGTATAGTGGACTATTAAGCTCCAAAGAGATCTGAGACGATATTGATTGGGGTGGCAGCCAAAGTTTTAAGGTGCCTGAATTACTTTTTGTAACATCTTTACACTGAACGCGCATGTAATTTTTAAAATAATCATTAATTTTCTAGGGGAGCTCTCCTTTCCTAGGGCTTTAAAATTCGCACCATACACACAACCTCTCCCAACTAGTATAAATTTACCTGCTAAATGTAAGTAGTTCAAGAAAGGAGAGAGAAAAGACTAGCAATGTGAAACTGCGCCTCGGTATCCCCTGCGTATCCAAGCCTGGCTTGCCTACCTGCGTGGGCTCTGCCAGGGTAGGCGGCCGGCTGCCGGGTCTGCACCACGGCCGCGGCCTGCCACGAAGGATGCAACTCGGTTCCGTCCTGTTCCGAAGGTACTCTTGACTTGGTGACCCATTTCAAGTGTTGGGCTGAGGCCACTGCACGCAAAGGGAATTTTCTGTCCCCAGCTCCAGCTGGAGCCCCCACCCATCCTGTCATTCGGACGTCTCTGCGGGCCACTCGTGCGTCCTGAGACCGGGGCATCGGAGAGGGTCTCAGCTGCGGGAGCGCCGCCCCCGCCCTCCCGGAACGCCTGTCTCGAAAGCTCCGCTGGCAGCGTGAACGCCGCGCCTTGGGGTCTGATTTTCTCTCCCCCCATTTCCCCCCGGGACCCTGCCTGCCCGGCTAACCGGCCCCAAGTTGCAGAATAGCTCAGATGCTTGTCATATTTGCGGTCGCGCGACTCAGCGGGCTGTGCGCGCGCGGCTCTCGCCGCCGCCTTTGTCACTAGCGGCTCCGTCATTTGCATGAGTGGTGTGAGGGGATTCTTGGTGGTTAGTTGTGGTCCCCTGGCCGGAGTGTCTCTTTTCTTCTCCCCTGCTCCTTAAGCCTTCCCTTAAGAGAAAATCAAGGACGCCCCGGCTGGGAAGGGAGCCGTGGGCGGCGCTGCCACCCGGCGTCTCGCGTGCTCCGCCTGCCCCTTCCTGCTCCTGGGGCGGCCGGGGCCCCGCTAGGCATTTATCGCGCCTCCCGGGACCTCCGGGGGAGGGGGCGGGGCCCGGCAAGAGGCGGGGCCTGGTGGCCGAGGGGCGGGGCGGGCCGAGGGGCGGGGCCTGCTGAGCCCAGGGCCCGGAGCTCGCGGGAGGCTCGCTGGCCGCACGTCACTCCTGCACAGCGAGTGCTGGAGCACTAGCTGCCGCTAGCTCGGTCAGGGCGCCCCCTCCGCCCGCCTCCCGCTTCCTCCTCCGCTGCCTGCCGCCGCCGCCTCCTCCTCCTCCACCATTGTATAATGCTCCGAGCGCGCAGGCAGAGGACGGCGGAGTCTTAGCTTCGGTCTCGCCTCCAGCCCGCTCCTCGGAGCCACCCTCGGGCCCCCGGAGCGGGGGATTCCGCATGGAGCGGGAGTAGCTTGAGGAGTGGGCAGAAACCCCTCCTGATGTGTTAGTTCCCAGGTGGAGCTGCATGTGGTAAGTTCTCCCGGCGCCGGGTTGGAGGGGATTCTTGGATGCGCTGGGCTCCCGGTGGGTGGGGGCGGCGTTGGGACCTCGCCAGGGCCGGCTGAGCCGGGAGGGCGGAGGAGGGGCCCGGGCGGCCGCGAGGGTCGTGGGCGCCTCGGCGGGAGGGACCTGGGCTGGAGCAGGTACCGGGAGGAGCGCTTCCTCCGGCTGCTTCCCTGCCCCGCTCCCTTGGACCCCCGGGGCCAGCGCCGGGGACCCCCAGCGTTCGCGGGCAGATCTGCTGGGGGAAGGGCAGGGGACGGGCAGTCACGGACCGGGGTCAGGAGGGGGTCGGGAGCTAACCAGAACCCAGCGGTGGGGCGGAGGGAGCTTGGAGCTGTTGCTTTTACAGCTGGGATATGTGTGCGTGTTGTGGCGGTTGTGTTGTTGTGAACGTGCGAGACTTTTTTTTTTTTAAGGCTCGTATTGCTGGCGCGAAGGCTGCTTCACTCTTGAGTTCTGTGGCCGGGTTTGCATCCAACTTGCTTTAGTGTGTTTCTGTTAGTTTCCCTGTGTTTTAGCTTAAAAACGTACCTCTCCACCCTCTTTTCGCCCGTGCCCAAGTGAATTGATTTTGAATGTGTCTGTATGTTAAACTTGATGTCTCATTGGTTTTTAAGTTAGAAATCTACAAGTCATCTTAGTCGTGACCGCCTATGACTGAAAGGGAGGGGGCTGAGGGGAGCCAGCTGTCCCAAGCCCTGGACTTTGTACCATTAAGACAGGGTGCCGTCAGAGGGCCACTGCATCGAGAGAAAGATCATAAATTGTTTTTTTTCCCCCTTGGCCACGAGTTATCTTACTTTTAGCAGAAGTAATAGTAATAGATTGAGATTAGAGTTCTGTGTTTATCCTTAAATTTCTCAAAAAGATTAGAAATAATTTGTTTTAGAATAACTTTTTGCTTTCAAGCTGGTTAATTTCAGGATGTTTCAGGAGGTGGAAAGGAAGTTTTTACAGGCACTGAGTGGGGAAGGACAATCATCAGGGCGAGACATCCAGCCTCAGACCATACTAGTTTTAATTTTAATTAAGTTGGGCAGCCTCATTTGGTCTTAAGGAAGACAGTATATGTTTTCAAACTTTGTTCATGAAATATACTGTTTGATTTCCCAATATATGTTAAGAAATGTCCATAATGTGTGTAAAGAGCCTAGAAGTTGTAGTAGCCAATAGGATCCCTGAGGCCTTAAGTGTTCAAAGTAGCCTTTTATAATTAGGGACTAGTCTCTGACAAGAGTGAAGTGGGCTCTTGGCTGCACTCAACCCCTGGAGGACAGTCCACCTGATTGCCTCTGGGTTGTTTTGCTGATGGGGGGGGGTAGTTGTTCAGCTACTCAGAAGGCGTATCTCACCCCTAGAGTTCCTCCCAGTCCTCCCCCTTTTTATAGCTGTCTATTCTGATTTGAGTGTAGTAGGGTGTGCTCTGAGGATGAAAATACCCATCCTCAGATCCCTGCTTCTGGCACGAGCAAGAAGAGCTCGTTCATGCATCTCCGCTTTCCTGTTCATTTTAGCAATTTCTTCGTGGAAAAACGACAAAAAGAGAGATAAATGTTAGAAATTTTCCTTTAGCTTTATTGATTTACTTGGAAATATCATATGTTAATGTAAAGTTGTCTATGTTGTTCATCAGGTTTGGAGCCCTTTAACATAATTGTTATTTCTTTCCTCTCCCCTAATTAAAATGTGCATAACCATGTTGCTGTCAGGTGAGAAATCTTATGAAATGGATTTGACAGCCTTTCTTTTTCTTAAACATTCAGCTCTGTTCCTTGTGTTTTTACAATAGGTGGGAGAGAAGACTCACATTTTATAATACCAACCAAGTGTACGACACGAGTGTCCTAGGGAACAGTTTTATTGTCAGGCGAGTGTCACAGCTTCTTAGGTAACAGCTGCTCCGGCCTGTTTCCCTTAAAAAAATTAGAAAGGGGTACTAACTCAGATTTAGAAAACCTTTAGACTTCTATTTGCTGAATTGTCCCCTTGAAAGCTTTTTTATTTAATTGAGAAGCTGAAATACAAATTTTACCCATTTGCCATGCACTGAATTATTAATAATGAGATACTTAGTATATATTTTGATATTTTAAAACTCAAATTTGTGTAGCAGCTGATAGCTTTTGGCATATGCTATTTTAAACAGTGTTCCAATGACAGAATAAAAGTTACAATGCTACTTAGAAAGGCGCACACACACAAAACAGATAAAAAACATATAAGGGGAGGTTGAAGATATATACATATATACAGACATACAAATACATAAAGTTTTTTTCTGTCAAAAATTAAACTGACAGAAAATAATAAATAAAAATAAAAGCATACTTCAAATTATCAGTAGCAAATTATACTAAAAGTTTGCCCTTGGTCAAAATATTTTACACTTTAGCTATTTAAGAAAGTTAAAAGTTACAACAGAAACCCTTAGAGGTTTCTTTTGCTGTGGTTCCTTGTTAGAGAACACTAGTAAAAGCATGCAGCTTTATTTTATATTTTGTTTATATCAATAAAAAACAAGACGACTTTGTCAATATTACAACAGAGATTTTTAAAATGTATAGGTAAATATGGCATTTAGGAGTGTGAACTTTAATTCACTTGTAGAACTTCTTAAAATTTTGTTGCTATAGAAATTTCATATTTACTGTTACGGCCTATCCTATAGGAGATAGCTGCAGTTGCAGTAGTTTCTTGCCAAAGACAGAGGGAGAGGGGGCAGAGAGACGAGAGAGAGGTGTCTCTGATTGCTGAGTGCAAAGATCAGGTGTATGCTCAAGGCACCAGAGGGCAAGCTCCAGTTTTAAGTGAAAATGGCCTTGAAATAAGGGTAACAGCTACTTTCATAGGTCTTTCCATTAATCAACACTGACCAGCAGAACACGAACATCTAAAAATGCAGTGGCCACTGCATATGCACATATCATATATTTTCTACTGACTGTTAATAATTATTCCTTAAACAGTTGACCGAAACCCCCAAGCTAGGACTCCTGCTTAAGAAATGGCTGGATATTTAATTTAGTTTCAATATTCCTGAAGGAAAGAGCAACTAACCAAAGTTAGCGTATCTTTTAAACGAAATTATTGTCTCCAGTGGCTAGTGCGGTTGGTGTTAAAGGCAAACTTGTGCCCTCCGTGCAGATGCTGGGAAACCCTGTGAGCAGCACTGTCCCCTGGAGCGCCCATCACTCATTGTGTGGAGCAGTGTCTTTCTCCATGAGCACTGTGTGGCAGTTCATTCTTTGTATGAATCTGTGAATGGCATATGTCAGGCCAATAAGACGACATTCCTATTCTGGGTAATAAATAGATGCCTTGTTGTTTTTTTTTTTTTTTCCTTGAAGATCATGAGACAAACAAAAACATGCTTGGCTGTCTAAAAATTTTCTTTGAAATACAAATAAAAATTTCAAAATAAAAACATCGCAATATCTTTGGAAACATATGATTCCTAATAGGACAAAACAGATGCTTATCATTTAAACAAGCACCACATAGAGACAATGAAAACTCCCTTTTGGAAGGAAATTCTGCTGTCTTTGTGGTCTGAAGGCTGCTGAAGCTGGAAAGCCTCCTTCGTCTCCTCTCAAGATCTCCCGTCCCTCCTCTCAACTTAAGTGGGAATCCCTGCCAGGATTCACTGAAGCAAACCCCACAATTTGATGCATCTATCTTAGCAACCTGGGAACACAGAAGCTGTATTCCGCACCAACTGCAGCTTTCAGTTCAGAATGGAGTCAGCATCTGCTCTCTTGTCTGGCCTCCTCTTACACTTGCACGCCGTGTGTCCAGAGCTGGCCCTGCCCCTGAGCAGGGACGGCAGAGGAGGGCTGAGTGTGCCCGTTCGGCGCCGCCCCGAGTGGAGTGAGCAATGCGGATGCGCGGGGTGGGGGCCGGAGGGAGGAGAGTGGAGGACAGCTCTGGAGCCGACCGTGCAGCTGCTACAGCAGGTCTGACTAGTTTTAGGTGCCCAAAGGCAGCTTTGTTTCTCCAGTAACTCCAGGTAGCAGCAAACCTCAGCTCTTAAAACGAATTCATGTCTGAATTACTATCTTTCTGTCCCTTTGCAAAAACCTGTAGCTTTGCAGAGTTGCTATTTAATTCTAAGCTTTTTTTCCTTTAAAAACCTTCATAGGTGGTTAACTGAAAGCAAGACGATAAACCAGGCATTTTTGTGCTTCTAAGGAGTTTCATGTAGAATAGTGAAGGGGAAGGAATTCTGGCTCTTCAGGACACACACACACACACACACACACACACACACACACACACTCATTCACTCGTGTTTCTAGCTGTCTGTGTGAACCTGTTGAACAAAAGTAAAAAGTATTACTTGATCATGCCATGGTAAGAAAATTAAATAATGAAGCGTTACTTGCTGCAAATCAACCTTTAGCCCCTTGCTCTGCTCTCCTGGCTGACTGCTTATCATTCCACGCCAGCCGCAGCTCCCGGGCTTCAGGCAGGCCTGCTGGAGTACCCCACCCTGGTGTTTAGAAGTGTTGAGTTAAACTCTGGGAATCTGAAAGTCCCAAGGTCATCTCTGCACCAGAACAGGTTTGCATAAAATTCTAGCCACACCAATGAGATAACGAGGTGGTGACTGTTTTAATCTGATCCTCCCTTAGTGGTTACCCATTTTACAATAATACATGATACAGATTTGCTTTTCAGATTTCTTTCCCTTTTTGAGGAGGGAATCTCCATGTATGTGTGTACTTCTCTGTCTTCTCTGCTGTCGTAGAAAACCCACCTGGCAGAGGAATTTGAGCACCATGCGTGGTCCGTAGCTGATGAAGAAATTTTTGCATTGCCTCTGTGCTTGTCACAAACTTGGTGATGGTCTTTTCTGAACAGTTTTTTAAACAGACTGCTTTTAAAAATATTTTTATTATGGCCGGAAATATAAAATAAAATAGATTTTACCTGGTGTTGGTTGTTAGCTGTCTAACAGTAGCTGGTTAACAAATTCAAAGCGTGGATTCCTCAAGTGGCACCTGCCTTCTTGCTTCTGAAGCCCCTAAAGATAGGCAGGATGTTCAGGGGTGGCAGTGGGGTGGGTTGGAGGCAGGTCTCCTTAAAGGGCCTTGAAGATCATAGAAGTTGAAGTTCTGACAGGTAGTTTCCTTAGAAAATAAATATTTATTACATTCAGTGTGGTGCTCTGATTAATTTTATTGTATTTGACTAAATGACTTTGTGTAAATAAAGTTCTGTGGGTCATTAATTATCAATACCCAGAAGTCCTTGGGAAGAAATACTTTTATCTCAAAATAGCCCCAAAATAATTATTTAAAAAAATGAATGGCTGCCATCTTTACTAAGTATCATTCACTGCTCTCAAGCGTAGTTTGTATCCTCATTTCCTTTTTCTACTTTGTGAATTATTCAAGTATATGATATAAAGTTTAAATTGTCTTTGTAAAACCTTAACAGGAGCCTGCCTAGTTCTTAGAATTAACTAAAGTAAACATTCTGAATATGTACGTTGCTTATATGAAACAGATATTTACATAGTAGAATAGTTATCTCCTCCCCTTTAGGCATCTCTTAAGTATATGTCTTTTATCATGTACCTTAAATTTTTATACCCATATGTCATATTGTAAAAATGTGATAGTTTTCTTTTAAGGAATCCAGATTTAGACCATACAGTACAGTGTTTAGATTTACTCAGTGAGTAAATAAGTAAATAAAGAATATTTATCTGGTTTTCCTCTTTAGATTGCATGTGAAAGTTAAAAGAAATATGTTCTGTATTTGTGAGGAATATAAAGCATGTCTTCTTTTAAGTGATTTTTCACAGTAATAAAGCATCCCCAATTTGAAAACAAAGATGATTAAAAACTAATAATAACCTGTAAGAAACACTTTCATAAAAACACTTTCCGACATAGCATACTTCGTTTTTGTTAGTTTTATTCAGTGGCAAGTTAGTTGGCTAACAAAACCTAGATGGTGATCTTTTGTTTTAATTAAGATGCAATTTTATTTTTCACAGATTTGTTCTAGAAAATTATATTTACCTGTTTTAGTGTGACTGTTTTATGTATCTGAGAGCGCTCTTTAAAACAACAACAGAAAACCAAAACACTGCCACATACTTTTGGCAAAGCATTGGGTTTCTACCCTAAGCTTTTCCCCTCTGACCTTGTATATGAAGGGTCTCTAGTGTGAGAGGAAAAACAAGGTATCTTTGGAGAAAAGATGGTACAGGAGGGTTGACACCAGAATCCCATGCAGGCAATTACAAGTACTGGAGAAAAAAATATTTTCATTATGCATGGGAATGGGGGTGGGGTGAGGCTGGCTAGCCTTTACTGGCACATAATCTTAAGGGAAAGAAATTAAAATCTAAGAATTCCTTCCCTTAATGATAATGAGGCTTTAGATTCAGCATGCTAAAGGTGTGTTCCTGACACCAAATTAGTGTGGACTAGCATCATAATTTTAATGACTACAATAATATATTATTTATAAAAATAACATAATAATAGTTCATGTTTGCCAAGTTTCATATGGAAGGATTGGTGGTAATAGTTGGTGTCTTATGAACACTGTTATTGAACATACAATATCGTAGAACTTCAACTTGTAATTTGAATAGGAAGAATTCAAGCAAGTTATACAATCAACTTGCTTCATTATCTCTTTAAGGTTACCTGAGTTACACTTTACGATTAAACGGCTCCTCCCCAATATTCTTTATGAAGTTTTCCCAAATAACTGCCTGAAGCCATTTCTGTTCAGTGTGGAGGTAATTTCCTGTTATTAAGAAGCAATAGGATTATTGAAGGCTTTTCTATCCTAGTAAAATTCCTACTGCTAACCTTGAGAATCACCTTAGGATGCCCCCACTGGAAATTCTGAACTGCTGGCTTCTCCCAGTCCACATCTTATCAACTCGGGTTGTATGTTTGTTGTTGTGTGTTTGTTCTCACTTCAGGAGTCCTCCATGGATTTTTTAACCATGGTTTTGGAAACATCAGTGTTACTTATATACAGACAACAACCTTTTTTACATGTAGTATTTCCAGATTTTGAACCATAGCATAAAATAATTTAGTTTGGTCTTTGCGGGGCTCTTGGCTTGCTTAGCAGTGTCCTATGGAGACCTGAATTTGGGAACAATCTTGGAAATGTGCATGCTTTGAGAGATCTCTAGTTAGAAATTGCAGTGAATAACCAGACTTCAGGAGTGCCTGTTGCTCTGCTGCGCCCCCTCGTGGTTAGATGTGATATGCTCTTTCAAAGCTTAAGAGGAGTCTCCACTTGTACTGGGCGTGCTTGTTTACATAGAGCATTTATAGCTTTCTTCTATGTAAAATAACCTATCAAGTTAATATAATAGTTCTCGCTAAGGGTGTAAATAGTTTATCGTGCTTATTTGATTTTTTACTTTGTAGAATTTTAAAAGTATGTATTGGTGTGTGTGGGGGTGTGTGTGTGTGTGTTTTACCTTTTTCTTATGGAAAATTCCCAACACACTCAAACTTTAAAGAGAAGAGTACAATGCATCCCTTGTGCTTATCACCCGGCTTCAACAGTTATCAACATTTTGTCAGTTTTGTTTCATCTTCACGGCCGTTTTCTTCTAGAACATTTTAAAGCAAATTCCAGGCATCGTATCATGTTATGTTTTTGTTAAACTTAAGTTTAGAAACTGTATAATTCGGCTCAATCTTTTACTTTAGGTGTGCAGTGCTTTTAGCCAGAATTGTTAGGTAAAATAAGAGAATTGTTGGCATTCTCAGTATCTTTGGAAGAGGTGACTGGTGTCCCTAGCTTCCTAAGAGTTAGGTTTAAAACCTAAAATTCCCAGCTGGCGGAGGAACCAGTAAGACAGGATATTAGAAACATTTTCTAGTACTTAACAGTTACATTCTAAAAAGCCCATGTTTCTTTCCAGATGTTTATTAACAAGGCTGTAATTTATTCCAAAGAAATACTCATTTGAAACACTCTCTCCCAGAATTTGCCTACTAAATGAAATTAGTTGTCAACATTTTTAAACGTCCTTTTCTTTTTCCAAGAGAAAATATGATGTTTGACAAACCAGCAGCGTCAGAAACCGTCTTCAATTTAATAGAAGTGTGTAAAAATCCTGAGAGGGAAAGCTAGAGTTTCTTAAAATGTAGACTTGAGGAAGACATCCCCAAACCGTAAAAGTTGTTGTTTTAATTGACTTCGAGGTTGCCTTCCTGGCTTAATTTATGTTTGTCTCCCAGGCTTTAAGACGCTGTCAAGAAAGCAAGGAGGATTGTTCGCGGCGCCCCGGGTCCAAGTGCAGAGCCTGATCGCGGCTACGCGGCCGTGCAGTGCCTGCGGCCGAGCCCGTGTCCCCCGCGCCGCCCGGAGAGCCCGGGGAGGCGCCGCGGCAAACAGTGGTGTCGGGTTACAGCTTCGGAGCCGCGGCGAGCGCGCCTAACTGGCTTGATCTAGTGACTGGCTTCATAATTACATTGCTGATTTGTTAGGGAAGGCTTTGTCTTACTTACCAATTAGCATGGATGTTACTGCAGGGACCTCATCCTGGATGAGCTTGGGTTTAAAAAAAAAAAAAAGAAAGCTTCCCTGATCCGGGCAGCTTTAGGTGTTCAGTTACTAACCCTCCCTTGTCTTCTGGGAGTCCTCACCCTGTCTGTAAACACGCAGAGGCTTTCTCCCTGTTGGAATTTTTTTGTTTATTTTACTTTGGCTGCGTTGCGTCTTCGTTGCCGTAGTTGCGGCGAGTGGAGGCTACTCTTGGTTGCGGTGCGCGGGCTTCTCATTGCGGTGGCTTCTCTTGTTGCGGAGCACGGGCTCTAGGCGCGCGGGCTTCAGTACTTGTGGCTCACGGGCTTAGTTGCTCCGCGGCATGTGGGATCTTCCCGGACCAGGACTCGAACCCGTGTTCCCTGCATTGGCAGGTGGATTCTCAACCACTGCGCCACCAGGGAAGCCCTCCCCGTTGGAATTTTGCCCGTGTTTCTGCCGTTCCCTAAGGCCAGAGGCAATCACTTTGGGGTCTGCAGGAGTGCTGACCCACAGCGCCTCCTGGAGGCTCACCACCCCGGTTTTGGGGGAACTGCACCGGCCACAGCGCATGGCACACCCCCGCTGGGAGATCCTTTCAGGTTGACCCCCCTTTCTGTCAGCTCTCTCCCCGATCTGCCGATCTGCGGCACCACCACCTAGCATGTCCCTTCAGGGTGGCCTTTCTGTTCTCCTGGTGGGTTCTGTTGTTACTTGGGGGAGGAGGGGTGTTAAAAGCATAGGTGTTATCAGATTTCTGAGTCCTGGGTGTTTTTTAAGGTGTAATATTTTAACAGTGTGGAAAGTTGTCTGAGCAAACCTGGCTTCCCCCCGTAGAAGGGGGTTGGGGCCTCTCCTTCCTTCCTGGGAGCTGCTGTGTGACTGTCTGACAGAAGAGCCTTTTCCCAGAGTTCGCCCATAGCTGGTGGGAGGTGTCCTGGTTAGGAGCAGAGGCTCTCCATTTGGACCACCTCTTCTGAGGATCCAGAGCGCATTGTAAGGCAGGTGTATGGGGTGAGGAGAGGAGAGCTGAGAATATTCTGTTTCAGAAGTTGTCTCACCAGCATTTCTGGCCAGCCTCTCTTCTGCTCTTGGAAGACTGTCGCACACTCAGTAGTTTTGCCAGGGGCACTCCTTTCTTCTTCTACTGCCCCCAAAAGAAACTGAAAGAATGTGTTTCCACTTACAGGACTTTGGGTTTGGTGGCTCAGGATGTCAGAGTGAGGAAATCGCCTCTGCTAGCCTGTTTGAAGACACTCGTCACATGTCTCAGCTTCTTTTTTCTTCAAACTGGCTAGATCCATGAGGAAAAATCATCGTTCTGAATCATGGGCATTACCCTAAATGCCTCGTTTTTATGATTTTTAGTATCAGCATGGGCACTTCTGGACTCCTCAGCAACCAGTAATCACACCAGTGGTCACACAGGATGGTGTAGTTGAGGAGATTGGGGACCCTCTGGATGAGGAGCCTTTCACTTGAGAGATGTGAACTTAGTGACGCAGGCATAAGTGTGCAGACCAGTGACTCATCCCAAAGCAGGCACCAGGGTCTTCACCCTGGTGAGGATGTAGAAGGAGACCAGTTCTCTGGGAGCCGAGGGCCCCACTAGTAACTACCCTTCCCCAACAGAAGACACCAGGGCTGAGTTCTGCCTCGGTAACTGACCGTTGAGACAATACGTCACTTAAGCCTGCTACACTCGAAAGCCCTGGATTTCTAGTTGTCACTTACTACTCCAAAAGGAAATTGGAACAAGCTTTTGAAAATGTACACGAAGTACAAACCATCGGGCCTTGAGGTGTTCTGGAGTGAGTCTTTTGGGATCTCCCCTGTCTGCCCCACCTCTGTGTGTGGACCAGCATCCCTCCGCCTGGATGGATGAGCTAAGCTGGGAGCCATTTCCACTCCCTCCCCGGCCACTTGCCTCCGCTCTCAGCTGCCTCTTTGATCATGTGGTCAGTCATACCTTCCCCAGTCATTTCCTCCCTTCAGAAATTGGAACTAAGCTATCAATTTTGACCTTCTTTTAAATGCCTTTTGTAGCATTAATTCCCTTAGATACTGAGTAGGATGAGATGGAGGGTTTTCCTTCTATCTGGGGTGATCACTATTTGGGGGGATGAATTGAGTTAAAGCATAATGCAGTCTTTTGCATCTTTTTTTGACCCGCAGCGAGTCAGAAAGACAGCCCTAGTGGTGCGCAGAGAAGGGCTCCCAGTTTGGGCCTCTCACAAGCCCGAGCAGTGATGCTGCCCGCAGGGGCCACACAGCCCCCTCTGTGCACCTGTCAATCAGCGGCCACTAGGCTCTGGGCCTCTAGGAAGCACTAGTGGCCACAGAGGGCTGCAGGTTAAAGCAGTGGATTTTGTTGTTGCTAGTGGGGATGACAGAAGTGGTGGTTTGCAAAAGTAGATTTAATATTCTTAATTTAAAAATCATAACATTTATTTTGACAGCTCCGAGAGTGATTTAAAATTTTTTTCCAAGGCATAGCTTTTAAACAGTTGAAAAACATTGAGTTTAAAAGAACATTGTTGATTGCTTGTGTTTTTCTTTTAATGTTTGCATTTTTTTCCCACAATGCCTTAAAAAATATAAAAGCTACGAAATGCTCCCTTTTAACACATAGGTACTCTTCCAGTTTCTCTTTGGACATTGGGCATAAGGCCTCACTGCCATTCACTCTGTGATCACAGCAAGAAGAATCTAGGCCCCAGTGAGCAGGTGGGATCTGATATATCAGTCTGAGAAGCTGAGCTTTATCATTAAAATTGAGCTGAAGACATCTTAATTCTGCATGGAGTCTTTCTTTTTTAATGTCAGCTGCCATCACAGAAACGCTGCTCATTCTTTTTTTCCTTACCTGCTTAGGCACAAGTAAGGAAGCCCTTTAGGCTCCAGTTTAATTGAGTAAAGATATTCTCAGGCTTACATATGAAATAGCTGGATGGGGAAGAAAGGAAGTCATGGTTTTCAAAATGAGGTCCGCAGACCAGCATCACCTGGAAACTTGATGGAAATGCACATCTTGGGCCTCCACACCAGACGGACTGAATGAGAATCTGGGATAGTGTGTGTGTGTTTGGGGGTGGGGGGCAGCATTCTGTGTTAACTAGCCCCCTTGGTGAGTCTGATGCTCCCCCAAGTTTGAGAACTAAAGATTGAAGGAGGCATCCCTGCCCACCCGCTGTGCCTCAGATACTGACAAATCTCCTTACCCAGGGTCTGCCCTGTACAGCTGTGCCCTCTGAGATTCGTTCAGCCTTCCCCTTTGTCATACCCTCCCTCCCATGCCAAGTTTACAGTCAGAGCCAAAGACACACATCTCTGTCTTTGTTTTACAGTCCTTCTCTGGCTGTCCCTCAGTGTCTTTTCTCATTCTTTCCATTTACTATTCATCCAGTGACTCTTTCTGGAGCATCTTCGGTGTATCAGGGACTGCCCTAACCTGAGAACACAGAGACGAACGGAACAGTCTGAAACCCTCAGAGGGCTTACCGTCTGGGGTGGGAAACGGACATTGAGAGACAATCCCGCCTTAAACAGAAACCTCAGATCCTATCCCCTTCAGAAGTCCCCTGGTCACCTCAGTCTGTACTAATCTCTCAGACTCCCTGCTGTGGGAGCCATTCAGAATCTGGAATTGCAGACTCCCAAACAGGTGATATCTTCTCCTGTTTCTCTGGTTCTTTCTCTTCTGAGGAATCTCCCAGTGACATGTGACTTTTGACTATCTGCCTAAGCGGATGGTAGCTTTTGAGGGCAGGGTCCTTCCTAATGAAAGCGGCACAACTGCAAGCCAGGTTTAGTATCTGGAGAGGTTTATTCACTATTAAACTCCCTGGAAGACTCCGGCAGAGAAGTGTTCATTTGTATTTGCTACCCTTGAGTTTTGGTCTCTATTTTCAAAACTTAGATCGCTGCAGTTACTACTTGCCAAAATTTACGTTAAGCAAATCAGAATGCTAGGAGTTTCTTTCTAGCAAGCTTCTTGGGGAGGGAGGGTGTTTTATCTGGACCCTTATATTAAGAGCCAGTGAATATTCAATAAAAGAGTGGCTGTGGTTAGTTTTAGGCCCCTCTGGGTGGGCAGGAAAGGGAGGGAGCGCCCACCTCACTCCCCCATGTGGGGATCTCTAACCAGCCCTGAAGCTCGGGCCCCTTCTGGGCCTTTGACTGAAAGATTGGGTAGAAGACATGAGCTTTGGGGCCTGGGTCTTCTCAAGCCAAGGGAGGAGGCAAAGTGGGGCGCCAAGCCTCGGGGTGGCCTGGAAACCGACTTATCACAGGCCCCCTTTGGTGAACTACAGGCTACCACCCTGGTGTCCAGGTCCACCGCCAAGGGGCCTCTCGGGCAGGAACAGCAGACACCCCCTTCCCTCTTGTCAGCTTGAAGCCCCTAATGAGCTCCAGCCACTGCTCCATCCTCAGGCTGCAGCCAAGTGAGGCCTTTTAACACGTCACCTGCCTCTCCAGTGGCCTGAAGAGCTATTGCTGTCGTCTTAGCGCGCCCGCCCGAGGAAAAGGCTTCAGGCAGCCTGGCCCTTGGGTTCCTGCGAAGCTTGTCTTTTCTTTGAATTGTGTCTGCTCCAAGGTGTGGCGTTCACACAGCACCGAGTGAGGGTCCTTCTCACTTCCAGGAGCTGGAGGCCTCTTCTGAACGTGGGCAGACGGGACTCTCAACAGTGTGTTAAGCAAACTTTAGGAAAACTTTAATTTTTTACAAATTTTAAATTAAAAAAAAACTTTTTTTAACGTTAAGGTTCTACGTAGGAGTGAGGATTAGATTTTACTATGTTGTTTTTCACTCCTTTCTGTAAAAATGTAGATAGACTTCAGATTACAAGTCAGGATTGTGTGCATTTTGCAATCTTACTGGGTGTGTAGAGCAGTGTTGCCTCGTAAAATGAAATAGAAAAATGAAGGCAAACCTGCTTGGAGCCATACTCTATCGTGAGTCCTTATTTACACATTTGAGAAGCGTCCAGGATTCGATTCGTCTTGCCTATTCGCGCTCACAGATTTTGCTTACACGGGCCCTCCTCCGTCCCCTTCCAGAGAGCATTACGAATGTCTTACCAGGCTTTCCCTAAATCATTAAGATTATCACACAGCTATGACCAGCTAGATCATTCTAATTGGAAATTAGGCGCTTCTCATGTTGAAATCTCTCTGAAAAGTATCTCCATAGATCTCCCGCAGCAATGGGAATTCTGCTAAATGCCTCTAGTACCACGTGCTTTTTAAGTATTTAAGTTCTATGTGCTCAGTGATTATTTCTAGAGAAGTATGAGTTATTGAAAAAGCCCTGTTGTTTTTTCCTGTCAACAAGTCCTTAAAAGACAGCTGTGCATGAATGACAAAAAGAAAGGAAAAGTCTACGTTGTCTTTTCTAAGGGTTACTTCTCCAGAAAACCGGTAAAAATTTTAAGTGGCGATGAGCTTACTAATGTGTTTTGAGCTGTGTATTTGGTTTACATTTTGGGACAGTGCTTCTCAAACTTTTTGTGATGAAGGACGATCTTGTTTGTGTTTTCCTCCTTTATAGACTGATACTTTAGTAAAACATGACAAAAATAATGACTAGAAAAATGAAATAAGAGTACAAAAATGTGAAAATAGAAGCCTCGTTTTAAAAAATTGTATTTACAGAGATACAATTACTCTGTAAATCTGCTATAAAAGTTTCTAAACAATGCAGTATCTTTACTTACCTCATCATGAACTAGTAACAGTTTACAGACTGGTTCCATCTATGGACCACACTTTGAGAAACACTGTTTTAGAGTGTGTGTGCGTGTGCACTTGTGTACTCTGGCACACGTTTGGATGTATTGGGTACATTCAAATTACAGCATATAACGTGGATTATATAACAGCTTTATATGATAATTAAATGCATTTGGTGAGCTCTTTGGTAAAAATGGAGTTTTTCTAGAAGTGACATTAAATGCTTCAATTGTAAACCAATACAAATGGCATATATGTGAATACAGTTATCTGTTTCAAAACACAGTTGTCCGGTAATACTTCTAAAGCATAAAGTAGAAAGTGTTTTGTAATGTGAAATGAAGTCACCTCCTCTCTGATTCACATTCAAGTTTAAATGGGCACAGATACTTTAGATAGGAAATGTTCTGTGCAAAGTGTATATACAAATGAGGCTTGTAGCACTGAACAGTAGGAAATGTTTCTGTCATGTGAAGCCTTAGATAAGGGAGTTGTTACTATCATACCTTCCTTGCCTTAGAGAACAGTTAATTATGGGACTGGTCTTCGGTCCTAGTGATAGACAGCCATTTTCTTAATGTTTACAAAGTGAGAGAAAGTGTTTCGTACAAGCAACTCCACATTCTTTATGAGTGTTAACAAATTCTCCAGCTGATTCTGACTTGATGGCTTGCAGCTGTCTTCATCCTTCTCTCCTGGAGACTGAGGCACGTGAAGGCAGTCACCCGGAGTGGGACCTGTGCACCGGGCTCTGTGTCCACCTGCATGTCTGTCTGCCTGGAGGGGCAGCGTGGCCTTCTTTCACAAAGCCTTGGGAGGAAGTTCTGGGAAGTTTTATTATGGTTAGCCTTATTCCTTTAGGATGAGACTCCTAATTGAAAATGATAATGAGGTGTCCGCGAAGATGTTCAGCCCCTTGAAGACCAGGCTTTAGTCCTGTGCAGGACTACCCACCTTCTGGCCGAGTGCCCAAGACAGCGTAGATGCGGGATGAGTTAAAGGATTGAAGGAGGCCATTCAGTAAAAGGCAAGTCGCCTTTAGAAGAAAAACTGGATAACTACAAAGCACTTTCTTGTGTGTGACGATATCAGAAAGAGTGAGTGGCCTTGAGGAGAGCATTAACACGTGCCTGTGGGTAAGTGGCGTAGAGGGCATAGGGAGCGAGCGTGGGCCTGGCTTGATTAGAAGCATGTCTGCTGGTCTGAACGACGGCGTAAGGACAGCTTTCTTGATTCACTGGTTGGAAAGTGAGGTCTCTGAGTCAAAGGCGGGTGGACTTGTGATTGCCGTTTAGCTGGTAGAAGTTCTGAGATGAAGGACCACTCCCCTGAAGGCACAGACAGCTGAGGGCGTCTCCACTCAGGCCAGAGCACACAAGGAGACCTCCGAGGCTGTGCGTGTCAGGCGAGATAGGCAGGAGTTAAAATCCAACCCATTCCCCAGTGCTCAAGGTCTGAGATAGGAGGTCATTGTTTCTTTGAAATCCCTGCTGGAATCACAGTAGGTATTGTTTTAAGAAATGTGTCGAGTACCCAAACAGCAATGCTTATAATCAGAGCAAATTTCTTTTAAATTAGTCCAGTTGCACTCAGGCATGGCTGCATGCGATGAAATTGAGCCATGGGAAAACTTGGGCTGGGCAATCCACCTTCCTCCACTTGATTCTAGACGGAAAAGCAGTGGCAGCTCAATCACTGTGGTCAGTTAACACAGTCCAAGCACTTCGCCACATGTCACCAAACAGGCAGAAAGGCTCTATGTGTGATGAGGAAGGAAACGGCATTTTGAAAGCACACGTGGTTCTACCAAAATTGTACATATTCCCTTTTCTCCAACTGGGTTCTTTTCATCGCTCTAGGTGTGTTCAAGCTGTAATCTATGATACCTTTACCTGTTTAGGTCATAGTATTGTCAGTGTTTTCTTGGGCTTTAAAAATAGATCTGTTTGGGGGAGGAGGGAAGTTGAACCTGCATGGTAACGCCGTAGGCATGCGAACGCAAGCCCAGGAGCACAAAGTCAAAATCACGGTTTCCATGGTAACGTTTAACTTGTCTGTGTTGTACACATTTCTCAAGAAATACATTCAACAGACTACCCAGTGATAAAGATTGCTCCACCGGCACACAAAGGTAGATTTCCCAATGAATTCCTCTGTTGTAACCGACCCTGGGCAGGGAGCTCAAGTCCGGGTCCTGACCTCTGAATCCACGTCTTTTTTTAGGGTAGAAATTCTTTTCTGTGGGATTGATTCCATCTCCTTCCTTTCTCCTTGGCAGATATATGTTGGGGAAAGGAGGAAAACGGAAGTTTGACGAGCATGAAGATGGGCTGGAAGGCAAAATTGTGTCCCCCTCCGACGGTCCGTCCAAGGTGTCTTACACCTTACAGCGCCAGACTATCTTCAACATTTCCCTTATGAAACTCTACAACCACAGGCCCCTCACAGAGCCCAGCTTGCAAAAGACCGTGCTCATCAACAACATGTTGAGGCGGATCCAGGAGGAGCTGAAGCAGGAGGGCAGCCTGAGGCCCGCGTTCCCCGCCTCTTCGCCGCCCGCCGACCCGCTGGGCTCCAGCTACCGGGAGGCACCGCCTGCCTTCAGCCACCCCGCGCCCGCGCCCTGCGAGCTGGGCGGCGCTGCGCCCCTGGAGGCCTGCCTCACCCCCGCCTCACTGCTCGAGGACGACCAGGACACGTTTTGCACTTCCCCGGCCGCGCAGCCTGCGGCCCCCGCCAGACTCGCACCTCCTGCCCTCCCGCCGGAAAAGGACAGCTTCTCCTCCGCCCTGGACGAGATCGAGGAGCTCTGTCCCACATCTACCTCCATGGAGGCCGCGGAGGCCACCACCGACGACCCGAAAGGGGACTCCGGCGGGCCCGGCGCGCAGAGACCCGAGGGGCTCCAGGACGGCCGGCCCGACGACCCGAAACTGATGGACTCCCTGCCCGGCAACTTTGAGATCACCACGTCCACGGGCTTCCTGACAGACTTGACCCTGGACGACATCCTGTTTGCCGACATTGACACGTCCATGTACGACTTTGACCCCTGCACGTCCGCGTCGGGGACATCCTCAAAAATGTCCCCCGTGTCGGCCGACGACCTCCTCAAGACGCTGGCTCCCTACAGCAGCCAGCCCGTCGCCCCGAGCCAGCCTTTCAAGATGGACCTCACGGAGCTGGACCACATCATGGAGGTGCTGGTCGGGTCCTGAGCCCCGGGGCCCGTCGCCTGCACCCCGCACCCCGACAGCTCTCCGCACTGTGCATGTACCCTTGCTTGCCTTTTTCTGAGAAAAAGAACATTCTACAAAAGGATCACACTAGTTTTTGCTTTGAGCAGAGTTGGAGTGCCTTCATCCAAGTATGACCACTTTTAATATGCTTTTTTGAGTGGTTCCTCAGAGACCTAGTACCCGGGAATAGGAAAGAATACATTTGAAGACAATGTCGCTATGTGGAATGACAAAAATAAACAGCTCAAGTGAAGCACAAGGAATAAGTTGGAAAAGCTGTAAATTGCATGTGCATATTTGTCTATTTTTTCTATAAGTTTTATTGCAAGAGGTAAAAAAAGAAAATATATATATATATTATTTAGATAATCTCAGTACCTTTTCCGGCATTTTCGCCCTGTATAGGTTGACTTGGCAATTCAGCCTTTTTAGAGGCATTAACTACTCCTCGTAAGTGTTGCATTTACATGGCTGTTTAGAAACTGCTGCCCAAATTTATTTTATATTTTTGTACAGATTCCGCAGTTTATGATATTGTTTTTCTAAAAACAAATGCTGTTTATACATATGAGATAGCTATTTTGATAGGATTTGCTCACATAGTTCCTGCAAACTTCAGATGTACAAGTTGCACTTGTACTTTTATAGAGTTGTAATGTTTTATATGTGTTTGGTGCAAAGAGAAAATTGGATCAAATCAATCGCAGTTGATGTCCCCAGACGCGCGCGCGCGCGCGCGCACACACACACACACACACACACACACACACACACACGCAGCGCTTTAAGAAGGGCCAGGAGATATCACACCCAAATTTCACAAGCACCGACCCCCTGGCATGAACACCCGCCAGCACTGTGACTTCCAAAGCCAGAGCCACGTCTGCTCATCAAACTTGCATTAAGCAGTTGGCGGGAGGTGGCCATGGAGCTCGGGGTTTAAGTGATGGTTCTCTTTAGCTCTCTCTCTGGAGGGGAAGGCTACCAAGTACTCATTGTATTTATGCCAAGTCTGCGCTTTTAATTGTTTTTATTTTTTTAAACAAAACCCCAGATCTTTCCCTTTTTGGCATAATTTTTATGAAGACCTGAAATTTTACACACGAACAAAATTTTATGAAAAGCAACTGACCTCTTCATGGAACTAAACCCTGTTGCGACGCTTAGGGCTCGTCAAGAAGGAACTCTCCCCCAGAAGGCATCCATCATGTCGCTCTGTTGTCTTTTCCTGCTTCCCTTCCTTAGAGCTTTCTTTCCCTCTGTTGCTAAGTGCTGAAAATGGCATCTTCACGATCACCACAGTGAGCCCAGCTCTCCTCGGCCCAGCCTAGGATGCACTCTTGTAACACGCATGGCTCCTGAACCTGGAGTTGGTCCCATTACGTCACGGCCTCCGATCTGGTTGCTTTCTTAAATCAACTGCTTTAACTACACTTTACAAGGCTGTTTTACCCAAATACACAGATAGGACTTTCTATGCATGTTCCCCTCCTCCCCCATTGCCATCCTCTCTCTGCCAGGAGAGCTTGAGAACTAGCTTTTTATTCCTAGCGGTGTACATTTAATTTTAAAACGTTTGCAATGTATCATGCTTGTTGCCGAAATTGTTAATGGCCTTTCCGTTTCAGTTTTTTCTTTCTTCCAATGGTACTTTAGCTGGTTACAACCTATATTGTTGAAATGCAGGTGGCTTCTTTAGGAATAACTTTTATATTTATTTAAGAATTTTTAAATTATGGGATTTGTGTTGTTGTTGTTGTCTTTGTTGTTGGTCATTTGTCAATATTCAGTCACCAATTCTGCTCACTTCTTGCCATGGATAAAATTGAGTCTTTCTGGCCAATTAAAAAAGACAGCTTTATAAAATGGCACTTTAAACAAGCCATAGATAGTTTTATTTTTATAATACACATGGCAAAGCAAATACACTTTGATGAAGGAACTGCTCATCTAAGCAAAAGATTCGTGTATGATATGATTAAATCTCTCTACGTTCTGATTTACTCACCCCCCCCACCCCCTCCCGCCAACTTGAATGTGTTTTTAAAGGCTAATTATCAACTCAGACGAGCAGTGAGAAACCGATCAAACTGCACCGTTCTCCAGCAAGCACCCTCCACCGGACACCTCTTACTACTGCAGATGTGTCATTCCCTTTGATAGGACCAGGGACCATGTAGTTAAGGTGAGGGTTGTGGTAGATGCTTCCGGTGTCACCGTGCCTGTCCGTTTGAAGGGCTTCCTTTTCCTGTAGAGAACAAGTCCGCCCAGGCTCCATGCTTCTGCTAACTCAAGGACCTGGCAGACTCTCCACATGCCGCCCGCATACACATACGTGTACATGCACAATAGTGTTGATTATTCCGGACAATAACAGGGTAAGGCGGCTGATTTGCCATTGTTGAAAACTGATTGATAGTAACTTAGAACAACTGTACTTCGGTTGGATTAGCAAATCGTGTGTTTAAACAAATCCCATATGTTGGGCAGCAGTTCAAATAAGCACAGCGAAGTGTTGCCCACACGTGGTTCTCTGACTCTCCCGCGTTTATAAGTCTGGGCTTCAGGATCAAAAACAAAAACCCCCAACAGCAGCGCGCAAATGCTTTTTAATTCTCTGGACACCCTCACCGTAAATTCTTGATATTCAAGGTCTAATGAGGAAGACGTGGTGAATTAGTGGCCCTGTTTCAAAAGAACAAAACCATCAAGTGTTCCAGTTATCTTTGTGTCTTATTTTTACAAAGTGATGTCCCGACAGGGAAGAACGTGAGCCTGTGTGTGATCTCCAAGTCCCAGCTTGAGTGTGGGACGTGCTTCCAGATGCCACCCGGCAGCAGTGCCTTCCCGTTTCTAAAGGACATCCTGTGGCATTCAGAGCCAGGCAGGCAGTTTGAGGTGCCTTTACGAGAGGGACAGAGAGACATGCTGGGTGGGGCTGGGAGAGGACAATTATTGACAGTGATGTGCAATGAAGTGACAAGATGAGAGCAGAATAATAAGAGCTTTGAATTTGAAGTGATTTTTTTTCATAAGTTATTTATTCCTTTTTTTCTGTGTAAATATATTTATTTTACTGTGGAGCTCTAACAACATCTGGATCGTAACATGTGCAGAATGTATGTAGGAATTTATTCTCCTGTAGGAATGTCAATCTGTATTAAAAGGGGGTCCGAGCCAGACCCCTGGGTCTTCTCATCGTATGCACAGTCCACGTTCATTTTTACTCTCTCCTCTAATATGGGTCGATTTGAAATATGCAAAAGGTATGGATGAGGAATGTTTTAATACCTCCAAATTTTTAAGAAAATCAAGCATCAAAGGGTTGATATTTTTTAAAGTTTTTCTAGTCGCACTTTCTCTCTTTATGACAGAAGGGGCATCCACACCGACGCCCTCGCTCACACCAAAGGGTGAGAGCTAGCCACAGCCGCCTCCACCGGAGTGTCTTTCTCAGTTGTGCTGTTTATTGCCATAGCCCCTTGGAGTGTCCCAGCTGCCCTGAGATCGATCAAGGAAATTCCTTAAATAAATAAACTCCAAAGAGCCAAAGTGTCAACTTACGGATCATTTTTAAAGCTTAAATTTATTAACCACCTTTGTGGTAAACAATGAATTATGAATCCGCAGGGCAGCCTTCTCAAATGACAGGTGCAAAAAATAATAATAAGAGAGAGAGAGAGACTCTACTTTGTGCAGCGATTGTTATTCTCTGTATGAATTGTCTTAATTTCAAAATCTTGCTGTTACAAATTGGACCTTTATATGCTTTCTGAAAATAATTGAAAAGAGCATATTTAACCTGTTTCGGCTGGAAATGGTTGACTTCCAGTAACTGCCAACGGCAGTGAGGTGTGTGCGTCCTGCTTATGTACCGTTGTTTTCAGGGCTTCTAAGAATAAGTCTGAATGGTTCTTGAGAATTAGCCAGGATCAAATGCTCTTGCAAGCAAAGCCAATAAAAATTTTGGACGTCTTTTGGGGATAACAAGTTTGGAAGGGAAGTCGGTCCATACGAGCAAACAACCAAGATTTGGAAAAGATGTACATAGTGACATGTTTGGTGCATGGTTTTTGAGGAGGGCTTTTGTCAAACAGGAGGTGTAACCTTTCCCCCACAGACCTGAGAGCTGTGCCTTTTCTATGCAATATTACTAGACGTTACATCGGAACCCAGATGGTTGTATTCACATGTAGGTTTGGGCTGTAATCTAAACAATTGGACAGATTAAATGTACATGGAAATGAGCAGTCTTACTTTTGTAGTTTTATATTATACAATAAACAGTTAAAAGATGAGAGAGGCGTGTTTGCAGTTTCCTTCTGCCCGGAGCACAGCCAGCTCATGTGTCACCGTCTGCCCACGTCAGGGAACGGTCTGCCCGCGGCTTCTGCTGGAGTTGGTGCTGTCACCCGCCCCCTGTCTCTCACTCTCAGGAGCACTCTTCTCTCTCGGTTCTCCCCCTGCCTCTTGGGCCCTTCTCGGACCTCCTCCCCCAACTCTTACTAAACACTGGGTGGGGGGGTGTTCCAGCTCTTTGCTGAGCCTCCACTCCTGCTTGCTTTCCCGAGGGCACCTAATCCACTCAGGACTCTGAAAACGTATTTCCAGCCCCTACCTCTCTCCCAGGCTCTGGACTTGGGATCTGCCAAGCTTTGCCATCTCACGCTCGGTGGGTCTAAACCAGCCTCGTTCCCCCACGGGGCTGGGCCTTCCCCTTTGGGCCTCTCTTTGGCCTCATCACCCTTCTCCCAGGTGTGATTCCGCCGCCTCCTTTCCGAACTTACCACAGCTTCTTCCGCAGCCCGGACCCTCTTCCCCCCTCGCCTCCAGTTATTGCATCTGCTTCCTATCTGCTCTTCACTGCCACCTGCTTGTTTCTCTAACATCCTTGTTGCCCCCCCCCTGGTATTCCACAGCACCGGTGGTTCACGAATTTGTTGCACGTCCTCCAGCAGCCCGACCCACATTTCCACAGTGCGGCTCCCCACCCCTCCCACCATCTTCCACAGGGTCGTGGAGGAGATCCTGGGGAGTCTCCTTGGCAGCGGGGCCGTCTCTGAGGGCACCGTGTGATCTAGCCTCACCTCCTCCGGGCAGTTCCGGGCCACGATACTAGCTGGTGAGGGAATGGGGCTGGAAAATGAGGGTTCCGATCAGTCAGCAGTGGAATATGGTGGCAGAGCGGGGAGCGTTGGGGAGGTATTATAGGTTGAATTGTGTCCTCCGAAAAAGATCTGTTGAAGGTCTAACCCCCAAGACCTCAGAATGTGACCTTAATTCAGAAATAGGGTCTGTACAGAGAAATTAAAGTGAGGTTACTCGGGTGGGTCTTAATCCAATGACTAGTGTCCTTATGAAAAAAAAAAAAAAAAGGCGGGGTGGGGGGAGATTTTGACACATACAAGCACAGAGAACACCATGTGAAGACGAAAGCAGAGATCAGGGTAACATGTCTACACCCAAGGAGCACCAAAGGCTGCCAGCAAACCACCAGAAGCCGGGGGAGCAGGCTGAACAGAGTTCTTCCTCACAGCCCTCAGAAGGCACCAGCCCTGCTGGCACCTCTGTTTCCGACTTATGGCCTCCAGAACAATCTATTTCTATAGCTTAAGTCGCTCTGTGGTACTTTGTTACGGCAGCCCTAGCAGACTAACACGGGGGAGAAGAGGCTGAGCTCAATCCAGACATCCCGATGGAGATGCTCGTTAGGCTGCTAGAAATAAGAGGCTGTTTCTCAGTGGAGAGGTTTGTCTCTGGAATATGAGCGTCTGCTATTAATTAGAGATAGAGCTTTGGCGACTCGTTCAATCTCTCTGTGCTTGTGAGGAGGAGATACAGCCATGGCTCCTAAATCTCTTTGAACGTGTTGACGGTGCAATAAAAGTGCAAGCTGTGGATGTCATCTCTCCTCACGTGCCTCCAACTGCACCTAGTGCATAGTAGGCACTCAAAACATTTGTTTAATTAAAAACAAACAAAAAAACCCTGTGGTTCCTCCTCTACAGCAGGAGGGAAGCACAGAGCGTGGTCTTCCTTGTTTGGGTCCCAGGCCCACTCCCGTCCGGCCCTCTGGACGCCCCCATTGCCAGCACACTGCATGCCCTTGCTTGTGCCCCCAGTTCAGCTGGTAGATATTCTACCCATCACTCCCAGGCCGAGCTCAAGTGTCTGTCCATGAAGCCTCCTCTTCTTCGGGACGGCTCTGCCTCTGCAGAGGCACCTAGCAAGCCGTGCCATGTCTCTGGCTAGCTGTGCAACTTTGTTTCCTGTGCTACCCCCCTGCTGCTGCTCTTTAGAGAGCAGTTCAAAGAGATTTAGGAGCCATGACTTTATCTCGTGATGTTCATCTTTGTCAGAGGTCGGCAAACTTCGGCCCTTGGGCCAAATCCTGTTTGTGTGAATTTTGTTGGAACACGGCCGCATTCATTTATGTGTGTATTATCTATGGCTGCTGTCCTACTACGGTGACACAGAGACCGTAAGGCCCTCAAAGTCTAAAATGTTTGCTCTTTGGCCTTTAACAGAAACAGTTTACCAAACCTTGATCTTTGCAAACCATGCAATGCTTAGAACAGGGTCTGACCATAGTTGAGACCAGGCCAGACTTGCTGTGCTCAGGGGCTTACACAGACTGGGACGTCTGGAGAGGGGTCTGGAAAGCGAGTACAGTACAGAGGTGAGGGCAGGGATCCCAAGGACAAAGAGTGCGAGGTGGGGATGCGAGGGTCCGAGAGGGCGGAGGAGCCAGAAAAGCCCCGCGAGGATGGACATCTTCAGAACGCTTAACACCTAGGAAGGAAAGGGCCCCGTTTTACAGATGTGAAAGCTGAAACACAGAGGGGGGAAGTGATTCTTGTTTAAGGGGGGAGAGCATAGCATGGAGGTTCAGAGTTTGGCTCTGTAACTGGACCACCTGAGTTTGAAGCCTGGCTCCATCATTGATAGCCTGTAACCTTGGGCAAGTTCCCGAACCTCTCTATGCCTCAGCTTTCTCATCTGTTAGATGAGGGTAGTAATTGAGCTTATCTCATGCAAGGATAGGGATTAAAGGAGTCCATACATGTAAAGCACTTATAACAGTTCTAGGGAATTAAAACAAGAAGTCCACAAATGTTGGCTCTAGCTAACCTGAGAGTGGCAAGGCTAAAATCCAGGCCTCCACTTGGTGTGGGGTCTTAGGTTGGGCCATTAAGCAAACCTGGGGCATCTTAATGCTGAGGGCACGTTTTGTGGGACCACCACCATTTCCACGCTTGTGGTCATGACTCTCAGCTATGTATTTACTGAGGACACTGTGCTCCAAGCTTGCGTGGCAATCTGGGGTCCCAGAGTCCCTATTGTCTCCTCTGTCTTTGCTTTTAATGTCTGTTTGCTCCTCCTGGAAAGGAATCTTAACTGAATGTGGAGATTCAGGGTTACGACTTCCCGAGCACTCACACGAGCCAGACACCACTGAGTGCCGTGTATGGGATCTCGTGGACTCTGCCCGAGCCCTTTGAGGTTTATCTTACCACCTCTGCTTTACAGAGGAGGGAGTCCAGACTCAGAGAGGCTAAGCAACCGCCCAGAGGTCACACAGCTGGCATGTGGCAGAGCTGGGATTGCAGGCCAGGCCTCTCTGACCCTTATAACCCCTTCAGCACACTCTCCCGTCACCCATCCTCGCTCCTGGTGTCATCCAAGTCCACCTGCAGGCTGCCGGCTGGAGGCTGAGCAGGTGTCCCAATCCAAGCTTCACCTCTGTCACTTGCCTGACCTTGGGCAAGCCACTTCACCCCTCTTCTTCTCCACAGGGGCATGGCTCCCTCCTGGCACACTGAAGCATTAGCCAGTGGGACAAGACAGGAAGATGTCCCAGTGGGGCCAGCAGTGAACCAGGACCTGGGACTGCTCTTACAGGGCTGAAGTCTCTGTGTGACCTTGGGTCGGCTACTTCCCCTCTCAGGGACTCAGTTGGCTGGGTGGCAAAGGAAGGAGGCACACACATGCCACATGCTTCGGGCCATGGTTCTTCTTGGCTGCAAGCTGGAAGCATGGGGGCCTCCGCCAGCATCTCTGGGCACGGAGCCCTAGGCCTCGGGATCTTATGGAATCGCTCAGGTGGGAGGAGAGCTGCTGCTCTAAGTCCCCCAGTGCCAGCCTTCCCAGCTGCTGGTGTGCAAGACCGGGAAGGCACACACACCGTCCCCGGAGCTGGGAATCCCCTTGCGGCAGGCTGGCTGTCCCAGTCCCACAGCCCGCCCCTGCTTCCCTCCCTCCCTCCCTCCCTCCCTCCCCTGGCAGGCGGGGAAGCCAAGCTGCCAGCTGCTAGCAAGGCCTATTGTTCAGCAGTGACAAGAAATGGTTGCAGGGGCCCAGACCCGGGAAGGGCTGGAGACAGAAAGGGGGAGGGGCGGGCCGAGCTGGGGAAATGTCTTCGAGGGGCCTTGGCTGCCTGGAGAAGCTGGAGCACAAACACCCCCAGCAGACTTTTTCACACTTGTCTTCCCGGGATGTCATCACTGGAGGATGTGCGTGTCACTGTTTTTGTGTGTTAGTGTTACCGCGTCAGGCTGCCTCTAGAAAAGGATTTATGGTCACTTGTCTCCCAGCTGAGCGCTGAAAACAGTGCCAGGTGGCCAAGTGCTTTGAAAATGGTGTTGTTCGAAGTCAGTCCAATCCACGCGCTCATGGGAAATACCGCCTTCCTGGGCCTGGAGACGTTCCAGGGATCCTGGACATTTGTGTATAGCTTAATGGTGTAGGAAGCATTTCACATACATTTGTGCTGTTTGATTCTCGGGACGACTCTGGAGGGGGTGGCAATGGAGGGAGGCTGAGCTTGCTTGGGGAAACTGAGGCACACAGAGAGGCAGGGCTGCAGACCCAGGCTCTGGACTCCTAAATTTATTACCTTCCGGTGCTTCAGAGCTTAAAGAAACTGGCCAGAAACTTAATTACGAAAAATAATGGTCAACAGCCAGCCATGGAGCTAGAAGTTACAAATCCCTTGGAGCTTTGTAACAGACTCAGTGGGAACTGAAGTTATTCAGAGCTTCTGTTCTGTCCTTTCTAGTGCAGTAGCAGGGCCCTGAGCTGGGGAGGGCTTAGGAAAAATGAGGTAGGGCAGGACTGGTCAGGGAAGGAGGTGGGAGTTTAAGTTCAATGGGAAGTTGCTGGAGGGCCAGGAAGTGGCCTGATTCATGTTTAGAATGAATTTGAAATTTGAAATTAAAAATATGAAACCATTCACATTAACACTATATGCTTAGGTATGAATCTAACAAAATATGTACAAAACTGATATGAGGAAAACTACAAAGCACTGATGAAACAAATCACAGAAGATCTAAATAAATGGAGAGATATTCCATGTTCATGGAGAGGAAGAGTCAATACTGTTTAGAGCTCAGCTCTTCCCAACTTGACCTATAGATTCAACACAGTCCCAGTCAAAATCCCAGCAGCTTAGTTTGTGGACATTGACAAACTGATCCTAGAGTTTACGTAGAGACGCAAAAGACCCAGAACAGCCAACACAATATTAAAGGAGAAAAACAAAGTTGGAGGCCTAACTACCCAACTTCCAGACTTACTATAAAGCTACAGCAATCAAGACAGAAATCACAGTATAGGAAAAAGAATAAACAAATAGATAAACGGAATAGAACAGATTGCCCAGAAGTACACACACACAAATACAGTTAACTAATCTTTGACAAAGGAGCAAAGGCAATTCAGTGGAGACAGGATAGTATTTTCAACAAATGGTGCTGGAACAACTGGCCATTCACACACACATGCACACACACTAAAAGAATCTAGACAAAGGCCTTATACTCTTCACCAAAATTAACTCAAAAGAGATCGTAGACTTACGTGTAACACGTGAAACTGTTTAAAACTTCTACAAGATAACACAGGATAATCTAGGTGATCTTGCATTTGGTGATGACTTTTTAGATAAAACACCAAAAGTATGACCCATGAAAATTATAAATTGGACCTTATTAAAATGTAACATCTCTGCTCTGCGAAAGACACTATTAGGAGAATGAAAAGAAGCCACAGACTGGGAGAAAATCTTAGCAAAACAAAGTAAACAGTCCAAGTCCAATTAAAAACGAGCGAAAGATCTGAACAGACACCTCACCAAAGAAGATATACGGATAACAAGCATATGAAAAGTGGTCAACATCACATGTAATTAGGGAATTGTAAATTAAAACAATAATGAGGTACCACCACACACCCCAAAACACTGACAACACCAAATGTTGGTGAAGATGTGGAGCAACAGGAACTCTTATTCATTCTTGGTGGGAATGCAAAATGGTACACTTTGGAAGACAGTTCGGCAGTTTCTTAAAAAGCTAAGGATACTCTTACCATATGATCCAGCAATCATGCTCATAGATATTCATCCAAACAAGTTGAAATATAATGTCCACACAAAAATTCAGCACACAAATATTTATAGCAGCTTTATTCATAACTGCCAGAAACTGGAAGCAACCAAGATGTCCTTCAATAGGTGAATGGATAAACAAAACGTTTATTGATGCCGAAAGCTCAGCCTCTCTCTACATCAGTGCCGAATCAACTCTCTGAGATAGAGTTTTGGGTGAAGCACCCCAAGCTCTGGTCTGCCTCAGGACCTTTGCATTTACTGTTCCCTTCCCCTCTATCTTTGTATTTCATTGAACCCTATGAAATGACTATTTTTGTAGATTAAAAAAAGGTTAAATATCAGGATTCCTAATATATCTTATTCCTTCTCATCCTCCAAATCTCAGCTCAGATGCCACCTCCTCAGAGTGGCCCTGACTGACCATCCCACTCCCAAGTAGGCATATCACTCTGTTTTATTTTCTTAGTAGCATTTATTACCATGTGAGGTTATCTCATTTATTCGTTTGCTTTCTCCTTCTCCTTCTCCTTCTTCTTCTTCTTCTCCTTCTCCTTCTCCTTCTCCTTCTCCTTCTCCTTCTCCTTCTCCTTCTCCTTCTCCTTCTCCTTCTCCTTCTCCTTCTCCTTCTTCTTCTTCTTCTTCTTCTTCTTCTTCTTCTTCTTCTCCTCCTTCTTCTCCTTCTTCTCCTTCTTCTCCTCCTTCTCCTCCTTCTTCCTTCTCCTTCTCCTTCTCCTTCTCCTTCTCCTTCTTCTTCTTCTTCTTCTTCTTCTTCTTCTTCTTCTTCTTCTTCTTCTTCTTCTTCTTCTTCTTCTCCTTCTTCTCCTTCTTCTCCTTCTTCTCCTCCTTCTTCTCCTTCTTCTTTCTCCTTCTCCTTCTCCTTCTCCTCCTTCTTCTCCTTCTTCTCCTTCTTCTCCTCCTTCTTCTCCTTCTTCTTTCTCCTTCTCCTTCTCCTTCTCCTTCTCATTCTCCTTCTCCTTCTTCTTCTTCTTCTTCTTCTTTTCTCTCCTGTAGTATATAAACCTCCTGACAGTAGGGACCTTGTCTTGGTCAATAAGCTTCTCAGAGAACAGATGGTCTGGGGACCCCAGATAATTGTACCACCCTAGGGAGGGGGAAGCTACCCCACTGCCCCTGAAATTTGACTGATGTCATATTTCCAGCCAGCTCTCTGGTTGGGAACAGAGCCTGATTTACCTGACAGAACAATAGGGAAACATGATATTTTCCCCTTATGTGTTGAGGGCCAAGTTCAAAGCCTCCTCCGTTGGTAGAGTGGAACAGCAGCATGGGCTGGAGGCAGAGAGGACTGAGTGGGAACCAGCTTTGCCCCAGCTACCACCTCCTCCAGCCTGTCCCCCCGTAACAATAGAATAGCTTTCCTTACACTTACCATGTTTCCTCAGCTCCTACTCTGATGCACAACCTTTAGTGACTCCCTATTGCCATAAGGAAATATGCAAACCCCTTTTCAGGCTTTCGAGGCCCTGCTTTCTCGCATCCCACTGACTCTTCCAAAAGTCCCCTGCCTAGGACACCCTCTTTCCTCCCTACCTCCCAGGCCCTTCCCATCCTCTGGAGTTCAGGCACACCTCTGGGAACCTTCCCTGACTGCCTGTGCTCACAGGCTCCTGTGCCCCCCGCCAACCCCCCCGCCATTCGTTTGCTCAGCTCATGGGGTTTCGAGGATTGCTGGGGCCTGTTTCAGAGCTCAGGCTCCAGAAGAACAGGGACTGAGTCCAGGGAGTGTGAGCGCCAGCTGGCTGCAGAGTGTGACTTGTTGGAAGGGGAAGGAGGGGAGACTGAGGGGCCTCCCAGTGGGAGAGGACCTTTGTCTCCTCCTTGGTGGGTCCAGACCCCTAAGAGCACACCAGCTCAGGAAGCTGGGCCACAGTGCTCTGGAGAGGGGTCCATGCAGCCGTCCCTCCTTCCCTTCCTCTCCCTCCCCCAGTGTGGAGCCAGCCGAGTTGACTAAAGTGGCAGGAAAAATGTCCCCCAACCCTTCCAAGCTGCTGCACATCTGTGCCCAGACAAAGCCAGCTATTAATCCTAGCTTTTGTGTGAGTGTTTGGGTGTTGAATTCCACTTGGATCTGCCAGCCTTTGGAAGGGGAGATTGGAGGGGATTTAGTGACAACAAAAGGAACCCACTGAGGGGAATGGGAGGGGGCCAGGGGAGCTAAGAAACCCAAGTGCATTCACTCTGAGCCTGGTGAGGGCTCCTGGGAGCCCAACTTCAGCCAGAGCCTAGCAGGGCTCCCAAATTCCCAGGGTCTGAGTCACAAAAAGAGGCCACTCCCCAGGAGAAAAACACCAGCTTCACGGGCCTGCTGTCCACTCCAGATGCCGTCTGGGCCTCGGCCCCAGCCTGACAGGGCCTGTGCCCTGCCCCGGTACCGCCTCTTTCAGACTAGGGCAGCCCACTGCCCAGGGAAGTCCAGGATGGAGGGAGACAGGAAATAGGGAGCAGGCAGAAGCCCCAGGGACTGAGTCCAGATCAGGGAGAGCCTCAAAGTCCCCAGGAGTCCCCAGCCAAGTCAACCGCACAGCAATAAGGGCCGAGGGCCTGAGGCACTGGGCTGCCTAGTTGCCTGGATCCGGTTCTCCCGAGGAGCCCTTGGGCACGTGGTCCCAGCCAGATGCTGAGCCTCCAGGGACTCCTGTTCCCACAAACCCTAACTCTGGCTGAGGCATCAAACCCTCAGAATAGCCCTGGACAGGGTCATGGTGTGTGTGTGTGTGTGTGTGTGTGTGTGTGTGTGTGTGTGTTAGAATGTCCAGTAATTCTGAGGGGGAAGACCTGCCGCCCCAGGCAGGTGTTATTTGACTAGTTTATGTAGCAGAAGCTCTGATCTCATTGCTAGATTAATAAGCGGCCTGAGGTGTGAACTGAACCCCACCCGCCAATCTGCCCCTGCCCCTCCTGCTTTGTGAATTTCACTTTTTAAAATGCGCTCCCCATCTGTGGCTGTTTGACCCCCAAAGGCTCACCAAGCTGTGGAGCTGTTGTCTGACACAGTGAAGTACAAGTTGTTTTAACTCTGTGTGGTGCGGAGACATACCCCGAGCTTCCTCCGCATTTCTCTACCTTATCTGAGATGTCTCGTCATATTCATTCATTCATTCAATAGTTGACTGAAGTACTGCTCTGCAGGCCAAGTTCTGCTTTAGCTGCTGGGCAGGAGATGCAAAATGTGGCTGCCTGCTACAACGAAGTTTCCGGGCTTAATGAATGATTTTCTAGTGGTTGTTAGCACATCCACAGATGTTTTAGTCTACCTTAATTAACTCTAGAAATAAAAGGGTGAACTCGAATCATTCGTTCATTCATTCCCTCACTCATTCAGGAGAGGTGAAGTCAGGCTGGCCCACCAGGTCCTCTGTACTAAAAACCCCAAATGTTCTCCCAACTCTCTCCTGGTCTTTGGGGAAGGGGATTTCACAGGTGCTATAAAGGCTCTCTCCTCCTGGCACTGTTTCTGGTGGACCTGGTCTCCGGCAGCCCCCCTCCAGAGGCGAGTGAAGAATAGGTGGGCCATGTGCTGCCTCCAGGACGATGGCCTCCTCTGGGTCAGCGAGCGGGCGCAGCTTCTCCAACTCCGGGATGGAACCTTCTGGAAGCCAGAAAGCCACTCCATTCCTGGTTTTGTCAGAGAGCACCTGCACTGTTGCTGAGGAGGCTCCCCGAGGATGGGTGAGAGACCCCGGCTGCTGCACTGCTTGCAGAACCCCATACCCGGGGACACCTCGCTCTGCACTGGGTCCCGTCCATAGGGGCTTCCCGCCAGGTTGACAGCGAGGGCCTTGGAGGCACAGAGATGGTCATGGGAGTTGAGAGGATCGGTGACTGCAAGTGGTTTTTAATCCCTTTGTCCTACATTGTAAGGGATGGGAGTTGGGGGCGGCAAGATGAGTCCACAGGCCTTGGGCGGCACTGACGCATCCGCACGTGGACTGCGATAAATGGGGTTACTACTGTGGGGGGAAGGTCAAGACAGGTACCGGTCTGCGGGCATCTAAGGATGGGGTGTGGAGAAGGGCTGGGGTCGGGAGACCTCACCAAGTGCGGCTCGCAGGTAATCGGTCCTGGCGCAGAGACTAGGCAGGCCCTTCTGCATTCTGTGGCTCTGGGGCTTGGCTTCTCTCTCCAGTTTTCCTCCCAAGATGGTCGCAGGACCTCAGTGAAGGTCACGACCATCAGAGGCTCCCTGTGTGTATCTGCCCACCCCTGGGGCAGGAAGGGTCTGGCTTCGCAAATCAGTAATGATCAGAAGTACCATTTATTGAGTGCCACATGCCAGGTGACGTGCTAAGCTCTTTACGTTGCATTAGCTCTGTGAAGACTTGCAACCACCCATGAGGTCAGCACTATTATTATTCCCACTTTATAGCTGTGCACACCGAGGCTTAGAGAAGTTAAGGACCTGACCCAAGATCAAATAGCTAAACGGAGGTGGAGCCAGGACTCCAGAGTAGACCTGGGCTCTACTCTATTCTGATGGGGATCCCTAAGACCTCTGGATCTTCTGCTTCCCCAGGGCCACCTCCCTCAGCCATTTCACAGCCCAGCAATGTGGAAAAGGCCTGGAAGAGGAGGAAAAATCCAGTTTGAGCCTCTAGTTTGGCCTCTTGGTCAAAGGTGAGATGCAGTGAAGAAGATGAGTGGTCAGCAGATTATCTGGAGCTTTTATTGCTCCAGGATGACCCCTCTCCTCTCAGACGAAAACAGATTAGCAGATTTTGCTCTTGAAAGTAAAATTTTAAAATGAAAAGTTTTTTTTTTTTCCTTTTAACAAAAGCAAAGCCAGAAAATACAGAGACACAAAAATAAACATGTAAAATGCCTTTCTATTACTCAGAGGTGATGACTGCTAAAACCTTGCATATATTTTTGTCAATATGCAAATATTTTGTCAATATGCACTTTCTAAGTGCAGACACATACACGCACATGCTTTTTCACACTATATTTTTAACAGAGTAAAAATGGTATTATTTGGAAACTGCTTATTTTTTTTCACTCAGTAATTTATCTAAACATCTTCCTAAGCAGGGACATATTTATTCACCCACTATATCATATTCAACAGCTGTGTGGCATTCTATTCTACGACTGTACCGTAATTCGTTGAACTAATCTCCTAGTGGTAAGTATTTAGGAATTTCTACTTTTTGTTCCTGCTGTGATCAGCAGCTCGAGTTAAAATCTCAGTACATCCTTATGTAGAACCTTGAAGTGAAATTAATGAGTCAAAAGGTGTGTGTGTGTTGCCCAAGAGCCCTCAGGAAAGGTTGTAGCCATTTATTCTCATATTCAGAGACCCCTGCCCCTGCCCCACCCAGTGCCTGCAAGCGTGCGTGCGCACACGCGCACGCACACACACACACACACACTGTTGCTATTTCTGGAATATTCTTGCATTTAAAAAACAGGTTGACAATTTGATACATGAAATACTATCTCATTATTGTTTTATTTAGCATTTCTTTCATTATTAATTGGGGTCAACCGTTTTCATGTGCCTGTTAGCCACTTTTATTTCTTCTCTCAGTTGCCCGTTCATGTCCTTTGTCCATTTTTCTATTGGATACTCTTCTTTTAGCACAGTTGTCCTATTTAAGTGAGTAGTTCTCAACCCTGGCGTATTAGAATCACCCGGAGGACTTTAAAGAAAGAAAGAAAAAAGGGAGGGAGGGAGGAGTGAGGAGGGAAGAATGACAAGGGCAGGAAGGAAGAAAGGGAAAAGGCCCCATTCCTGAGTAAATATTTGGTGGAGCCTGGGTTTCAATATTTTTTAAAGTGTTCTCGTGCTTCTAATTTGCAGCCATGGCTGAGACCCTTGTAATAAATTAGATTTCTCCCACGGTCTGGCTCCAAATGCTTTCATCGCAGAATCTATTTTCATTTCTTTGACACCCAGTTTTCTCTTGTGAAAAATGGGCAGCAGAACTGGGAAGCAACACAGCACCCTCATCCCAAATTCTATAAATCCCATCGAGGAGGCTGGAGTTTCAGGAAAGAGGGTGAGGAAGACACTGCGGTCAGGCTCTCTGACAGGCAGATTGGAAAAAATTAAAAATGCTCACTCAGGCAATTAAACTTTCCCTGAAGACAGCCTGAGCCCTAAATGGAGGGGACAAAGCTGGTGTTCTTCAGAACACGTTTGCTTCTCTACTGCACCCGCCTTCAGATGCACAGCAATCTTGCCCTCTCTGGGGCTTCAAGGTGTAGAGTTAAAGTCTTATCTGAGGCATTTCATCTCCTTTCAGATGTCAGCAGGAGACAAGAGGAGTGCAGCCGGGGAATCAGGTCCTTCAGGAGGGAGCCATCCCCCTGGCACCCAGGCCTGCCCTGGGGATGGAACGGATCCCTGGGTCGGTGCAGGGGCTGCCTCCACCACCTCTATTCCTCTCAAGGGGGTTATGACATGCTCAAAACAAACTTGAGTACCGTTAAAGCTCAAAGGCTCTGTCCCCTTCCCCCCACCATAGTGCAGGGTGCGCAGGTCCCACCTGGGGGACAGGATGGGATGAAAGGGTCTTTCTGGTGAATCAGGCAGGAAGGTCACTGGAAACCCCCAGGCTGGCTTGGTGCCACTCCAGGTCGGGCACACAGAGCACAGCAAACGTGAGTCTTCCCGCCACCGCCGCTGCCGCTGCGCCCGAAGGTGGTAGAACACGTGCCTCTGCTTGAACCCTGGCCCACCTGGTGCCTGTGTGTGAACCCAGGCCTCTGTTTCTTCATCTGTAAAATGGAGTTGGATGCTGATGTTCAGGGCTGCCGAGAGGACTAAAAAGAGCGGTATGTGGGGCTTCCCTGGCACAGTGGTGGCGCAGTAGTTGAGAGTCCGCCTGCCGATGCAGGGGACACGGGTTCGTGCCCCGGTCCAGGAGGATCCCACATGCTGCAGAGCGGCTGGGCCCGTGAGCCATGGTTGCTGGGCCTGCGCGTCCGGAGCCTGTGCTCCATAACGGGAGAGGTCCCGACAGTGAGAGGCCTGCGTACCGCAAAAAAAAAAAAAAAAAGCGGTATGTGGCACATTGCAGGTCCTCAGTAAATGCCAGGAGCTCTCTGTGTCTGCCCCTCCACGCCCTTTCCCTACCCTCGCCTGTCAGAGCTGAGGGCTCCAGTCGAGCTCAGGAATCTCCAACCCCTTTTTCATCCCCACGGCCCGCACTTATTCCATTTCTTAGGGACAGGGAAGGCGGCCCTGCCTACATGGTCCCTGGGCTCCCAGCGCTGAGTGGAGCTTGCCCTGGAAGCTGCACCCCTCCGCCTGTGCCCAGGCTGCGCCCAACCTCCCTGCCTTCTCTCCTACCATCTCCTTGAGAATCCCACGCCTTTGCACTTTCCTGCCCAGATTTAACCAAAACACGTACTGTAAACCTCATATTTATTGAGTACCTACTTTGTGCCAGGGACCAAGCTTCATCTCCATTACCTTATTAATTGTTCACAGGAAGATTTTTGTTACCCCATTTTACAGATGAGGAAAGTCAGACTAGTTCTTTGTAAAATCACAGGGCATTAGAGAACTGGATTCTCATGCCACCATGCTGTGCTTGGTGTCATATACACTGACTGCCTATGTGCCTGCCCCAAGGAGCTTAAATTCCAGCAGACGTTCTCTCCCCCTCTCCTCAGCTCCCACTGCGTCTTGCTCTGCTCCCTCTTCACCATTTATCCCACCCTGCCTTGCATTGCTATTTTCTGGGTACCTCTCATCTCCTTTGACCATGGGTTCCCCCAGGACAGAAAATGTGTCTTTGTATCTTCATCTTTGAGTCTGGCACAAAGCTTAGAACACTGTAGGTTCTTAAATTATGTTTCTAATTCTAAAGTAACGTGTTCAGTATAGAAAAAAAAAAAAAAGGAAAACACAGAAAAACTAAAGCAGAAAAGAAATATCACCTATGATCCCACTACCCAGAGAAAACTATTGTTAATATTTAGGCAAATTTCCTTCCAGTCTCTCTCTCTCTATATATAGTATTTATAGATATATAGTTTTTATTCTGCATAAAGTAGACATTTACAATACCATTTTCTATGATGCTTTTTTTAAAGTGCTCTTTGCTTCTGACTTTTTTTAAAAATATTTATTTTATTAATTTATTTGGTTGCACCAGGTCTTAGTTGTGGCAGGCGGGCTCCTTAGTTGTGATGTGGGAAGTTTTAGTTGCGGCATGAATGTGGGATCTAGTTCCCTGACCAGGGATCGAACCCGGGCCCCCTGCTTTGGGAGCACGGAGTCTTAGCCACTGCGCCACCAGGGAAGTCCCTATGATGCTTTTTTACCTTATATCATGAGCAATTCCCACATCATTAGAAATTCTTTGAAAATGGTGTTTTTTGATGGCTGTAGAGTGTTCTCTCCTGTGACGGTGCCCCTCCTGTTTAAATCACTCCCATAAACAACTCCAAATGTTGTGGTTCATTTATAGCCTCTCTGATTATTCCCAGAGGAGAAATACCTGAAGTGGAATTGCTGAGACAAAGAGAAAGGATATTTCCAAGGCTCTTGGCACATTACAGTTGGCTCTGAACAAAGCCCTGCTCTATCAAACCCTCTTCCATCCCCACCCACCCAGATGTACTCACCTACTAGCTGGAAGGCCCAGTGCCCTAGGGCCCCCTTTCTCATTTCAACTCCCCCTGCCTTTTCAAATGGTCAGAAGCAGGTGGGAGGGTCCTGGGAGATGGGACTTGAGAGACTTGGCCAACCGATGCCCAAATCTACCCCTCTCTGATCTGCACTCCATCATCAGAATGACTCCTTTGGGTTAAGGGCAGTGTGACTCAAAAGTTGTTGGTTGTACAATGGACTTCTACTTGGAGACATTCCCACTAAGCCATGGCCACCAGGCAGATCTTCTTAGTCACTAGATTAACAGCCGAGACTTGGGCCTCAGGGATTGGAACATTACAAAGTTATGCATGTTTTTAATTTTATTGAATATATTATGTAAAAATATTAAAGATTAATCTGGGGAAAAAAGAGAAAATATCATGCCTACATCTTTTCCCTTTTCCCACATTTTTCTAGGTCAGGGAAGTAGTCTCTGTGAAAGGGAAATAACCTTTAGTGAACCTTTAGATCAGTATCTTCAAAAGTATCCAACACTTTCTTGGATAGATTTTCATTCAGCCTATAATGACATCCATAGAGCAATGGCCATGGGTCTCTAGCACAGGGCTGGATATATGAGCCACCAGGTGCTGTGAGCCCCTCAGAGGCCATGGCCAATACAGCCAGAGTGCTTTTCCAGCTCCACTGTAAACAATTTGGGATTTAATCTAAAGAGATTCTAAGTGGGTCAATTCTTTGAGGTAATTTGTGTCAATTTCCAAGTCACTCCTGGTCATCGTCCAGGAAAGACAATTTTTATTAAAGAACCCCAGGGCTGCCTGTAGGGACAGCCTCCCCGATCCCTCACCAGTCGACACTCAGCAGAGGCGGATGGCTGCGCAGAACAGCCCGCTAACTGAGGGAACCCAGGCAGGATCGTCGTCCTCAGGGAGCTCAGCCTGCCCTCCCACCGAGCTGGGCTGGGCGGTGTCCGTGCTCCAGAGCGGCGGTTCTCAAGCTTCGCGAACGTGCGGGTCTCTGGCAGGGCCTGGGAACACAGCCTGCTGGGTCCAGAGACCAGTGCTGGCCCGAGAGTCTGCATTTCTAAGTTCAAGTTCCGGGGGGATGCCGAGGCTGCTGGTCCCAGGGTCACACCTCGAGGACGCTAGCCCGGGAGCTCGGAGAGAGGGAACCAGGGGCACCCCGGGGCGGAGGGGCGCGGAGGCCGGGCCCGGGGCCTCCCGACAGGGAAGCGGCGGAGGCCGGAACCGCGGGCGGCGGCGCGGCGACTTGGTCCGGGTGACACGGGGGCGGCGGGCGCCTTGGCGGCGGCGGCGGGAGACCCCTCCGGCCACCCAGGGCGCGGCGGCCCGGCCTCCCTCCCCGGCCCCGCGGCAGCTCCGGGGCGCCCCGCGCGGCTTCCCGGGCCTCTGCGCCCACCGCCCGGAAGGGAGACAAAGGCACCACGGGGGACGGAACTGGAGCGTCCCTCCTGAATGTCCAGACTGTCTGGGCCCCTGCTTCTCACACCCTTCCTCCTTCATGGCTGTCATTGGCGCTGGGCTCTCCTCCCTGCCCACGGCGGGGGCGGGGAGAGGAGAGCGCGCTCCACATGCAGTCGCTACTCTCACTACCCGCCCCGCACCAGGGGCCGCCGTCTAGAGCCCCAGATTCCATCCCCAGAGCGGCTTCTCACAGCCATGTGACCTTTACAGCTCACCTCAGCTCCCTGGCCTCAGTTTGTCCTGGTGTAAAGCAACTGGGTTGGAGGGGGATGTTTCTGAACTTCCTATCCTATCCACCTTGACCTGTGAGTGGCAGGTGGTGGGATGGGGTCTGGTGCAGGCAGAACACGGTTGAAGCTGGGTAGGGGCTGTGAGGTGGTGGAGGAAAGGAAGAGGGGAAGCGGGAGGGGGCCTCCCAGGTACCTTTGCAAGCTCTGCCCGCCCTCAGTCCTGGCCTCCATGTGCGGGCTGGCAGAGCCCCTACCCAGGGAAGACGCCCATGGGAATCCCCTCGCTAGCTGGGTGCCCGGTTTGCAGTCACTGTTTGCCAGAGGATGAGGAAAGGGACAGGAAGGAACGTGCAGGCTGGACTGGAAAATCCAGCTGTGCAGGAGGAGCCCTGACTGTACTTCACACTGGAAGCTGAAGCCTTGCTTGGCCCTGTCTCCGGGGCACATGCCCTGCTGGACCCTGGGGAGCCCCGTCCAGGGGCACAGCTGCCACTGGGTTGAGAGCTCCTGAGCCAAAAGTCTAGTAGCTTTTAGCTTTGAGGCCACACACATGTGCTCCCAAGATTGTGTGGAAATATTATTTTCAACTTAAATCCATCTTCCTACAGATTTACTCAATGAGTTCAAAGATGTTCAAAATTAAGAGTTCTTAATTTACAGGCTTGGCAGCAGCTTCCAGCACATTAACCCGAAGGCCTTATATCCTCCTCAGCCCACCCCTGCTCCCCTCTGCAGAAAGGGAAGTGCCCACAAAATGTCCAGATGGTTCAGAGAAGTATGTAAGTCTGTTTGCAAGCGGCAGAAATGCCTCTCCAAGTAGCTTAAAGATATATGCACCTATAAAATATATAAATATAGACCGTATTTTATATGTGTATTTGGCTCACAGAGTCTAAATAAAGGTTAAAAACTGGTAGGAAGGACAGGGATGTTGTTGGGCCCTGAATGTGACAGGACTCTCTGATGGCAGCTCCCAAGCTTAACAACTTAAAGTCTCACTGCCAATTTTCTCCAAAAATCTTAGAGCGAGGAGATCCTTAGCAAACCTATCTGAGAAGGGTCTGCCAGAGGCCCAGACCACTTCACCACGCACTGGGTCTGGGGAGAGGCTCCTTTAGACCTGAGCCTGCACGGGGCATGGGGAGCCTACTTCCTGGTAATGGTTCCAAAATACAAGGACCTCCACTGCCCAGGACTGACGAGGCCCACACAATTCTCAGGCTGGCACCCACCAGCCAGTTCTGCCAGAGAGCTGGGACCAGCAGGGTGAGGCCAGCCTCCCCGAAGGGGTGGCCACGTGAGAATTCGACCTGTTCAGCAGAAGTGGTCAAAGCCACTGTGTGCAGTGGTGCGGGTTGTGCACTGCAGCTCTGGAGGTGCTATGTGTGCTGTTGACTCTGTGAAGGCGCCCCCTGGAGTTGTGCAGCGCACAGTGCGTGTGGCTCTGGAGGCATTCCTGTTATTCAGGACAACCGGGTGATCTTTACAAACAGATTAGAAACAGAGCTTCCTGAGGTACCTGCACACACATGGCCTCATGGAAGCCACCGGCCATGGTTCGGTGACTTGATTTCTCTGGGGGTCACACTGCATTCTCAAGGTGGGGTGCACTGGTCATTGTGGTAAACGCAGATGGAAGCCTTGTTTCAGGCCCCACCTGCCCTGTGAACCACTGGGGCCTGCCTTGCAGCAGCAGGGAACATCCCCAGAGTGGCCCAAGCACTGGACTTGTAGTTAGAAGCCCCAGACCTCCATGAAAGGGGAGACATGTGACCTTGGTCCAGTGTCATTCTATGTGGTAGTTTCCTACGACTGAGTAACAAATTACCACAAACTGGGGGGCACGAAACAACAGAAATTTATTCTCTCACAGTTCTGGAGGCCTCGAATCCAAATCAGGGAGTCAGCAGGACTGGTTCCTTCTAGAGGCTCTGAGGGAAAAACGGTCCTATGCCTTTCTCCTGGCTTCTTCTGGTTGCTGGCTATCCACACGATCCTTGGCTTGAAGACACATCACTGCAGTCTCTGCCTCCATCTTCACATCCCCTTCTCGCAGTGCGTCACTTCTCCCTTCCTCTTCTCCCTCTTTTTAAAAAACTAAATTAGGAACTTCCCTGGTGGTCCAGTGGTTAAGGCTCTGTGCTTCTACTGCAGGGGGTGCGGGTTTGATCCCTGGTCGGGGACCCGCACGTGGCGCAGCCAAAAAGTAAAAAACAAAAAAAACCCTGAATTTAATTTTTTATTGTGGTAAAATATGCATAGCATACAATTTACCATTTTAACCACGTTTAAGCATATAGTTCAAAGGCATTAAGTACTTCCACATCCTTTCCTCTTTTACAAAGACAGTTGTCATTGGGTATAGAGCCTACCCTGATCCAGGATGTCTCATTTTGAGCTCCTTAATTACATCTGCAAAGACTTTTTTTTTTTTCCCAAATGAGATCATAGTCAAAAATTGGGGGGAGATGTCTCTTTTGAGGGGGCTGCCGGTCAACCTAGCCCCTATGGCCTCCAACCCATACTTTTCTCATCTATGAAGTGGGAATCATCACACTTCCACCTCTACCTGGTTGGTTGTGGGCACTTAGGTGCCATCTGTGCTGAGGGGTCAGGGGCAGCAGGCCTGGCTTGTCTTGTAGTTGCCCTGCGTGTGGCCCTGATAAGCCCGGTCTCCATGTGGCCTGAGTTTTGGCACCACGGGGACTCCCCATGAGAGGGAGAGCTCTCCTGCAGAAGGGCAAACAGGCACCTGGTCAAGACCCAAGGAGGAGGCCGGGGTGGGGACAGGCTGGACATGCTGCCTCGTTGACCTCTCTCTACCTGTAGAAAGCACTCCTTGGACGACCCCTGTGACTTTGATGCAGAACGGGGAACGAGAGTCGGGGAACGAGAGTGAGTGTCATCCTGGAGACCATCCCCACTTCCACAGGCCACCTCTCCGGGCTGGGGCTCTAGAGGGGAGGCAGTGCGATGGGGCCGGACTGTTGGCCGCCACGGGCTCTCCCTCAGGAACATGCTTCTGAGCAGAGTGACCTTCTAGATTCCCACTGCTCCTGCCCAGCGTGACCTCTCGCCCCTCTCAGTTCCCCTGATCCTTCCTTGGCTCTCAGCCTTCACAGCAGGAGGTGTGTGACACCCAGGGCGACCTTGGGCCACTTGCCCAACCTCAGCGTCATCACCTGCAGAACGGAGATAACATAGGAGATCCTTCAGGGGGTGGGTTGTGAGGCTCAAATGCGATAGCAGAGCTTGGGGGCGTCGCATGGACACATGGACGGGCAGCCAGCCCCTCCGGGTTTAGATCTGGTCTGCTGTGGGCTTTGGGGCAACTTATTTAACCTCTCTGGGCCTCAGTTTTATCATGTGTAAGATGAGAAGAATAATAGTGCCTATTTCATAGGACTTATGGGGGGATTAAACAAGCTAATACACGGAAAGCTCTTTGAATAGTGTCTGCCACCTTACCACGTGCTAGGTAAGAGCCGGCTATTATTATTGTTGTTGTTGTAGGGTTTAACACGGTACTGTGCATATAGGAAGTCCTCGAGAAATAACTTAAAAAAAAAAAAAAACGAAACCCAAACCCAAACCAAAACACCCCAACCTGCCTTCTCCCTTTGGGCCTTTTCTTCCCAATTAGGCTGAGCTCCTGGATGGGATGGGGGAACAGCAGGAGTTTGACACAACTTGGTTGATTCATGTATCCAAAAAGCTGCCAGGTGCCATCTCTGGGTTTTTCTTCTTACCTTTTTTTCGTTTTTTTGTGTGTGTGTGTGTGTTTTTTTTTTGGTGGCTGTGAAAACTGTTGGAAACTACGGACCCTCTCCCCAGAAAGGTGCTCAGAAGCAAACATCACAATGTGTTGCACAGACCTTCAGGGGATCCCTGACCCCCGCTGAGGACCAGGGCAAGAAGCCCCTCTCTAGATGACACCCTCTCCCATGTCTCATTTGTTGGTTTTCCTCCAACAAAACAAAAGCTGCTCCTCCTCCCTCACCCTTCAGTGGGCGGTACCCCAGCTTCTACCCCAGCTCCCAGCCACCTTCACCCCCCACCCCAGACTCCCTGGCTCAATGCCCACTCCAAGCCACAAACCTTGACGAGGAGTTGAATACAGCACTTGTTCGGCATTTGAGGGCTAAAAAAGAAAAAGAAAAAAACAGAATCAACTTTAAAAAAAATCAGACAGAAGGAACCATCCTCCAGGCCAAACACCATAATTCATGGGGCTCTTATTCACTGAGTGGGACTAAATGATATTTACAGCCAAGAGGCCCTGGACTCACCGAGATGAGCCATCCAGGAGTTGCCCAAACTCTGGCAGCAGAGTGGAGAGGGCAGGGGCGACCCAGGGCCGGGAGCTCAGACCACTGGCAGGGGGAGATTTTATTGTTGCTGTTCACAGATGATGGGGTATTTTTTCCCCGCTTAATGTTAAGTGTAATTTCGGAATTTTAGTACATGTTCCTGGGAAAATGATAACTTCAAACAATTGTTTCCTTGAGACCAATTATGTGCTTGGAATTGGGCTATTTGCTGTGGGTGGTGCCCGTTCATTCATTCATTCATTCAGGGTTTATTAGGTGCCTTCTTTATATGAGAAGCTGTTCCGGACACCCGGGATACAGCCACGAACAAGGCAACAGAGGTTCCTGTCTTAATGAAGTTTATAGTCTTGGCAGGAGAGACAGATAACACAAAATAAACAATAAATAGATGTTGGGTGGTAATGTGTGCTGAGAAGAAAGTCAAAGCAGGTGGGGGCTGGAGAGGGCTGGGCACTATGTTACTGAGTGTTCAGAGCAGAGGCCTGAAGGAGTGAGGTTTGGGGAGCGTCCCAGGAAGGGAGGAGGGCCATCCACCAGGTGGCCAGTCTTGTTTGGGTTGGGACAGCTCAGCAGGACTAATGACCCACAGGACCAGTTGCCACAGCTGGGGGTTTCTGGATGACAAGTTTGCTGAAGGCCCCCAGTCCTCTGCTGGAACTTTTCCTGGGGCACATAGGTCCTTCCTGGCCGTGGCCTTGGGCCTCCCTGCCAAGCCAAAAGCACCCCCAGGGCTGTTTCTTCCTCATCCCTACCCCTCCCTAGGATGGGTTCTGGCTGATCACCACCCACCCCCCCCAACGTTTACATCCACTGTCCTTCAAACTCAAAACAAGACAATTATGAACATGGGCAGACTGTCAAGGATCACCTTTGACGGAAGTGCCTGGGAGGGTCCTCTGAGGTCTCCCTGGATTCCAAGCATCGCCGCCATCACCTCTCTCCAAGCCCCTTCAGCATCTCCTGGAGGCCTCCTTGTGGAGCTCAGCTACTTCTGTAGCCCCACCATTCAGGTCAAAAGTCAGTTGCTCATAATCATTTAATCATGAACGGCTGGCCTGCTGGTCCCTAATTATGTCATCGAATCAGGTGCTGCATGGTAAACAGCCTTGTTCCCCTTAAGGCTCCCAAGTCAGGTGAGACACATCGTAGGTACCCAATAAGAACTTGGTATCCTAAATAATAATAATAATTAATTAAAAAATAATATGTAACATTTATTCAGCACTTACTATCTCCAAGTGTCATGCTAACTGTTTAACAAAAGTTCTTTCTTTAATTCTCCTAAGAAGCCTGTTTTGGCATTTTTTACTTTAATTCTGACCCCCACTTTGCAGACCGGTTCCTAGTTTCACAATTAGGAAGTGGCAGTGCCAGGATTCAAACTCCAGTTGCCTCATTCCTGCTTCTCTCCCAGGAACAATGTTCAGGCCACATCTTCTGTAGTCCTCGAAGGCTCAGGATTCCTTAGTCGTGGGGCTGGTGAATGCTTGAGGACAGCTGGGAAAGCCATGAGCCCCCAGGGCCCAAGAGCGGCAACTCCGGTCCTTGTGTTTGCTCCCGTCCAAGCTCCATGTTGAAATGATTATCCAGAATAATAGCTCATGCCCCTTCTTTCACAATCCTCAGAGGCAACCCACAGGATGGTTGAAAGTCGGACAGGTTGATGTGTCACCTTTTATGGAAGTGCCTGGGAGGACCCTTTCCCAGAGGCCAGCCTGCAGAGGTAAGTACCCTGGTTGCAGACACTCCCCTTCAGCCAGGAAAATGTTCAGGTCTCCTGGCTTTCTTGTCAGTCATTAGGGGTTCCTGGCGGGTCCCCACTAGCATCTGAGCTAGGATAGACCATTTCTCATTTTTGCTCCTCTCTCAGGGCCAATTGCCCATCCATCTCCCCGTCAGTGGAGGTTGATGTTAGATAAAGACCAGTTGTCACTGGTGGGCTCTGCCCCGATTTTCTTCCCCTGAATGCATCCTCTCAACAGGTGTCTGGTGACACAGGACCCATGAGGTCCTGCCTGCCTCACAGATGTTAGGTTCCAGCCACAAAACCAAAAAAAAAAAAAAAAAAAAAAACTGGGGTGGGAAAGAAGGATCCAGATTTCACTGAAAATGAGGCTTTTCAGGGTTGCTGACTAAGGAATTTTCTTTCCAAACATCTGAAAGTGCAAACAGATTGTAAATTAAGAGGGAGTTACAAGATAGTAGCTGAAGGGAAACAACGCCTCCCTGCTCTCTGGTTGTGGCTGGTGTGGCACTGATGGGACCCAGGCAGCCAAGAAAGATGATTAGCCTGGCGGGTGGGTGGGATGGGGCCAGGGTGCTGGGGACAGTGTTCAGGCCGCTTCCTTGAGCCAAGGGGGAGTAGCTTCTTCTGACAGGAGGTAGAACACTGGTCTCTGTCTTCTCTTGCGCCAATGAATTAGTGATTCCCACCCAGATCAAAGTTCAGGCTCCCAAGGCAACTCAGCAAAAATAAAGTGAAACAAATTATAACCCATTCAAACCAGGCTTCTCATGACCAAAGCATGAAGCCAGGAGTTGGACGGCCCTTGAGTCACACTTCTCTGCTCCTTCTGAGTAAAAATACTGATTTCAGTGAAATGTCTTCATTCAGCTGAGGTTTGAATTTATAATGGGAGGAGAGCCCCTGGCATAGCTGTCTCTGGCGGTAATCCTGCTGGGTTTGGGGTGCTGGGGCCATGATGGCGAGCCTGGGCCCAGAGCGGAAAAGCCAAGAGCAATTCCCCCTGCCATGACCACACCACCTCCAGACGCAACGCGGAAGCACTGCTTTGGAGAACAGAACAGGAAAAGAGGGGTGGAGAGTGGGAGGACTGTTGAAAGCCCAGAGCCGGCTGGGCAGGTTTCAACGTGGAGCAAACCTTCAGGTTCTCTTGTCGTGCCACTGAGTTCAGTAACTATCAGCGTGACACCCCCTTTCAGGGATATCAAGCTCTGTCTGACGACCCCTCAGTGTGGTCCTCTGAGCCCCTCTGAGTACGCCCAGGCCTTGCTCAGAGGCTGACTGTCCAGCAGCATCCACTGAGGGCCCCCTCTGGGGAAAGGTCGGGATTCTGGGTTTGGGAACCTCCTACAGACCTGTGTGCTTTCCAAACAGGGCTTACCTGGCGGTGTGAGCTGTGCCCCAGGGGCGGCCGAGATACCCCCACGTCCAGTCCATACTTGCTGCTTGCACAAGGCAGGAATTGAGGCCAAACCAAAACAAAACAGACAGCTTTGGGCAAAATGGAAACCCCATGGGGTTGGTGTTGGCATTGGGGCGCGGCTTCAGAGCTTGGAGAATCGAGGGGGTGATGAATGGCATAGGGTGTCTCGGAAAAATTCAGACAGGACTTGAGGTAGGGCTCATAATATTTGCAGGCAAAGGCACACACAGCACAGGTTCTGGAAGGATCCCTCCATTTCACCGAGGGGTTCAGCGTTCACAGGTTCAGGAAGAAAACAAGGTGAAAGTCCGTCCACCTGCCAGGTCCTGTGCCAGAGACCACGGGCCCAACCGGAGCCAGACACAGTCCTACCCTCAAGAAGCTCACGGCCTGAGGGAGAAAGGAGCAAACCGGTCATGAAGCAAGGCCACAGGTGCCTTGGCAGCCCTCATCACTCTGTGAAGCGTTCGGCCTCTGGCGTCAGACGGACCTGGCTTCTAGACTCTTCTGCTTCCTGGCTGAGTGATCTCGGGGAAGTTGCACAATGTTCCAGGTGTTGGTTTCCTCCTCAGCAAAGTGGGGGTGTTCAGGTACCTCCTAGGGTTCCGGGGAGGATCCAGAGACTGAGCGTGTGCAGAGCACGTGCCTGGCCCCCGGTGGTGCTCCTAATAATGCAGAGAAGCTGGTTTGACGATAATAATGTAAACCTAGTGTTATCAGAGGAGCTTGCCAAGCACCCAGGGTGGCTGGAGACCAGTCGTCTGCTGTTCGGGGCGGGCCAGGGGCGCGGTCCAGAAGGGCTCCCAGAGGATGATGCTGGCCGCACGGCGAGGCAGAGCAACCCTGGGAGGGGGCGTTTGGGTCCCGGAGAGCAGCCGGCAGTCCCGGGAGAGCCCACTGCGCAGGGGACAGAGCCCCCAGGTGCTCTGCGACATGTCAAGGAGTTAAGACTTTGTCGGGAGGGTGGAGGGGTACCAGGAAGGCTTTCTGACAGGAGAAGCGCACTCTGCCATCAGCAGAAGATTAGATGGGAAGGGAGGCAAGGCGGGGAGGGTCAGCGTGGGCTGTGACAGTGGGCACGTAAGAGACTCTGGGGGCCTGAAGACGGAGGAGATGGGGATGTAGGAGGCGTCGCTGGTAGGACTCCAGAACCAACAGGATCAGGGGTAAGGTAGGGGAGCAGGCCAAGAGCGAGCGTGGAGTTTGGCCACCAAGGCCAGGGGTGGGGGTGTGGAGGCAGGGGAGCGCAGGGCTGTGTGGCACACGGGCTTCCGTGCAGGGGTCTGTGGACCGTCTGGGTGGGGGCGATGGGGCCATCAAATCCTGTTGCAGAGCTGGGGGAGGGGCAAGGGTAAGGATCTCCAGCAAGACTCTTGGTTACCTGTTTGGGCTGAGGAGCCATATGGGAAACACTATGTAGGTGACCAGAGTGGCCCCTTTCCTGCGGCAGACACAGCACTGATGATATTCTCACCCGCTGACCCTTGTGATTTTTCGTGACCCTCGTCACTGACCCCCCAGGAGAGAGACGACAACACCGGAGAGGCGCATGAGCGTGGTCAAAAGGTGAGTCCAGAGGTGAAAGCCAAAGGAGCCAATGTCACCGTTCACAGTCAAGTTCAGGGTATAGATAAGGGGTCTGTCGTCCTTAAATCCTGATTTTGGAAAACTGAAGGAAGGGAACAGTTCTTGAAAGAGGTAACTTTAAAATAAAATAAAATATTATTATATGAAGTGATACAAATGCAATCCTCGGAGATAGTCCCCCTGAAAAGATGAGGTCAAGTGACGGACAACTGAGGCATGAGATACTTGGAGGGCAACCTGAGGTTTGTGGACGTTGGGTGGACTTTCTGACTTTACTGTCAGGAAGACAATCGCTTTTCCCACCATCAGCCTTTTATCTGCATCATCAGCGATGGAGTACTGACCTGGATGAGTGATGATAATACAAAAGTATTTATTGAGTTCTTACTATGTGCCAGTGACTCTACGGATTATCCTCATTTAACCTCGCATCCTGAGTAGATGCCATTTTATCTCCTACTAGTTCTATCACCCTTATGCTTCTTTGGGAGCACTGGGGCACAGACATTATCAAGCTGGATGAGGGATTGGAGATCATGTGTAGAAATGCTCAGGGTACCCACGAATTGCCACAGGCAGAGTGTGAGGGATTCGGCAAGCCTTCGCCCGTTCTTAGGATCCGTGGGCACGATAGAGAAACGTGGGTGTCACTGTGCTGGGAAGGTGTGTGCTGAGTCTTCCTGGCTGTCTGCGAGGGCAGTTGCAGGGATTTGTACTGGTCAACATCTGGGTCGGTGATCTGGATCATAAAGGTTATTTATCAATCTGCGGATGACAAAACTGAGGAAGGAGGGAGAGACGACATGCTAGATGGTACTATAAAGATTTGATGAGAGGGACAGGCTGAAGTGATCATCCAAAGCTAACAAAATAAAGTTGTAAAAGGACAAATGTAGAACTCTGTTTTCAGATCTAAAAACTCAAGTACACAAGTAGATGATAGAGAAAACCTGGCTTGATGGCAGTTATGGGAGAAAAGGCCGTTTACACAGTTTAAAGAGGCAACATTATTGCCCTATACAACAATGGAATTGTAGGTTAAATTTTAAAAAAGTGTCTGAAATTAAATTAAATACGAGCCCCTTGCTAGTGATGAAGCAACATCTGACCCAGTCTCAGGAGTACATTTTTTTTTTTGCGGTACGCGGGCCTCTCACTGCTGTGGCCTCTCCCGTTGCAGAGCACAGGCTCCGGACGCGCAGGCTCAGCGGCCATGGCTCACGGGCCCAGCCGCTCCGCGGCATGTGGGATCTTCCCGGACCGGGGCACGAACCCGCGTCCCCTGCATCGGCAGGTGGACTCTCAACCACTGCGCCACCAGGGAATCCCCCTACTTTACCTTTTGATTCTATAGATTCCAACCCCTCATTTTATGCATCAAGTACCTGTGACTTAGAAAAGGGGTTTATCCAAGATCTTACAGCTGATTGGTGGCAGAGCTATACTTAGAACACACAACTCCTAGCTTAATCCGCTGCCCCTTCTACCTCACCAGGAGGCTCCCTACTTCCACCCAAGATTTGTCTTAGCGTCTGTGCCCCTAGAAGGTCCCGGTAAACCTGAGCTGCCCCCTATTGATTCTTTCCCCCCTTGGAAAAGCACCAGGAAGGCAAGAGATCCTGTTTGAGGCATTGCTGCAGCGTGAGACAACGATCCCAGATTTCATTTCACTGTGTATTACTTTAGCTCCATGAAATACTGTATGAACTGGGAAGTGAAAAACAGGAGTGACTCAGGCTTCCGGTTGTCCTACATGATCTGTTCTCTCCTTCCTTACTACTAGAGTCCCTTTTAGATGGCCACCCAGAATAAAGGTGTTTCCCAGTCTCTTTTGCAGCTAGATATGGCATTGCAACTAAGCTCTGGCCAATAGGTTGGAATTAGAGAAACTTAGGAAAAGTGTCCTTAGCAGGAAGAAGCATGCCCTTCGCCCATGATGGATGGAATGCAGACTTGGCGGCTGGACCCCCAGCAGCCACCGTGGACCATAAGCTAGAAACCACGTGTTGATAAGGGTGGAACAGGATGGTAAGAGCTTGCATCTCTGATGAGCTTATGAAGTCTCTTTACCGGCCCCAGACTGTTTCCTCATGTTTTACAGGCAAGAGAAATAAAGTCCTAACGTTGAAGCCACCGTTACCATCTTCCATCAACTCTGTCATCGAATGTAAGAACAGCGTTATTTCATACATCACTAAGAAAAAGAAACCACTGCCAAATTAAACAGCTATCCCATCCAGCTAACCCATTCCAATTTCAGAGAAGTTCCAGTGTAGCAAAAGGATGAGTCTTATTACATGAAACGCAGTATTTTTGGTTTTTGTTACTCATAGCCAAGCCTAATCCTGATTCAAGAAACATGAGGGAGCAAAAAGACAAGTTCTAAATAAAGAGCATGACAATCATGTAGAGGGAAGAACAAGTCTCTATAAAAGAATGACTCATAAAAATAGTAGTGACACATGACTCAATTTAGGGAAGTTTCTCCCATAACTTCCCAATCTGGCTTGAATTAACTGGGGAATTATGTATGGCTATTTGGATTTGGCCATAAAGTGAGATGAGACTCCGGGGGATGAGTGGGCTGGTTTTAAGATGTCAAAGACCCAAAGGGGATTGCTAAGCCAGTCTCCACTGTGTGTGATTTGGTTTCGGGGTCTCTGACTCCTTGGTTTCTTCTCCCCAACTCTGCAGGGTCCTCCTGGCTGACTTTGAGGAGGACAAATGGGCAGCTGCTGCCAGAAGCAGCTGATGACCAAGACAAGCCTGCAACCAACAGGCTCACCCTTAGCTGAGATTCGCATGGAGATGCTCACGGCTCTTCCCGCACCAGCCCTGCTACTGCTTTCCAGTGTAATTTGAGCCTTGATCTGGTGCAAAGCTGAGCACTTTTGGTCCTCAGCACTAGAGCCCTGACCTTAAGCTATGACAACCCAGTATTAACGTACCTGAGTGATTAAAACATCAAAGGCCAATATGACACACGAAAGGGAAAGGGAAAGGGAAATCTGGCTTATTGAAAAGTGGTTATAAGATGTACTATCCACTTTGTGTGTCATTAAAGCAGGGGCACTTTCATGAGAAATGTCCACTTGATTACTTTTAAATTGTAACAGAAAAACTTATTTTAATTGATCCTATCTCCTGTGACTGCTTCTTGAATCTACCGGGACACCAGGGGCCTTTATAGATTTTGCATATTCTATGCTGTGGCTATCGTTTATTGACGGTCTCCTCATGTGATAAATGTTTTACACCTATTATTTAACACATCAACCCCACAGGTAAGTGGTATCATTCCCTTTTTTTTTTTTTTTTTTGCGGTACGCGGGCCTCTCACTGTTGTGGCCTCTCCCGTTGCGGAGCACAGGCTCTGGACGCGCAGGCTCAGTGGCCATGGCTCACGGGCCCAGCCGCTCCGCGGCATGTGGGATCCTCCCGGACCGGGGCATGAACCCGTGTCCCCTGCATCGGCAGGCGGACTCCCAACCACTGCGCCACCAGGGAAGCCCCTCATTCCCATTTTTAAAGATAATATAACTGTGGCTCAGAGAAGGTTGATTAACTTTCTCATGGTATCACACACAGCTAATAAACGGGCTCTGAACCTAGGTGGATGAAGGCTACCATTATCATTTAGTTGTAATGGACTGTAGAAGCAGCCCTTTAAGCTTCAGTTACTGAAACATGTAAAGGTCTGCTGAGGAATACTTTTATCCTTCCATTCAGAAGGTCCACCGGGCACTGAAGACTTGTGACTATTCTGAAGGAAAGCCTTCTCTGGAAAAAAAAAAAAAAAAAAAAGTTGGGGAAACGGCAGGAGATGGACTGGATAAGCATTCTTGCTCCAGGCCTTACTTAAATTACACTCAGGCAACTGTTCCAATGGCCCGTGTAATAACCTGGCGACACAGGAATCTCTGTCAATGACAGAGGTGCAGAAGAGTTCCAATGGAACATTCCCACAGCCGATGAGGTGGACTACTGTTGGGCTGATTGCCTGTTTTTACTGAAATACATCATGTGACTTTTTGCTGAAGCAACATCTAATCTAATAACAATATATTAAAAGTGCTTTTAAGAAATTTTCTGCTCACCTTAATTTCATGCATATATTTCCTTGGGAAGAAAAAAATTCCCTACAAATCCCTATTTAACTTTGCCAATTCTGATGAAGATATATTATAATGATCATGGGAATTTCTTGTATGATCTCATGTTCTACATAAAAACAGCTCAGCTACTTAAAGGGTTGATTCAAATTCTTATGGGTGAGAATCTAATTCTTCTTGGTTTTAATAAACTGGAAGCCCTACCAAATGATTTCTTCTGGATTGAAACACATTAAGATGAAACAAAACTTAACGTTCAAATTCATTACATTTTCCCTCAGATACCAAAGTACAGACACCAGGCTAAACTTCTTTTAAATTATTTTATTTTTGTGTAAGCTAAAAGGAAATTTACACACTGAAATCTCAAAAGACCTTGGGCATGCACATTAACCTTGTTAGAGGTTCCTCTACATGTCTCTTTTTTTCCATAGGAATTTCCCCAAACATTTAAAACCCATAGTTTTTACTGTATATACAGCCTAAACCATAGCAATCTATGATTATGTCATTTTACACTGTGCAAAATCCTCAAAAAATAGTGGTATGATAGAACAAAACAATCAGTAACAAGTAAATTTCATGGTAAGACATTCATGTAATTTGGTCCTTCTCTAAACCAAACTGATTTAAAACAGACAGGCACAATCTCTTTAAACCCCTTCAATCAAGTTCTGACAATGATCCATACCCTAGAACAAAAGCGCAATCGATGAAAGTACCTTGCAAAAGGTCAAACAGCAACAGGCCAGACTGAAAAGATTAAACAAGAGCACAAAAAGGGTAACAAAAGCCAGATCTGAAACAAACCCACCACACGTAAAATTAAAAAAAAAAAAAAAATTTAAACAGGGATTGGAGCTTATTTATGAGAGCAAAAGTAATTCAGTGTATGATATGAAAAATTAATAGGACAGTCAATGCAATCTGAAAAGACTGAAGGGGATTTCACAGACAGTGGAGATTTGACTTTTTAGTTTTCATTTTTTTATTTCAAAAGTTTTGTAAGAAGGACACCACCAGTGTATTTCACAAAGACATAAATGTATACACCCCAGCAACACAAAAAGAATAAATCTTCAAAAATGTTCACCCCGATTATTTACATTTGTTTCTAATATAAATTTAGGACTTCAGTATGTAAATAAATATACATTACTATGTATACCTTTCTAGTGCGGCTTACCAACAAATCAGCTGAACTTTAATTTTTTTTTTTTTTTAATTAGAGCAGGTATGCTTTTGATGGTGGGGAAGGGCTGGAGGGAAGGAAAAGCAACTGAAACCGTCCAGTTCACATCAGTTATCAGTCTGCCTTCTCTTGGGAGCTTGTGGAAGGTGTCAAGGTGGTTGGGAACATCAACACCTTGGCATGCATGAACGTCAGGTCAGGAAGGCTGGCGATCACCTTGATGGCTTCTTCACTCAGGTGCTCTTCTCTTTTCGGTTTCCTGTTGACAAATGAAAAAAGAGATGTGTGTTAAAGTGACACTTGCTGTAGGTCAAACGGGAGAAAATCTACTCTCAAGGTAGACAGCAATCTGTGGGGACTTGAGTTATCTTTCCCTCTGCCAGTCCCTGAACCTCGTAATACCTTTGTGTTGAGTGCTTCCTGTGCCAGAGGCCAAATCCCTTACAAAGATTCACACCGAATTTATGTATGTTCATTACAGTTGGGCAGGTACGTAGACATTCACATGTACCTGTGCACAGCTCGCAGCTCTATTTAAGCTTAGAAGCATCTACCTAGGCATACTTTTAAAATGTTACTAGGGAACTCCCTGGTGGTCCAGTGGTTAGGATTCCGTGCTTCCACTGCAGGGGTCACGTGTCCGATTCCTGGTCGGGGAACAAAGATCCTGCGTGCTGTGTGGCGCAGCCAAGAAAAAGTTACGCAGCAGAAATATGATGCTGAAGCCCTAGTTAATAACACTCTGCCCAACTGGACTTCCCCCTCCCCACTGAGAAACTACCAAAGTTGCCTCAACATAAAGCAAAGTATGTCTGGCACGGTCCTTGTAAGTCATTTTAACCTCAGGCTTTCTTCAACCCCAAAGGGGAATTCCAGGACAGAAAGCCCTCAGCTCAAAAACACCCAGCCTCTGCCCCACTGGGATGCAGAGAGATGGTAGGTCCAAAGGCCGCAGCACTAGGGCCAGCTACTCATGCCGAGAATGCACATAGGCAGGAAGGACTCAGGGAGAGGGGAAATCTCGAAATCTGTTGGGTCCTATAGATGAAATGCCCCTAATATAAGAAGTGATCAGCGTGGCGACACAGAGAGGAAGAGCTCCTGCTGACCCGGGTCTTCCCAGCAGGTGAGCCAAAGAAAATGCCAATTGAGCCTCGAATGTGGCTCAAATTGAGCACATGATTGTAATCCAATCTTTATGTTTTCTAGGATGTTAAATATACTGAAAGATAGCCGCGGTCATAAAGATATTAATTTTAGATCAAAGTAATTTAAAATTGTTGACTCTAAAAGGCCCAATCCTCTTTTACAGTAAATGATAGTTGGTACTCTATTAGGTGCGACACAAGTTATTTCTTCCGCCTAAGTATTTTCTTTGTCCTTGGGATGAGGTGCAGGAGGTCAGGAGATGAAACAAGAAAGAAAAGATAGATGCAGGTCTTTGTTTTATACCTGGACTTTTCTGTTGTTACCACATTTAAGTTCAGGCTGAAATCAAAAGATTTTACGAAAAGACTGAAAAATAAAACATCAGACTTTTAGGACCAAAGTTCTTCAATATGGGGGTCAGCTTCAGGTACACTGAAACCATCAGTAGATCAGCTCAGAAGAATGGAATAGCACTCCAAATTTTTTCCGATTAAAATCTACATTTTTAATTGCACTTAAATCATGGTAAAACTATTAAGTGGATGGTTGATGGGAAGTTGCCTATCTGCATCATTCCACAATAAAACCAGATAGTTCACTTTTTAGTCTCAAAGTGAAAAACTGGAAGACTACATGGGAAAGGGCAGCCTCTCACCATGGTCAATCTTAGCATCACTCACGATGGGGTCAACCAGACATTATGTGTCGTCTGATGCGATACAACACCTATGATGTATTCCAGCCAAAAGGCTTTACCTGAATCCATCAAACCTTTAGATATAATGTCCAGTTTACAGGAAATAAGGGGAATAGAGAAATATTTGAAAACTACTTGAAGGAAGCAAATGGACAAATCCAGAGATTGGGACGTTCTGCAGGACAAGTGGACCGATCTTTTCAACAAGCTAGCGTTAGTAAACTGAAAAGCAAACAGAAGGGATGGGGGTAGATATACTAGGTTAAAAGTGACTTAGCCATAGCAGCTAGGTACAATAGTCCTAGATTGGATGCTGATTTGGAGAAAGCAGAGAGAAAGGACATTGTTGGGGAATTTGAATACATATAGCCTGGCTATTAGATGCAATGAAAATTTACTGAAATCAGTAGATGGAGACCACTGACTGCAAGGGAAGGCTCAATTCCGTATAGACTATAAAATCTCCTTTTTGGTTAAAACAACACTCATATGGGTATATTTGCAAAGATAAAGATCTGAAAGAATATGCACTAAGGAGTTATAGTGATCTGACTGGTAAGAATGTGATACTTTCATGAAAAATTTTTTGTCTATTTTCTAACTTTCTACTCTTACTGTTTCTGTAAAGATAAAAAATTATTAAAAACAGTAACCAGTAAAATTGCACCTAAATGGACTTCTCGCTTGTGGAGTGCAGTTGGGGTGTGGGGAAGGAGAACAAAGAAGTTGTTTTCACCCAAGGAATGGTTGGTAAATATTATTCTAGAGTTTCTACCAATTGCCTTATTTCAGAGACACTACTTGAAGGCTGTCTGAAGTTGTATTTAAAAATAAGAAAAAGTTTACGTAGTTCATAGTTTGTGCGTTTATCTGTAGTCGCTATGCGTTGATGTGATCTAGTTTTCTTAGAATGTAAGAAAGAAGAAAATGCTTGAGGGGAATTTGAAAATAAAAAGTTACATCATGACCTTTCCTTGAAGCCAAAGGCAGTGACCTAATTTTGATTTATACTCTTCCTAGTTAAGATTTATCCTTTTGGCCAATGCAGTACAATTAAGAGTTCAGAAATAAACCCATACATTTATGGTTAAACTGATTTTCAACAAGAGGGAAATGGGGCAAGAACAGTCTTTTCAACAACCAGTGCTGGTACAACTGGATATCCACGTGCAAAAGAATGAAGTTGGACCCCCTACCTTACACCATATTCAAAAATTAATTCAAAATACATCAAAGGTCTAAATATAAGAGTTGAAACTTTAAAACTCTTAAAAGAAAACCTAGATGTAACCCTTCCTGACCTTGAAGTAGGCAATGGTTTCTTAGATATGACACCTAAGGCACAAGCAATGAAATATATATGTACATATTTATGTACACATATATGTATATCTATCTATAGAGATATATACACATATACGCATGTATATAGGGCTTCATCAAAATTAAGAAACTTTTGTGTTTCACAGGACACTACCAAGAAAGTGAAAAAACAGCCTGCAGAATGAGATAAAATATTTGCAAATCCTGTATCTGATAAAGGTCTAGTATGCAGAATATGTAAAGAGTTCTTAAAAACAACAACAACTTCCCTAAAGAAGAGATACAAGTGGTCAATAAGCACCTGAAAAACTGCTCAATATCACTGGCCATCAGGGAAATGTAAATCAAAATGACAATGAGATATCACTTCATACCCATTGGGATGACTATAACCAAAAGACAGTAACAAGCCTTGTGAGAATGTGGTGACATTGGAACCCTCAAACTTTATTGGTGGAAATGCAAAATGGGGCCACTGCTTTGGAAAACAGTTTGGTAGTTCTTCAAAAAATTAAACAGTGTTACCACGTGACCCAGAAGTTCCACTCCCAAGAAAATTGAAAGCATTTGTCCACACAAAAACTTGTACATGAATGTTCATGGCAGCATTACTCATAACAGTCAAAAAGTGAAAACAACCCAAATGTCCATTAATTTATTAGTGGGATAAACAAAATGTGGTATAGCCATACAATGGAATATTATGCAGCCATAAAAAAGGAATAGAAAGTACCAATACATGCAACAACTTGGCTGAGCTTGAAAACATTATGCTAACTGAAAGAAGTCAGACACAAAAGGCTATATAATGTATTATTCTGTTAGTATGAAATAATCAGAATATGCAAATCCACAGAGATAGAAGGCAGATTAATAGCTGCCAGGGGCTGGGAAAACTGGCATATAGGGAGTGACTGCTAATGGGAACGGGGTTTCTCTCGGGGATGATAAAAATCTTCTGGAATTAGTGGTAATGGTTGCACAACCTTGCGAATATACTAGAAGCCACTGAATTGTACACTTGACATGGGTGAATTTCATGGCATGTGAATTATATCTCAATTAAAAGGTCAAAAAAAGAAAAGAAAAAACCATGCATGCCTTTTGGCAACTAGTCCTCTGGCCTGTATAATCTTCAGTTAGAGGTCTGTGGCTACTAACTAGCTGGCTACCCACTGATTAAGATTAGGAAGTAATTTTTCTCTGTATTAGAAAAGGTAAGCAAGAAGATGGAACTATTTTAAAACTGAGAACTTGCATTTCTTTAAAATAAGAAGTCACTTTCACAACCTATGTTTAGAAAGTGAACAGCACATGTACTTTCTCTTACATATGCAAAGACATTTGGAAAAGAGTATGGGATGTTGTTTGTTACATGGCAAATTTCCTCTACCTAGACCACTGTTTCTTAACCTTTTCTTACCCTACAGTTCCTCAGTGCTTTTTCACTCCATCTTCTGTGTATTGACAAAAGCCAAGATTTTGCTGAGGTGTATACTTTAAATTTTATTTTATTCAAAAACAAAAACAAAAAATGAAGCAAAACCAAAAAATAACAAAGATGCTTAAAATTCCTTTGGAATTATGCCACCCCACCTTTCTCCCCCCTGTACGACTGAGAATCACTCATGGGGGCACTTTACAGTATTACCTTCTAATTATAAGACTTGTGAATATTTGCACTTCTCACCACTTTCAAATAGTTAATTCCTCCAAAGAGAAAATACAAAGTTGACAACTTGTTTTCTTTGCAATTTATTTTGTTTTAAATGTGAAGCTGGACAGGTACCAGAGACTAATTCAATGCAGTTACAAAACTGACCCCAGGATACACACTATAGTTTCAGTTCATTCCATAATAGTACAGAGTAAGAGAAAAAATAAAATAACTTAAAGTGGTAGGAGTTGGAAGAGTGCCCTAGTGTACAGAATGTTTTAAGGGTGAGTTGAAAAGTTAGGAGAGCAAGCAAGTTAACAATGTGGCTTAGAGCTCCTCCTACTGGCACAAAGAATGAATTCTCACCACCGGGACTCTGAACACTAACTACTACAGTTCACTCAGTGAGACTGCAGAGGGAAAAAGGTGAGGAAACACTAGGGCTGTCCTTAGAAAAAGTTGTCCAAAAAGTAGCAGGAGAAAGCCCAAACGATAAAAGTGTCAGTTTTTTGTTTGTCTGTTTGTTTTAAAAGTCATTAGCTTTTGGTTAACATATATAGAAAAAATGGATGAGAAATCTGTATAAGGAGAACATTAATTTGAAAATGATTTATTTGGAAAGAGAAATTAGAAAGCAAGCAAAAAATCCACACTAGCTTCATTTACAAGCAAGTTCACTTAATAGGAGGCTTTAACAGCGCCAGGTAGTGTTACTACAAAGAAATAGGGGTGATAAGAACAAGGGAGAGAATCTGTGGCTAAACAAGAACGTGCAGACTACAAATCCATTCCCGGGAAAAGTTCAGGGTAGCCTTAATTATAAAACAAATAATAATGGATTTTCATGATTATAAATATTAATTGTATTAGTAATAATAAATATCTGTTGAATGGGTACTTAAGCACAAACACAGTTTTAAAGGTGATGTGATAATTCAAGCCAAAGTTTTAAGACAGGTAAGCATTTATTATTTGCAAGGAAAACACGGCTTTATTAAATGGATGTTTTTCTACAGAAGAACTGATTTAAAAGATAAATCTGAATTTGACGTGTGAGTAGAATGTATTTAAACAGGAGAAAAAGCTATAATATCTCTGCCTAACTGGGCAAAAACAGGTGAATATTTTCACTTTAAAGTGCTGATGAATCACAGATTTGGTACAGCAGAGTTGGTATGCCGATCAACCAGTATTTGCTCTTGCAGTAGTGACTTCCTGGTTCATAAGATTACCTTCTTATTAGAAACTGCCTTATTCTTATGGCTAACATGTCAAAGCAATGGATTATTCCAGTGCTTAATTATGTAAAACTAAAGGTTTCCTGAATCCTGCACACAACGCCCACATGACATTCCTGTATCTGAGATAACTGCTTTTCTAAAGGCCCTGCCCCTGAGGGGCTCCCAGAAAGCTTGTTAAAAGCAAGGCTTCGGGCTTCCCTGGTGGAACAGCGGTTGAGAGTCCGCCTGCCGATGCAGGGGACATGGGTTCGTGCCCTGGATCCCACGTGCCGCGGAGCGGCTGGGCCCGTGAGCCATGGCCGCTGAGCCTGTGCGTCCGGAGCCTGTGCTCCGCAACGGGAGAGGCCACAACAGTGAGAGGCCCGCATACCGCAAAAAAAAAAAGCAAGGCTTCACGACCCAAATCAGAGGTGTTACACATTAGCGAAAATTCAGAAAATAAAACAGTGGCCATTCCCTACTCTCTCTTAGCCCAGAGGTGAAAGGATCAGCCTAGGTGACTCTGGGAGTGTGAAACTGGGTTCTCAAAGATGGTCATCTCAGTAGTTATGAAAGAAAAGGGGGAGCATTTCTGTAATGGCTTCATGATCTCAATTCTTTTATCAGATTCTTCTCTACAAAGTTGGGTGTAGGGGTAGGGAAGGAGAGAAAACGACATCTGTCAGCCCTTTCCAGTCTCTCATGAAATAGCTCCGCTCTAGTAAATCCATAATTAAACATAATTTGATACTATTTTCTGGAATTAGGCATCTATTGGTTTTATAAATGTAAAGTGAATTTTAATATAATATATTGAAATACTGCCAACTTATGTGCTTTCCCATCTGGGCTACTTTGTTTAACACAGAATTCAAAATTAGGGTGTAATGAGCACTAGCTTTTACCTGGTAGATGTGCTTGTCTTCTCTACTGTGGACATGAGTCTCGCAAATGCATCAGTCACTTTGAGGCTTGAGGTGGAGATTTCCAGCTTAGAAGTTGTTAACTCATACAACTCTGGATCCACACCTTATAGTATAAAATGATAGTCAGTGATGGCAAGCTGCAATGGGTACTCAGCCACAATCCAAGATGCAAAAGGCAATTACTCTGTAAACATCTGAGTCTTTATAAGCACAACACATCTTTAGAACAGTGTAATATTGCATTTAGTTTTTAAATTACAAATTCCACTCTTCGGAGTTTTTATAAAGTAGGAAAATACTCTTAAAATTCCACTCTGGTATAAATATAGCCTTAATTAATCTAACGTTTATGTAGACGATACCATCAAAATACTTCTAACAAATTCTACCTGCTATAGAAAACTCCCTAAATTTTGTATTTGTTTGTGATATGAAGGTTATCAATGTTTTATAAATAGAATGCACATGATTTGTTACATAATATGACAGCTCAATTTTTAAATTGACTGACTTAACTTCATTTTTTGAACCTCCCTTTTCCCTTACCTCCCTGACCATGTATCCTCCATTATTTTCATCCATATCCCCAAATTTGTAAGTTAATATAAAGTCTCAGATACAGTAAATAATTTGGTTAGTTTAAATATATTCTGACTATCTGAGGACATGAAATATTACCCAAAGTATCAAATTATTACTAAAGAAAAGTTATATACCGCATTGTTCTTTCTTCAGGTAAGAAGTGGGGAGGGTAAAATATTTTCAGAAAAAGTGAATAAAAGCACTACGTTTGAACAAAATGAAAATTGTCTCAAGGGTTATACTTCTATTGTCTCATAGCTGAATCTAGTGGCTAACAGTTCAAAGATCTTGTTAGAAAAATTCAAAACAAAGCTGAGTTAGAGGATTAGATCTATTGTAAAATCTATTAAAATCCTTCCCATCTGACTTCATTAAAATATACATACATATTTTAAAACTTTCCTTGAATATTAATTTATATCAAATATGAGGACTACAAAAAACAAGGAACAATTAAATATTTTCAACTCAAGCTAAGCGTTGGAAAATAAAGGTAATCAGATAAAAACTTTTTAATCCTACACTCTCTTTGGTTTTAGCAAATTCAGTAGTTTCAGGGTATAATAGAAAAGCAGACTGTAAGTACAAATGTCTTATAGCTTCATCAATTTCTACTTATCATTTCTAAAAAAGCCCTAAGACCCGTAGATAAAATTATATATACATGTACCATATCGATATTAACAAACAAGTTTCCTCCTTTAGGATATTTCTAGGTTAAGAAAAAAAATCAGGAACTGCCTTCTATTAATCAACTTTGTAGCTGACTAGCAGATGTAAACACAGATCTCAGATGTTTACAGAAATCATACTAGCACAAGCGGCTTCCACAGTTACCATGTCCAACAAGGGAGGAAGGCTATAGAAAATGTTTGTTGACTCTCCGAAGTTTTTAGTATTTCATTAAGGTACAGTTTCAAAATATAATTTAAAAGGCCCTTTCTTTGTATTTCTATAGTAAGTATTAAGGTTGCAATTAAAATGTAAAAATTTACAGATGCCTGTAAAGGGACCAGATGAACCCAAAGCACCTCCTTCCTCCACTATGAAAGGTTAGATTCCAAGTAACCACAAAATTTAAGTACATGGTGAATGCACAATGCAGAGTAAACAATTGCATTCTGACTGGCAACAGGAAAGTGCTAGTAAAAATTTAGTTGGGTTTATACAATACTGACAACTTGGCCGTCAAACAGTGAAGTGGGAGATTTTTAAAAAAACCCTTCAACCTCCCCCAACCTCCCAAAACCATTATCACCAAAAAAAGTACTATGGCTATATTTTATACTTTTCAAAAACAAGACAACTACTTACTCTACACAAAAAACTGGAGAGTAATTTTTTTAATGGAAGAGTTTTTTTTTTAACAGAACCTTAATGAGGCATAGTTTAGTTACATAAATAAAGCTAGCCAACCAAGTTCTATGCCAACCTCCTAAGTCTCAAACACAAAATAATTAAATAACCGCAAGCTAAGACAAAATGACTTTCCCAGAAACAAGTCAGAAAAAGTGCAAGCAAGTGGTGAAATGGAATACTCAGGAAAGTGTTGACACCTGTAGCTTGATGGTAAGTTTTAACAAAACCCAATAGCAATAAAACAAGCCAAAGCAAATTTATAGTAATCAGGTTTACACAGCAGCTAGAGTATATTAATGAAAATACGGAAGGAAAATATTTAAAAGGTTCCAAAGTAATGAGGACCGCCATTGACCATGCTAATTTCATTTCCATTACAGCTCTAGGCTTCTGAAACTGCTTGCTCTTCTCAAAGCTGTGTATGTATACTGAGCCTGGTTTATCAGGTCATTTCTGTACTTCTTTATACAGTCAGATGATTTGTGCTCTTATGGGTGATTTTTAACTGAGTTTGAAATGTAACCAAAAATTAAATTTAAACCAGGTTTTTAGACACCCAAAAATAGTGGCCTCATTTGAATTATGATACAGTCCATGACAAAACAAAGCTGAGAGCAAATCAGAAATAGGAGCTTGGTAATTCATTCTTGGGATTATAGTAATAAGGAAACTGATACACAAGTTTTTGGGTTTCTTCCCCCCATTAAGTATTAAAAACTAATTAGCTCACCCAGGTCATTTCATAGCTCACATGTGTTTAGAAGTAATTTAAATAGTGAAATATTTTGAAGTCAAAACCAGACACATTAGTTTTTCATATGCTTGTAAAATCTTGGAAACAATGAAAATGATAACCAGGGGATTAGATTTGCGGAATCCAGTCATTCTACAAAACGGCCTTGGAATGTCCTTATAGCACAATCAGATTTCCATAACCAGCTCTTGGAGAAGGGCATTCTGGGTCCCAGGTTCACCCTTAGCTGATTGTCTTAGTCTCCCCCATTTCCCATCATGGCTCCTAAATTGCTAGAAGTGGGTGGCAGGGTTATCTAGCTGAACAAAACCAGCAGATTCTCAGGAACCAGGCTGGCTGTCTAACTGATCCTAGTGGGGACTGAGAGGGACCCTCCCTATGCATTCTGGGCATCAGCATCTATATAGCACCTCAACAGCCGCCTGGTATCAATGGGCATGATTACCAGATCACAAGTTGGGATGACAGGGAGTCATTAAAATCATATTAAATAAAATGTAAACATAAAAATGCCATTATATTTTAATCGTTTATTCAGTTAGAAGATGACAAAGTACATTAGGCCTTTGGTCAATGAACTGAAATTTTGCCAGGCTGAACATTAATTTAACAGGCACTCCAGTAAGTTTTAATTTCTAGCTTTTAGTATCTCATAGCAATTATTTTCTATTATTATCGTTAACATTTTTTTTTCCTCCATGGAAAACAGTAAACTTTCTATTCAAGAGCTACATAAAACAGTAATAATTCTATGTGGGACTATATAACTAAGTGCTAGACTCCAACATTTTGGAACCTAATTATACATTTAGCAGCACTAATGAACAACTAATTGAATGCTAGAACTTGTAAAAGGTTCTATTATCACGGACACTATAATGTAAAGTCACCTTTGTGTACTAAAATATTCTTATATCTCTAAATTTGTATTTTTTCAAATGGCTTTGTAGAATATGCTTTAAAAATAAGCATATAAAATATCACATTTTCTATTTACAGGGGGAAAAAAAACCCCTGCCTTTAACTGTGTAAGGACATTAGGGCTGTTTTATATCTAGAAACTACTTTCAGCTCTGAATATTATACTCTGTCAGTATAATTTTAAGCTTTCCTTAAAATACATTTCACATAAGTCATTTTTTATAGTTACACTACTAGAAAATAACAGTAGATAGATGAAAGAAAAGTAGTAGACATTATAGAGAATACAATCTACTTGTTTCCTTGTTTATAGGAAAGTCAAGTGATGTGGTCATGCTTTTAGTAAATAAACTAGAATTATGGTTTTAACACTCTGCTGACCTGGGATTGTGGTGCTGCTGCTAGAGCTACTGTCATCCACGGGCCCAAAGAAATCAAGGTTCAGAAGAGTGGAACCTCCACTAGCTTGAAATTCAGTGACCGTGTTGGTAGGCAGCCACACAGAAGGTAAGCCAAGGGAGGAGGGGTTATGTGTAAAAAGGGGTAAGACACACACTTGAACATGCAGGTTATAATTAGTAGTCATTACATATTTTTAAATCAACATTAAAACAATGTGTACAGTATTAGTTTTTCACTGCTAAGGACATTTCTAAAGTAACAATTTAATTCAATGTACATTTTCTCATGTACAACGTAAATAATTTGACACTTAGTAAGGTTTTAGTTAGGAGTTCGGTTCTTTCAATTGAAACTCGAAGCCATACCAGAAAGACCAAGGGGAAAGTATACCCGTTAAAGGGAAACAATACTTTAATCTCAACCCAACATTAAATCACTGTACATGCCCAAATAAATCTTTTATGTTAGTAGTGTTGGTTTCTAATTAATGCTTTTTAAAAGTGACAAAGTTGTCAGTTTCAGGACAGGCACCAATACATTAACTTAGTTTAAAATAAAATAACGTAATAAGGAATGTCATAACTGCCCTACCCTGATGTGCAACCTCAAGCTGTACTGTTCCCCTTTAACTCTGAAACAGTAATCAGAAATAGTATACATTTTTAAAGAAGTTGTTTGTTAATAAAAAGCATGATGATTTGACTGAATAAGACACCAGACAACAGCAGAGGGTGCATCCAGGCTTTCCTTCAGCACGGATATTCAATTGGATGCTTTCCAGATATCCTGGGATCCCCCACTCTAAGGCAAAGCTGATAGAATAGCAGGTGTTTTAGACCATGGCTCAAACAACTTATGAAGTATAAGGAGTAAGAGTAATTATACCTCAGAGTCCAATTAAAACTTGTGATGTCAACACACAGGAAAACTAGCATTTTGTATTACTTAAAAACCCCACCTTATTGGAATAAGTTAATCCTTTTTCAGGATTTTCTTTTAAAGCCATAAGTGAAACCAATTATTTCTGGAACTACCTACTAGTATTTTGAGATAAGTTTTAGAAAAGGATCATGAAAATCATTCGTTTTTCCTTTGCATATAAGTGCACTATAAAATATTATTAAATCTGAAAACTACTTTGAGTCAATAAATATGGATCTATTTGCACATCGTTTTTGGTTAAATAATTGTGCTTTGTGCTTTAAAGCAGCCTCTACACACAAGACTTTGCATCCAAGAAAATTCCATGAACTAGGACTACAAAAAAAAATTTCAAGTAAATTGGTCTTACCTAAAATATCATTTAAACTGCCTAGATATTTGTGAAAAATAAGGAAGCTTGTTTTTGTCTTGAGATAAAGAAACTAAAATTTTATCTGGCTACTACTACCTATATATGGACATTAATACTGTTAATACTAGTAACAGCTGGTTTCTTGAGCAATCACTATTCAGAAAGAAAGCCTGAATTTCCAAAGATAAGAAGTTATGTTCAAACAAAAAAGGAAGTCAGCAGAGAGAAGTCTGTCTGAACTTTGTAGCTTTCTTAACTCTAGCTCTGGTGCTAGAGGCTCTACGGAGAGACGTACCATCTAAAGGGTTAGTAAGGCCACTGCTACTCCAGTCAAACTGGACGGGTGGTAGAGACTCCTAGAGTTGAAAACCAAAAAATCAAAATTAATCAGTATAGGTTGTAGCAACATAAAGAATCCTTAAAAATAAAACGAAACACTATTATAGCAAGATCATTAGGCAATAAGATACCTAAAGACAAAATTGGGATAATTTACAATTTCAGAAGGTTATCTACAAATATTAACACAAACTGAAATTGCAAAATTTATAAACAGTACAGCTTGTTGACATTAAAAATGTTGTATCTGAGAAATGGAATTATCTTTACATTTTCAAACAGAAATTTATGGACTGATCCTATGTCAAGATTTCAATCTATTCTCAAATCATGATTTAAACTACTGGCTTGATTACAATAAAAATATTTAAAAACATCACTGATTTTTTTTTTTCACTAAAGAGTTATCCACTTTATTTTAAATGACTATCCACTTAAAATTTCTTAATAGATAATATAATGCAATAGAGAAGGTACCACTGAAAGTGAGGCAATTTGGGTTATTAAAGACTAAGTAACTAGTTGTATAAACATGTATAGTTAATTTAGTTGGTTTCCTTATATATAAAAATCTAAAAAAAATCAATCATCTTCTTTAATTTAGAAATTACTTATAATCAGTATTAGAATTTAATTTTTAAAATAATGTACTGAAAAGTATACGCAGAACTCATTTGAGTATTCTAGGTTTTAAAATTCTGTTAACTACCAAACACATAAAGATAAAATGAGCAAATGATACATAGAAGATGGAAGGTAGTACAAAACATTTAAAAATGATCACTGCTTTATTTTAAGAATATTCTTGACAAGAAAAAAAATGGCTTTTTTTCATTTTCTTGTTTTATTTTGAGGGTGGTGTTGGCAACAATTATTGAAATAACCTATGTTTTATTAGACTCTTACTATCAACATGTTGCCATCTTTTTTTTTCTACATTGCTCACCACCATGCTTTACTGGTAGGCACTTATTAAAACTTTATAATCGGGACTTCCCTGGTGGTGCAGTGGTTAGGAACCTGCCTGCCAATGCAGGGGACACAGGTTCGAGCCCTGGCCCGGGAGGATCCCACATGCCGCGGAGCAACATGCGCACCTTAGCAAAGAGTAGCCCCTGCTTGCTATAACTAGAGAGAGCCCGCACGCAGCAACAAAGACCCAACACAGCCAAAAATAAATGAATAAAATATAAAAAAATAAATTAAAAAAACAACAACTTTATAATCATTTTTTCTGTGTAGACAAAGACATTGTTCCCTGTAGGAAGGGAACATGAATCGGCTATTTTTGAAAGTTCAATCCCATGACATTATAATACAATTGCTTTGATAACCAATTATAGGCATGTTACTATAAGCACTTAGTCTCCCCCATATAAGTCGGGCCTGGAGATGGAGGGGCTAGGTATAAACAAAATAAAACACTAACATTAGTGGTTGCCAGGGGTGAGAGAGAGTTGTGGGAGCTGGAGTGGGGTGGGGCGGGGGCTTGGCTGTGGAAATGGAAGAAATGCTGTATGCTGACTGTGGAGGTAGTCACACACATGGAAAGATGACACAGAACCACACACACATACTGCACAAATGTCAGATTCTTGGTTTTGATATTGTACTATGATTATGTAAGATGTAATCATGGGGGAAACTGGTGAAGACACAAGGTACCTCTTCTGTACTACCTTTGCAACTTCCTGTGAATCTATAATTATTTCAAATAAAATTTTTAAAAATCCTGGTGAAAATCTAGTTTATAACCTACCTGCAAGACCGATAAATAACATTTAGAAAAGATTTTCTTTAGCTGATCTCAAAAACAAACAAAAAGCTGTAGGCATTCCAACAGATTCAACTTATATTATTCTACTTCTAGATCAGAAACACCTTTAGAACTATTCAACACTGACTGGATGGACCAAACCCAGATTTACATAATAACAAAGTTTCTGGGTATATGGAGCAAAGGTGTTTCATTAACATGTTTTACCTAAATGATGTCAAGTAGCTGGATGTTTTGAAATATTTCAGTGATTTTCTGGAACTTTAGCTTCTCACAGAGGTGTGTGGCATTTTGAAGACACAGCCAATATTATAATAATGAGGTGCTAAATCATGAATCAAAATTTAGTGGAAAAGAGAAAGATGAAAAACAGATACCTAAATAATTATAGGCTAACTAAAGGCACAGACAAGTAGGCAACTTAAGGAGAAAGCACTGGAACGAAACATTTTCAAACAACTTTAAGTAATGTGGCATGAATGATTAATGCAGAGACAAAAGAAAGGAGACAAGGTCATAATAAAAAGAGGGAGAAAGAAAAGACTAGAGACAGGAGACTCTGGCTCTAGTCCTAGCTATAGCACTGATGTGTGCTTTTGGGTAAATCACTTAGTCTTTCCAAATATGTTTTTCTAAGTGTAAAAAGAGAGTACAGTGCTAGATAGTCATTTTTTCTTTCTTCTATCTCTAAAACTCTGATTCACAACTGAAATAGCAACATAAAGTAGCCTAAGAAAAGAAGTTTGCTAGTGGTGACTAGCTGGATAACTGATAGCCAGAGAGCTGACTTTACTCAGCAGTGAATAAAGTATGGTTAAAGTACTGATCTTAGAGGGGAATCAATGGCACCGTGAATGGTGTGACCTTGAAATTCAGTGGATAAAGATGCAAACGACAACAACAAAAAGTATCACTACTGCTTTTTACCTATAAACTGTTTTTTCAGGTAAAAGTATCTTAAAAAAACATTAACAGTTGTTAGTAAAATATTAAATTCCTAAACAAGAGATGCAATGGCTATAAGACTGATGAGTACAAACTGATGTGGAAGATAAAAATTCAGTGGGTACCAAACTGAAATAGAAAAGACAGGCCAAAAAGAACGCAGTCATAATGAGAATTATACAACTATGATAAGTTTGAAAGTCACTGTTCAATGATGCCAAAACATAAGAGGAAGGTCTGCTATACGCTTTGGGCAGGGGCACGGGGAAATTTAGGTATTGAACAGGTCTTTCCTGACACATTTTGCTAAGCTTCTAGCACTAATGGCTATGGCTGTTTAATCTGAAAATTATCACTAGGAGAAAGACTGCATGGCCAAAATGTTAAGTGAAAAATATATACATGTTTATATAATGTATATATAATATATACATTGCATGCCAAAGAATAGTGGTAAGAAATATCACTTTATATAGAGAATCTTTACAATGCATTTCAGATGTTTGTTAAGTATCTTAACCTGAATCAGAAGTATGGAGCCAAGCAAAGGTCATGCAATCTAGTGATGGCGGTTAGGCATCTCAGCACAAAACTCTGATACGCATGCTGAAATCTTCAATTTGAATGTTAGAATGCAGACCTACACAGGCTCAAGTCAATTCAGAAATAAGTTTGAATTTCCACTGGGAAATATTATTTTCACTGGTTTCCCAAAAGCCTAAAAACTAAAGCCAGTGAGGATCACAAACTACCATAAAAAAGTACAGAATAAACTTGTTAATTCATTATTTATATGTGTATTTTTTAAAAAGAGAAATGTGTGCATGAAACAGAATAAAAGGACATATTTGCTTAAAAAGAGCTTTTAAAAAATATAAGTAGCAAGAGACCAAGTTCCATCTTCCAGCAAAAATGTTAGATATGCTTAGATGTTGCTGAAAATTCCTACACTTGCCTGTAAATAGGGAGAGAGTCCCTTGATTACAAGTACATAGGGGTGTATATGTATGCACAGAGGTGGCAGCAGCTGAATACATATGGAGCTGCAACTAACCTCCACTAAATTAACACACATTAATTTCTACTAAAAATCTTCTGTTAAATTAACACACATGCTTTTTTTAGGTTATCTAAACTTTTAATCAAGTCTATAATTAAATTATATAAGAAAGATGATAAGTATGAGGTATGACTAGGCAAAAATGACAGGTGACAGCTAACTCTGATAAAATAAGCAATAACTTATGGGGCTGTAACACGTGGAAGTGGTTGGATAGAGGAGAAGAGGAGAAGGAGGCAAGTAAAAGTAGCAACAAGTGGCCTCAAGTAAGAACAGCTCCATTTCCAGAAAACATACCAGGCAGTTACTCAAATTACTTTCCTAATACCTAGCATCGTAGGAATAAGAATGTTGATTGGGGCAGAAGTGAGAATGTGCTGTGGGAGAAGTAATTTTGGAACCTGCATAAACCTGGCAGGCCTGGGAGAGCAGTTGATAGCCAGAGGGCAATATAAGGCCAATGAAAAGAAGAGAGCTAAGGACAGATTCAACCTACTGAGACATTTTGCCCAAGGCACCTTGCCTGTTGCCCAGCCATCAATAAGGCCAGGCATTTTACGCATTAGGTCCCCTTGCCCATTAATTCGGTGCCAGTAATAAACTGGCTTCAGAGGCATGTTTAAGCTAAGCCCAAGTATAAACCACAGTGGTACACAGCAGTAATATTAGATGTTTCTTGAAACACACCTGAAAAAGTAGGACCTTGCTTTACAAAATTATTTTCCAAAGTATGTTCTTCAGAAAAGGGTCCTGTGGCCAAGTAAACTTGAGAAATGAAGTAAAATTAAATAGGGTTATTCACTGCAAGATTCTTCAGAGTCCTTAATATGTGGGTTGTGAATCTCCAAGGGTGGTTGTAGGGTATGATATGAAATATTTCCCAAACTTACTTCACTATGGAACCCTTCTTTAGTGGAGCATTTCTGGGAATTAGTGTTCAATGGAACATACATTTTGGAAAAGGCTGTCCAAACATACATTATTGTGTTAGACATAATCAAAGATGATATTTAAGGTTAAGAAATGACAAACACAGCAAGAATATGTTTTAGAAATGGTAATGTTCATTAAGAATACTAATATTTTAAAAAACAATTCGATGTCGAAAAAGTAAGCAAACCAAAGTGGCTATGTTCTCCCAGATAAAAAGTAAGAGGGAAGGCTTTGATATTAAACATATTAGACTGAAATACGATTTGTGCTTAAATGTCCCAAGGAGGTAAAGGATAAGAAAGGTAAGAGAGCTTTCTTTTTTTCCTAATCCATAGAATGTTTTGTTAAAGGCCACATCATTTTTAACTTAACAGCTTTATTCAAACTCTCAAAACAACAGTTTTTGATGTAATAAACACACCTAAATTTTATTACTTTATAAAATTTTTGCAGGCTTCAGGAAAAACACACTATAGCAGACTTGAAGAGCTGGTATAAATGCAGTGTTTTCCATTTTTTTGAAATCTAGCACTTACCAGATTTGTGTGTCAGTAATAATGATCATATAATGTTCAAGCTGTAAGGGATTTTTAGAGATGCTTGCTTCAAAGTCCTCATTTTATAGGTAAAAAGACTAAGTCCTGGATAGGTTTAAAGGACTTACCCATAACCAGCCAGTTCTCAAATTGCCTTTTCTATTTTTTTAAATTAAAGAGAACTTGCTCATTGTATTTCAAGGGATATTAATAAGTAACTGAAATCACATCTATCATGAAACTAAATTTTAAAAATATTTCAAAAACTATAAGTTATATATTAAGGGAAACAACAATGTGTGTGGACATACGTGTATATACATGCATAAAAATATCTATATACATCCAGATATTTTTACCTGGAATTGGTCAGATGTACATGTGTTCATTTCTGGTGACACAGTGGTTGTCTGACCGATGGAAGCGATTTTCTCTGCAGCAGATAGTGGTTTCAATGGTTCCTTGGTGGGCTCTAACATACCCTGAAAAAGGTATATTAGCCATTAATGGGGGGGAAGGATCAGCCCATAAACTTTGTAAACTTTTTTTACAAGAAAGTTAATCTAGTAGAAAGCAGAAAGAAAAGAGGTCATCTGAAAAGAACTGAAGACAAAAAGGAACTAGTCCTAAATTTTGCTTCGTGAAAATCTTACAGCACTATAATGGGAAATGTTTCATAATAATACCTTTGGAATCCAAACTTTTTGAAGCAAGACATTGTAATTGAACTGGATTTGTTGTAAAGTTCCTGGTTATCACTGTCACACAAAAGCATAAGCACATGGGATGGTGGGAGCGGGGAAGAGGCAAGCAGAACAGTATATCACATCCATGCCCTAAGAATCCAACATTATTCTGATGTTTCAGATCTGAAACTGCAGGAAAGGGCACTCTTCAAACACATTACACCATGGTGGTGCTTGGAGAGGTGAGAGCTGATTCTAAAACACACCATATAATGTGATGACGTCTACATGTTTCAATGTGAATTTAGTGTTTGATCCTTGCTCCACTATAGATGAGAACCTTAGTTCTTGGGTCTTTGGACTGGCAAAGCAGAGACAGTCATTTCAGAGGGGAAAACATCTTACATATTCCACTATGAATCTAACACACTTTTTGAGTAAGAGAGAAAAACATTCAAGATGGATGTAGAAACAAAGAAGAAGAAAAAAATCAGCATTTTGCATTAATGTTCTACCAAACACTAAAAATAATGGGTAATAATCCAGGTTACTGGCATGAAAAAAGGCCCAAGCTTTTACAAATTTTAAAATAATACTTGATAAGTTCTTGAATAGTTATCAACCAAATAAAAGTCTCCCTTTACTACTGGGGAAAAAAACCCAAAGCTGCTAAGTCAGGAATCTTATAGTTAGAATCTATGCATTTCTAAAACCAAGTTTTCAGGAGAATTCCCCTACCCTCATAAAATCAAGCATAAGCTAAATAAGCAATTTACAGATTTAGTTCTTAACAGTGCATGTGAAAGGCTTTAACCTAGCAGCTTGAAAAATGAAAATAAATTCATGGTCTAATTCAATACCATACACATTATACAGGCTTTCTACTGTGCCCTTCTACAAAGGCTCCATGCATTTGGCAAACAATTACTAGTCTTAGCCAACTTTTCTAATATGAACTCTCCCTTAAGTCAGTGGTTCGCAAAGTGGTCCCCATCAGTAGCTTCTCTATCACCTGGGAACTTGTCAAATGTGCAAATTTTTGAGACCTACCCCAGACCTACCGAATAAGAAACTGGGGGTGGTGCTCAGCATTCTGTGTTTTAACGAGTCTTCCAAGCCACTCCAATGCACATTAAAGTCTCAGAGCCAGTGACTTAAATGACAATTTCAGGTACTATTCCTCAAGATGAGATCAAAAGATACTGAACATCTCATGTGCGTAAAGTACCATGGGAAAAATTCAGGTATCATTAAAATTTGAAACCAGATATGAAAAAGAATAAGTTTCTAAATATAAGGCATCACAAAGATGGAGGAGGAGATGATACATTCACTAAACCAACTTTGGTATTAAAAGCTTACAAAAATGGTAAAATTACATTACTAATAAAAGGTTGTAATTAAGATAGGAAAAAAAGCATAGACATTAGTCTCTAATTCCACATAAAACTTAAAGAATTGGCTAATGTGCTGACCCTAACACAGAGCATTAAGTAGGTTACTGTCGCCAACATGCTGAATGAAAAGTGCCCACAAATTAAATTCCTACTTCCTATTCAGAATGTGACAATAACACCACCAACAATCTCTAGAATGCTACTCCCTGAGGAAAGAGATCCACATAACCAGAAAGTTAAAGAAACGTTCTGGATTACATTTACCTACAACATAAAAGAGAGTAGGGATGATCAAGGTGTTTTGAAAATACAAGATAACCATTCACAAAGGAGCAGAAACTGATTTTTTAAAAAAAGGTCAAGCACAGAAGTTTTTGTGCAATTCCACAAAACAAAACAAAGCAAACAATTCAATAACAATAATTAGAGCTTATTCATGGAAAAGTTTGCAGATTAAAAAAAGGTCAAGTTCCACAGCAAATTCATTTTCACATGCACATAAAGGGTTTTTAAACTTAAACTCCATACCAAGGGTTCCTCAGTTATTTTTTTCTCTATCTTAAACACAGTATTTTTTTCTTATTTTCAAGTTATTGGTGAAAGAATTTTAAAATACTTTTACTTTGATAGGACATTTTTATGCACCAATAACTCAAAGACACACCAAAAACCACAAACAAGTCAAACTTTAAAATGTGACTGAGTCTTGATAAGGTACAGAATGAAAATTCCTCAGTTTTCCTGGACTACCTGGCATATCTGAAAAAACAAAATTCAACACGTTTAAAACATTAATGGAAAAACTAAATACCAATTATGGGTCCTGACTCATTTTCATTTGTTATAATTTGGTATTTCCAAGTTTTGATATACATCCATGGCTTCAATACTGCATTATTTAAAAATAATCGTAAATGCATTAAAACAAGTGATAGCTAAGGCTTCAGATACTTCAGCTTCTTCTTTTTAAAAGCAAATTAAAAGAGAGAGACTTCCAAAGGTGGATTTTACAAAAAGTTATGAGCACTAATATTACTATGATAAAAAATAATTTTCAATCTAAAGCAAAAGTGTCTATAATTAATAGAATACAGAAAAATATCCTCAGATCAAGACTTGAAGGGATTTATGAAATCGAAAAAGGATATACTGTATTCTCTTAACGGCCCCACAGTAAACGCCCCCACAGTAAACGTCCCTTAAAATACACTTTCCATGTCATGCTATGCAAGATGATTTTACAGAATAAATGCAGCAATGATAAACACATGCAAAGACATCTTTGTACTTACCAATCCTGCTGCATACATGGGCACTATAACAGGTTGCTTCTTATTGCCCGTGAAGAGCTATATACGTACGTTAGAGAGAAAGAACATATATTTAGAGAATGATCTGTCATAGAATGAAAGTTTCCAAAATATGCTTGTAATGCTTTATTACATACATCGTGAATGATAAATTGAAGAAATTGTTAAATTGCCCTTATGGGGTTATATTTTTGATCTCCTAGCCCAATTCCTTCATTTTATAGTTAAGGAAAAACACTAGAACAACTTTTCCTAAAAATAAGAAATATTGCAGAAAAATCTAGATAGATTTATGCTTAAAAGTTGGCATATTCAAAAATACATGAACATGTTAAACCAACTAATATTTATTTTTCTGAGGAACTAGTTTCAACAGAAGTGTGACAGAATTTAAAAACATTCATAGGTTGATTAAAGGATTTTCCAAGGTACTAATAAACTCACAATGTTTCGGGTGTCTATTCCCAAGGAGCACAAGAGCTTCTTGTTGCTATGGGAGCCACCCCACTGATATCTCAAGCCATGTGCATCATGGATGTCCTGTAGCTCAGCCCACACATCCAGCAGTTCCCTGCAAAGGTCACGATGAAGCCATGGGTTACTCAATAGCTTTCATGGGTTACTCAATAGCTTTCACCATGAATTCTACTTTTAATGTGACTGTGAAATATACATTTCAATTAATCTTGTGTCTAACATGAGTATATAACTACTATCTGAATGAAATCAACAGCCAACACTTAGTCATTAGAAAAGTAAGTTAAATTCATTTGAAACAATCAAGCAAAAATTTGGCCTGTTTGTTATTTTTTTTAAATTGTAAGGCAAAAATATTTAAAAGGAGGAAAGATACCACCCAGCATCCCACCATCTTTCTGGAGCTATTTAATGTTTTCTCCTTGAGTCTTGACCCACAAATACAGTTGCAATTACAGCATATTTAAAATTCTGTATTCTTTTTTCAGATTTTAAGCATTTCCTTATGTACATATGTATCTTTTTCAGTGGTTGTGTAATGTTCTATTAGACAGATGCATCATCATTTATTTAGCCACAATCATCATACAGTTTTAATTAAGTTGTTCTTACTGTTTGGCTCCTATTGCTAGTAGTACAAGAATATCTTCCTGTATTTTATGGTGTGTGTTATTGCAGAATTGTGTTATTTCCTGAGAATGAATCTCTTGGGTCTAAGAGTATGAACTATCTGTACAGCTAGCATATTTTTAAAAAATATCTACAGTTTAAAGATGGCAAAACATCAACCTTTTTATCCCCTTCTGTTCTCAGAAATCACCCCAAAACAAAAGTCAAGAAGCAAAAATAATATGCATCTTCAATGAAATTAAGAAATCCTGCCTCCAGAGGTGGGGAGTAACGAAATGTAACAGAACTATCCAGGAATAAGAATAAAATTAGCAAGTCAATCTAGACCCTCTAACATCTAATAATTAATAGGAGTTCCAGAAAGAAAACAGAGGCAATGGAGGAAGGTAATTGTCATTATAAGAGAATTGCTCAATACTGAAGAACAGAAGCTTCCAGATTGAAAGGTTCCTACCTAGTACTCAGTCCAATGAATGAAAAAAGATTCATATCGAGATACTTCATTGTGAAATTTCAGAACACCAGCAACAAAAGACCCTAAATTATAAATTTGATGTAGGGGTAGAATAAAGTAAAATTTTACCTCCTGTGTACCTTTTTCTCTGAGGAGGCTATTAGAGGATGTGCTCCACCAAAATGGGATTTAAGTGAAGGGAAGTCCCAAGACAACATGTGTTTAGGGGGCCCAGACTGATCCATTCCAGATTGGAAGGAACTGGAAGATGGAGGACTCCAGGTAAAAAATGGAATGGTCAGCTTGATAGGTCTTATCACAAGTAAAATTATATTCACAGGCTGTTGGAGGGTAGGGAAAGACTCAGTAAATGAAAAAGAGAGGCAATTATTAAATCCAGGAAAAAGGTATACTATAAAGAAAATAGTGGCTTAGCTGTGAACACTATATATATGATCGTAATAATGAAAATACCAAGTAACAATTTAACCAAAAACTATGATATAAGTATACTGGGAAGATGAAGAGAAGAGAATAGCAGATGTAAGATCTAAATTTTCATCTATCATACTAGGAAATCAAAAAATAATATAAAAAATTGATTAGAATATCTATTTAGAATTTTTTTAAAAAAAGCTCAAAATGGACAAGTAGAGAATTTTTTAAATCATATCTTTTAGCACAATATAATTTTTTAAACTTAAACACAGTAATATTTTAGAACCTTAATGGTTTAAGATAACCTTAGATAATCTTATAAATTAGAACAGTTGAAACTAACAAATATACATGCTATCTGAAAAGTGTCTACTACTTACCCACTTTCAGCTAAGGCCTCTCTTCTTTGTATTGGCAAGGTGCTTGCTTCCAGCAAGTGCTTCAGGGAAGTAACTTCTTCTTCAGTATCAGGGACAAATATGGAAGGAAAACATGCTTCGAAAATTCGCTCCAGGCGGTTTAGTAAAGCTGTCTGCATCAAAACACCCCCCAAAAGTTTATTTTCATTTTTGTAATTTTAATAATGTCATAGCTTTATCATTACTACACACACACACCCCCATACAACAATACCCTGTCCGCTACTATGGGGTGGGGGAACTACCAGTCAGATACAGGAAACACTAAGTGAAAGAAGAATAACTACTCATAGAACAGCTTTAAATAATTGTGTAATGACAAATAAATGTCATTACACACCAAGCATCATGCCTGGCACTTTACAAACATTATTTTACTTAATCCATTACAAAATTCTACAAAGAAGCAATTACTACCCCATTGTACAGTGAGAAAGCAATCTCAAAGTTTGAATAATCTGCAAGCAAAAACAAACCCAAAAAAACCAGACAGTATTCATAATCTTTCCATAACACTGGGGTGTTTCTTACTACCACTCACATACTCTATATTTAGAACAGTAAGATTGGATGCTTGCAAAAAGTATTATCCTATTATAGTTGAACAGAACCTGGATATGAACATGTGAATTCTGAAAACCTTTTTTTTAATTTTTAAAAAATCTTATTGAAGTATAGTTGATTTACAATGTTTTGTTAATTTCTTCTGTACAGCAAAGTGACTCAGTTATACATATATATATATTCTTTTCCATTATGGTTTGTCACAGAATATTGAATATAGTTCCCTGTGCTATACAGAATGACCTTGTTGTGAAAACCTTTTAGAAATATCTGCTAATAGAAGAAACCAAAGTAGGAAAGAATGTCTCAATTTTTACCAAGAAATTCAATGGCTCATTTATCATTTTGATGATCTGTGCTATCTTTTAGAAATTCCATTTCTCTACTCTTCTATGGTGTGCATATTTGTATTTCTGAATAGTACACTATCTTTCCTCCAAGCAAAGCCTGCATATCCCCTAGAGTATTTTCTCTGAGAACACTGGCATTTTTGGAGTATTTTTATTAATTAAAACTTGTTGGATTTAGATTAACTTAGATTTTGGGGGTACTAGTAGGTTTAGTCTACATGTAACCTACAATAACATTTATTCCCACTTTCCTAACTTTATTTCAGATACATGTAAAATATTTTCAACTCAGCTCACCTTACTACTTAAACATCAACTAGGAATACAAACTTTTAAGTCAAAACTTGTTGGAAGATTAAGTGTACTACTGAAATGACATCCTGTGTACAAGAAAATGCCACATCATGGCGGTACTTCCTGCCAAGTAACAAAACAAGTTAATGCTTGGTTTCTGTTGTTTAGTATAGTCAGCAAACAGGAAAATTAAAAACAAAAGGAAAAATTTTCACATACATATTTTCCAAAACAAAATCTCTTTTGGAAGCAGTATCAGAGCAAAAAACTTGACACTGCATAATTGGTCTCAGGGTACTCTTCTGCTATCTCTACAAAAGTTTAACACCTTCATTATATTCATGTATATGATATGGGAAAAGGTTCTCAGTATCAATTATGAAACCTACAGTAAAGAGTAGACTCAAGATCCCAAGGCTTGTGAAACTTGAGTGCATCAAGGGGACCCATACTTAACTCACTTCAACAGAGGGAATGGACAGACATTACTTTTAAAGGGATCAGATAACCATCTAATTGGAAACATAATAAGCATTGGCTCCTCTTGGGCAGGGAGGGTAAGCAAAAACTCACATATGACCAAATTTTATTTCTCTGTAAATTAAAACAGAATCTTTCTTGTATCCTCTTTGTTATCCTTTTAATGGGATAGAAAAAACATTTATCTAAGGATGAAAGAAAGGATCTCAAAACATATTCAATGATTTGGATCAATCATTACACATAACTACCAGGTCTTAGGTATAACAGTGAGCAAATTCTCAAATTAGTGGAATGTACTTGAAGAAATAGAACATTATTTTAACCCAATCACATTTAAACTTTGTTTTAAACTTCTTCCCAACCTTTTCTCATAAAGAATAAAATTACATGGAAATTTTAAAAGAAAGTTCCATATGTCTTTAGGATTAGATATTAGAGTCAATTGCTTCAAATCTTTTGCTGAATGAGGTAGAGCAGGAGTTGGTAAATTTTTCTCTATAGGGCTAGATAGTGAATAATTTTCGTGTTGCAGGCCATCCATAAACAAATAAGTGTGGATGTGTTCCGATGAAACTTGATTTACTAAAACAGGTGGCAGGACAGATTTGTCTGCTAAGCCATAGTTTGCTGACCCCAGAGGTAGAGCCATAAATAAATTTTTTTAATAAATATTCAAACAACCAGAATCCACTAACTGACCAGCACCACTCACCACAAGGAGGAACTCCTCAACAATTCAACAAGAAAGCAGCTAATAGAATTAACAAAGATTTTGATTAAAATTAAATTTCCTAACATTTTACTTTTTAAAGTATATTAATTTCCAACTACCAGTTTGATGCTAAAAGGGCTACTATCTTGTTCATGGTAGTAAATAATGCCAAATTTCATTTACTACTAGTTAATTCCAGTAAGTAAATAGCTGATATAATTATAACACTTCAATAGAGGACTGTGGACCCAAGGGGCTGAGACTCAGTTTCAGGATTTATAAACTGGAGCTCTCAGGGCCTACCTTACAAGGTGAATAATAAATTAGAGGAGTAAATGCTTGACACCCAGTGTGTGCTCAAGAAGTGGTAGCTTTTATCACTACTGTTGTTATTATATAGATGATACATACAGACACAGTGGCCTGCCAAGGAATAAATGTCAAAACCAGGTTCAAATCTCACTAAGGCTATTTCTCCACCACTATTTAGCATTCTAAATCATTATGAAAATACTTGTCTCAATTTATATCAATTTCTAACACATTACATCAAGAAATTAAATAATCCAAATATTTTGCATCCTCCCCAAGATCCTCCTATCAAGTTGGGAAAAAGGGACCTAATTAAAAAATATCTGTTGTTAAGAGCTGCTTATATAATGAGAACCTGTTACTGCTACCCCTTGGGGATTTTAAATTTTGAAAACTCGTGAACATTTTGGTTGATTGTTGGCATCTGTGAATTAAATCTTGATCACATTATGAAAATCAAAGAGTGTAAACCACACATGAGGTGTGTTAAGATGCTTTACTTCCCAAGAAGCACAATAAAGTTCAAACATACGATGGAACATAGCCCAAGTAACTTGGTAAGTAGAAGAGGTACAAGAATATAACTAACATTAACCCTCAGAAGAAGAGAAACTAACCTACCATAAGAATAGTTTCTCTTATGACCAAGCAGATAAATTTCTTTCAAAAAAACAGATTTCCCAAAACACTGTAATTAGACACTCAATTTTAAAAAACTCATAAAATTTGAGCATGAGATAAAAGGTAAAGGTTGGAACTTCCCTGGTGGCGCAGTTGTTAAGAATCCGCCTGCCAACGCAGAGGACACAAGTTCAATCCCTGGTCTGGGAAGATCCCACATGCCGCAAAGCAACTAAGCCCGTGCGCCACAACTACTGAGCCTGTGCTCTAGAGCCTGGGAGTCACAACTACTGAGCTGGCGCGCCACAACTACTGAAGCCTGTGCGCTGCAACTACTGAAGCCCACGCGCCTAGAGCCTGTGCTCTGCAACGAGAAGCCACCACGATGAGAAGTCCACGCTCACCACATCTAGAGAAAGACCGCGTGCAGCAACGAAGACCCAACGCAGCCAAAAATAAATAAATAAATAAATAAATAAGGTAAAGGTTGATACTGGTAAAGGTTTTGGGTTTTTTTGTTTCTTGAAGATTATTAAATAATTTTAATTGTTTTAAAATATATTCAATTTTTTCCTCAACATTGTCAGCCAAGGTAGTTTAACACATGCAATAGCCTTAAAGTCAGTAAAGAGAAATATTATTTAAACTTCGATTTATTCTACTGTACATAAGCAAATTATTCATCTAACACTACTATTCATAGTTTCCAACAAAGCAAATAGTAAATTTTTACTAAAGAGCCAGTGCTGCACTCTAAATTAATGTGAGGGTAACAAAATAAGTACACACACACTTAGCATATTAAATATTTAGCTGAGGTTACAACAGTAACTAAATAGCAAACTAAATAAAATAATATTCACTCCAGTTACTTGAATTTCAAATGCCTTCAACTTCAAAGTCAAAGAGGAAAAATAGTCATCAGTTCTCCCTTGTATTTGGAATTAGGAAACTGGTGATTGAGCCATGTCTGTCAATTCAAACACATATCAAATTCTAAACCTGCAAACAGCAGCATATCTGGCCATTAAACATTTTAAGAACAGGGGGCTCTGATAAATGCAGGGTTGAAAGGCAAATGCTTTTCCAGACAGGTACGAGACTCTCTTTTTCATTTTCTCTACCGTTTCCAGTGCTAGGAAGCCAAAGGAGAAGGTCTGCTACTTGCAGACAAGCACACTTGGGCTCAGAAGAGTTCCTACCTGTCAAATCTATTCTAAGAAGGGAAACTAGCCAGAAGCAGCATTTTTGCTCTCAAAATAGTCTGACAGGTGAGTATACAGCTGAACTAGGGGTACTCCCACACAAATTCTCATTTATCTCCCTATTACTTTTTGCTATTCACCAAAAAATCCAGTTGGCAACACTATTTCTTGCACCTTTTTTTTTTTTTTTTGCGGTACGCGAACCTCTCACTGTTGTGGCCTCTCCCGTTGCAGAGCACAGGCTCCGGACGCGCAGGCTCAGTGGCCACGGCTCAAGGGCCTAGCCGCTCCGTGGCATGTGGGATCTTCCCTGACCGGGGCACGAACCTGTGTCCCCTGCATCGGCAGGCGGACTCTCAACCGCTGCGCCACCAGGGAAGCCCTCTTGTACCTTTGAAGACCATTTTCTAAGAAGTGCATTTCTGAGATTATTCAGTAACAGCTAACATTTATTGAGCACTAGTTATGTGCAAGACACTGCACTAAGCACCTTTAATATGCACAATTTCATTTTACCTTCACAATGAGTTTTGAAGTAAGTACTATTATTATTCTCTAAATCTCAGGTTCAGAGAAGTGGCTAATGCAAGTCAGTGCTGAAAGCTGGATCTAAATCTAGCAGTGTGACTCCAGAGCCTTGATTTTTAGGTACTATACTATAATCAGGGCCAACTTATGCAGTAGGCACAGGGCCTAGGGTCCACAGTAATTTTAGGGGTTCATGAAAACGTTTTAATAGTTACTATTAACATACTCAACCTTATACCAAGTTATAAAATAGAATTTTAAATATCTTTTATGGGGAAGGGGCTCACAAAAGTCATATGTGGTCTTAGCTATACTACTCTCCAAAGGTACACTGGCTTTTATAGGATTTCTCTATCTTTCCCAATTTTCTCATTTCTCATATATTTGTTTTCCTATCAGGGTCCTTTTTACCTTGAATCCCTCTACATTTTACTTTTTTCAACCCATATAGTGTTTCTGGAAAAGCAAAAATGATTACCCAATGTTTTAATTCATCAATGAGGGCAAAGCACTATGCATGAATTCACTTATACTCATTCCCAGTTCCGTCCTATCTCCATGTCTGGGTTTGGAGGAAGAAAACCCTTTCATTTTATACACTGGTGCAAGTAAGTCATATTATCTAATGCAGAGCTTCTCAACTGACGCGGCTCAGTTACAAACAGGTTACAGGTCTTCCAAAAATCCTGAAAGCTATATATGGATATTTGGCATTCCCTCTTGTGACAGTTAATTTTATGCATCAACTTGACAGGGCCAAGGGGTGCCCAGACATTTGGTCAAACATTATTTTAGATATGTCTGTGAGGTTGTTGCTGGATGAGATTAATATTTGAATTAGTAGACTAAGTAAAACAGATTGTCTTCCTTAGTATGGATGGGCCTCATTCAATCAACTGAAGACAGTTTGCGGACTACAGATCTTAGGACTTAGTGATCATCCCCATAATTGCATGAGCCAATTCCTTATAATACATCAGTCAGTCTGTCTGTCTCTCCATGCATGCATGCATGCATGGTTCTACTTCTCTGGAGAACAATGATTAATACACCTCTATTTTGTAAATGACTACAGTAGAGTATAAAAAGATTGTGTATTGAAATTCTCATTCAGTTTTCCAAAGGAGTGTATAAGACCAGCACTGAGGATCCTAGACTGGTTCTGAGGCCACTCAAAGGCATATCCCCTTTAAAGTACCTTGATTTTAGGGTAATTTCTAAAATTCCTTCAACATATTTCTAGTTAGTTTTCCTTTCTCCCTTATAAACAGTAGTTGATTAATGTCAATAGTTTTAATATTGATAGAATTAGGTCTTGTTCTTAAGTGGAAGTTTAGAAGAAACATAAAATCCACTGGGCAATTTAATCTTCCATTTAAGAGGATACCTTATGCCTTACCACCATTAAATATTAAGTAAGATATCAAGTACAGTCTACAACTGTATACTTATCAATCCCCAGTTTCAAGCTATGTAAGAAGAGTAACCAATTGTAGTACTCACTATGCTCTAAAAAGATAGTTTGCCCCTTCTGCACAGTTTCTGGATAAATCTAAGAAAGTATTTCTATCTGTTTTGGAATTAAAGACAGAATTTCCAATTTTCTGAGGGAAAAATAACAAAAGGAATTGCTGTCCAAATACTTCAGGCAAGCAAAGAGCTACACGGCCAAAATCTCCATTTCTTTCTTTTTTAAATTGAGATATAATTGACATATTAGTTTCATACGTACAACATAAGGGTTCAATATATGTATATATTGCAAAATGGTCACCATAGTTACAAATTTTTCTTTTCTCGTATGAGAACTATTAAGAACTACTCTCTTAGCAACTTTCAAATACACAGTGCAGTATTATTAACAATAGTCACCATGCTGTACATTGTACCTCCAGGGACTTATTTATTTTATGACTGGAAGGCTGTACTTTTTGACCACTTAATTTCTTTATTTTGTTGCTTACTTATGTTTTCAGTCATAAGTTCAGGTGTTCACCCACATTAAGGAAAACCTGCACAAATCTTAGGCAGGCGATTAAATAAATGAAGGTGAAAATGTAGTTACACTCAGTTTGAGAATGCTGACTTTCTGGTGAACAAACCAATAACTTAATCTCAAAATAACATATGCCAAAGTATTAGTGATTCTCTTCTTTTTCCTTTTTGTGATACTCAATTTTTAAAGCTCTCAAGATAAATCTTCTAATAACATTTTCCCAGTAACATTATCAACTAGATGGCTAATAAAAGAAAATGACTCATAGCTTCCTTTTCTATAGCCAATTAATATAAGGAGATTACTTACCAATTACCTAAATTCTCAAATAACACCCAGAGCAATATTTTGAAAATTTTACAAAAGCTCAGAGTTTAATGCAGTGCTCATGACATTATCTCCTTTACCTTATACCAAAGAAAAGGCATCTTGGCTATTTCAATCAAGGTTCCTTTCTGGAACATTAACAGGTTAAAAAAACCCCCAAAACAAAAAACTGTTAAAACAATACATGTAATGGTCTTTTGGAAAAAGAACTGCTTTCAAAGTAAGGAGATTTTTGTTTTTTGTTACTGTCATTTTATTTTGTTTTAAATCTCAGCCCCAAAAGTGAAGAATAATTTTGACCTTTTTCCAATTTCTACAGTAGAGATACCACTAACTTGCTTTTCTCTACAATTTATAAGAATGTTAACAGGAGAATGAAATAAACTGAACTCTGCGTTCTCAGAAAAAAATATTCACTGAAGGGGAAGACTATTTCTCAATAAATGGTCATTATGGCTTTTACATCAAGGCCTGAACCCTCTGAGGCTTGCTGGACTCACCATCTGAGAATTGGCTTGACTGAAAACATTTTATAAGTTTCAAAGATTTCTTCTTGGTTGACTTTTCCCTAAGTAACCAATTACAGCAATAAAGTTACAATAATTGATTGTCTCTTGACCCAGGGAACATATATTTTATTAAAATGTTAATATATCCTTCTGGTAGGCTGAAAAAAGGAAAGTACTAAAAAAACAGGGACCTGGACAATGTCACATACATAGCAAAAAAGTCAAAGAAATTTGAAATGACAACTATACCATTTGTCTGACTTCACAAAGAATTGTTCCCCATGTTTGCTTAATTGAATTAACTGAGCTCTGAATTCTAAAAGACTCTCACAACATTCTGTCAAAACAATTTGCGGGCACTCTGTTCAAGACAGAATTGTTGTATCCAGGTAAGATTCAACAGGGATAAATCATTTTATGATTAAAAAATCTAACTTTTAGTGTCATTAATATGTGAGGATTTCTGTGCTGTCCCCAAAATGGTAGCAACTAGGAGAAACATTTTAAGAAAAATGTTAATAAATCTAATCCTCTCCTAGAGAACTAGAGTAATGTGCATTTCCAGCAGATTCTGGAAAAGGAAGAAACTACAGGTCACAACCCTCCTTTACAACGGAAGGATAAGAATGGAAGTCACTTTCCAGCTCAGTCACTTTCCATTTCCCCACCTCAATTTCCTTCCAAACTTCTCTTCTAGCCCCCTTCCAGCAGTTTCTCCTTTCCAACATGCATCTCCAAGTTCTGCTCATTTTGCATAGCCATTCAGCAAAAAGAAAAGCCTGAGGACTGAACCAGACAAATCTCAGGAAGTCAAAGCATCTTGACACAATCCATATAGTTTTTGTTTTATTTTTACAAAATAGAATCATACTACAAGATTCTTATTTTTCAATAGATTTTTCACTCGTTTTAACGTTTACTGTCATTTTATCTTCACAAAAGTCCTTTGCAACAGATATTACCTCCTTTTTACAGACAACTGAGGTCAGAAGTAACTTGTCCAAAATCATAACGCTTATGACTCTGAGTCAATATTCAAACTCAGATCTGTAAGATTCCATAAAGCCCTTGTACTTTATTTCCTCCTATATCCAGTTATCAGATTACACATAAATAACTTCAATCATATGATGCAAAAAATTCCTTTTTGAAGTGGTCATACTTTAAAAAATACATTATATGATGATGTTAAAAGTTCTAAGGCTATAAATTAATGATTATCCTAGTGTCACCCTATACTCTAATAAGATGAAACTAAACAGGGAAAGGATTAGCTCAAAAACCAACAGTCTTCACTTTGCATTATATAATTCATTCCTTGTTTAAAATTGTAAACTTCTGCCTCAATAATGAATTACTCAACAGGAATAATACACATTAGCCAAACCATGTAATAACTGAATTAGCAAATTAAGCTATTCAGACACTCAATGTCAAATGAAAAGTGATTAGCTGTGCACTCCAACTGGTGGTACCACAATTTCTACAATATCTTAATGTATCAGCAATATCAAAGCAATTATGTATAACCATTTTAATTAACAGACTCTGGAAATATTTCCAATTGAAAATGGTTTGCTTAGCAAAAGATAATTGGAGAAGCAAAGTTTATAGATTCTGATTTTATTCTCAGTATTTTTAAAATAGGCCTGTGGACCAAGTGTTACATATATCAATAAAAAGCAGTTATATTCAAGGGAGTGCTTTCTTCCATACCCCTGGTTAAATTTAGCACAGGGTACAACTCAGGACTGGGGAACAATCTGGATATCAAACTGCACCTCTAGGGGCTACTTTAGGTCAAAATAATCTTAATGAATCTTCTCTGAAAGAATCTGGACCAGAAAAGGATAAAAGTACAGGGGCTAAGGGGTAAAAATATTCCTGACAATCCTACTTCCTAAGAGTAAACATAAATATACATTTGCAAGAAATTATAAGCAAATAAATAGTCACAGTATGGCTAAGTCAACTATGGCTGTTGCATGTTCTAGCTCTAACCCTTAATCCATCTGACACCCTCACCTCAGGCCTTTCATTAGCTGTTAAATTATGAGGCTCATATCCACTTTTTTCAAATTCTTTTTCTATCCTTCCAGTCCCTATAGCCTTCAGCACAGATTGAGGTTTCAAACTCTGCTTGCTCTTTTTTGTAATCAAAACTAGGTCTTTGACAGACAAAATTAAGAGACATTATTTTCTGAAGCTTAAAAAAAATCTTTGAAATCTCAGTTTAACCTTCTTTTAAAATCACTATAAAGGTAAAAACTGAAGGATTTGCTGGAATAGTTCACTAACTGATTAATGAATTTTTACATAAGTGGTATTTATATTTATCAAAAAACCAAGTTGATGATTATGATTATTTAATATTTCTGTAAATATTAAAGAAACCTACTGAGATAAAGAAAAATCTTGCCAAGCATTATTATAAGAATGTCTCTTTAACGTTAACCAAATGATTGTGAAACATGTAACTAATCTACCAAATCTGGCAAGCATTGTGTACCATAAAGAGACGCCTTTAACAGGTACCCAATTAAAAAATACTTTTTGAAAAGCTGAATTAGAAACCTCCATAGCAATTAATATGTCATACAAAATAGAGAAAATGAGTAAATACCTGAGCTGAAGTGGCTGTTTCCTGTAAATGACCACCAGCAACTGCTCCTTTGGAAGCTGCTAAAGGGACACTGTGCGTTTTGGGGGTTCCTGGAGTATCAATCTTCTCATCTGTCCTATGTGACTGCCAGGCTTCCTTTCGATGATGAGATTCAGTAGCCTGCTGGTCTCCAAAAGCAGCCCAAGAGCAGCTATCTTTCTGTCCATCCTCAAAAGCATTCCAGTCTACAACCTGGCTAGGACCAGCTGAACTGAAGTCCGCAAAATCATCAGAGTCCTGAAAATCACTGCAGTCATCTTGAATATTTGGCACAGAATCAAAATCTCCAAACTCACCTTCTTGCCCAATTTTCAGTTCTGAAACAGGTTCAGTGCCTGTCCCAGTAGATTTTCTTGCCAAACTGCATCCCTCTGATAAACTATCAGAAGTTTGTTTTAGAACTGACTCAGTAAATATAATTTCCTCTGGGCAAGAGACAGCATTTGATTCCCCAAATTCTCCAAAGTCATCACCTGGTTCACTAAAATGTGGAAAGTGCTCTGAGGACTCTTCAAAAGTGACGTCACTCATTGAATCTTGTGTACCAGTAACAAAAGGTGGAGTCGTGCCACTGGCTGTGCCAAAGTCACCAAAATCATCCTCATTGGTATCGTTGCAAGTCACAAAGTCATTACTACTATCATCGTTTTTTACACTCATAGAATCATCCAAAACATTTTCTTCTGTAGGATCAATGCTGAGGCTTCGGGAATCAGTACACTTTCTACTTTCTTCTTTGGAAGAACCAACTTCATCATCAGCATCGTAAGTTTTAGTAGAATCCATGCATAGGTCAGCACGTTTAGAAGTAAATAAATCAAGTTTTTCCTCAGTTTTACATTGTTCTCTCCTACTGGCTTCTGAATTTTCAGCTGAGTCTACCAAACTCCAAGCCTTTGATTGAACACTTGAATTTAAAAATTCATCCTGTTGCAATGTTGGAAGGCTTTGTTTTTCACTGGTGAAAGCTCCATTACTCACCATGCTTATTTCTGAAACACAAACCTGATCCTCTCCAGCACTGTCTCCTTTATCGCCAATGCTTCTATCCAAGGACACTTCTTTTACAGAATTCAGTTCATTGACTCTATTAATTTTATTGTTTTCCTGAATGGTAAGTGCTTCTCTATCATTTAAAACTGCACACCCTATTTCTTCTAGTTGTATCCTTTCTTTTTTGGAAAATGTGGCAAAATCTGCAAATTCCTCCGCAGGACTAGGTGCAGAGTCTAAATTATACTCAGTACTGTGAGTGCTAAGAGGCTTTCGTCCTTTTGAATCAGCTACAGTGTCCAGATCATCTGTTCCCTGAGGATTTACAGTTTCCAATACTGCAAACCCATTTGTTAGAATCTCCAGACAAGGAGGCTTTTCACCATTGCAGCTCTCTAACTGCTTGTTTTGATGAACAACATTCATATCAGTTCTAAAATCTCCTGGGGAGAAACTTTCAGGTGTTCCAACATTCTGTCTCTGCTCCACTACTTTATTTAAATCTCTTGGATTTTCTATGCGATCAATGGAAGTATCTAAAGTTTTAGGTGAAATTATTTCTTTGCTGGTGGTAGAAAGTAAAATATCAGACTGTCCTTTCACAGAAGAAGAAAGTTCAGCAGTGATGTCCTTATCATTACCATTTTTGATGGACTTAAAGCTTGTAAGGCTATCTACATTTTCTGAGAAATCATGAATTGGCATAAAATGGTTTGAAGGTACAAACTCTTCCTTGGGATGAGTATAATCTGGTGTATCAAAATCAACAAACCCTACACCAGAAGGGCTAACTTCGGAAAACCCACCAAATTCCCCAAATTCATCATCATCCTCATCCTCAGCTCCATTGTCTAGTGGTGGTGGGGATGAAGAGTACATTCGAATGATGTCTGGCTCCATTGTTCAATTGCTTTCAAATAATTAATTTACACCTGAAAAAAAAAAGATTTTTTTTTTTAGGGAACTGATTACATAGAACAAAGTCTTTCAAAATTCTCTCAAAGAAACTTCAAAACTATGCAAATTTACAGTGCTCTGTTTTTTATCTTTTAAACTATTTTTATCTCAGGTGGGATTACACAGCTATAATATAATGGCAAAAAAAAAAAAAAGAAGAAAAACACTCTCTTCTAGTGTATGTTTCCACGGGCATTGGTAGTACATTACTGAATCTGGGGATTCCAGAAAATTTCAAATAAATACTTACAAAAGTATATGTACAAAAGTCTCTCTTGGGGCACTTGCTTGTTCCCTTAAGCTCTCTTTCCAGTTCATTGGGGACTCAGGGCTTGCCTTATGGATTTGTATGAGTTCTTTATAAATAAAAGACATGAAAATTTTATCTTTAATAATGGCTACGAATATTGATATTTTCCTCACTTTACTTTTCAATGTTTATTTCTGACCCAAGTTAATTTTTTTTCTTTTAATAGACTTTATTTTTTTAAATAAGTTTTAGGTTCACAGCAAAATTGAGCAGAAGGTACAGAGATTTCTCATATATCTCCTACCCCCATTCATGCATAGCCTCCTCTATTATGAACATCGTCCACCAGTGGTATATTTGTTACAATTGATGAACCTACATTGACACATCATTATTACCCAAAGTCCATAGTTCATATTAGGGTTCACTGTTGGTGCTGTACATTCTATGGATTTGGACAAATGCATAAAGACGTGTCCACCATTACAGTATCACACAAAATAATTTTACTGCCCTAAAAATCCTGTGTTCTACCTATTCTATTCATCCCTCCCTCTCCCCTGCCCTGGCAACCACTGGTCTTCTTACTGTCTCCATAGTTTTACTTTTTCCAGAATGTTGTATAATTGGAATCACAGAATATGTAGCCTGTACACACTGTATGATTGGCTTCTTTCACTGAGCACTATGTATTTAAGGTTCTTCCTCCATATCTTTTCATGGCTCAATAGCTCTTTTTTCTTTTTTTGTACTGAATAATGTTCCACTGTCTGGATGTACCATAGTTTATTTAATTTTTTATAACTTTCAATTTTGAAATTGCTTAGGACTCATAAGAAGTTGCAAAAATAGTACAGAGAGTTCTCATGTATACTCCCACCCAGTTTCCCTCAATAAGAATACGGTAAACAACAACAGTACATGATCAAACCCTGAAACTGACATCAGTACAACCTATTAACTCAGCCACAGACCTTGTTTAGATTTCACCACTTTTTTTCTTTGTGTGTGTGTCTGTATAGCTTTATGAAATTGATCATATGTGCAGATTAGATTTCAGTAACTTGTCACTACAATTGGGGATTAGAACTGTTGCAAAAATAGTTCAATAATACTCATCAATATAAAGAAAGTCCCTTGTGTTATCCCTTAACAGTCATGCCCTTCCCTAAACCCTAACTGCTGGCAACCACTGATCTATTCTCCACCGTTATAATTTTGCTATGTCAAGAGTGTTATCTAAATGGAATCATATAATACGTAATCTGTTGAAGTTGGCTTTTTCACTCAGCTTAATGCCCTCAAGATCCATCCATGTTGTTGCATGTGTCCACAGTTCATTCTTTTTTATTGCTAAGTAGTGTTCCATTATATAGATGTTGGATGTTATAGATGTTACCACAGTTTGTTTCTCCATTTACTCCATTCAAGTCATTTGGGTTATTTTCTGTATTTTACAATTACAAATAAAGCTGCTATGTACATTTGTGTACAGATTAACCTGTGAACATGAGCTCTCATTTCTTTAAGATGAATACCCAAGAGTGCAAATGCTGGGTCACATGGTAAGTGTGTGGTTAACTTTATAAGCCAAACTGTTTTCCCAAGTTAATTTTTAAGGGGTCAAATTGGTTAATTTTCCATTAGTAATTTTCTTCATTATTTTGCTATCATATAAGCTTAAAACTGAATAAATATTCACTTATTTTCTTCTACTTAGAGGGTTTTTTTACATTTAATTTTTAATACATCTACAATTTATTTTGGCATATGGTCTAAAGCAAGGGTCTAAGTGAATTTTTTTCTGACTAGCAATTATCATAATCCCATTTATTGAATAATGCTTCCCATGCCCACCAGTTTGATACCTTCTTTTTCTATATATTTAATTCTTAAATGAAATCTATGTCTGGGTTATTTTGGTCCTCTCTATTAAACAGTCAAAAGTGTCACAAGACAAACTTAACATTAAAAGCAAAGGGTAGATTAACATCAAAGTCCTAGAACAAAAACAGCCCATAGACAATGAATTGATACTTACTGCAATTCAGTTGTCCTTAGACACATAAGGAAAACGTTTACTACAAAATTCAACCAGTTTTGCAAGCTAACAACAACAAAACTTTCTTCCGACTCTCAGGATAAAATTTCATAAGATCTTCCAGTTTTACAGAGAAGGTACCTTAGAAACCACATAATTTAATTCAGAGATGAGGAAAATGAGGCCTACTGGTCAGCAACTTTACCAACAGTCAATACAGCTGGTTAATAGAGAATGGCTTCAGAATTTAGAAAAGATCTTTAGGTCAATGACTGGTCAGCTGCTGAGAGAAATAAGTGAGTCAAGAGAAAAAAAACATTCCATTGTAACATATCTACTTTAAATTGTTTACCTATGAAATCAGCATTATAAAGAAGGAAATAACTGCTTTAGTGCTAAGACACCTTCTTTTCTGCTGATTTAAAGAGGAAAAAAAAAAACAGTAAAAGATACACATAAACCCTATTTTCTTCCCTTGTCTAGAGCACGAAATACCCCTTTTAATGCTGGCTGTACAGGGTCATTTGACCTCTGACAGTTTCCCTTTAATGATGAAGTTCCTAGTATTTAAAAATACTCTCCAATTGTTAATGAAAGTGTGGAGAAAGGGACACTTGTACACACATACTACTGGTGGGTGCATACATTGTTACAAGGCTTCCAGAAGGCAATCTGGCTATACTAAAAAATAAAAAGTTTTTAAAGTAAAACAAAATGCTCCAAAGGGATTACTTAAGCAAATTATGCTACATAGGATACTATGTACTCATTAATATCATAATTCCTTTTTTTTAATTTAAAAGCATTCATAATGATGGGAACATGTCAAAAGGACACAAAAACCAGCTTGAAGGGGTTACTGCTGTTTAAATCAGGGACAAATTGAGCATCAAAATAAAGATGATGATAGATTATAATTCACTAAATAAAATAATAAACTATCAGTCCTCATGGATATAAACATATAAGTGAAATAAACTGAAAATTAGATGAGGAACAAGTTACTGCATAGTTTCAAAATATCCCTACAACATACTTAATTACAAAGGGAACAAGTGTTAACTTTACTGTGGTGAAGCCTGACACTTAAGTGATCAAAGTAAACATCACTAGTAATGGGAATATCGAAATCATGCATCACCTGACAAGATGCAATGAGGACACAGACTCACTTCTGGAATATTGCTGCCAAAAATACATAGCCTGAATAAATTCATGAGGAAACTTCAGACAAATTCAAATTGAGAGAGAGTCTACAAAACAACTGGCCTATAATCTTCAAAAGTATTGATCAATGTCATGAAAGTTATGAAGAAATTGGAAAACTGTTCCAGACTGAAGATGACTAGAGAAATGACAAGTAAATATAACACTTGTTTCTCAACTGGCTCCCTTTTTTATAAAGGTCATTATTGGGATGACCGTGAAACTTGAAGAGCCCAAGAATTAGACAGCAGCAATACATTGATGCTAATTTCATGATTTTGATGGTAGTATTGTGGTTATATAAGAGAATGTCCTTGGTATACACTAAAATATTTGAAAGAGATGGGGCATCAGGTTGGCAACAGTCTCAAATTGTTCTGGAAAAAAATCTTATTTGTACTGAAACTGCAACTTATTTATAAGTTTGTGATCACTGCAAAATGAAAAAGATTAAAAGCATTCCAGGAGATTTATGTTTGCATTTAAAATATGCCTACTTTATAAAAAATGTGTTACTTATACAATAATAATGCTTTATTAAAAATTGTGGCAAGATAAGCATAACAAAATTTACCATTTTAACCATATAAGTGGAATCATACAGTATTTGTCCTTTTGTGACTGGCTTGTTTCACTTAGCATAATATCCTTAAGGTTCATACACGTTGTAGCATGAGTCAGAATTTCATCCTTTTTAAGGCTGAATATTATTCCATGGTATGTACATACTAACATCTGTCGACAGACGGATAGGTCGCTTCCACCTTTTGGCTATTGTGAATAACGCTGCCATGAATGTGAGTGTACAACATACCTTATTTTTAAAACTTTTTAGTTTGAAATAATAATAGATGAACAGAGTTGCAAAAATAGTAAAGTCTGTACACCCTTCACCCAGTTCCTCCTAATGGTGACATCTCAAATAGCTCTAGTACAATAGCAAAACTGGAAATGTTGGTATTACTATCAACTAGACTACAGACCTTACTCAGTTTTCACCATTTAAAAAAACCCAAAACACTTGCATTCATCTGTGTTTGTGTATAGTTCAATTTTATCCCACGTATAGACCTATGAAACTACCACTATCAAGAAACAGAACTGCCCCAACTCCCCTACCTCATTCCTGTCCCTGGGCAACCACTAATCTGTTCTCCATATCCATAGTTTTATCATTTCAAGAATGTTATGTAAATGGAATCATACAGCATGTACCCTTTTGAGGTTGACTTTTTTCACTCAATACAATGCCCTTAAGGTCCAATGTATGGTTATTACGTGCATCGGTAGGCCAATTATTTTTATTGTTGAGTAGTATTCCACTGTACAGATATACCAGTTTGTTCAACCACTGACCAACAGAAGGACATATGGGTTATTTCCTATACTTTCCTATTATAAATAGTATATATACTACATTAATAATATATACACTAATAGTATATTTAAATAGTATTTATAATAAAGATGCTAAGAGCATTTACGTACAGGTTTTTGTGTGAACATAAGTTCTTATTTCTCTGGGATAAATGCCCAAGAGTATAATCACTGGGTCCTAAGTTAGTGCATGTTTAGTTCTGTAAAAACTGCCAAACTATTTTCTAGAGTGCTGTATCATTTTATATTCTCATAATACTATATTTTAAAGAACCATCTGTGATGTTTAAGTAGAATCTGTTCATGGTTAATCTATTGCTTTTTCTAAAACTTTTTATTGTTTGAAAAATAAAATATTTTATTATTTCAAGGCTTATTTCAAACTCAGATGTTAAGGCAAATATAAAGATCTGAAATCGGGAACTTTGTAACCAATCCAACAACACAAAGTAGTTTTTCTTCCTGTCACACCCTGGCAAGGTACTCTCTTTCTCCTAGGTGCAACAGGCTCTATCAGCCCCCCACATTATGAACATTTCCACATTCCTCAAACCTGTGTCACCTATCGATGGGAAGAACATGGGCTGCACATTCCCCTTCAGCAGGTCTTGCTCTGGCCCAACTCACCCTTCAGAAACCTAAGAGAGTGCCACTGCTCACGAGTTTCAGCCAAGAATGCCAACCAGCCAGTGTGAAGGAGGCCTGAAATTTTTCAGAAAATTCTTCTGTGCCCAGGGCAATTCAGTAAAATTTGTTAACTGAAGTATATTTGTTCATTGTTAACTGAAGTATTATTTGTATAATGAATTTACATATTAAGTCTGACTTAGACAAATCTAACTTTTTTTTTTAACCACAGGAAAATATGGATTTTAAAGTAGCTATTTCTACTTAACAGAGAAAAGAAAAAAAGATAGATGAGCTACTTTAATACAGTGTCTGGCACACAACCACCTCAATAAATGTTTCTTCATCCTTAATGAACTACTTACACCACACACAAGGAGTCCTAATCAATCATCCAGTTTCTTTACAACCTGAACAAGCACTTGTACGTGTGTGTGTGTGTGTGTGTGTGTGTGTGTGTGTGTCTCTCTCTCTCTCTCTCTCTCTCTCTCTCTCTCTCCTCTCTCTCTCTCTCTCTGCAGGGAAGGGGGTGTGCTCAACCTGCCATTTTTTTGTCTGCTTATTCCAAGACCTGTTAGAGGAGAGTAAACAAGTAATGGGGATATCCAGAAAAGATTCAAGTCATAGTATACACAAGGCTCTCATGACTGAGTAGTAATGGTAGTCCTAAAGGTAGTCAGAGCAGCCCTGTGCCAGAGTAGCAGCCAAGGTGACAGGGGATATAATGAGTGAAGGAGATTCAGTATTAATCTCTCACAAGAAGAGGAGCCACATTTGCTTAAGGAGTTCTAGCCTCAAGTCTGAAATAGTCTTAGAAAAAAAAGATGGTGAGTCTCTAGGCTGAAAGCTCTGGGGCTAAGTGGCAGGGAGGGCTTGACAAGGCAGAGGAATGAAGAGGGATTGGGCTATCATCTAAGACTATCTAAGCCATTTCAAAATAGTTTCTCAAGAAGGACAAAATTGGAGGATTTAACCTACCAGGTACCAAGCCTCGGTTTAAAGCTATATGGCCACATGATAACAAAGATGCCAATGCAGTGTGGGGGGGGAAGAACAACCTTTACAACAAATGGTGCTAGATCAACTGGGGGAAAAGGTCTTTGACTCTACCTAACATCTTACCCAAAAGCCAGCTCCATACAGACAGTAGGCCTCAATGTGAAAGGAAAAACAATCAACCTTCTAGGAGATAATTTAAGAGAATATTTGCATGACTTTAGGGAAGACAAGATGTTTTAAACAAGTAACAGAAAGCACTACTCATGTAAGAAAAAACTGATAAATTGGACTTAAGATTAAAAACTTCTGTCCATCAAAAGAACAACATTAAGAGAACAAAAAGGCAAGCCAATGCCTGGAAGAAGATATCTGCAATACATATAATTGTCAAAGACCTCATATCCAGAATATGCAAAATATTCCTACAAATCAATGTGAGACGACCTAAAAGAAAAATGGCCAAAATATTTAAACAAAAGAGTATTTCACAAAGGTGGATGTCCAATTGGTCAATAAGCATTTGAAAAGTCGTCAGGGAAATGCACATTAAAACCACAACAAGAAGGACTTCCCTGGTGGCACAGTGGTTAAGAATCCACCTGCCAATGCAGGGGACACAGGTTTGAGCCCTGGTCTGGGAAAATCCCACATGCCGCAGAGCAACTAGGCCCGTGGGCCACAACTACTGAGCCTGGACGCTACAGTCTATGAGCTGCAACTACTGAGCCCGCACGCCACAACTACTGAAGCCCGTGCGCCCTAGAGCCAGCATGCCGCAACTACTGAGCCTACACACTGCAACTACTGAAGCCTGTGCACCCTAGGGGCCGTGTGTTGCAACTACTAAGCCTGCGGGCTGCAACTACTGAAGCCCACACGCCTAGAGCCCATGCTCTGCAACGAGAGAAGCCACCACAATGAGAAGCCCATGCACCACAATGAAGAGTACCCCCCCACTCGCCACAACTATAGAAAGCCTGCATGCAGCAATGAAGACCCAATGCAGCCAAAATAAAGAAACAAACAAAAAAAACACATCACAAAACACAACTACACACCCACCAGAATGGCTAAAATTAGAACAATTTAAACTATAGCCACTGATGGCAAAGATGTGGAGCAACTGGGATTCTCTTTGGAAGTATCTACTAAAACTATACCAGGTTTATACCCCACATATATATATATATATGCACTAAAAGACATGCACAAGACTCATGACAACTTAACTGAAAATAACCCAAATGTCCATCAACAGGTGAATGGTTAAGATAAACCATGGTATAGACAAACACGGCAATGAAAAGAACTATTACTATATGCAACAACATGGATGACTATCACAGACATAATGTATAAAAGAAACCAGATAAATACACACAAAATACACACTGTATAAGTCCATTTCTATGAACTTCAAAACAGGCAAAACTAATCTATGGTGGTAATTCAGAAGACTGGTTATTTATAGGGAGGGGGTAGAGTACTGACTGGAAGGGGCATAAAAGAGCCTGTTGGATGCTAATAGAGATAATGTTATTATCTCTTGACCTGGGTAGTAGTTACACAGGCACATACTTTTGTAAAAATTCACCCCATTGTACACTTACGGTTTGTGTGCTTTGCTTTGTGTATGCTATACGTCAAAAAGTGTTTCTCAGAAAATCAACATACTTAGATTAACAGCAGCTATGTTACAAGTGAATGAATATATGATCAGAGTTAAAAATATACCATTCTATAAAAAAAAAAGTGCTTGTTTAACCTTGCCTTATTCTGGGATTTAAGGCTATATATGTATGCCTCAAGAGGTAGTATGGTATGGGGGAAAGATGTTGGATCTGGAGTTTGGCAGATCCTAGGTTCAGATTCCGGTTTCCCCGTTTACTATGTTTGTTAGTTTGCCCTCTATGAGCTTCAGTTTCCTATCTATAAAAAGGGGCTAGCAGTCCCTACCTTTCAATACTGTTATGAGTATTAAAGATAACAGACCTTAAGTACCTGGCACATTCTGTGCAGTCAATAAGTTATAAACTATCATCACATTTGAACTTGCACCAAGTCTGTGGCTCAAATCATAGTCTACCATCAACAAAATCTAAGCCAATGTTTGCTTAGTTGGCACAAACATTCACATGACTCTGCATATACTTTTATAGGTCACTGAAAGAATAAATCATTAAAGAAAACTATTACTAACCACATTAAAGATACATGAAGTTGACTTTACTTCTAATTTCTATAACCAATCCCTAGAAAATAGGAAACAATGCCCAAGGTTAAAAGACTGAGACCGTATCCTCTGAACCAACTCAAGGGACCAATAGTAGTCTGTTAAAAGATGGAGGTTTTGAAGTGGAACAGGCCAAGGCAACCCAGAAGGTCTCACCAGTAGTACCCTGAATTATACGGCTGTGGATACTTTCAAGTTAGAGGAACGACCACAAGAAGAAAAGCTTCTAAGAAGGTGCCTGGTTGGATTAGGATTCCACATATTCCTCTAAGAGAGAGTTAATCCTCGACCAACCCTCTACCCTCCATCATCCACACAAAGTGTTAACTACCCCAAAGATCCCTGGGCTCACATTTGGTGATAGTGGTGGGGTCTCTAAGAGGCCCTCTAGGAATCTCCCAGAATCAAACATTGAGAGTTCCTTCCAGAGAAGCTAAAAACCCACCAGAGAGAAATTCCCATCTTTTACAGGACATTAGCCCAGCTTTATCAATGTGTACATCAACTTTCAAGGCCAGATAGTACTTCTAGATGATACAATCCAGCTTTACTAAGGACCCTTCGCTCCAAACTTATTTTTATAGGGACTGGAACAGAAGTGGGTGGTGGTGGTGAAGAACACAAGCAGAAAGGTTAGTGGTAAGAAAAGGGAGAAGAAAGACAAACAATTGTATCTGAAGTTATGTTACTGATTTAGGTAGTACAAACCACACTAACAAGGCTTATTTAATGAAACACATACACAGACACACAAAATCACAAAATCACTACCTTTATACCACAATATGTTTGAGGTTTATAATTAATCATTTGTTAAATCATTTGGGTGAATGAAAAAAAATCTGTATTTTCTTTAGAAAAATGAATGAAAATATTACATAAGCAAATAACATCAATTTGCATTACAAATGTTGCCTGCTACTGCAGTAGTTCAAATTATTCAAATCTTTACTGTAATATCCTCATGGGAGTTTTAAGATACTATCACTATCAAAATGCACTGTAAATGAATCCGCCCTGCCCATATTCCTGCTTAAGAGTCGTCTTGTCATAAAGAAACAAAAGGGAAGAAAGCCCTTCTTCTAAGCCATATGAAGATTTAAATTTAGTTAACTTTTTGGTTTTCAATACATCTAAAGATGACTGGAATATGATGTCACAAAAGTTTTCATGCCTCTAATATTTAGAATCTACGAAAGGATAATATTTTTTCTCTTTTTGAGTGCTTTGTCCTCAGCATATTAGCTCACTCACGGCTAACAAAAAAAAGAGAGCCCCTAAAAATAAAAGCTTTTTAGTAAAGAATTGAGAAAGATGGTGTTGTCTGTTTTTAGGACTATCATCCTCCCATCAACATAGGCTACAAACTTTAAGGCTACTTAATCACATTCCCACAATCTCAAAGCTGAGCATTTTTCAGATTTCAGAATTTCTTAGAACTTGACAATTTAAAAACAAAAACCCAAGATACCACTGACATCAACTGTATCAATAATATGCAATATTATTTAAAATATCTTTTAAATAAATAGTATATTCCACATACTTTAATTCTCTGCTTCCATCAATAACAATATTAATATTTATTGGGCGCTAACTATGTGTCTATACTATGTGAAAAGCACTTGTGAATTATCTCATTTATTCCTCACACTATAGTATGAGGTAGGAATGATTATCTTCATTTTACACATGAAGAAATAAAAGCTTAAAGAGGTTAAATAATTCCTCACAGTAGTATAACTAGTAAGTCAGTCACAAGCTAATAAAAATATCTGAAGAATGTCCTATCGCAGAAATAATTGACATCCAATATTAGAATTACAAGAATCTTCCCTAAAAGTTTTCTGAAACTTCCACAACAATTTGGAAGGAGAAAAAAAGGTGCTTACGAGCTAAGATGAAGAAAGTATAATCAGGCTTCCCTGGTGGTGCAGTGGTTAAGAATCCTCCTGCAATGCAGGGGACACAGGTTTGAACCCCGGTCCGGGAAGATCCCACATGCTGTGGAGCAACAAAGCCCGTGCGCCACAACTACTGAGCCTGCACTCTAGAGCCCGCAAGCCACAACTGCTGAAGGCCGCGCCTAGAGCCCGTGCTCCGCAACAAGAGAAGCCACTGCAATGAGAAGCCCGCACACAATAACGAAGAATAGCCCCTGCTCTCGGCAACAAAGACCCAATGCAGCCCCCACCTAAAAAAAAAGAAAAAGTATAACCAACAAAAATGCCTAGAAGTGAATTTGTTTCAATATTAATGTACATAGTGGTAAAAACGTGGTAAACAATGAAAATAAACAGCAAATATCTTTATACCTAAGTTGACCACCCTCAAAAGGCCAGACTGCCAAAAGTGACAACCAAATTATGTCTTCCCTGGTTTCAATATAAGGATGAGTCACAAAAGTACAAATACACTATATATAAGGTAAATGACAATGTGAGCAGCAGCACATATTCACTCTTCAATGAGTGTTGCTAAACAGCAATAAAAGTTATTACTTTACAGAAGCTGGTTTTCAAAAATTCCTAAGAAAGAGCTTTTCTTTCATTGTATATTTTAACCTTCTATGCAAATCCATAAGGTATTTTACTTATTTGTACAGTTTCACAGTAAAACTTGAAGATAAATAAAAACATTAGAAACTGTTTTACCTTTAACTTGTAATATCAACTGACCATATTTGAGAGTTTACTAGCTATTTTTCCCAGAAGGTACTTCAACTTGAAATTGAATAAATGACACTGGATAACTGTTGATAAAAAGGCAATGAAACAGAAGCAGCAATGAGGGCAGATGCATTAGCCCTCAGAAAACCATTTTTTCCTAGTACCCTCTGCTCTTACATAGCTGCAGAATAAATTAGCCACGCTAAATTTCCACCCTAATATCCCTGAAACTTTACATTGAAAATAGAATCTAAAAGCAGAAACTACTTCAATTTCATGCCCCTTCACTAAAACCTTGCTTACATCCACAGTATTGTCTACAGATAATCCCTTCTGTTTTCTTTCTCAACTGCTTGCTCAGGGGCCTTCTGTTTTCTTTCTCAACTGCTTGCTCAGGGGCCTCTTTTGAATTTCTCTATTACTACTGATGCTTTCTCATCAGCCTGTCAATGTTCAAGAATCTTCCACCCTCAAACAAATCAGAGTAAATCAAAACAAATCCCTCCCTTCTGTGCCCTTATAGCTCACCTCCTCCTCCTCACCACCAAGCTTCTTGAAAGGGCCCTGTCTATTTGCTATCTCTACTTCCTAATCTCCTATACTCACTCTTCAGTCCAGCACATCTGGCTTCACCCTACCACTCCACTGAAACTGCTCTTCCAAGAGGGACTTTACTTGAGCTCAAAAGACTAGAAAGGTTGTGCAGGCACAGGCCTCTTTTGTTGACCACTGCATCCTCAGGGCCTGGCTCACAGCAGGAACTGAATGCACTACTTTTGTTCTTGCTGGGGCATTTGGTCCACTGACCCTCTTGAGCTGTCACCTCCTCCATGCCCTCGCTGGATTTCTTATAATCCTAGCTCTGGTCTCCTCGTGCTCACCCAAAGAAGTTAGGAAATACCTGAAGTTAGGAAATACCTAAGTTCAATCAAGGTAAGTAAGTGTGATCTGAGAGAGGGTGGTCTGAAATACAACACAAGTGAAAGAAAACAAATCCAATCATTTTGCTGCAACCTGTCTGAGGAAAGAATGTGTGGAGAGGAACAGTACTCACATGCAGCTATGGGAAAAAAACAGCCAAAGGACAAAAATTTGTTTGTGTGGGTTTTTTTTTTTTGTTGTTGTTGTTGTTTTGCGGCACGTGGGCCTCTCACTGTTGTGGCCTCTCCCGTTGCGGAGCACAGGCTCCAGATGCGCAGGCTCAGCGGCCATGGCTCACGGGCCCAGCCGCTCTGCGGCATGTGGGATCTTCCCAGACTGGGGCACGAACCCGTGTCCCCTGCATCAGCAGGCGGACTCTCAACCACTGCACCACCAGGGAAGCCCTGTTCGTGTGTTTTTAATAGACCAAATAATATAAATATCTGCTTCAATCTGAGGCCGTTTCTCCGCATAAGTGGAGGTGTCAGCCAGTGTCAGCCAGTGTCACCAGAGCGTAATACTACTCTGGGCAGTCAACTAATTTCCCTTGCTCTTGTTCTCTGCTCCCAGCAACCTTCTTTAGTACTTCATGTAAATCTTCCCACAGATTTTGCAATCAGCTGACATGAACAGCTGACATACTTTGAAAGATATTTCTTGCTGTAGAGTTTTAAATTAGCATTCTGGTCAAGACTGGTAAGTTAAACCTCAAGAGCCCAGGGTATTCTGGGAAAAACAAACCAACCAACCCCCAAACCATACTTTGTGGGCTTTCAAAACTAAAGCCCACATCATTTTAGTCTGTAACTAAAATCTGTACACCTTGTGAAGCTCTTGGCAGCTGCCCTTCTCCTGACAGTGTTACTCTCTGTATCATAACGCCTACCATGAGAGCAACTCACCTTTTGGAGGAAAAAGCATCTAGCTAAAGTTATAAAACTGCAACCAAATGCAGTTAGAATTCAATTATCTGAGCTAATGAGAAAGAAAGCAATGTCCTAGATAATCTAAAACTCACAAATTTGGCCTTAAACTATGACCTATGTAACAGAAGATTTACCTCACAAATGATGTCTTTCCCAAGTACTATTAGTTTTACTTTAATTTGTTCCCTGACCACCCATCAATTGAGAAGAAGATGACCTAGACACACATGAGGTAACAGAAGGAAACCAGACAATGAACCAGGCTTAGAAATAGTCATAAATTATCCACAGACAATAACATAAATGGCATTCTTGGGGTAAATTATCATAAAACAAAAGCTTTGTATATCTGAAAAATCAAATGTAAACACATTCCAAAACAGTGCTCATGAGTGTGTGTGTGTGTGTGTGTGTGTGTGTGTGTGTGTGTGTGAGATATACAGGTACTACCACAAGTGGATCTACCTGTACTGATAACTTCATGGAAACTATGGAAGGAATTCCCATTACAAACAAATTTCTAGCTAGTTGACCTTTTAGTGGTGTTATTGCTTGGTTTAAAGTTTTACTTTCTCCTAAGAGGTAGAAAGACTAAAGGGTAAAAAGGAAAAAAAACAAAAAACAGACAACATTTATTATTTACAATGTACTATTATACCTCTGGTTACAAATGACTTGAGAATTAGCCTATTGTATAAAGCAGAATTTTTCAAAAATTTCCCCTCTGTAACTCACAGTAGAAATATATACATTAAAAAAAAAAGTTTCAGTATTTACTCTTACTGTGTACTCTTGATATTTTTAGTTCTATTGCATTTTTTCTTAAAAGCTGGTCATGATCCCCTATAGTGGATTTTACAAACCAGAAACAGGTCATAACTCAAAGTGTTAAAAAAAAAAAAAAAAAAAAGTCTGACAAAAAGGATACTAAAGAGTTTAGAGAAAATGACCAAAATTAACCTCAATTTCCCCCTAATATTGCTCGCATCACTGAAGTTAGGAAAAGGCAGTGGGTAGTTCCATACTGGTACTGTGAACAATGTAAGGTAATTAAACAAAATAAAAACAAGCTGTGAAATTTGTCCATAGTCTTTACCTTTAAATTATGTAAGCAGTACAATTTAGGGCAACTTAAAACTTCTGCAGTATTTCTGGGTATTTTCTAAGGCACTGACTCTCCTATGATCAGCTTTATAAGAATAACTCATTTTCCAGTCTTGGGGCCATTGCTTAAAGTCTATATAAGAAGAAAAAAAAAATCAAAATATTTCTGTCTAAAATCTTAGCACAGAATTTGTGTTGGTTATGTCATTATGTCTACAACAATGACAAGAACTGTTTGCATCCATTAATTCTGTTCAAGTTTAATTCACCTCACAATAATATTATCATTCTCCTTCCTTCTGATCCACTTCCTCTAAATCCAATTATTGCTTCCAGCATATAAGAAGAGGAAACAGAGCTTCTTTTAAAACAAAGAACTCCTTAATCTGGTGCATTCAAGGACAAAATGCATTCTTAAATTATGTTATTTGAATGAACCAAGTAATTTGATAAAATCAAAGTATTCCCTTTCTCTTTACAGAATTTTACATAAAAGTAATAAATAAAAAATATTATTTATTTTTCAAATTCATACTACCCTCAATCTAGGAAGCAAGCCACTTTAAAGATAAAATTAAAGACACTACTGGTGGGAGTATATATTGGTTCACATATTCCAGGCAATTTATAATATATCAGAAATTTTACAATGCATATTCTTTTGACTAAGCAATTTCACCTGCAAGAATGTATTCGACAGATGCATTCATATAAGTATGCAAAGATATTTCCACAAAATGTTAATTCCTGCATTGCTTGTTTTTAAAGAAGCAACTGAAAACAACTTAAATATCTATCAATAAGGAAATAGGGTAAATAGAAACTGTAACCATTTTTTAAAAAGATAAAGCTATATTGCTAATAGGGAAAGGTGTCTAAAACACATTTTTAAGTGAAAAAGCCTTTCTGAAGAGGCATTCTCTCTTGATTCTCCTCCTACCTATCATATCCTTTCTTTCTCCTCCTTCAGTGGATGTGTTTCTTCTGCTTGCCTCATTAATGTCCATGTTCCCCAGGCCTTGGCTTCCTCATATTCCTATCCCTGAGAGATCTCTTCCCCATTTTGTTTGATATTATCTCTTCCCCATTTTGTTTGATAATTATATGTTCACTATGGCCAAACCTCTATCTATCTGTGGCTGCCCAACCTCTGCCTACCCAACTGCCTTTTTGAATCTCTCTACCTGGATGTCCCAAATACAACTCATATCCTCCAATTCCAAAACTGAAGTCAACCTCTACTCAAAGAACAAACAGAAACCACTTTTCTTATAATATTCTGAGTTCTAAGTCCGGAAATCTGAGTGTTACCTCTGACTGTTCCCTCTTTGCCATCTCCCTCCCTCAAATTAAATGAACCACAAATTAAGTCCTTAACAACTCTTACTGTATTTAATATCCCAAGACCAATATCGTATTTCAGGGCCTCATTATTTTTGGCCAGGATTCCTGTAGTCCACTTGAAACTCCTTATCTTAGCCATAGAGCTAAGACACTCCCTCTTTCCTCCACCCAGACAACACTACCCCCTGGGTTCTCCACTGGCACTACGTTACCTCTAGGTTGTCCCATATGCCACTTCTTTTAATTTACTATTCTTATCTGTCCAGAAAACCCATTTACTAAGCCTTCAAAACCCTACTCAGGCATAGAGTTTTTCTGTGAAGTGATATCACCAATATTTATCAAGTTATTATGCGATAGGAACTGTGCAATGTACTTATTCGTACACTATCCAATTTAATCTCAAACATCCATTTTTAGATAAAGGAACAGGCTCAGAGAGGTCAAAAAATCCGCTCAAGGTCCCACAAAGGGTTATGCAGCAGGACTCTAACATTAAAAAAATCAGTGTTCTTTTCATTATGTCAGGTTGCGTGTCTGAATTAATTCTTCTTTAGACCTATCTCTTTTATTACATTTAACAAAGTGAATCAAATTTATTTCCATGTTTTTCTCCTCTAGTAGGCTATAAACCAATGTGTCTCAATCTTAGCTTTGTATTAAGTATTTTTTAATAGAATAGATGGGCCTGAATATCTGTATTTAAAAAAAAAGTTTCAAAGATAATTCTGATGGTTAGCTAAGGTTAAGAACCACTGTGTTAAGCTTCCAGAGAATATAAATATTACTGGACTTTATAACTCTGGGAATAACATAAACATCTCTAAACTTCACTGCTGAACTCATTAATATAGGTAAATCAATGAAATAGTACTTTTTCTTACAAAAAGTTTTCCCTTACTTACAGTGATTTGATTGTACAAATATTTCTTAAAGTTCTGTCAGTACACATACATGAGAATATCACTACAAAATTTAACTCTCTTAAGATTTCAAAAACAAGGAGTTCACGATAAATTAGTACTTTTCTTAAAAATGAATATTGGAAAAGTTCCTTAAAGGATCAAATTTAAATTACTGCACTAATCCTTGAAACATTTATAATTATCTATATAAATGTTATAGAATTCTTGGGGGAAAAAACCCCACATTTAAAAAATTAATCACAGTTTCACTTGCAGCTGAAACTAAGAAATGAATATGTGAACAGCAGCAACTACAGAAACTTTTCTCCACCTCGAGAAACCAAGGTCACTGGTTATCTGATTAAAATCTGTACATTTTATTCAGGTGTAACACTTGTACTGTGCTTCAAGTAAACTTCTGAAACTTAATGAGACAGAATGCTATCATCTGCTGGCTCATTATGATATAGAGGGAGGAGTCTGAAATATGCAAAGGAGTAAGAAGAAACCGTGATTTAACTACAAGTAAAAAGTAATGAATAGTCAAATAGTTTGGCTTTAGCTAAGAGAAAATTTGAATTTGATACTTGAATCTCTTGTATAATTTTTTTTTTAAGGAACAAAGATGCTATTAAAAATATTCAATGTAAAAAGAGTTAGGGAGTTCCCTGGTGGCCTAATAGTTAGGATTCCGGGCTTTCGCTGCCGTGACTCGGATTAGATCACTGGTGGGGGAACTGAGATTCCCACAAGCTGTGTCATATGGCCAAAAAAAAAAAAAGAGAGTTAAGTTATTTGTTAATGATAGGTTCGTTACCTTTTTTTTTTTTTTTTTTTGGCGGTACACGGGCCTCTCACTGTGTGGCCTCTCCCGTTGCGGAGCACAGGCTCTGGACGCGCAGTCTCAGCAGCCATGGCTCACGGGCCCAGCCGCTCCGCGGCATGTGGGACCTTCGCTGATTGGGGCATGAACCCGTGTCCCCTGCATCGGCAGGCAGACTCTCAACCACTGCGCCACCAGGGAAGCCCAGGTTCGTTACTTTTTATAAATAGCTACTAAAAAATGAAAGCTTTAAGAGAGAAAATTAATCAATGCTTCAGATTTTGAGTGTTGCTATAGCAGACATGTTTTATCTGCAAATACTCCAGGTCAACATTTCTGCATGCACACAATAAACAATTATTATGCGAGATGATAAACCACAGCAAAACAGAAAATACTACAAAACATAAGCAATGACCAAGAAGAAAACAACAACAAAAATGTCCACTTGCGAGGGTGGGTGAGGCAGGAATGTTATTCACTTAATCCATTTAAAAAACTGTGGTCTCATTAGGATGTATACAAATATTAAAGATCCTACTCCTAGAAGTCTTACTTTGAAAAGTATCATTTAAAGTCAGCATTTAAAGAATAAGAAGATATGACTTAGAATGATTTCTATTACCTAAACACAGAATTGTTAATAAAACTGAAACAGCGATGTAGGGTTTTTACATTTATTAAGTTCATTGTTAAGGACTTTACCTTTTTTTTTTCTTCTGCTCATCTATCTTATTTTCTAACTGCTGAGTACTGTTTATAAAATTGAAAGCTCTTGTTACTTGTACAGTATACCATCACATCATAAGCAAATTGGGGTAGTTTGACCTTTTCCTTTCCAATTCTTATGTCTCTTTTTCCTTATTGATTGTGCTGGCTAATGCCTCCAATACCAGGTTTAGCAGTAGTGGTGACAGCAGGAATCTAGTATTTCCCCTTAATTAGGATACTGAATTAAGGTACTGATTTTTGGTTTGAGGTATATATGTTTTATCATATTACAGAATTTTCTAATAATTCTTATTTTAAGTTGCTTTGTTTAAAAAAATCAGAAGATGGGTTTTTAAAGTGACTTTTCAGTATTTATGGAGATAATTACATAATTTTTCCTTAGATCTACTAATGTAGCAAAAATACCAATACTTATTCATAAATATTCCCAGCTTGTTTGATGTTAGGGAAGCCCAGTTTGTTTTCTATTGCAGGAAAAAGGTAAGAATTGTGTTAGATTATCTATTCAAATACATATAAGTCAAACAGAAGTATTTAACTTATTTGATCCAACTTACTCCTCACTTTCACTTTTACAAGTAGGCTTCAAAACAAACTGATATTTTCTTGTAAGTACTGAACATACTCAAATTAGTAGCATAAGTTCTTCCAGGTTTCATCTAGGCTCTGTTCTTACTCAACTCTCCCTCAAACAATCTCATCCACCTAAGGTTTAATTAGTACATTCTAGGACTCCCAGATTTCTCCCTGCAGCCCAGCCCTCAAACCTGAAACCCAGTCCAGCCAAGCCAATTCTCTACAGTCCTCTCCACTTGAGGTCCTCAAAGACCTGGAACTGGGCTTAAGAAGAACAGAAGCCAAGCTTTTCTTCCTCAAACTTGGTTCTCATCCAGGGCTCTCTAACCCTGGGCAGATGGCACCACCACCCACCCAGTCACTAAGCCAGAAACTTCAGAGCCATTCCTGACAAAGCTCCCCACCCTCCACTATCTCTAAAGAATTATTTTTATCTCATGAATCTCTCAACTTTGGAGTACCTGTACCTCTTTCCAACTCTCCTGACTCCATTCTGGTGTAAGCTTCCATTATCTAAACTAGTCTCCCTGATTAGTATTCAATCATGCCCAACCCAAGTAATCTTTTAAAAAGTCAATTTGGGCTTCCCTGGTGGCTCAGTGGTTAGGAATCTGCCTGCCATTGCAGGGGACACAGGTTTGAGCCCTGGTCCGGGAAGATCCCACACGCCGTGGAGCAACTAAGCCTGTGTGCCACAACTACTGAGCCTGTGCTCTAGAGCCCGCAAGCCACAACTACCGGCCCACATGCCACTACTGAAGCCCGCACGCCTAGAGCCCGTGCTCCACAACAAGAGAAGCCACCACAATGAAGGGCCCGTGCACTGCAATGAAGAGTAGCCCCTGGGGCTCACTGCAACTAGAGAAAGCCCGAGTGCAGCAATGAAGACCCAATGCAGCCAAAAATAAATAAATTAAAAAAATATATATATATATATCTCATAAACAATCACAACAAATAAACTTAAAAAAAAAGTCAATCTGTTCACATCAATCCCCTGCTTATGATAAAGATTTTTAAAAAATCTTTAATAAAGTCTAAGCCATTCCCATCTCTCCAACACAGATTCCTTCTCCCTTCCCCTATAGTTTTCAATGCTCTAAACTAGGCCTTCTTTCAGTTTTTGAAAGTCAGACAATAACATTCTTTTGTGCCACAAGGCCTTTGCACCTACAATCCTATTGCATAAAACATGCCCACACATGCTTCAATTCCTAGAAGAGGTATCAATTCCTCAAGTAAGTTTCCTAACACCCTCCCCCAACCTACTACACATATTTCTTTCAGAGCATAAGAACTGCAATAACTTATAGTCTGCAATAAAAAACATAATTTGAAAAATGTGCAAACTGAGTATACTGGAAAAAACACACTGACAGGTTTAAATGTAGGAAGTAACTTTAAGAACACTATTAACTTACTTTCTAGAACAATGAAGTTATCTTGCATTTCTTTTCCATAGGTAAAAATGTCATACTCTAGAGTAGCACTGTCCAATCAAAATACAATAAAGCCACATATACAATTTAAAATTTCCCAGTAGCCAATTTAAAAAGAGGTGAAATTAATTTAATATATTTTACTTAACCCAAAGTATCCAAAATATCATTATTTTAACATGATATCAATGTAAAATCTATATTTTACATTAGTTTTTGAAATCTGATATTTTATACTTAATGCACATCTTACTTTGGACTAGCTTTATTTCAAGTGGCACATGTGGCCACTGGCTTCCGTACTGCACAACACAGTTCTAGAAAATAATATCCTATTTCTTGTACTTAAATAGAATCAGAGCTATTTTTAAAAGAGCATGACATTAAACAATTTTAACCTCTATCAACAAGGATATGGCTCACGTTTAAACCCTTCAAAAAATTTTAAATTATGCAAACATTCCACGCTACTGAAAAGCCCAAATTCAAAATAAAAATTCAGGTAAACAATTTAAAAACTGCATATTTATTGACCACCTGAGCAGATTACAGGAAGATGGGTGCTCTCGACTATTGCTAGTAGGAGTGATTTTATTACAACCTCTTAGAAAGCAATTGGTTTTCCCTTTGATTTAGTAACTCCACTTCTAAGACTCAGTCCTATGGAAATAACCAAATTACCTACAAACCTGTTCACCGAGATACAATATGATTCATTCATACATGTATGTGTGTGTGACACTCGTATATCCATAGGGAAAAAAACAAAACTAAATGTAAACCAAAATGTTTACAGTTATCTTTTTGTAGTGTGATGACTGACATATTTTTCTGTTATTCCTTTAAATATATATATTTATTGAGTGCTACTCTGTCCCAAGTGTTAAAACAGATGGATATTTGCCACTAAGAGGCATACCAGTTTTCTTTACACTTTCCACATTTTCCAAATTTTCTATAGTAAAAGTATATTACCCTTTCATAATTTTAATAACCAGAAGAATATGGAGTGAATGTTTTGGCCAAGTCAGCTGTAAAGGGACATTTTTGAGTCAACTGGGGAAGAATTTGAATATGGTCTTGAATATTAGTTTAGATGAAAATTTCTTGAAGTGGTAAGGGAGTCTAACTGACTAAATCAAAACAACCTACAAAACAGTCTGTATGATAAGATTTCATTCTGGTAAAAAAGTACACGTACATAAATATATGTGTGGAAAGATATGCACTGAACTGTTTACAGTGGGATTCCTGGGTAATGGGAGTGTAATTTTTTTTTTTGATTGACTATTTTCTACAATGCTTCTGTATGCTTCTGTAATGACTTTTTAAAAATTAAACTATACACACACACACACACACACACACACACACGCACCTTACTGAGCATCTGCTACATACGATAGGTTCTATAAGGGGTAGGACTCAGTAATGGAGCCACAACCTTAAAGAAACTTATAATTAATTATGAGGACCAATATAGGAAGACAGTAAAAGTAATTAATACAAGGCAGAATATAAACACCAAATAAAGTAAAAGGTGGTTTTAAAGATTCTAAGAAAAAGATCTCACTTGACTGGAAAGAGTGGTGAAAATGAGAAAAAAAAACTTCATGAAAGAGAATTTGAAATGCAAAGGATTTTAATTAACAGAGGAAACGGCAGGCACTAAAGATAAAGCATGGGGCAACTGTCAAAGAGCAGGAAGTCATATCATAGAGTTTGGCTGGAATGTAGGATATATGAAGCGAGTAGGCAGTATGCCGGGAAAGTAGGCTGTGTGGGCCTTGACTTTTCAGAAGGGAGTATGTACCTCTGAAGTTTTTGAGTTTAGCAATGGGGAAAATCTTAGAGTTTAGCAATGAGTTTAGCAATGGGGAAAATCTTACAGAGGTTCCAATTGAGTTTTTTTGAGTTTAGCAATGGGGAAAATCTTAGAGGTTCCAATTCTAGTAACTGTCCTACCACTTCTCATCATCTCTATTGCTACCATCTTGGTTCAAGCCACTACTATCATTCATTCATTCATTTATTTATTTTGCGTTACGTGGGCCTCTCACTGTTGGGGCCTCTCCCGTTGCGGAGCACAGGCTCCGGACGCGCAGGCTCAGCGGCAATGGCTCACGGGCCCAGCCGCTCCACAGCATGTGGGATCTTCCCGGACCGGAGCACAAACCCATGTCCCCTGCATCGGGAGGCTGACTCTCAACCACTGCGCCATCCGGGAAGCCCTCATCTATTTATTTTTAACTTTTGATGTATTATTTATTTATTGAAATACAGTTTATGTACATATTATGTTAGTTTCAGGCGTACTACATACAGATTTGACATTTGTATTCATTACAAAATGATCATTTAGCTGTATCAGTCACCAACTCCTAATGAAATCTTCCTGCTTCCATTCTTGCACTCCTATAATCTACTTACTGTACAGCAGACAGACAGATCCTTTTTTTTTTTTTTTTTTTTGTGGTACGCAGGCCTCTGACTGTTGTGGCCTCTCCCGTTGCGGAGCACAGGCTCCGGACGCGCAGGCTCAGCGTCCATGGCTCACGGGCCTAGCCACTCCGCGGCATGTGGGATATTCGCGGACCGGGGCACGAACCCGTGTCCCCTGCATTGGCAGGCGGACGCTCAACCACTGCGCCACCAGGGAAGCCCCGGGACAGATCCTTTTAAAAGACAGATTATGTCACATCTCTACTCAAAAACCCTGCAATAGCTTCCCATCTCACACAGTAAGAAACCAAAGACATTAGAATTTTTACGAAGCCCTACAACACTGCCCTCTCACACTCTAAATTTCTGATTCCAATACACAAACATGCATGTGCACACACACATACACAAATGCCAAGAAAGTGAAGTTCTATAAGGGCTATTTTTTTTTTAATTTGATCATTTCAGTGACCCTAGCACCTAGAACAGGGCCTGACATATAGTGAGTGCTCAATAGGTATCTGCTGTATGAATGAAAGGAAGAAAACACCATGATGTTAGTAGATATTTAACTGAAATGGTTTGTGGCATATTGTAAATATTTACATAAATAGAACATGCAGTGAATTTATTCTAATTTACTAATTAATTTTCCTCTGGAAACTACTCACCAAAATAGTGCTTGTAAATTAAGCTTTGAGCATACAGACAACCTTTAATTTATTAGCAAGTTTTCTCTGCGAAGTTTACTTAAGTTAGTTATTTGGAATAGGGGTGGTGGTGACTGAGGAGTGATAGGATGGAGTCTTAAATCTCCTATTTTTCCTCTTTTTTCACTTTTCCAAAACTCCTTACTTCCCTGCTTCTTCCCCACATATAGTGTCTTCCTTTTCTCTCTCCCAGGGAATACATCTAATCCAGACCTATAAGTCCTACCCTAGGCTAAGGGCAGAAATAGAAATTAGAAGTGTGATACAGGGCTGTTGAGATGGTTGGCAGCAATTAGAGAAGAGCCCAGGCAAGGGAAGTTACTGCAGAGGACCCCTGGGAGGGCAACAATTCTTAATTCAAATATTTTCAATTAAAAGTTCCTTGTATAAAGGAAATCAACACAAAATAACACTAACTCCTTCCTGTCCTCTTTTTAAATATACACTGCTAAAGGATAAGAGTGATCCTTTTTTGTGTGTGTGTGGTACGCGGGCCTCTCACCGTTGTGGCCTCTCCCGTTGCTGAGCACAGGCTCCGGACGCGCAGGCTCAGCGTCCATGGCTCACGGGCCCAGTCGCTCCGCGGCATGTGGGATCTTCCTGGACCGGGGCATGAACCAGTGTCCCCTGCATCGGCAGGCGGACTCTCAACCACTGCGCCACAAGGGAAGCCCCCTGATCCTTTGTTTTTAAATGAAAAACCTGAACTTTGTATTTTATTATGATTTCAAGCATACAACAAAGCTTAGAAAAATACATACAGTGAATGATCAAGTGCACACCACCTGGCTGTGTTAAATCTTAATCTTTACCAAATCTGCTTCAGATTTATTTTAAAGACAGTACAGTTATGGCTGAAAAACCATGGACTCTTCCTAGATCCCTTATTCCACTCCAGTTCTCCAGAGGTAACTTTTACTGATTTGGAATTTATCATTCCAATGCATGTTTTCATACTTTTGCTACACATTATTATACAATTCCCATAAAATATATCGCATTGGCATGTTTTAAAAACTATATAAAGAGTATATAAATGTGAAAAATAAAATTATTATATCTTGGCTCTTACTTAACATCTCTGTGCCTAAGTTTCCTTTCTGAAAAGTGGGGATAACACCTCCTAGCTTACAGGGTTGTTGTGAGGACTAAATGAGTTAACATATTGCATATAAATCACTTAGAAAAGTATCTTGCTGGGAATTCCCTGGCGATGCAGTGGTTAGGACTCTGAGCTTTCAATGCCGAGGGCTTGGGTTCAGTCCTTGGTCAGGGAACTAAGGTCCTGCAAGCCGCATGGCACAGCCAAAAAAAAAAAAAGAAAGAAAAGTATCTTGCTCACAGGAAGTAGTGTATATCAGTGTTAGTAACTATCATATAAAGTTGCAAACGAATCTGTGATTGTGTGTGTATATATGCGTGTGTATATATACTGATTGAGAAAAGATTAATTATCAAAGTGAAATGTATATATACTCCATATAACACCAGATATTTCCAAAATTGTGTAAAAACTAGAAATACTTATAAATTTCAGGCTGGAAAGGTTCACTAGCCTACTTAAAGAGGAATTGAAAGTGCTAAGCATAGAGAAAAGGGTATTTTTTAACTTACAAATTGTAGGTAAAATTAAATCAGAATATCAACGTTTGATTTAAATAATGTATGATTGTTTAAAAATGCCTAAAAATTTAATGTCCTCCTTTTATGAGTTTTTGGGGGTAGGCTTGGGAGAGAAGGGGTAGGGTAATCCTTCAATGAGATGCTATTCGAAGACTTCTTAGACTGTTAAGGGAGGCACTTTAGAATTTCACACAAAATAAAACATTATTTGATAAATTTCACTATTTTTCTGAACAAGTTTTTAACTTACTGTAAGTAGAAAAAAATTAAAGTTTAAAATGATGTTTTAAAATAGGATTCACCTAGATTACAAGATTTTCGTAGACAATTGGATTCTGCAAAATTTATCAATGCAATTGTGGATACATTTTTTTTGTTTTGATTATAGGATTATTTTTATAATAGCCTCTAGGTCAAAAGACCAGAAAACACTAAAATTTAATGTCCTACATATTATGTGAATATCTATGCTTTTAATAGATATCTAGAAAAAGGTGTCTATGCCTTGAAGATTAATAATATAATGATACATAAACAGAGTAATTTGATCTAATGAGCATTTAATAGGTAACATTTACTTGCCTAGATGTTTTACACAGGATATGCGTTTTAATACATGTGAAATATCATCGTGGACAAAATTTAGAAGACTACCTTAGATACTTTGTTTAAACACATCTACTTCTGCAAAGAATTAAAAATGAGTACTACAAAAGCCAATATTTAAGTTGGCAAAGCATATAAAATGTAGAGAAATTGTGTAGATTATGTCAACACAATAGCGTTGAAACAGTTGTTTTCCTTAGAGTTCAGCATATATCCATGTCTAAAAGGTTAACAGAAAGCAACAAATAAACGTAACATCAAGGATTAAACTGTCTCCCCCTCCCATCCTACCAAAAAAACTAAAACGTAGCTGGTGAAAGGGAAGGTCAAAAGTAAAGTTTTACTTTTCTTCTCCTAAAGTGAGAACTTTGAAACGGAACTACTGATTTTGTTTCATTTGCTCCCTAGTAAAATATTTCCATGTATGGGTTAGTCCCTCCCTCGGCCCCAATAGAAGATTCAGTGGGAAACCAAGTTGTAACTTGAATTAACCGACAAGAGAAAAACCTAGTCATTCTCAGCACTTTCCTAATGGTGAAAGGATCCTACCACCGTTCACCCTATACTCCGTCCCCTGCCCAAGCAAGACGTAGCACGTGCCAAACAGGACACTTAAAAGAATAATGGTCCAACTTTTCGCACGCCGTCTGGGGAGGGGGCGCAGACTATTTCTTGAGGAGTGCAAGAAGGAAGCAGAAAAGGTCCTCTCAGGAAGGGATGATGGACCTTTGGTGCCGTCTCCTCTGCCTGTTGGAGGACTCAAAATCCGCTTGCTTCAGAGACCCTAGGAAGCATCACATTCTGGTCGAGGCTGGCCTAGGGCCTGGGCGAAGCAGTCAGTGTTTACACCTGTCACGAGGGAGGGAGAGGTAGAAAGAGGAAGCCGGAGCAAAGCCCCAAACTTCTCAACAAGCTCCCGGGAGGGAGCGGCCGGTACGGAGCTGTGGGCAGGTGGAAGCTGCGGGGTAGGGCGAGACGGTGGCGGCCGGGGACGTTGGAAAGGCTCTCACTTCCCCGGCCGGTGCCCGGGATGGCAAGGAGGGGCCGTGTGCTTCGGGCGCCGCCGCCGGCGTCCCCGCACCCGCCGTGGAAGAGGACAGAGCCCGGAGCGCGCAGGCCCGCAGAGCCGGCACCGTCCCCGCAGCCCCCAGCTCCGCGGCAGGTGCCCCCGGCCCGGGCGAGGATCCGGCCGGTGGGTTGGGCCGGGTCCCCCATCCTCTTTCCCCCGCGCGGCTGGGGGAACGGAGCGGTGGCGCTTACCTGGCTCGTCCGGGGCGGCCTCGATGGGCATGGCTCAGGGGCCCGAGGAGGAACTGGCTCCCCGGAGAAGGACCGGTTATTCGGACGCGGAGCTGGTGAGAGCGGAAGGCAGGCTGCTCTCAGCACTGTCAGCGAAGCAGCGCCATGGACGCCCACCCGGAGTTTCAGCGCTGCCGCGAGACCCCCATCCCATTACCCTCCGCCCTCTTCCGCCGCCGCCGCCGCCGCCGCCGCCGCCTCCACCTCCTCCTCCGCGGAGACCCCCCGCCCACTCCACACACTCTCCCATCATGCAGCGGGAGAACCGCTGCCGCCGACACGTCACTTCCGGGCGCAGGTGGCTAGGTCGGGGCCGGGCGCTGGTGAGTGCTGGGGGGGGTGGAGGGGAGGACACTCTGGGGGAATCAGTGTCACAGTACGCTTACCCCTGCGCAGGCGCCGTCGCTCAGAGCGCCGGCCGCCATTTTGGGTGCGGGCAAGCTGCCCTTTTTCTTGACTTCCTCCGAGTCATCGAGCTGTGAGGGGGAAAGAAGTACTCTCGGGCTCCGCGGCTCCTGAAGCAGCGCTCCGGGAGAGGGACAGGTGCTCCTCAGCCGGCTAACATCAACGTTCAGCTCAGGACCGAGTTAAGTCTCTTGCTCTCTAAGTAAAAATTGCAAAGGTTTTGAAATACGGAGCCCTATCTTCTCCACCAAAAACCTACTGGAGAGCACCTATCAGCTTGCCCTTTTCGCCCCGAAAAACGACTTTTTCGTTCACCGTCTAAGTCCCTTCCTCTTTCTAATTTAAGCTGACAGAAGAGGAAGCTGACATATTGAAAGAAGAATTTAAATCAAATTTAAAATGGAAAACAAGAGGGAAAGCAGCTGCCGAACTGACAAATCGTCTTCGAGACCAACAAAAAAAAAATTGGGGGATTTTGCTAACGTATTGAGACGGTGGTCATTTTTCATAGATGCTGCGGAAGACTATTCGATGAAACTAAAGAAATCAAATCAACTTCCGCGTTTCTTTAACAGCGGTCATAACATTTTTCTATCTTCAGTCTTGGTCATTTGCATTTTTACAACCTTTCCCCTTCCTTTGTAATGTAGAACACCGGCCACTGTAAAAACCAGACCGCCAGGCTGCAAGGATTATTGTTATCGTCCGGGATGATGAGCCCGGGGGTCCTATCCTGCAATCCTGAGCCCTACCGCGTGCTCATTCTACTCACTTTTGCCAAACCTGCACCGGCAATTTGAATGATTTAAAATCGTTCCGGAATAGCAAAGCTCATCAGCTACGCAAAGAAACAAGGTTGGAAAACACCCCCTCAGTCACAGGGAAGTGGCCACCTTTTGAGTGGAGGAATTATACAAATCAGGGGAAAGATAAGGACAAAAGCAGTTCATCAGGGTTGATCCCGCCTCTGCAATGTTCTAGACAACTTGGAGCGCTAAAATAGACACGCATTTGTCTCTTTACAACTCAGTCGCTGTAAGATATACGGAGACTGCATCACTTTAAATTGGAGTACCAATTGCTTTGTGGAGATGCTGGATTTTTTGTTATTGCTCAGTCACTAAAGCAAGAAAAATCTATATAGTTTGTCAAATTTAATCCTATTGTATTTCGCCCCCTGCTGGTTTTGCTTGTGTGCAACCATATATATATGCTATATACGCGATATATATATCGCTATTATTGACCAGGAAGGAAAGAAACAAAAATATTTGTGTGTGTTTGTATAGATACTGGAAATGAATTGATTTTAGATGAACACATGCTTGTTCTAATTTGATAGCTCAACTAAACAGAAATATCAGAATAAGAGCATATGACAAAATCCTAAAGCAGACCCTACATCAAGAAAATGTTTAAACGGAAATAATAAATTTAAACATCAAAATATTAAAAAGAAAACTGCGTTCAGAAAAATATCTTCCTAATTTCTTACATAACATATGATTACAAAATGATGATTTTTGTCAAGTAAATGCAGGAACCAATTCTATTAACTTAAGGACAACAATACAGAAATCAGTGTCCAACGTTGTATATAGAAATTGAGTCACTGTTTGGCCAGCTGATTTGTGAGCAATCAACCAACTTGTAATTGGTAATCTTACACATAATTCTGAAGACAGCATTCCAATGCTTATGAAATTGTATTACAAAAAGAAAGTATCTCTGAATGTTTTGAAGATGATGAAAACATTAACATTCATTGTATTTGCATCCAATGATAGTATTGTTTTTATTTGCTTTTTAAAAGTTATGACCAGGGCTTCCCTGGTGGCGCAGTGGTTGAGAGTTCCCCTGCACTGGCAGCAATGTCTGGAGAAACTTTTGGTTGTCACAACTCGGGTGGAGGTGCCACTGGCATCTAGTGGCCAGAGACCAGGGATGCCATTCAACATCCTGCCATGCAGAGGGTGGCTTCCACAACAAAGAATTATTCAGTCCAAAATGTCAGTAGTTGCTAGGTTGAGAAATCCTGCTCCAGGCCACCCTGAAGCTGCCAGGTGCTACTGTACTGCTTTGGCTAATTCTGTCCACTGGGTCTGTTAATCCTGGGCCCCTCAAGTGTCTGCTACTGCACCTAAAAACGTAAAAGCACTCCAGGAGCCAAATTTCTGCACCAGCTTTCCAGAGGATTCCTTACTGCCATTTTGGGCTTCTTCTGGTGTGTTAGAGCTGACAGAGACAATAATTTTGGTGTTCTGGCCTCTGGGCCCACTTAAGTACACCAGACCCTAAATTCTCACAGCTCTGTAGCTCCCATGAAGTAAATGTTGCTGTACTGCTTTCCTTGTTAGAAAATCAGGCCAGACTTCTCCCAGGATGGGGCAAGAAAGACTTGTTCAGGGGCTATGCTGGGATCTTTCTCTTCTCTAAGCTAGAGAAGAGGACTTGTCTTCAGATCCCAGAGAGGGTCTTTTCCTCCCTTCATTAATACCATCAAGATGAGTGTCTCTCAGGTGAGCAAGTAAGCCTGAAGCTTAGGGCTCAGAAGCAGACAGCATCCCTGTGGGCTGGTTATCATTCCTCTCCACACCTTTCGTCCTGCCATGACCCTGTCTTAGACTATTTTGCCTCATGAAGCTGGCGTATATTATTTTTGCTTTCCCCTCCCCAAACTAAAAGACAAAGGCAATTGGCCACAATGAGCCTGCTGATATGATGCAATGTGAAGTACACAGATCACAGATGAAACATACAGATCACGGAAGTACACAGTATTCTTGCCAAATATATTTAGCCTGAATCTAAATAAGCCTTTAAATCTATGTTCCATTTTACAGGAAATGCTGGAGGAACCAGTTGAACAGCACTACAAAGACACAGTCATACCAATCCAGTACCTGGATTATTGGACAAAACAAATAACTTGGTCTCTTCAAAAGGGATATTCTAGATTAAAAGAGACAAGGGAAATAATAACCAAATGTAGTGTGTGGTTCTTAATAGGATCCTGATTTGAACAAAACAGTTATAAAAGACATTTTGGGGGTAACTGAGGAAATCTGAATGTGGATGGCCATGAAATCCTCTTGAGAAATTATTATTAACTTTTTTAGATATAATAATGAAATTATGGACATGTATGAGAATTTCCTTACTTTTTGGAAGTGACTAAAATATCGTAATAAGTGTAATTTATTTTAAAATGGTTCAGAAAAAAAGACCATGTACATAGAGATAAGGAAAATATGGCAAAATGCTAGCAATTATTGAATTGAATCAAGGTGGTGGATATCTTGGTGTTTTTTGTACTATTCTTTCTACTTTTCTCTATTTTGAATATTTTCATAATGAAAAGTAAAAGAAAAGACTTAAAAATGCCTGAGCATATGAGGTTTGGATTTCCCTTACATTTATTTCCAAATTACTGCACACCCTAGGCAATCATTGTCAAACACACATCTCTGATTCTGGAGCAGATCTTGTAAACAGTGATCTTGTAAAGTGTTTTAAAGATATAGAAAGGAGAAAACAAGCAAGGACTGCAACTCCCAAATCAATTGTAATTAGTTTAAACCCTCTAATATGCACAAATACGGTAGAATTACAATTCTGTTCAACAAGGAGCAGTTCTAACGCAGCGTTAGCAAGAAAACAGCAAGAATTATGTTATCATGAGTACTGCACTATTTAAGTGGCAGTATCAACTGAAGTTCTCTCTCTGACTTTCCAATACTGTTCCCTCCGCATGGAATGCCCTTCTTTCTGCTTCTTACAGTGGTCAGTTAACTTTTTTTTTTTTTGAGAGCTCAGCATCTGAACCCCTTTTCATACACTTGAGACAATTGCTAACTTATGAGACTAGGTGGGAGGCAAAGCCTTCCTCCAAGTATAAGAGCTGAAAGTGCCAGTATGGGGACTTAAAGACAGCTGCAGGGTTTTTGCCCCTCTTTGCATTTTGAGATGGAGTTTATCTTCCTTCTACTTGAGTGTGTGTTAGCTAGTGGCTTGATTTGACCAACACAAGTGGTGGAGACGGTGCTGTGTAACTTTTCAGGCTGAGCATTAAGAGATCTGAAGCTTCTGACTTTGCTGCTTGGAATGCTCCCACTTTGAAGGGAGACACCATGTGAAACGTACAACTTCTCTGAGAGCACTGTGCTGTGGGAAAGCCCAATCTATGTGAAGAGGCCCATTGAGGAGAACTGACTGCTACAGTTCCATCTCTTACTCAGTCTTATTTTTTCCTCAATCAAGTAATGCTCAGCCAATCAAATTGGCTAATTAAGCAGAAAATAAATTTATTAAAATAATATTAGATGGCTGGCTGAACTCCTAGCCAACAGCCAGCCATGTGAGTGAGCCATCTTGGATGAGCCTTCAGATGATTTTAGGCCCAGCAGACATTACTTGGAGCAGAACTGTCCGTCTGAGCCTAGTCAACCTACAGAATCTTGAGATATATTGTAATAATTGTTGTTTGAAGCCACTGTTTGATGTTTGGAGCCACTAAGTTTTGAGGTGGTTTGTTAGGCAGCAGTGGGTAAAGAAAACAGGAAGATGTTGACTTTCCTAGCTTCCTTTGCAGCTAGGTATAGCATGTGACCAAGGCTTTGCTGACCAGATGCCTCTCTCTAGACTTTCATTTAGGAGCTCATGACACACAGAAACAAGAACATGGAGAACTTTTGCTGATGGTGATGGTAGCAGTTGCAGCAAGACTGAACTTATGAGGCAGCAGGGGCTAGTTGCTGTTGAATGTCCAGGGCCAGTGGCACTGGCAATACCAGCTTCGGCTGCATCCTCACTGGACTAGATCTCTGGCGTGATTTGGGGGGATGTTTCTGGCTGCATGGACTCTGAGCCTGGTTCTTGAGTCATTCAGGAAGTTCCGTGAGCTATCTACTATCATCTTAATACATTTCTTTTCTCCTTAATCAGCCAATGTCAATTTCTGTTGCTTGTGACTAATGACTCTGAATGATACATCTTTTTTATTTTTTCTTTTGGCTGCACCGCGCGGCATGTGGAACTTTCCTGACCAGGGATCGAACCTGTGCCCCCTGCAGAGGAAGCGTGGAGTCTTAACCACTGGACCACCAGGGAAGTCCTCCTTTTGTTTATTTATTTATTTATTTAGTTAGTTAGTTAGTAGTATTATTATTACGTATGATACTCCTTTTAAACCAGCTGGCTTCTCTTTTTCCCTTAAGATAAAATTCAAAGATCAAGAATTACTCCTCCTACTAACCTTTACTGATATCTTCTCTGTACTTGGCCCCCTACTCAAAGTTTTTGCTCCTCTTCTAAGCCCCTGCAGTGCCTCGTGTATACCCATGATATTGTTCTTATCATAAGCATTGTAATTTCCAATTTCTTAAACTATCTACCCCATTAAACTCACAGCTTTAAAGGAAAGAACTGTATTTTTCATCTCTGTATCCCTAGTGCCTTGTGTAGTGTTCATCTAACAGCTATTGGATAGATGAGTAATTGAATGAATGAAATTGATGGTATGAAATTTAGTATGTTAAAACAGCTCTGGACATAAATAGGCATCATTTCAAAGTTTCTCTTTTTTTTTAACCATTTACATTCTTGTCATAATAGAACATTGATAAGGTTCTACTGACAATAAAAACAGAGCAAATTTTAAAGGACTGCTTTTATAAAATACCGCTATAAATTCTTTAGATATTACTTATATCCATAATCTTAATGGATTCCTTTTCAACCTAGTAACTATTCCCTTTTTATGAAGTGCCAGAGAAATTTTCATTGTTATTCCAATGATTACTTTTATTCTTTTTGATATAAAAATGATGAAAGTGTAGGTCTAAAAAAAAATCCATTTAGGGATATTCCCTAGAGTACCTTAAATTTTTGAGAGGAAGAGTTGTATAAGAAAAATCATTTTAGAAGCAAAGAGCTGATAGATACACATCATGGAGCTTCTAACCTTATGATTTAGCAAAGCAAACATGTTCTCATTTGAGAAGAGCATAGGGTTAAAGGTGAGTGAAAATATTTGCATGGTCAAAAATTTAACTGGCGAATCAAAATTCTGTGTCAGTTTGTGTCAGTCGAAGTTCCACAGGTGATGGCAAAATGCACCAAAAGTTGAGAACTACTAAGACAAGGGACCATTTCTTTTCTTTTGGCTATTAGCTTATTATTTAACCACTTAACAACATTAACTGGTATGTCCACTCTCTCAATTTGATCTGCATTGTCATCCATCCTTTGCTTTTTTCCTTCATTCTTTCTACATATTTCCAGAGAAGCCACATTTTATTTTTACAAAACAGAGAAATATCAGTGGCAATTAAGATAAAATGTTAATATCTGCATATTCTCAAAAATGAGTAGGCATCTGTGATGAGGAATCAGCACTTCCATAATCAAAGACCCTCATGTTACATGTTCTAAAAGTTAAAACAGAGTTCCTTATTGTCCTACTGACTCTTGTTCTTTGAACAAATACTGTCACTCCCTTCATTTTCAAATGTATACTCTCAGTTTCTCCTCTCAAATAACTGTCTGAAGTTTTTTTAATAGGTGAGTCATGTGTCCCATGCTGTCCACCAATTCTGAGAATGGGTGGAGAAGGGGTCTCTGTTATCCCACTTCTATCCTTCAGGTTGGGCATTTGCCAGAGATGGATAGCCCATGTTTTCACAGCAGGTGCTTTGTTTGGACCCATATTCCAGGTGTCACAAGGCCTTTCCTGTGGTTCACAGAGCAGTTCCTAGAGTAGTGTGGGGACAGGTTGAATCTTGGGTGGTACTTGGGTATAAAAGAGAACCTATAAAATCAATGCACTAAGGAACTGGGGTTGGTGGTTCCCAGCCACTGGCTTGTAGCCCTCTCCTCCTTTCTTTTGGCAATGCAGTTCTTATAAATAGCAAAGGCTTGTGTTTAAATTGGGCCTGTCAAATTTTCTTGTCCCTACAATATATATTTGTAATTTTTGTACCTTTATGTACATAATTAAAAATTTTTAAATTATAAAAATGCAAAAAACATCCAGAAATATTTTTCATCAGATAATACATTATAATGGAAATACAGAAAAAGGGGAAGTGTCTCCTACAGTAATTCCACAATTCTCCCTCCTTAGCGATAACCAGTGTTAGCAGCTTGCTAATATATACACACCTGTGGGGGCGAGATAGGTAGTTATAGGTTTTTTGACCTATATAAACACAAACATTAAAAAAATAAAGGTAAGATAATATTATAAATACTATTTTATGATCTGTTTTTTTTCCTATGGAATCATGTTGGGTACCTATTTCCATGCAAATATATAAAAACCTATCCTAGCCTCCGAAGCTTCCCCCCTCTGCCACTCACAGTCTCCACCAGTGAACGGGCTTCTAGTGTGTGGAAACTTTTCCTCCTTCATGGCTCCCTCCCAGAGGTACAGGTCCCATCCCTGTTCTTTTGTCTCTGTTCTTTCTTTTTTCTTTTGCCCTACCCAGGTATGTGGGGATTTTCTTGTGTTTTGGGAAGTCTGAGGTCTTCTGCCAGCATTCAGTAGGTGTTCTGTAGGAGCTGCTCCACATGTAGATGTATTTTTGATGTATTTATGGGGAGGAAGATGATCTCCACGTCTTACTCCTCTGCCATCTTGAAGGTCCAACCTTCGTGAATCAGTTTTTATTAAATGGAATCTATAAAAAAAATCACTTCGATCTAAAATATTTTGTTTATTCAATGTTGTATTTAAATGCCCTGCTCTTTGCTGATAAGGAAGCTGAAGTGAAGACCCAATGAACTAAACCGAAAACCTTTGTTAGCTGACTTACAGGGATGGTGATGAAGGTCTCAGATTAGAATAAATGTGTCTGTGCACTGATATCCATCAAGGTACACATTTCCTCATTACTTATAAAGGGATAAAACTGCCATCGTTGTCAAATGGTTTTTCTATAAATGTAAACCTGTTACATCTGTATGGACACGAAGGCTTGTGATAAAGGCTTAGAGAGGTGTGGAAGGTAATAAAACAATTGTAGGGGATGATGATGGTTTGTACATTGCCTGTTATTAACACATGGAAATATAGACATGAACTTCCATTAAATTCAAAGCATTTTTCTCCTCCTTTCTTACTGTTCTCCAGGTTTTTCTTCTTTAACACCATACAGTGTGATTTCTGGTGTTTGAGGCAGCAAACACCAGCTCTGTTATCTTCCTTCTGAGTGGTTTAAAAATGAGTAAATGAAAGTTCTTCTGACAATTTATAAACCTAAAACCCAGTGAGGAGTTTTGTTTTTCAATAGTGTGAAAAAAAAAAAATCTGAGCTGAGAAACTGACTCTAGAAAGTGGCAATCACACCACAGGCCTGATGACTTGCAGAGTAACTGTAAGGACATCCCTGAAGTAGATCCTCTCCCTATGGCATGGTGTCTCTCTAGCCCTTTCCTTTCTCCTGCCCATCCTCCTCCCAAACCCACCTCCTCCTAACCTCTCTGAGGGAAAACTGACTCTGTTCTCCACCACCTCCACCTCTAGATCCACTCAGTGTGTGTAACCCAACCCAGCAAGGTGAGTCTTGGGCTCTCACCAAGCAGGCCATCTGCTGTTCCTCAAGCTTACCCTTGGGGTCTCAAGACATCTATCTATACATTTTTTGTTTTGTTTTATTTATTTTACAAAGATGGAATCATCTGACTCCAGACATACTTTTGGGCAAATTTGCTTTTTTTTTATGATTTAAATATTATTTACTATTAAGAGTAAATTTTATATTTAAACAAACCATACTGGTTTTATTTAATCAAAGTACCTGTAGCAAATTCCAATAATAAATATTCAAAATTAAGATGTTAAATAAAGCCTTGACTTCCTTTTTTTTTTATAATTTTTTTTCACACACACACACACACACACACACACACACACACACACACTATATTTTATTTTTACAAGAGATAAACAGACTGACACCAAGCATTGTAAATGGATGACCACAACAAAAGCAACAATGATTGCAATTACCAGACACGAAACACACTCATACTATGTCATAATATTGACATTCAGTCCAGGAATCCTCC